>NC_031970.2:24854499-26054499 GCF_001858045.2 Oreochromis niloticus
AGTACATGACTTAATAATTGATCAACAAATCGATTTACTCTGCCTTACATAAACCTGGTTGCAGCCAGATGATTATGTTAGTTTATGAATCAACACCCCCGAGTCATTCTAACTACCAGAACCTCGACCAGCGAGGGGCGGTGTGGCAGCAATTTTTCACACCGTCTATTAATTAACGAAAGACCAAGACAGACTTTTAATTCATTTGAAAGCCTGATGCTTAGCCTCGTCACCCCAGCTGTAAAACTCAGAAACCGTCTTACTTGTTATCATCTATCGTCCACCTGGGCCTTACACAGAGTTTCTCTCTGATTTCTCAGACTTTTTATCTGATTTAGTGCTCAGCTCAGATAAATAATTATTGTGGGTGATTTTAACATCCATGTAGAGCTAAAATGACAGCCTCAACATGGCATTTAATCTTTTTAGACTCAATTGGCTTCTCTCAAATGTAAAAGAACCCACCACCACTTTAATCACATCTAGATCTTTTTAACATATGGCATAGAACTGAACATTTAACAGTGTTTCCTGAAAACCCTTCTGTCTGATCATTTCCTGATAACATTTACAATAATTGATTACACAGCAGTGGAGAGTAGACTTTATCAAAGTAGATGTCTTTCTGAAAGTGCTGTAACTAAGTTTAAGAATATAATCCACCCACTGTTATCATCTTCAATGCCCTGTACCAACATAGAGCAGAGCAGCTATCTGAACGCTACTCCAACAGAGGTCGATTATCTTGTTAATAATTTTACCTCCTCACTACGTACGACTCTGGATACTGTAGCTCCTGTGAAAACTAAGGCCTCAAATCCGAAGTACCTGACTCCGTGGTATAATTCTCAAACACGTAGCCTAAAGCAGATAACTCGTAAGCTGGAGAGGAAATGGCGTGTCACAAATTTAGAGGATCATCATTTAGCCTGGAGAAATAGTTTATTGCTTTATAAGAAAGCCCTCCGCAAAGCCAGAACATCTTACTATTCGTCACTGATTGAAGAAAATAAGAACAACCCCAGGTTTCTCTTCAGCACTGTAGCCAGGCTGACAAAAAGTCAGAGCTCTACTGAGCCAACAATCCCTTTAACGCTAACTAGTAATGACTTCATGAACTTCTTCACAAATAAAATTTTTATCATTAGAGAAAAATTACCAATAATCATCCCACAGATGTAATATTATCTACAGCTACTTTTAGTACCATCGATGTTAAGTTAAACTCTTTTTCTCCAATTGATCTTTCTGAGTTAACTTCAATAATTAATTCCTCCAAACCATCAACGTGTCTTTTAGACCCCATTCCTACAAAACTGCTCAAAGAAGTCCTGCCATTAATTAATTCTTCGATCTTAAATATGATCAACCTATCTCTAATAATCGGCTATGTACCACAGGCCTTCAAGCTGGCTGTAGTTAAACCTTTACTTAAAAAGCCATCTCTAGACCCAGCTGTCTTAGCTAATTATCGGCCAATCTCCAACCTTCCTTTCATATCAAAAATCCTTGAAAGAGTGGTTGTCAAACAGCTAACAGATCATCTGCAGAGGAATGGCTTATTTGAAGCGTTTCAGTCAGGTTTCAGAGCTCATCACAGCACAGAAACAGCTTTAGTGAAGGTTACAAATGATCTTCTTATGGCCTCTGACAGTGGACTCATCTCTGTGCTTGTCCTGCTAGACCTCAGTGCAGCGTTCGATACTGTTGACCATAATATCCTATTAGAGCGATTAGAACATGCTGTAGGTATTACAGGTACTGCACTGCAGTCGTTTGTATCATATCTATCTAATAGACTCCAATTTGTTCAAGTAAATGGAGAGTCCTCTTCACACACTGAGGTCAGTTATGGTGTTCCACAGGGTTCAGTGCTAGGACCAATTCTATTTACATTGTACATGCTTCCCTTAGGCAGCATCATTAGAAGACATAGCATAAATTTTCACTGCTATGCAGATGACACGCAGCTCTATCTATCCATGAAGCCAGGTAACACACACCAATTAGTTAAACTGCAGGAATGTCTTAAAGACATAAAGACCTGGATGGCCACTAACTTTCTGCTTCTTAATTCAGATAAAACTGAGGTTATTGTACTCGGCCCTGAAAATCTTAGAAATATGGTATCTAAGCAGATTCTTACTCTGGATGGCATTACCTTGGCCTCCAGTAATGCTGTGAGGAACCTTGGAGTCATTTTTGACCAGGACATGTCCTTCAATGCACATATTAAACAAATATGTAAGACTGCTTTCTTCCATTTGCGCAACATCTCTAAAATTAGAAATATCCTGTCTCAGAGTGATGCTGAAAAACTAGTTCATGCATTTATTACTTCCAGGCTGGACTACTGTAATTCTTTATTATCAGGATGTCCTAAAAACTCACTGAAAAGCCTTCAGCTGATCCAAAATGCTGCAGCAAGGGTACTGACAGGGACTAGAAAGAGAGAGCATATTTCTCCTGTTTTGGCTTCCCTTCATCGGCTTCCTGTTAAATCCACAATTGAATTCAAAATCCTGCTCCTCACATACAAGGTCTTAAATAATCAGGCCCCATCTTATCTTAATGACCTTGTAGTACCATATCACCCCATTAGAGCACTTCGCTCTCGCTCTGCAGGCTTACTTGTTGTTCCTAGAGTATTTAAAAGTAGAATGGGAGGCAGAGCCTTCAGTTTTCAGGCCCCTCTTCTGTGGAACCAGCTTCCAGTTTGGATTCGGGAGACAGACACTATCTCTACTTTCAAGATTAGGCTTAAAACTTTCCTTTTTGCTAAAGCATATAGTTAGGGCTGGACCAGGTGACCCTGAATCCTCCCTTAGTTATGCTGCAATAGACGTAGGCTGCCGGGGATTCCCATGATGCATTGAGTTTTTCCCTTCCAGTCACCTTTCTCACTCACTATGTGTTAATAGACCTCTCTGCATCGAATCATATCTGTTATTAATCTCTGTCTCTCTTCACAGCATGTCTTTATCCTGTTTTTCTTCTTTCACCCCAACCGGTCGCAGCAGATGGCCGCCCTCCTGAGCCTGGTTCTGCCGGAGGTTTCTTCCTGTTAAAAGGGAGTTTTTCCTTCCCACTGTCGCCAAGTGCTTGCTCATAGGGGGTCATATGATTGTTGGGTTTTTCTCTGTATTTATTATTGTGCTATCTACTGTATAATATAAAGCGCCTTGAGGCGACTTTTGTTGTGATTTGGTGCTATATAAATAAAATTGAATTGAATTGAATTGAATTGAATTGAATTAAAAGGTAAGCACGACCTGTTTATTTTCGAACCGTGCATATTGTTTAAATCCTAAATTATCTATTCGCTAAGTTCAGGGTGTCTCAGTGTAAATTCACTCAGTATGTTAAAGAAACGGTGTTTGATCCGTCTTAGTTAGTAATTAATAGAATCGGTGTTTCATCCGTGGCGGTGTGTGATCCCTCGTAGTTATTAGGAAAAAGTGGCGGTGTGTGATCCATCCTCCGTGCGTTAAAGCAGGAAACGTGTTACTATTAGTTAGAAAGTGGGGCTGAAAGGCCTTGTCGCAGCTGAGGGCTGTGTGCTCAGAGTTTGGCAACTACACCCCTTCGGACGCGTCGTTGGGACCTGTGGGACAGGATAGCCGGGGTGGTGACCTGGGCACTGAGGGCGCCTTAAATAACTAAAGCTAGGTGTTGGATCCTAGTCGCGGTTGATAACCTGACTGCAGTGTGTGTAGACTGCGTAGTGTGTGTGAAAGCGCCGTTAGAGTCGGCGTCTCGTCTGAAGTACGGGAGTCAATTAAAGTAACAAAAGAATTTGAGTCTAAAATGTGTGTTTGTGGTGTGCAGAAATCGCGGCAGGAGGCCGTGTCATGAATTGTTGCAAACTGTGAAGTCAATTGGGGGGGTTTAATTTGGTTTTATTTTTCTGGGGAAGAGAAACTGCGGTATCCAGTCCGTGGCGCAGTTTGAATAATTCGTGAGGCAAATGTTAGGCTCACGATCTTCAGATCGCACAACTGTCCTAGTTAGCTTGAGGTGTATAAGAGCGGACGGCACCCGCTCTTCGTGCTGATCAGGGCGTTGTCCTGAATCAGCAGAGGAAGTGTCTCGCAGAAAGTTGAATGGGACTGTGAGAAGCATGAGGTGTGTGTGAGCCAGCCTCGAGGGGTGGGTTCACAGGTGGAACAAAGGAGGAGTAAAATGTGTGTGTGTGAGTGAGAGAGAAAGAAAGGTGGGGGCGAGTGACCAGCCTGTGAGTGTGTGTGAATTCCTTGATGACAAAAGAGGGAGAAAAAGTAGATTTGTTGGTTTTCTGTGAAATAATGATAGTTAAGAAATCAAAGTGATCAAATAGGAGAAAGTGAACTAAAATAAATAAAGAAACCTAAACAGTGGATTAGCGTTAAGGTAATGATAAATAAATTGATAAAATTAATAGTGAAAAAAATACTCCTATACACCTTGTGTCAAAATTTGATTGATGACCCTAGCCTTGACCTTTTGACCCTCCCCTCCCCCACCGGAAGTGTGTAATTTGATCCCTAAGCGTGACGAATTGCATCCGGAGAGGGGAGGGGGGGGGACTCCGGAAGTGTGTAATATGATCCATAATCGCGACACCTGTTGCGCCACCTGTTGTGAGAAAAAAATAAAAAAAAGTTTTTAGAGGGAGGGGGGTCTGTGGAGGGAGGAGAATAAAAACAGAGAGGGCAGCGCACTATCCTATGCGCAGACACAAGATGGATCCTTTCATTCTACAGCCCTGCGTTCCTCTGTACTTGGACGGGGAAGAGATCTGCTCTCCCGAGCCGTAAGCATGGGAGGCAGCAGCGGCGAGTGGTCTTCGTCGATTATCAGCGACACCCCCGTCACCGTCTACAGTAACAGATCAGAAGCAACCAATGCTCCGCGGAAAGAAGGGAGAAATAAGGAGGTCTTCATGTTCCGCAGCCAGATACCGGCTCCGAGGAGCTTGCGGGGAGAATGGACTCTGCCTATTGAGGGCTGTGGAAAGTGGGGCTACGTCTTTGAGTATGACATATTCAAATACAGCATATTTACTATTGAAGGCCTCAATTTTGACCCTACCAGAAATACTCCGGAAGTGTCTAGTCATTTTCAGACCTGTGCACCATGTTCCATAAGCATGAGGGGGATCAGAGAGGGAGGGGGGATCCTGAAGCATAAGGGTGACGCAGCTGTTGAGTCAGTGCTGTATAGAGAGACAGAGCGGCATATAGAGCGGGGTGGAGGCAGGCGCTTGTGATGAAAAGAAGAACTTTTTACTCGCTTGTAACCTACAGGCCGCCCACCTCATTCTTGTAAAAAATAAATATCCCTTAGTGAATACTTAGGAAACTTACTTAAACAATTAAAACACCCTCGGATGCGCTACCTCGTATGTGTAAAGTAAGCCTTAGTGGAAAAAAAAAGCGCCGCGCCCGTATTCAGAACTCCCAAATCCCAAATATTTTTATTAAAACACCCCGATGAGGTATGTTTTGTGCAGCCACTCCTTATCAGACCAAAAGTAAAGAGTTTTTCTTCATTATTTTGAGCTACTTTTACAACAGGTTTTCTCAATAGACAGAAACCCTCAAAGAAAACGGCCTTGTTTTACGCATATCGAGGAGGACTCAACAACCCCTCTAATTGTTATTAGTATTTCTTAATGCCTCCAGCCAAGCAAAGAATTTCATATTGGCCTCAACTCATTGTACGTGTAAAATAACCCTTAGTGAAAAAAAGCACAGCGCACATATTGAGAACTTGAATAAGTTCCGTCGGTTCATCCCGGTCAATTGCCTCCGAGAGATCGGGATGCTTCCTCCGTCTCGTACCATAAACGTATGAAAAAACCCCCCCCAGAGAATTTATTATTTTGGTAAGAGAGAGAGAGAGAGAGAATCGAACAAACTTTTCTACAACACAATATACCACTCCGGGTCAGGAGGGGCGATATAGCACGGACCGGCTGGATGACTACGCCGGATGGAAGCATAACCGGAAGCGTGGCAGGGAGTTTCCCTTTGACCTTCATCCTGCTCCATGATCAGCCGTTAAAACTTTCCTCAATATTGCTGTAATGTAACAACAAAGTTAGTTTTTTAAGATCAGACAGGTCCCAAAACATTCCTTACACGCAGTCACTGAATTAGCATCTGTGGCACAAATAAGCTTCAGGGACTGACTTGTTTTTTAGAACTGACCTTTGACACTTGGATGTTGGCTTAATTTTTTACACAAAGAGAAATTTGACCCTAATAATAAAAAACATGATACTGTGGTGAATACTTACCTCAACTTTGATGGGTTTTTTCACAGCTATTTATTTAGAAAAAAAGTAAAACACGTTACAAGGACACAATGTACATTGCAGAGTACATGAATGGGAATTCCTCCTCTCTATACTTACACTCCTCCCTAACAAATGCCAAGTCATCATCTCCATATTGTGTGTCGCACTTTTCGAGTTTCATTGAAGTGTGCCCAAGTGCACAAAATGTAAAACAATGTATTAGTTTTTTAAGCCCCCGTTCCCGGTCTAACAAGATGCCATTCATTTAAGAGACTAATAATTTTTTGATTTTAAATTGTGCTAACTTCAACGCAGTAACATTAAAAATAAAACATAGCAGAACTCATTTTTGTTGGACACAAGAACAACTCAAGCATATTTTTCGGGAGCCGGAACTAGGGCTTACAAGTTTGCCGTGCCCCTGGGGACCAGTGCGAGGTTGTGCTGCAGATCCTGGCGTGGAGGGTCCGGACACTCCCACAGCGCAGACTTTGCTATCCGCACAGAGCGTTGCTGGTGTGGCTTATGCAAAAGAGACAAAACAGCTCCCGGTAAGCATGTCTGTTGTAGCCTGCCCTTTATAAGTATCTCTTTGATTATTTAAACAGTGTTTAAATTGTGACTTGTTTGTTATCCAAAAACATTTTATCTATGTTACTGATTTAAAATATACAGATATATATTTTTCAAGTTTTTAGCTTAAACAGACTCTTGAGCAAAATCCGTAATGGCATAACCAGTGTGCAGCCTAATGTACATCTTTTAAGTGTATGTTAATCAGTACATGAAGCGTACCTCTGAAAAGAGTCCATCATTTGTGAATTTACTGATTTGTTTTTTAACCGCAGTTTTCACAAACTGCGGATGATGAAATCCTCTGTATTGTAGAAAATGTCTTTAAACTATCGCTGTTCCTACTTACTGAGCTACTGCTTTACTATGTGAATAAACAATTTGAACGAGAAAGGGTTTAAAGACACATTGAAGCAAAGGTAAAAACTTTGTAATGAAATTTATGTGACCGTTATTCTGAAATCCGACAGAGAGTGAAAATCCAAGAGATGCTGCAAGCCTCTGCATTAATGATCTTTCTGTTTCTCTCCTTCTGCGTGTGTGTGTGTGTGTGTGCTCGCAGAGGGGAGGTCACGGCAGGAGTTCCCTGAGTTGACACGTATGAACCATAAAATCAGTTTGGACTGAGGAGCAGTTGGTGAACTACATTCAGTCCTGATGTAGAGAGTTGAAAATAGCTTTCTAGTAAAATCTGGTATCAGAAATAAACTGGGGAAAACAGCCCCCCACCTAAAGGTTTTTGTTATGATTGTATTTGTGTACCTGTCAGTTTACAATGCTATTCTGCATCCAGCCGCTAGAGGGCGCATTACGCGCAGTGGTATCGAGTAGCGTTTTGGGGCACAGAGGAAGAATAAACCTTCCTGTTGTGAAACTGACATCAGCTCAACGTGTGTCCCGTTTTCTATTCTTTATCACAGGTTAGTAAATGCATTTAAATGAATGTATACTGCAGACCTTACAAACAGAGGATGTTGTTTATATTGGTAATAAGCGCAACTCGCTAAAGAAATGGATTCGTTCTGAGTTGTGTCCGAATTGTGGGTTAAGGCTGCAGGCTAAATGATGCTAATGCTAGCGGACTGGGCTAATGTGGGATACTGAGTGTGTGTGGGGAAGCTAATCTGACCTGTGAGAGACTTCTGGACTGTGAACTCTTAATGTATTATGTACTCTGATAAATTGATTTGATACTATGTTTTATTCTTCTGGTTGATGTTGTGGTTACAAGAACAAGTTTGTGGTTTAATATGAAGACATTTATAGAGTGTTATAAGGAAACTGTTTGATCAATGCTGACTGCATAGTAGTAGTGAACGCTGTTAAAGGAGCATTGCACTCTATATAGTTGTAGGTTGTATAAGAACAGTGAATATGTTTGTTTTATGTCAAAGACATTATTTTCTTGTAAAGAGTAAAATAGCTATATTAAAAAAACAGAAGTTATATTGTCAGTACAGTGGAAATACATTTCACATAGATAAGTTAGTGCTGAACGAGAATTAAAATGTTTAAAAACGAGTTAATTTTATGATGTTTGTAAAGGTAGTTAAAATGAAGTACAGAGTACACTATTGTGTTTGTTTATCTTTGTAAAATAAGTGTGTTTATTGTGATACATTGTGAATCTGATATTGTCAATGGATTTAAGCAACATTTTGTTTATGTTTTGTCAAAGTTGTATTGAGAGATTTATACAGTCTCTAGCTCAGGGAACTGTGGCCATGTATGGTAAACTGGACTGAAGCATAAGGCCATTGCTTTGCAGTTAGTGTGGTGATACCTGAAGCTGTTCTAAGCTGTTGTGAAGAATAAACCTTCCTGTTGTGAAACTGACATCAGCTCAACGTGTGTCCCGTTTTCTATTCTTTATCACAGCACCACACGTTGTTGAACAGGAAACCAGTTGCCCCTCTGGTCATCATTTTAGGGAGGCAACACTGACAAAATTACTTTTTTATCCAATGCATGCACAAGAATCCAAATCTCTGTATCACAATGATTTCGTTAAAGCCCTGGGGACAAATTACCGTAGATCATTAATAGGGAAGAAAAAAGGAGGATCACATCAGCAATGGGAGACAGAAGTCTTGACATGTGCTTATAACTTGAAACACAAAAAACCCAGTTACGCCTGGTAAGATTTATGGTATAAACCAGACTTTCACAGTCTGCATCTTTACAGGGATTTTTCTGCTTTTTGTTCATTCCTAGTGTGATGTAAAAAACAACAAACACAGAGCCCACTATTAGCTGCTTCCCCCCCCAAACAGTCAGTTGACTGAGAGAAATGCAATCCATTATTGTGAACGCTGAAGGAGATGTGCTCCATAGTCAAACTTATATTTCCTTAACTTACATCCTATGTTCTGTTTAATTCCGGCATCCCTTTGATGGAAAATTGGTTAAACCATTGCTCAACTTATGTCTGAATGACGGCAGATAATTCTGATGAAAAGGAAACTGACCCCGTAAGCACTTTGCAGCTGAGTCGAGGGCTCGTGGAAATAAGGTCAAGGAGGTGTCCGGCGTGAGTACGGCCTGACATTCCATTTGGGACAGCTGCCGGACACATTAGTGCAACTCGGAGTGTGAGCAGCAACTCCTGTATACTGAACATAAGAAAAGTAATGTGTAGTGCTTCTTTTTTTTAAAAAGCCAAGACTCCAGGGCTCATGCTTTTGTCTCAGGCCACAAAGCCTGCTGTGTCAGACCTGGAGAGCAGCATGCTCACTATTATCCAAACTTTCCACCAATACTCGGGTCAGAAGTCCAATCTGAAGAAAGCAGACCTTAAAGAACTTATCAACAATGAGATGAATAATTTCATAGTGGTAAGATATCTTCTGCAAAGTGGGTGTGTTTATGACACGTAACTAGAACAATAATAATGAGCATGCATCAGTTTGTTGGCACGCAGCACAGTGTGTATTTAAATAAGAAAAAAGCTGCACAGAATTTCACAAACATTATTGATGAATTTAAAATTTATACAAGCAAAGCATGTACAACTAACTGAGGTTGCTTGGGGCTATAGTGGATTTTTATTTGCTTCCTTTTCGAGCGTTGACATGCTGCACAGCTGAGTCTCAGAGATGTTAAAAATATATTAGATAAACTAACATTTTTCCTTCTATTCTGGTGTAATTAAAATTTAAGCCTAGTAGAGTTAGTGGTGATGCTACAGATTTATCAGTGTTATTAAATATACTGTCCATTTACTGCTAATGATGAGCATTAATGCAATTTTCCTGCTGAACAAAAAATCAAGGAGAATGACACTCTGGATAAACTCTTCGCTGACCTCGACCAGAACGGAGATCTGGAGATCGACTTCAAAGAGTTCATTGCCCTCATCGCCATGGTCACCTCTGCTTGCAATGAACTGTTTGTTCCAAAGCAACAAAAGAATTAGTTTGCATGCACATGGATTACTCATTTAAAGAGAGTATGTGTTTTGTTTTTTTTAGACATCCTTTGAGACTGGGAGACTATCATTAACCAAGCATCAGAGTTTGATACTTCTTTTTAGTATGGAAATGTTTGCTGAATACACGCACCAGTCACTTTATTAAGTACACCTATTCACCTGCTCATTAACACAAATATCTAATAAGCCAATCATAAGGCAGCAACTCAACAGATGTAGATATGGTCAAAATGACCTGCTAAGCTCTAACTGCGCATCAAAAGGGGGAAGAAAGGTCATTTAAGTGAATGTGGCATGGTTGGTGGTACCAAATTGGCTGCTCATCTGCTGGTATTTTACCACACAACCATCTATTATGGAAAAAGAGAGACTATCCAGTAAGCGGCAGCTCTGTGGGTGAAAATACTATGTCAGTGTCAGAGGAGAATGGCCAGATTGATTTGCGGTAATAGGAAGGCAGCAGGACCTCCCTCTTTACAACCAAAGCATAGAATCTCTGAAGGCATAAAATTAAACCTCGAGCCTTGAAGCAGATAAACCACAGCAGCAGAAGGCTACTCCTATCGACTGAGGCCACAACATGCACAGGATCACCAGACTTGGACAACGGAAGACTGAAAAATGTTGCTGATCGGATGAGTGTAGATTTCCCCTGTGACATTTGGACAGTAGAGTCCGAATGTGATGTAAGCAAGATGAACTTTGGGATCTATGGATCCTGCAGTTCAGGCTGCTGGTGGTGAAATAGCGTGGCGGATATTTTTTGGCTATTTAGTACCAATTGGGCTTAAACACCACAGCCTACCAGTATATTGTTGTCGAACCTGTCGATCCCTTTATTACTACAGGGTACCCATCTCCTGATGGCTGACTGCAGGAGGAAAACACATGTCCCAAAGCTCAGATTGTCTCAGACTAGTCTCTTTAACATGAGTTCAGTGTCCTCAAAAAGCCTCCACAGTCACCCGACCTCAATCCACATTTGGGATGTGGTGGAACACAAAATTTGCATCATGGATGTGCAGCCAACAAATCTGCAGCAACTGTGTGGAGCTATCATGTCAATATCTCTGAGAAATGTTTCCAGCATCTTGTTGAATCTGTTTCACAAAGAATTAATGTAGTAATGAAGGCAAAAGAGGGTCCAAACAGGCACGACCAATGTATACCTAATAAAATGGCTGGTGAGTTTCTAATATAGCATGTGTGGAATATGTATTGTGAAACAAAAAATATATATAAATGGATGATACTTCCACATATTTGTCTGTCATTACAAACATGCACGTTCATCTGACAGAAATGATAATCTACAGCAGTACTGAGACATGTTTAACAGATGCTGCTTTACAACATGCTATATGTGACTGAACGTCACTTTGAAATGACTGCTCTGAAGGAAGAACGTCTCATCTTGGGTATTTATTTAATTTTTTTACTCCCCGCTCTCCCCTTGTGAGAAGAGGAGTCAAAAAAGGTGACGAAAGGAAACAAGGATGCACAAACTGAGAAATGAGAACTGTGCTATCTTTAAGAAAGACAAATAACAGACATGTGTACATGTAATGCAGTCCAGTCAAGAAAAATAACACCTATACTACTTGATGAGTATAACTGCAGCCGTACCTGGCAGCCCAGCATCTGTGGGTCTAAACTGCTGAAAGCTTTTTCCTTTGTACTCTGCAGATTGACTCCTATTAAAATGCCTGTTTTGATAGCAACCAAGCAGCGACCTCTTGTGGCCCAAAAATTTTAAATTAGTTTATTTATTTATTATTATTATTGCTGTTCTTTTCACCAAGTTGCACACCAGTTGTGGGACATCTTTCACAACTCTCTCTCAGACAAATGCAGGATTTCAGAATCCCGTTAATGATGGATTATTGTCCATGCGGTGATTCATCGCCTCAGATGGGTTTCCATAAACTCCAGGATCCTCTTCCAGGCATCTTCTTGAGCAGCAGCGTGGGGTGCGGGGTGACCTCCCCACAGAGTGAATACTGCAGGGAAAAATAAAACAACACATTTACTTACCATTTTATATGGTATCCTTAATAGAATTCAATAAGAGGACAACTTTAGCTCACATTTCTCTGGTTTGGTTTTCCATAGAGACGCTCTTGAACACGGTGTGTAGGGTGGCTCGATCAGGTGACCGGCGCCGGGATATGACAAACGGGTAAACTGATGAGATTTACCTGCAGACCTCAGGGCCTCCTCAATCTGATGACCAGTGATCAAAGTAAACAATGAAATAGTGTGCAGTCAGTCCACACAGACAATACACAAAAACCGCATTCAGGTGGATGTAAATAACTGCTGTATTCTTAGAATATTTTAACATGTTTCAATAGACATCACGAGGACTCCAAATAATATATACAGGACAACATAACATTTAAAATGTAATCTGTATTTATTATTAAAGTAATTTACCAAATCTGCATTCTCTGTGCTTGCAGCACACAGATCATCTTCACCCACTATGTACATGAGAGGACAGGTGATGTTCTCTACCTACAAAAAGAAAGAAAAAAAAAAAAATCAATAGAGAGCAGAGATTACTGAGCTCTATACACGTGTGCTTCTGTGTGCATGCGTGACGGGCAGAGAAGAACCTTCTGTTTGCTCTCAGGGGGCAGATTATCCGGCAGAGTGACAGTTTTGAAACTCGCATAGCCTCGATCATCGACCTCCCAATATTTCTGGTCACTTAAAGAGCAGAAGAGGACAGAGATGGTACTGTTTGTCATCAACTACTCACGAAATTGTTAAAAACAGTGATTACTATAACGTTAGCCCTGCAGTAGACTGACGACTCAACTAGATAAAAGCCCAGGTTACAGCTACGTTTTGCACGATGACATATTTTTGTAATGTACACCACCACACTGGATTTTAAAGACTCAAAATATGACTCAAGTTAAGACTTTCAACTTGGATTCATTAGGCTTTACGAGAGTAAAATTTACAAGAGCGATAGCAAAAACTTTAGAAGACAGCTAAATTGGGTGATGAGAGAATTATTTCCATGGTTATGATAAAGAACTTCACAACACCTAACAAGGTCAACACTCGACAGATATAGGTGTATCACTGTCAACGGCATGATTCAAGATCATTCTGTACCAGAATGACTGGGAGAGAAAAGTATGGCAAGGAAAAGGAAAAAGAGTCATGAAATGAAGCACATCATGTCATCTGGTAAATGTTACCCAGTCTGTTCAGGTCTGACACTCTCCCCGCACCCAGTAAAGAGGAGATGTGGAAACCTCTTTAGTTTCTTGCCACAGCAAAGCCAAATCAGTTTAACCGATTTAAAATGATTGTCAATAAATACCCCATAAATATAGCAGAGTAATTTCCTAATCTGATCCCTGTCTTAACTTTTGAGACATGTCGCTCCTATCAAATTCAAATGGACTTCATATTTTTCTCATTTTAGGGATTTTCTTTGCTCTATTGTGACTAAAGTAGGAGTTTATGAAATGCGCAAATCACTGCATTCTGTTTTTGTTTACATTATACACAGCATCCCAACTGTTTTGGAATTGGGGTTGTATATTGCACTTAAAGCATACTGTAAACATACTGTATAATTTTAAACTGAAACTCAACATAACCTTGCCCCAGTCAGGTTCACCACAAGTTACCACCATGATTTATCATGAACAGAGCGCCACAATACTGAGGACAAAAACTTTAGCGCCTCAAACAAAGTACACTATTAAAAACAGTCCTTATATTCAAAATTATGTTAGACTGCCCATCTTAATGTGAGATTTCGTTAAAAATCCACTGTAGAGGTGTACAGAGGCCACGTTATTAAAAAAAAGCACTGTACCTTTGAGTGACACCAGAGGTGATTGGTTCAAATAGACTGAATAATAATAATAATAATAATAATAATAATAAAAACAGCAACAACAATAATAGTAGCCTCAGAGTAAAATCCAAAGTTACCAGCCGTTACCTCTCAGACTTTTTGCTCTTGCCATCTTCGTCCAACAGCGGGCTTCCTACTGGCCCATTAATACAAATCAAACATGATGGCTGGAAAGGGGAACAGATAAATGTTAACGTCATTCATAATCACCTATCAGATTTATTTTTCTTATGCAAATAACACTGATGATCATATTGCAGATTTCAAAACAGGCGAGTTTGGGATTCACTTTAAAACCACTCCTAGTGGCGAAGCGAAAAGTCAGAACGACTCCAAAGGAGAGGCCAATGACCCCAATTCTGTCTGCATCGACCTGACAGTGATCTTGAAGTAGCTGGAAGGCTGACTGACCAAACAAAATAAATAGGGACATTTCAAGAGAGTGGCAAAAACATTATAACAAATACAAGGCTGTTAGGATAAGATTTAAACTACTTTGAAATATGAATCGCCAACACTCATTATGTGTGGTGGTCCAGGTAAGTCTTTGTGCCCCATATAAGCAACAGAAAGACTCGCAAAACCCCTGGAGGCAAAAAGTGCAGAGCGGTACTCCAACAGTCCTCCACCCTCTCCCCACAGATCCAGCATAGCAGGAAAAGGGCCCGGGCCTGCAGGACATCAGTATGTGAAGTTCAGTCACTGCTGACTAAGACGCTGCCATTAAATAATAATGTGCCATTTCAGTGAATGCTCACCCGGGGGTAAGAATAATGTTCCTATGATTTTGTTTTGACGGATCTCTATTCTCCTCACTCCTGGCGCCATGTACCAGCGCTCAGTGGTTACAGCTGCCAGCTCAGTCCTCTGCCCCTCACTGGGTGAAGTGTGGCCCTCCAATAAGGAGATGTTCACCATGTATGGGGTCTCCACGTTTCTTTTCCTAAGGCTGTGATCAAAAATCAGAAGATTCTCACTTTAACCATTTACACAGAGAAAGAAGCAGTCAGTGAAGCCAGAAATGTAGAGTGAATGAGAGAATCCTCTAGTTGTATTTTTAAGTGTGCAACATAACAGGCAGCTGGCTTTGAAACCACAAATTTTATTTTCTCAAGCTCTCGGGAAGCTTGTCTTCACCACCTGCCTCAAACCTTCTCTGCTTCCGAGTGCAGGCTCCAAAGCCCAGAAGAGTCCCATCGGCTCACAGCCCACATAAGAACCTCCAACTGAATGATCGCTGGTCACTATTCAGGTAAGAAAAGAGACAAAAATAAAATGAAACGCTGCCTGCATAAAAGCCTGGTTAATATCTCTTCACGCAATCTTTACTGATTGTTGGGGTTTCTTTCTACAATATAAAGTGCCTTGAAGCTACTGTTGATAAGAAATGGCATGCACGATATAAATAAAATTAAATTGAACTGAATTGAATTAATATAACATGACTGCCACAGGATGTCTCCACAGTAAACACATTAAATATTAACTTGTGACTTTTATCAATAATTACTTGCAGCTTGCAGATTAAAATGACAAACACTTTGTTCAATTTAATTTCAGCATGTTTGTTTTTTGTTCCATTTTGTTTTTAAATACAATAAAAATGTCAAACACTGCCACTGGCACAGTGAGCATCTCAACATTATTGCCCTGCTTTAAATGTCCCACGTGCCAGCTGCTTTTATTTGTGTGGACATCTATATATTACAGAAACTGTCTACTATGTCACCCAACAGCACTTAAGAGTATTTCACTCACAGTTGATGCTGCCGCTCGCATTTGTTGTATAATGAGCAAACGCCTCCCACAGATCTCCCTCCTCACTGTGCATTTGTGCGCACACTGTGACAGGATAATTTTGAGACAGGAAACGCCCTTTAATGCTGATCTGTTCATCTATGAGCGCACGAACAGGAGTGGCTGTCAGCAAAGGGCTTTGTCTAAAGCTGCTCTTCCTCCGAACTTCACCTATTAAAAAAACAAACAAACATACAAATAAAACCGAGAACTTCTGATACATACACTCTTCAGGCATGTACAGATAAAAAAAAAAAAAAAAAAAAAAAAATATGATACTGATCATCTTTGATATAACCCATTTCAAAAATATAAAAAAAACTCAAATATTATTCTTACCAACAGCACGCTGAAGACCGGGCAGCTTCCCATGCACACTGATGCACGACATCCTCTTTTCTACGAGCTGCCAAATTCTTGTCACACTCGTATGTGCCCTAAACATGGTCTTTCTTGACACGATAAACACAAAGTAAATATCAAATACAAACCACTTAAAATCGAAGTAAAGGGTTAACAATATCAATAACTACAACTAATCCAAGGTTGGACAGCACACTCTGCTGACAGGTTCTGTCTGGCTAAGACTTGCTATTGTGTTAGAGATTAACCTTAGATCTTTGTCCTTTTCAGATGTACTGTATTTTAAAAAAAGAACTGCAAAACGCTCCTTTGTAACTTGGATTTTTTCAAGTCTGCCTTACTAATATGAATTAATAATGCTGGTTACAATTATTGTTCACTTTGAGTTCTGAATTCATGTCCAAAATCATCCACCATACGTTCAGCTTTCACCCACATGTGACTATTTCCTGTGAGCGTCAGGCTAGTCTTGATCCACCCATCATTTCTATACATTTTCTAAGGAAAATTGGGAAATAGGTGCAGTAAATTACTAAAACGTGCAAACTTACACAGAAACATGAAGCAAAAGCTGAGTACCGTTCTAACGAGCGTGAACGTCAATATTCTCCAACACAGTTATTTCTTGAAGGACATTCAAAGCTCTTCTTTGGATATTGGCTGCCTTTGGAGGCTGTTACAACCTCCTCTGCTAGGCGTCAGGGGAGGAGTAACATATATATGTTACTCCTCCCCTGATATGTTACTCAGTTTTGTGTTGGGGGCGTGTCCCAACACAAAACTGAGTAAAGAAAGGTTTTTAATTCCAAGCTGTAAACAGAAAACCGACAGGGCTGTTCAACAGACCACTGGGCAAACAATTATTATATAAAGACAAAAAAAAAGACAAGAGTAAAAGCTAAAGGTTAACTAAGGCAAGCTGGCAACACACAAAATAAAAGCTAAGGATTAACACAATGTTCCAGGGACAACATTTACACGGTGTTCCAGGGACGACATTTACACGGTGTCCCAGGGACGACATTTACACGGTGTTCCAGGGAGACATTTACACGGTGTTCCAGGGAGACATTTACACGGTGTTCCAGGGAGACATTTACACGGTGTTCCAGGGACGACATTTACACGGTGTTCCAGGGAGACATTTACACGGTGTTCCAGGGAGACATTTACACGGTGTTCCAGGGACAACATTTACACGATGTCCCAGGGACAACTTTAACATGATGGCCCAGGGACAAATTTGTAAATTTCTGGATTACTGTTAATCTCCATTGAATCAAGAAGTATGGAGTTCACTTTTAAAATCAAATCACTTTTATTGTCACATCACATGTGCAGGTACACTGGTACAGCACATGTGAGTGAAATTCATGTGAGTGAACTCTGTGTCAAATACTGAGCTTCAGTAAAGATTCAAGTAGCAGTTATTTATATTTCCTATCACCTTAAATCTTCACTCAAAGACAAGTATCTCTGACAGTGTATATATAGGTGTATTATATATAAGAGACAAATGTTGTTCCTTCAGTATGTTGGCATTACTAAATTTGGCTCAATGCTTATATATGTGTGTAAAAAGCAAATGTACGAGCTGTGATAGCTGTTTCTGATAGAATGAAGATCAGACTGATATGTGAAATATTCCTTTATTGGGTGATAAAATCAGACCACGTCATAACTGCTTTAAGTCACACAGAATAGATATCAGAGCCTTAAACAGGCTGACTTCTGCTAAATGGGTCAAATTGGGCAGAAAGTGTACAAACACATAACATCCTTATAGAATGATGTAACACTATAGATCAACTTACCTCAGAATATATAAAGCATATAAACAATTACAGCAATATGATGCAACAAACACAGCAGTGCTACTAATCCAAAATACTCAAAGCTTCATAGAACTGAAACAAACATTTATTTTTAGCTCCATTCTGCTGCTGATACATACTTTAGGTTTCTGAATATGAAACTTGTTGCTGCCTTTCATAGTGTGTAACTTGAAGGCCCTGAGTACTTTCTCCCACACTGAAAACACTGGAATGATAAAATTATTTGAACATTACCTAATAAGACTGATTCAGGACAGACAATTAGTTATGTTAAACTTTCCTAGCAGTCCTTCACAAACAGGGAACAGTCTGTCTATTCTCTCCATCTGTCAGCTGCTGCTGGCTCTTCCTCCTCCTCTTCCTCACACACTGCTGAGTTTGTCCTGGTGGATCATCAGGGGTGCAAAGCCTCACAGATGATGTGCAGCAGTGGGTCCCTCAGTCTGTCCTCACTCTGGACACTTGCAGTTGTCACACATGGAAATCAAATGTGTGATAAGCTGCAGGATTCAAACACAAGTGTAACTTATAAATACATGTTCATACTTTTATTCCACAATCAGAGAGAAAGAAACAGAGAGAGAGTGCAGGACAGACAGACAGGTGACAGTCTCAGGTCTACACACTGCTACAAAACAGCACAAAAGGAGGATGTAGTGTTTGTGTGATTACGAGTGCTAAACAAGAAGAGTTCCCAGATGGTCCAGTGGACACATGTGTGACTCCTGTGATTAAAGCATCTTTCTTTCAGCTTAACGAGTGAACCGTCAGCTCGTTCAAACACACGTTAAAGTCCGTTTGGCTCGACACCACCGAACAGAGGCAGCAATATAACATAGCTAACATTAACAGTGCAGTGAATCCTGCTTGTGCCGTGATACTCAGGACTGCAAACCGAGCAGCATCACTGACTTTTAGCTTGTTGTGTTTGTGGATATATGACTGACTTTAATTATCCATAAAATCACCACATTCTCTGTAAGATTAAGGTTGACTACTGAACGGCGTATATTTTAAAGTAAAGGCTTTATAACCAAGTAACCGCTGAAAGTACAAACATCACTAATGTCACATAACTTTGCCGACATGTGGCCAATAATGTTTTAATGTTCTTCATTATTAAACATTTGCACATAAATAAGTGACATATTATTCAGTACTTACTTTTAAAAGTTTACTCTTCGTCCACCCCGCTTCAGCCATCCGCCGTTTTTTTTGTTCTGAGAAAAATATCCACACCCACTACAGCACTATGTATTGTGGGATAGGTTGGGTCACGAAGTCTACACCGGACCCATCCTTCAAATCTCGGGAAATGAAGGGCGCATTTGTTGACCGCATTTGGAGGACTCCGAAGCATGCAGTCCTGTGTTCAGCGTCGAGTTGTTAATGTTGGTTTCCCACTTATGCTCTCTTTCCCTGTGCGTTCTGAGTTTACTCCAGTTTAGTTTTGTTCTGTTTGTGTATCACTTCTGAGCATCATATTTGACATCAATAAAGCAGTTTTGAGCTCACCTTTTGCCTTTGAGTCCAGCGTTTGGGTCCTCTTCTCCTGCCTGCACACTGCACACCGTGACATACATAGTAATGAAAATAACAATTTACTAACTTTTATGCAACATTAATTAATTTCTTCAATTCACTGAATATTAGATAGAAAACACTTAAGTAGAAAAAAGGACTTCTGTGAATGAGGCAGGTTGTATAAAGCACTTTGAGACCTCAGGTAGGGTAGAAAAATGTTATATAAGAACCTTGCCATTTACTTTCGGCAGGTTTAATGTACTCATACTCTAAGTAGTTCCATGTTATCTTGCTTTCTGCTTTTACTCTATTTTTATTGCAATTATTGCACTTCCTATTCCACACTATTTATTATAGTGCTATTATAAAGTCTACATTCATTTGAAAAGTTAATTAAAAAACGATAAATCACCTTGAGATTATAATGACATTTTTGTGTTGCTTGACTTTTAGCAAAATAATATTGCAACATACACATGAGCTTTAAAGTCATGTTTGTAAAACCAGTTTTCTACACTGATTACATTTTTCTAATTAATTATTTCATGTGATTCTCCATCAATCACTGTCAGCACCACTGCTTCAAATTTTTAAGAATATCCTCGCCAACAGTCATAATGGCTTCAGATCAAACAGATTAACATCACTGGCACAGAATACATCTCAAATTCTATAGACAAGTATAATTAAATACACAAAATAAAATGTGGTTGAATTATTAAGACTTAAATCAGTAATTTGATAAAATACAATCATGCTGTATTAATAAAAAAAAAACGTATTAATAAAAAAGTCAAGACATCACAGGGATGTTTTAAATTGACTGAAAAATTATTTTATATTTTGCTTCATAAAAATCAAATTGTCCTTGAATTGGACTAAAATTAAAAGAATTATATTTGTAAACATCTGATTGAATAAATAAATAAATATAAGTATTAGGGGTGGAGCCGAATCGAAATTTTTTACGAATAATTATTTCGAACCAATACTTTAAAAAATATTTGTATTCGGGAACAAGGGGAAACTTTATATAAAAAGCTGAGTTTCCATATAGGACCGCAGAGCATGACCGGATGAGCGAGTAACATGTTAAAGAGGTGACTGACACGGGTTGCTCCCCACAGCAACAGCAACGCCTATTTTAAATTTTACTCAAATACAATTACAAATACTTTTCCCTCCTCAACAAATACAAATACAGATACAAATACCGGCTGCTTTGCACATCTCCAATAAGTATATTGTTTAATTAAAAATATGTTAATTGTTGTTATTGAGGTTTATATTCATAAGGAAACTGGATAAATAATATGTGGAGAAGAGGTGGGAATAAACAACTTTTTTCCCACCTTCTTTTCAGATATGTCAACTAAAAGTAAACATGGCTTGATATTGTAGCCATCAGTAAAGATTACATAGCTAAATCTCAACAGAATACACATTTAACAAGTTGTTAACAGACTTAGAAGTGAAAGAGAAGCTTTACACATCGTAGATCATATATTTAATCAGAAATAGTGTTTAGTCAGTGGTCAAATTCTAGCAAATTCGCAGATGCTTTCTTAATGCATCTGCTTTAGTTTTTCCTGTGTTACAAGCACTCCCAGTGTAAGAATACATCCATCATCCGTTTGCTGTCATTTTGAAATGCTCTTTAAGCTGATCTCTCTTCTCTGATTTACTGATAGTGTTGATTGGCTGAGGAGATAAAGGACCGGATTGGTTATAATGTAAGTACAATAACACAGTTATAAAGACACTTGAAAAACAGATAATTTTTTAATTCTATATATAACCCCTTTGTAAACCTTGTTCACCGAAGTCTATTTACCAACATACATAAAGATATTACACATAAAAAATACACAGAAACATTGGAAATCAGTTTTTGGCAGGCAATCACTTTTTGGCACAACACCAGTCACCATGGGTTGTATAATGTTTTCTTTTTAAAATCATTAATCACGAAGTCACTCCTTTCTAAAGCTCAGAACTCACCTCCCAAAAGCTTCACACATCAGCAACCCTGAAAGTAGTTCTATATACTTGACCCCAACCAGAAAAAAATAAATCCTCTTATAGCCTGATAAGTTCCAGAAAAAAGACTTTAAAAGATATTAAATAAATAATATGGCTAAATAAGAAACAATCACCTAATTTCTTGCTTCTTGTCTGAAACTTTTTTTACTTGATACCAGACTGAATTATCCATATTCCACATTTTTCCCTCTATTTTTTCCTCCTATTTTAAATAAGAAAACTTTATTATTAGTGAAATACAGTATTTCTGAGCAATATCCATTATTTTAAAGCCACTGCATTTTACTGAAGCGATATATATTTATTGATTATTAGTGTTTTGTTTATTTTTTAACAGGGATGGTGTACATTAATAAACATCTGTAAATATACACAATACAACTTTAAATGTACTAGATTTAGCCATAGGTTTTAATCTGTAGACCCTGGGCAGATTTTTAAACAACCCCCCCATCTCCATCTATCCATCCATCTTCTTCCCCTTCTCCAGGGCCAAATCAGGGGGGCAGCAGCCAAAGCAGGGAAGGCTACCTCCTCCAGCTTATTCAGGGGAACACCATGGCATTCCCAGGCCAGCTGAGAGATATAATCTCTCTGGCGTGCCCTAGTTCTGCCCCAGGGCCTCCTCCCTGTGGGACATGTACAGAACACCTCACCCAGGAGGCATCCTTGCCAGATGCCTGAACCACCTCAACTGGCTTTTTTTGATGTGGAGGAGTAGTCGCTCTACCCTGAGCCCTTCCCGAATGGCCAGACTCCTCAACCTATCTTTAAGGGAGAGATCAGCCACCCTTCGGAGGAAGCTCATTTCCGTCTGGCTGTCACCAGACAGCCACCAGGGAATTGCTTAACTGCCTCAGTCACCTCATCCTCGGTGATGGACAACTTATCCCTGCTCGTCTTCACACTTTTGGTGCTGTAAGCCAGGGAGATGGCCTCCACAATCCAATGGGAGACCCTAGGTTTAAACAGAGCTTTACCTCTGGCTGGATGAGCAAAGCAGACAAATAACTGGTCAAATAAATACACATCCTGAATTAATCAACATAGCAAACGCAGCAGACACAGGAGATGCAGCCCAATTCCCTCAGGGAGGTGTCTGTGGAGCCATGGATTAACGACTGGCCACCTTGGGCAGTCTCCCCGCACCAGGGAAGGGCCCTGGTAACCCTATCCCAGGCAGGATGAGCTGTTTTCTAGAACTTCTACTCATAGGTGTTTTTAAAATGCTCTTTGTCTGGTCCCTGACCAAGGACTAGGGTTGGCAACTGTCCCGTTTTAGCAGGGACATCCCGTATAATCAGCAAAATTGGTTCATCCCTCATTCTACTTTAAATGTTATGTATATTGATCGTTACATCTAATGTCACATATAGTGCATATTTACACTATGCCCAGCTGGTTGTGCATTGTGCTTCTGGCACGCAAGAGTGTCCCTTATTTGATAATTAAAAAGTTGGCAACCCAAACCAGGACCAGTTTGCCATGGAAGACCCAGTTTGCCATGGAAGAAGCCCCCTGGTAGGGTAGCCCCTGGGAGTAGCCCCTGGGAGACACAAACCCCTCCACCACGATAAGGTAGTAATTTTTAATATTAATATTAAAAAGATTTAAAACAAAAAGGAAAGGAGGGGAAAAAACAATAACCCCCCCCCAAACATGTTAATATGTTCTTCCTCCTTTGTCTGTCTGGATATTTTAACAGCTTCTTATTAATTATTATTTAAACGTTTATTATTTTATTTCTTTATCGATTTAGATATGCAAAAAGTAAAATTCATACATTTTTACAACCGTTTGGAAGTTTTAACTCGGTAGATTTTCAAAATAAATGTAGTTCATTAAAAGAAATTTTCCGAAATAAAAACTAAACTATTATGAACAAAACAATTATAGACGTTTCTTTTTGATGAATCATGAGACATGTTTATTACACACTGTTGGCAAATAATTAATGTCACAGGAGTGACAGTACATGTGTTTTCAGGAATAGAACGGAAGTATTTTACTTTGGCAGTGACTAGTTGGTCATGAAGTTTTCTTTCCGGGCAAACTGCTGTGACTTCCGTGTTGTTAACAGGGTTTTGCTAGTCCACTGTAGTGTACGATGAGGCCCGGTTAAGTAACGACAGAATTTGGGGAACTTTGAAGAGCCAGAGGGATTATTGTTGATCCAGCATCCTTAAGACTTTCTGATCCGCGGGCAGGTCCGTATCACTTCCAGACCGCTGTCCTTCAAACACGCTGAAGCTTTAACTTACCGCCGACTCACCCTCTGTAATGTTTACAGTTTACAGGTTTTAGGCTGGGTAATAAAAGCCTTCGCGACTTAACCTTCGTTTTTATGTTTAGTTGAGCTCAATATAAATAAATGGATTTGAGCCATTTAGGCTCCCGCCTGTGAGCGATCACATGATATTACATTGGCTTTTGCTAATCTGCGAGTATGTGTTGGTCGACGGCTAAGCTACCTGTGCTATCGGGTTTCTCTGTGTTCACCTAATCTAACCTAACCTAACCTAACATCACCATAACATTACAACCCCGATTGTTACTGAGCTACCTCGGTGTTTATTTAAAGAAGGATATTATGGGTGTGATTTAACTGAGATCCGAGGTAAAGGAGAAGCGGATGTCTTCATTAAAGCCTCGATGCTGTTGTGGATGTTTCAGGTCAGAAATGTCAGCATTGGTGTGTTCACCTGAAGACAAGTTGGATATATTATTGGATTAATTCATAAAGGCATTAGTGGTCATGCCATTAAAATTGCTAAATGTGACTTGGTGTGTCACTCCATCTCACATCATCAGCTTTGTTCAACATTTTCTGCTCGACCATGCCCGATTTACCAGAACTTTTTATAGTCCAAAGTTTGGACACATGTAATGATTGCTATGAAATTTTACCCTCATATATCAAGTATTATTCGGGTTAGCGGGTTAGGGGTAAGGTCTTGTGTGCATCACATCCTGGCCTTGCAAGGCTACTCTAGTGAAATGGATCAATAATCCCCCCTTTCTTATTACTTTGAATTGTTTTTTTTGTGTATTTATTTAACATATGATTTATTTTTATTTTATTATTGTTATTTTTTACATCACTGCTTGTTGAGTTTTTTAATGCCTCTTAGCGTGTTAATAGTTCAGGTAAAGTTTAAAGACTGCTGCATTGTGCGTGCTTACTGAGTGGGTCTTGAAAATGAAATATTTCTTATATTGAACACAATTATTATCTCTGTTATATTTAGAAAGCCATCTGGAAACTTTAGAAGTGTGTTTTGTTCAGAATAGACTGTTTTTGTGATAAAACATATCATATTTGCGTAATCCAGCACCAATTTTGGATGAAAATGGCATTAATTTAGCATTCTTTTAGCATCTTCAATTCAATTCAATCAGTTCACAAATGTCTTGCAATGTAAAGCTTTTGCTCAAATGTGCAACTTAATAGGGCTGCTTGATGGTTTTTTTTGTCTTTCTTTCTTTCTGAACTAGCCAATACTCAGACATTTTTTGAGGTATCTCTCAAATTACAGATCCTGGTTTACTAGTACAAAGCTCAGGCGTTTATCTTCAATGGTTTTTCACGTTCAAATATTTCCTCATTTCTTAATGTATGGAAAAAACAAAAAAAATATCTAGAAGAGTATTTGGTATATGAGGCCCAATTTTTATAGCAACCATTATATATGTCCAAGCTTTGGACCATAACATTTTTAGGCAAATATGAGCTGGTCAAGCAGAAGATCTATGGTGAATTGAGATGGAATTAAATGCTTACACATACACAAAGATAAAAGACAAGACTGTAGTCATCTGCTGACCTGTTTGTAGTGATTATTAGCTGCTACTGATGTGGGTGCAAAGGTCATGAGGGCTGTTTTATCCTCTGTTGTGTAAACCGATAACAACATAAACTTTTACACTTTACTCCTCATACATTTCATCTCATCTCCTGCCTTTTTACCCCCCCAGTTGTACAGGAACTATGAATGCAAGCACATAGTTTACCTAGATTGACTTTTGCAAAAGCTTAAGTCAAGCGGACTAACCGTGTTAAGTGCCCGAAGCGTACTAAACACTTTGTTCCGGACATCTGTATATTTTGTACTTAAGTGCAAAGCAGCTGGCTGTAGCTATAATCTTCCCTATTTCTGTCTAATAAAGATATTAGAGCAGGATTTAAAACCAAGCTTCATACTAATCTAATCCTTTTTTTCCAATGTAACTTTCTGTGTTTCAGATTTTTTATTTTAATTTTATTTTTTTAGATCACACCCAAAAGTCACATCTGATGGGCCAGCAGGTAACAGTCGTTAGCAGTTGTTAACATCCTTTGTGTCTGTACGTGGAACGTCAGCCAGCTATGGCCACTCATTTCCGTAGCTACATCTGGGACCCGGTCCTCATCGTGTGCCAGATCGTGCTGATGCAGTGCATCTACTACAGCTTTTTGGGCCTGTGGTTAGCTGGAGTGGACAGCCTTGTGCAGACTAGTCGGTCACTTGACCAGATCTTCAGCTATCAAGTAAGTTTTAAGATATACGTGCGTGTTTATGTATTTTTGTGTCGCATATTCGCTCTCTTAAAACGGTATTTAAATGTTTTCTCTGCTTTGGTAGGCTCTCGGTTTTGCAACCGTGCAAGGCAGGCTCTCAATGATGGCATTCATCTTGAATTCTCTTACCTGGTGAGAAATATCATCAGTCATTTTTCTGTACGTCATAAATGGATGAGATTTGTGTGACAGCTAAACAGCATCCTGTTTTTCACACATCCCATGAGGCATTCAAAGGGGTGCGCTTTAAAAGGGGTGTTTACACCTTATTTACACCTGTGCAGTTACACGTTTCCTTAAGTGTAAAGGTTGAAAATTTTAAATATTTACATAGAAAATGGTGGACATTTAATGCACGGTGATACTCAAACTTTGGCATCTTTTCTGTGTCACTGTTCCTGCAGCGCCCTCGGTCTGTGGTTCTTCATCCGCCGAGGGAAACAGTGCCTGGACTTCACAGTTACCGTGCACTTTTTCCACATGATCGGCTGCTGGATATATAACGCTCATCTTCCAGCTGCCTTGTCCTGGTGGCTCGTCAACATAGCCTGCATGGCGTTGATGGCTGTAATTGGAGAGTACCTGTGCATGCGGACTGAGCTCAGGGCAATTCCAGTCAACACTGGACCGAAATCTAACCTGTGAATTTTCTTTGGTGACTGGCTGAAAGCATATGAAGGGGTAATCCTTGAGGGACTCACTGAGGAGGTTTTTTTTCCCACCCTCCACTCTTGGAAAAGAGAAAGAACATGAACCTCTGTCAGCACGCATGTTGGATTTTTGTGCTTTGTCTGTTTCCATCAAGTGGTTCACCCAGAGGACCTGATCTATTTATTCATAGCTGCACATTAAATATTGGACAGTGCAAATTTGTAGCATATTAAGACACCTGTTTTAAGTCTTTTGAAAGCACATGCCAGTTTACATCCTCCTCTAAACTAAATGACTACAAATGTTTTTTTGTTTTTTTTAAGTACGTTTTTATGTTGAAATTCTGTATTTTCATTCCCTAATTTTAAGACATTTTTTTCTGATTGTTGTTAAATTTGGCAGACATACACATACGCAAATTAAAAAGCTCTGTCCTAACAGCACTTTAAAGATGCCAGTGTGCAAATTTCACATCAAAGTTTTAGTTACTCCTTCTTAAAGCTGCTTTTAAAAGTTAAATATGGGGAGAAATGTGTTTTTAGACAACAAAAAGGTACAGTGCTTAGCAGATTTATTAGATCATCTGTCACAAAGACAATTATTTTAGAAATCTGTCGAAAATCTGTCAAAAAACTTCAACTACAAAAAAAAAAAAGTTTTTGGTAAAACTGTAAATTTGAAAATTAATTGATGATAACAATAATTATATTTTTGCACTAAAAATATTGTTTCAGCTGCACATACTGGTGGATTAACCATTACAGAAAGATAAAACATCTTACACTGGTGGTCTAATAAATTTGTTAAGCACTGTATGCTAATCAGTAGGTCATCATGTAAATCCAAATATAGGAAAGATTTGTATGCATCATAATTGGGGCTCAATAAGTGGTCCAAAGTAATAAAAAACAGGCTCAATTTGATGTTTCCTACATTCAGCCTCCTAATCCTTGTTAAATGCTTTTCTTTTTGAGTCTGTACCACATTTTGCACAGCAAGCAGTTTTAGGTTCTGTCTCTTTATGTCATGATGTATTATGCAAACCGTTTGGCCACTTCGGGGACAGTTTGTCAGCCACCAGCTGCGTTCTGACAGCTGGCTTTGTCTGTGTTTCTGAAAAATTGCTGTTCTGGGAGGATGTGATGGGGAAAGTCCTAAAATGTGCAGCTCTGATGTCTTTTTCTTTTTCCTTTTGGAGCAGTGTCAGACTTCTCATTTCGCTGGTGGCTTTTAAACTCTTAACAGAATTGACTTTTTATCTTTAATGTGTTACAGCTCATGTTACACACGCTCGAGATGCTCTTCTTTAGACTGTCAGTTTCAAACCTTTGCAGCTTTGATAGGGCGGATGATGCAGTGTCTTGTTTTGCAGTCACGTTTTCCTAAGGTGTGAAATGAGTTTATAATTATAATGCAGGGGGCGATATTGGAAGGTGCAGCCTCAAATTGGAAAGCAGCTCCCATTCAAGCTGCTTTGAGCAGGAACAGAAAAAGCTAGCCTGTCCAAAGAATGTAATCCATCACCTCTCAAGGTAATTAGCGTGGTATATTGATGACTTGTTGTCTTAAATATGTATAATATTATAATGAGGGAGGTCTTGCCTGAGTTGCTAGTAAGCAAGAAGTGAAAAGAGTCAGGATTTCTACCCCTCCTCCCATTTAAGCAGTAGCTTCATATTTACTCCACAGCAGAGATGTCAGACTTACAGTCCACTTTGATCTTATGTGGGCCAAACAAGTGAAACTCCAGTTTCTGTCAGTGTACACATTTCATCTTAATGTAAGACAAAAGTGCAATTTTAACAGTATGACTTGGTTTTTTACATGATAAAGAAATGCAACACTGTAGTAAATGAAAGAAAACCTGTCAGCACAATCTGTTGGGCTTCACTGTAAGAAGTAAATGTGTAAAATACAGGAATCTGTAACTTAATTACTTTGGTGTATTGTGAATGGCAGCGGGGGAGGTCTTATCAGTTGGAAAAGATGTAAAACTTGTGGAGAAAAAAAAAAACTGTAAAAAGTTTAACATTTATGTTCTCCTCCACTTTCAAAGCCATCCAATCGGCCGGATTGGGGTCTTCACCCGACCCGACCGAGTCTGGTTCCTGGGCCTTATGTTTTACACCCCTGCTCTATATAAGAGTGAGCCGACTCTTACAAAAAGTTGAACAACTGTTTCCCAAAATCTCCACAAATTACTTTATTATTACTTTGTACAAACTCGTGACTACTCTTTCTAAGCTGCTATTTTGTTATCTAGCAGTGGAACCTCTGAAAGTGTTCACATCACCTTTTGTATCTTATACTTTTTTTTTGGTAATGTAATTCAATATATGAACTCTGGATGGATCTGTTCACATCATTAAATTCCTTGGGGAGAAAAAAATCACAGACACGGTGTGCGTATTTCTCCTTTCTGAAGATTTAAATGTCTGCACAGCTCATGTTGATTATATTAAAAGGTTAAAGTCTTGGAGAGGAAACTGCAGGTGGGGAAAAAAAAAAGCAAAAACAAACATTGGCCGTCATGCTTCAGACATCAAACATGGCTTCTCTAATGAGGGAATTGCCACATGCATGTCTTTACTTCTCCAAACGTTTTCTGCCCTGGGCCTTGATCCCTCGCTGCAGGAAGTGTCCAGGTGGAAAGCAGCAGATGGGAGAGCACTAACGAGTTGGAAAACGCTGGTTGCAGTCGTCCTTACCCTCACTTTGCTCCCGGGATGACTAAAAACAGAAACTGTAATAGATGGGTTAAAAAGGATTGGCTGCAATCAGTAAATGTACCACCAGTTTCCATCTTAGTGCTGTTACTCTCCTGAAGCCAGTGAGCGCACACTTAGGTTTTAAACATTGTGCTTTATTATTATAAACACATTACTTTTCCATATATTGCTTTATACAGTCTTGTAAATTGTGTATTAAACTGAAAAAAACCAAACCCTCACATGGATACTGAACTTAGTTTTACATTCAGGAGTTCTTTCCATGTTTGAGCTGTCATTATTAGGATTACTATGGTATCATCATGCTTTGTTCAACAGCAGGGAAAAAAGTCCCCTCTTAAGAAGTGACTATTGTATTGCTCATGCTTTGAGGACATCACAACTTTTTTTTTTTTGTATTGTTACCGCCAGGTACACAGTGGATGACGTAACAGCAGTACAAACCTCTTTCTAAAAAAGCTGTGGCATTAGGCAAAATATCAATAAAAACAGAATGCATTGTTTTGCAAAAAATGTAAACCCCGTAATTCATGAAAGTGGTCCAAAGTAAACATTCTTTAACTTTGTTATTTTTAAATGTGTTCTCATTTCGAAGATGATGCTGTTAAACTACTGGGCAGGCGAGTAAAATGACTGTTAGTAAAGAAAGCGTCTCAGAAAACTACGTCAGAAGTAAGGATGGTGGATAATATCACTAAAAGGTTCAGAGAAAATCCAAAGACATCTCTGTATGCAAGTGAAACGGCTAAAAGCTAATGTTGAAGGTGTGCCCTTCAGGGCCTCACGTAGCACTGCGTTAGAAATAGACATGATTATGTTGTGAAGGTCACTGTAACGACTCAGGACCACTGTCAGAGAACAGGTTTGTCTTGTCATCCGTAAGAATAAATGAAAACAAACAAAAATAAAGAAACATCCTGACATGTTGTCTTCTCTGGTAGTTGCATAAACTATTAAATCTTACCACCTACATACTAGCAACCATGATATGGGAAGCATTAGTATGCATGGCATGGTAAATTGCAGATATACTATACAGGACAAAAGTATTAGGCCACACCTCTTAATGTTTGAATTTAGGTGTATCAAATCAAGCACGTAGCCACACCTGCAGTCTTCTTGTGAAAGAATGGGTTTTTCTCAAGAACTCACTGAATTTAAGTGCTGCCCTGTAGTAGGATGTCGCTGTTACAACATTAGTTGTTACTTGGGGTTTATGCTTTTTGATCTATGCTGTAATTGTTGCAACCACAAACCCCCCTTAAACCCTGAGCCATAACCTGATTCGACTACATGTCAACTATTGTGACTGATCTGTTCAGTCCTGTTGATTTTTCCTTTTGAATTTATCAGTGTGAGAATAACAATCATTGCCTCATTAAAAGGAAAAATAATCATATCAATATGAAGACTCCTAAATGTCAGCAAATTACTGGAGGAAAATTGCTTAAGCTATTCCCCCCCAGAGGAACAAATATGTTTGCACCCTCAAAAGAACTGACTTAAATAAGAGGAGGAAAAAAATCCCTGCAGTTTATTTATTCCTATCACCTGGCACCGCATATAAAACACTGGGACATGACCACACATAATGCACCAGCACAAGCACAAACGACATCAGCCACTTACGTAAGTTACGTTGTAGGCTCTACAAAGATTCCCTGCAGAAGTCTAAATCAGGACTTAGTGGTATTATTGCAAAGTGGAAGTGTTTAGGAACCACAACAACTCAGCCAAAGAGTGGTCACATAAAGTTACAGAGCAGAGCTGGCGAGCGCTGAGGTGCATAGTGCGTAAAAGCTGCCAACGCTCTGCTGTCTTAGTAACTGCAGAAAGCCTCCTCTTGCATTAACATCAGCACAAAAACTGTCCACCAGGAGCTTCATGGCACGACTTTCCATGACCGAGCAGCTCCTGTAGGTGTAACGTGTAGGTAGCCCAATACTTTTGTCCATCCAGTGTATGTGAAGGCATCATTAATGTTAAATAGGCTTTAAAACAACATATGGTGGCATCTTCTGCAGAGAACAACTGAACTGTTGAGCAGCTTAACGAGCATAAATTGGGAAAAAATGATTTCAGAACTACATCTGGTCTTCTCAGTTCCTAAATGCTTGTGGAGTGTTGTTTCAAGAAGTGATGAACATGCTTTTATCTCAAGTGCTTTTGAGATATGCTGCTGTCATCAACACAGTAACATTTGTCACTATCCATCTCATTATATTTAGTATTGTGTGTTATATTTATTTTAAATATAGGGTTTACATGATTTCCAAATCCAAGCATTCTGTTTTATTTGGCTCTTCCCACCTTTTTTGGAAAAGGGATTGCACTTTGAAAGATGAAAGAAATAGAAACAGAGCAAACATGCTGATGGAGTTTAGGTAGGTACGGGGGTGAGGATAATACATCTGCATAACAAAGGATGCAGGCACACTGAGGAGCTAGCGAAACTTCATGCACAGATCAAGACCACTGTACGCCATCTCCGAGGTAAAATTAACAAACTGTCCATTTTTCTGAAGCACTGTCACAAAAATCACCATGCACTTGTGATAACATAAATGACTGAATGATCCAACTTTTGACATTTTGTTAGGATCAGTTTTAAAGCAAATATGTATATATGGACACAGTTTGGGCAAAACAAACAAAAGATAAACACTATTTCTCCACCATTTGAATTTACTCAGAACCAAAGGGCTTGATGCTGTTTTAAGAATAAAAACCTTTTTTTTTTTTTCATGACAAATTCACCAAAATATTAATCACAAAAGACAATTACTACTTATGACATCTCATAGACTTTTGTGCTAAATAGATGCAAGTTATATTGCTACAAACTGCAGCACTCAAACACATTTCAGTGCACATTAATCTTCCTGTTTCTGAAGTTTGTCATTATTCTCACAATTTGACTTAACAGATAAAAAAAAAAATTAGAAGAGGAGTACATTGTTTGATATATCAAACACATATTAATGATGTAATCAGTAGAACTTTATGGCAGATTTGTCTTTGAAAAGCCATCCACGTGTATTCTGTCATCTACTGGACTACGCAGACTACTTCAATGCACAAGGTTACTAATACGATGTTAACAAGTGAGCAAGTGAGCATTTTCTCACAGAATGCAACTGAAAGTCACGAAAATGAAAATTTTGTTTTTACACAATGATCAGTGGGCTGGAAAATTAAAAGGAGCTGTGGTTTAACTAAAGCATGGATCATGTGCAATAGACATCCCCTATTTTTGGTGTCTTTATAGCAGCTATGCAACATCAGCCATGATGGGCTGAAGCCTAATAAGGAGAAAGGGAATCCAAAGTTGTGTACGAACTGCTTGATTGTCACTTTACTACAACATTTTCTACACTTCAAAACAAGTTAAAGGGTGAATTCACCTCTATAGTGCATACAAATGTTGTTTAGTCGTGTCGAGTCTGATTTGGTTCTTTGTTTGATCGGTAACAACCTCAAATAAACAAAAAAGTTATCGACTTTTAAAATTATCGACCAAATTTGCATTTGGTCGATAATTTCTATGTTGTAACAATACGTCTCGGCAATAAATCTGAGTATGAGGGCTGCACCCATGAAAAACTTGTCAAATCTGTTTTGTCATTGTTAAATTGCCAATATACTTTGTTTCTTCAGACTTCGATCGTCCAATCCAATAAGCACCAAACAAGTGTCAGTAGCAGAATAAGCTGAAGATTTGGCAAGGTTTTCATGGGTGTAACCCACATACTCAACTCTGCTGCTCAACTCAAAAATGTGTTTTCCTTACAAATGTGGAAGCATTTAAGGAGAAATAAACAGGCTTTCCAGCACTATAATATTTATTATCAAGAAGCATTGTTACAACAGAGGACAACCAACCAAACAATAATTTCCTTGGTTTTCGTACCAAGTTTGTAAGGAACTTAAAAGCTCGGTAAGATGTTATTCTTCATGACGTGTCTCTTTAGTGTTTTCACAGAGCAAAGCTGTGTTTATACAAACTCAGTGGAGGTCATAAGGTTTATGCTGTAGCTCATAATTAAAGAGGCAGACTGGCATTGTAGTAGTCTGACAGCCCCATTTTCTGTACTACAAGCAGCAGCTGGTTAGCTTAAAAACTGGAAATAAGAGGGTGGGGCAGAACTGCCAGCACAGATCACTCACAAACATTTTATAAATCATTTCTTCAAATTATACAAAAGTGAAAAAAATATATATTTAATGACAAGCTAAGCTAAAACTGGTTGCTATGCCTTTCATATTTACTGGTGAGATCTTAAAGTGGGGTCAGTTTTTTAATTTACTTGTTGTAAAATCAAACTTTTCCTTTAAGGACCATGATGAAATCAGACTTTACGCAAAACACACCATGGATGCAATAACTATCTTATATACAAAAATGTGAGCGATGAATAAAAAGTTATTTGGGTTTAAAAACTACAAAAATTGGACGTTATATTTTCACACAGGTAAACTATATTGCAAGCTGTGTTTGACTGCACGACATTGTACAGATATATGCGGCAATGTGCCTGCTCCTTGTACAGTGTTAGTAACCCAGAGCCACAGGTGTCTGATAGTAGAACGAGCTGACCAAATTGTATGTGAAATCCACGAGAGTGTGTGCTTTTAATCTGTTTACAATGCGATTCTTTCTGCCACTCCACCCAAAGCTGGAGTATTTGAGAGAATTTCAAACCTCATTCATCGCAGACATCAGCGACTCTAGGTCAAAATAATCCTTTGAAACATTTGTGCTCTTAAATCCTTGGCTTTAAGTTTAAACTCTGGAGGACCGAAGCACAGCGAATACAACGTCCTCCTCACCCAACCCCTGCTCCATCTATGCAGAAGCCCAGCCGGGCCCAGTCAAGGCCAGGATCAGCGGCAAGATGAGGACAGCGCTAGGTGAACTTAGACTGGGAGAGGAGCTGGGACTGCACAGATCAAACAGACTTCCCTGGAAGCGTATCTTCCTGGAGTCCTGCCTCAGATTCTCCCAGATGGAGCTGACTTCCTCCTGACAGTCGGACAGCGCCGTGAGGGCACAAGTGTGGAAAGCTTCCCAGTGGCTGTGGCAAATAAAAGGATCATCAGATCAGTGCTGTGTCTGACATTTCACTCGGAAGTCATCCCCACAACAGCATGCAGACATGCACTGGCTGTGCCCGATTAATTCGCTTGCCAAAAATCCATCACTCAGACGGCTACGAAGGATGCAAGTAAGTCAAGCTGTGCTTTAATTACCATGGCAACTGTATGAGAGAGTGAAACAATATCACAGATGATATTGCAAGTGGGCAATTTTCAACCAAAGGATTAAGTGTAAATCTTTGTCTTCAGTGCACTGTGTTGGGGTTGTGGAGTGCATGCAGTAACAGTGACAAAGAACTTCCCCCGAATTTCATTACTGCTGCAGCGAGGTCATAAATTATTTAGCACAATGGCTCAGTGTCTCAGCACCATTCATTTCTCTAGTCTCCTCTTCTCTGGGATTGTGGCATCTGCTCCCTTTCTCTCCAGTATTTTGTTATGAGATGAATATTTCATGCTGTATCTGTCTATATTATTGCTCTCAATTACGCCTTATTTGATCGTAATTGAACTGAAAAACAATTTTGTGCACCAATGGGTTTCTTAATCGACCCATGAAAGCTGGTTTCTCTCTGCATTTCTTGTTCTCTCTGCTGGGGTTATCATTTGGATCTTAGTGCACATGAAAGCTCTACTCACAAAGAGTGATGAGAGCTCAAGCTCACAAAACTCTACAGGGAATGTCTCGTTGCTGCTCGTGCACTCGCCGGTAAAGTAATTATCACCTGCACACAGCTGCCACTCCCCTCTCACTGGTCACGTTCTCCTGGTAGTTGTCCATGCTCTCTCCCAGCTCCAGGACACATTCGGAGAAGTCCTTATAAATGTTCTCACACTTCACATCGACAGAGTCTCCTGGCACCGCTAAGGACAGGAATACTGAAAAAACAGATACAGGAGACAGCTTTCTTTACCACTTTTGTGATGCTTTGTCCACTGACGAGCTACAAATAGCCATGAGAGACAAATCAGCATCCACTGCACATAAATCAAATTTCTTTCTCGCTAAGTGTCTGGCTTAAGATTTCAGACTACTTTCAGACTTCACTTACGAATATACAACCTTTAAGCAAAGACCTCTCTATTGCATTTATCATAATAAATAGTATTACTCTTATTTAATTTGATAATTTGACATTTGTGACAGGTTGTCAAACTTTCACTTCAGAAGCTGAAACCCCCCACCCCACACTCCACATTGCTTATCAATAATTAAGAGTGAAATAAAGGGGATCCAAGTTAAATAAAGGTCAGCATCAGAAAACTCTTTTGTCTATTTTGCCTACCAAAAGATCACATTCATTCGGCTCATGCTCTTCCTGGTCGTCCAGCCCCACAGTTTTGGAGCAACTGCTTTAGACAGATGTAATGTGGAGGAAGAAAACAGTCCTGACCACTGCAGCCCAATGTCGCTTTGTCAATAATAAACTGTACTGATTATAAAGTGCATATTTCTGTTTGTAGTAAAAGTGACAATTGAGTGAAAAGAAGAAGAAGAAACCATTCCGTGAGTTTTTGTCTTTAGGTAAGTGTTTCATGTAAGAAAGCTTTCACACTAAGTATAGATACAACACCCAGTAGGCTATCTACCGTCGCTACAAGCAGTTGGCAGTGGTACAGGTCTGATAACCATCATGCAACACTGATGGAGATAAATAAGCTTACGGTCACAGCACCTACATTCTGCTGCAGGAAGATTTAAAAAAAGACAGCTTTCTGTGCCAAACCATCCCAACAGGCTCCCACCATAAAGCGACTGAGATTTAGATACCGTACCGGTGGCAAAGGCAACAATCCATCCGATCTTCGTCGACATGAAAAATCCCATATCATCCCATTTCAAGCCGAGCGGAGGGCGCGGGATGCTGCTGAGGCGCCGGAATAAAAATAAAGCGGCTCTGAGTCACACGGAGGTGATTAGCTGCCCATCATTAATTTGAGTCGGTGTGTATCAGTGATTGAGCGCCGATAAACACTTGGTAGGTGTGTATTCACAGTCTTTCCTTGCTCCGGCCGACTGCTGACGTTACCTGCCCCCCGGCGCGCGCTGAGCTCATCTTCCCCCCTTCAGCACCGGACAGTTCTCACCTCCCCGAGCAGGAACCACGGCCCCGCTTCATCACCCGGTGCTTTTATGCTTTTGTTAGACACCTCACACAGGATGTCATCACAGGATCTCAGCTTTTACATATCCTCAATCACATATCTGAACATATCTGAGGTTAGCCTGTTTCATTTTATACTGATTGTTGGGAAAATAAATATTTACTTTGTTCCACAGGGAAAATGTAGAAGTGTTGTGGAAACGTGTAGCATTTGTCTTCTTGCTGATTTTTCCTTTCTTTTTGCAGATTTCTGCACACTTTCACGATCAAACAAATGTTAATATTACACAAAGATAATCTGAGTAAATGCAAAATGCTCATCAAGATGCTCTTTGGTAAATGTGAGACGAGTCTTTGTGTTCTTTTTGGTTAGCAGTGGTTTTCTCCTTGAAGCGCTCTCATGGATGCCACTTTTGCCTAATCTCTTTCTCACTGTTGAATCATGAACTCTGAACTTAACCGAGCCAAGTGAGGCATGGTCTTCAGATGTTGTTCTGGGTTCGTCTGGATGAGTCAATGATGTACTCCTGGAGTAACTTCTGGGAAGATTAATTCCCATCCCAAGTTTACTCCAATTGTGGATAATGGCTCCCACTGTGGTTCACTGGAGTTCCAGAGCCTCTACAAGTGCCTGATATCCTCTTCTCACAAACTACATCAGCTAAAAAGATAATTCTTTGTTTTTACATTCATCAGGTCCCAATCAGCCCAAATAGCAAAGAGAAATTAAAAATGCATGCCATGAAAGAGTTCGGGTCTTAGGAGGTTAATCGGGTCTGGCTGTGGCTAGTGAAAATGAATGTAATTGTGTACAGTAGATTACAATAACTTTACTCCAGAAAAGCACATGGAGTCAGGAAATACAGAGAAAGCAGAAATAAATAAAACAAATAACAATAAAGATAACGTAGACAAGAGAAGAAAAAGACGTTGTTTAGCCTTTTATTGTTTTTCAGAAGGCGTTGCATCACAAATACTGACATACAACCTGAAAGACCGCATCACTAACACTGACTGAAGGCTCTGAAATGCTCTGCTCAGGAGTAAGGCGGCAAAATTGACTTGCAGAGACACTGAGATACATGGTTTCGACATTTGTACTTGCAGCTGCCACTGTACCACTTAAAAAAAATAAAATCATGGATGTTATGTGTGAGTCATGTGGTAATTAAAAAAAAAACCCATCAACTGCATTTTTTGCAAGAGACCAGATAAGGCAGAGAAGGGTTTGATGATAGAGAAGACTGGGATATTTTCATTATACAAATAAAACACGAATGGTCTGAAGTCGTAAAATCCAGAAAAAACAGGTATTGAAAAAAAAAAAGAAGAAAAAAAAAAAAAGAGGGGTGGCAATAAACTCAAATGTAACCCTCTTCAAGAAGGCAGTTCAAGCCAGCCCTTATAATCTTAATTACTGATTGTCTTATTTTTCCCATTACATCTCTCTCTCTCTCTCACACACACATACACACACACAGATACAAAAGTCCCTTTAAAATGAACCACAGTTCAGTCTCCTTAGTGTTTGGTCACGGTCCAATGAGAGCACAGGAACCCAGGATCCTCTCAGCATGCAATACCTTGAGACTGTATCAATCTCCGATTCTCAAACATAGAAAAAATCTGCTTCAAAAACTGAATTCCAGATATGCTCATTCTTTGTAAATATGAACTGAGTTATTGTTATGAGGTGTTCTGAAAGTTTGATCAAGATTATAACGACAAAAGGAAGACGGCGCGTTTACTGGTCTGTCCCAGCCGCCCTCTTGGTTCGTTTCCGGGGCGATGCTTTAGGGGAAGCCTTGTCTGCAACACAGGAAGTAAAGATCAAATACTCATAAATCACCATCAAAGTAAGAAAACAGAACAAAACAGAGGGTGAGTGGAGCAGTGTAATCATAACAGCTGGGCAAAATGAACTTACTCATGACATTAAGAGTCTCCTGAGGAATCCAGCTGATGTCCACATCATTTATTCCAGCAGTGCCCTTTTCTATTTTCACAGAAAGCCTCTTTTTCTGCAGAACACACACACAAAGGTAGAAAGACCACATTATGTCATGTTAAATCCAATTTATTCACCATCATGCTGACTTTACCAGAAACACTTCTTCACATTTACAGCGATTTACTGAGATGTGCCTCATCTCATCTCATGTGCAGACAAAATATCCCTAGATAAAAACAGAAGAGCCAGGGATGACGAGCACATACCGTCCTCGAGTCCAGGACCTGGTACATCCCGAAGAGCAGCAGGGATACCAGTCCCGCCAGGAACACGTACATAAACATTCTGCAAATAAAAGCAAGAACTCCAAGTTACAATTACACAAGAGCACAAAAAAGAAAGAAAGAAGAAGAAGTCAGATTCCTCCGTTTATCAACCTCGATTGCAAATTTTATGTTAGACTTTTTTTCCAGAAGGAATACGCCGTCTTCAGCTCGACTAATATTTCTGCCAACAGTTTGCGCGTCTTGCACCAGCAGCACAATCCTGGCTGCGAGTCTCTTTGTGACAGTTTCACACCTCCTTTTACAGGTTTGTACATGTAGTGCAATCTTCTGGGAGAGCTGCTTATGTGAAGCCTCAGAGAGCCGGATGTGCCAAAACGACGTGACAAATACAATTTTGTACATTTCCAATTTTTTTTGTTTTCTCCAGTGGAATTAAAAAGACACTATTTTGCCTTTACACTATAAAAAACAGAAAAGCTTACGTTTCTCCATCCAGTCCCTCTTCTCGTTCAGTGATGGTGACAGTCTGGTTGTAAACGGCAGTTTGGAACACGCTGCCCTAAATTTATTTTTTACAAAAGAGAAGTCAAAAGACAAACAGGAAAAAAAGAATTTAGGAGCTTCTCTTTAAAACTTGTCATTAAAATGACTCAGCATTTGTTAATAGTGCAGAAAAGAAGCAGTCAAAGCTCAGCAGGGGGAAATGATGACAGTAAGGACCCTCCTGGGAATCCAAATTATGTGAGAAAAAAGAGAAAAAAAATAGTTGCTAACAAAATGTAGTGCTGATGAAGATTTCTTCAAGGCTTTCAATATTCATGAATCATGAATAATCATTAGGTGTGCTGTGAAAAATATTCCTGACAGTTACTGCCTGATATCTTCACATTCTCCCCCCTCCCACCTTCTCTCAATAAAAACAATAAAAAAATAAACTTTTAAAACAATAACACTGATTTTACCTCAGTGTCTTGATAGTTGAGCAGGATTACAAGTCCAAACGGGCGACCGGCCATTGGCTGTGCTGGGATGAAGGAGTACTCGAAGGAGGCCTGAGCTTGTGGCTTGACGACAGTGTTCAGGGGCAAAGCTGTGAACTATAAACACACAAAACACTAAGCAATCGCTTTCCTGAGCTATGACATGAGCTACAAAATGTTTCTTCACTAGTATTTATGGAATTAAGTGAAAGGTCAGACAGCAAAAGTATATCTGAGATTTCATTCATCGTTTTAACAGCTTATCTAATACAAGGTGGTGAACAGGCTGGAGCCTACCCAGCTGTCAGAGTGAGAGGCGGAGTTCACCCTGCACAGGTCACCAGTCTGTCGCAGAGCCAACACAGTAACACAGACAAGCATTCACGTCCATGTTCTCGCCTACGGCCAGTTTGGTTTCCTCATTTAACCTAACATCAACATCTTTGGACAAAGCTGGGGTACCCAGAGAGAACCTGGGGAGAACATGTAAACGCCACAAGAAAAGCTCCGGGAACCTGGAACCCTCTTGCTTTGAAGCAACAGCCATTTCTGAGATTTCATTCAAGCTAAACAAAGTAGCCTTTGCTATTCTCAGAATTGGGAAATGAAGAGAGCATGTGCACAAATATAATAAACATCTTTTTACTTTAATGTTTCTGCATCATTCAGATATTTGAGTTGTTCTGTTACACAATTCAGTGTGGAGTTCAGATGTTCTTCCCCGAGTCTTTGTGGGTTTTCTCAGAGTAGCAGAGGAGCAAAGACACTTGAATGTGTGTCAGCAGGGCAGAAACCAGCAGAGCCAAAAAGTACGAACATCTCATCTATGGCCTCCTCCCACAGTCCAAAGACATGTCGGAGTTAGTGGGGTTTGGTTAACTGGGGATTATAAATTGCTCATAGGTGTGAATGCGAGCGTGAATGGTTGTCTGCGTGTTTTAGCCCTGCAACAGACTGGCGACCGGCCCAGGAGGTCAACAGTCTGTCGCTCTATGGTAGCCTGGACAGACTCCAGCGCCTACCGATCCTGAACTGGATAAATGGAAGAAAGGATGGATGTACAATCCCACCCTAAACATTTTTTTACCTTATTTTTCCATTAAGACATGAAAGGAATAGAGAGTGTTTATATATATTTTCAGCATTTCTCAACATTCAACAGAATAAAACAGAAGTAATGAACATAGGAAATAAAAACAGAATTCAAAGAAACCTAAAATCTGATATAAACTCAGGGAAAGTCTTGCTGTAAAAGTATGTTTAAAGGCATGACCGACTACGCCGACCAGGTTGCTCCATAGTTATGCGGCGCTCATATGTGCTCACCTCGCAAATTTTATATACCAGTGCATGTGGTAGAGGTGGAAGATGTAGACCATGAGCGGCCTTAAAGGTAGATAATAACATCTTAAATTCAATTTCATAGCTAAATCTCTTTAGTTATGAACTTGACCTGAAGAAATTTTACAGCAGGATATTCAGCACATTGTGTCACTTACATTCTGAATGAAGAACTGGAAGTCCTGGGGATAACGGAAGGAGGCCTCCAGGGACTGAACGGTGAACTCCTGACTACCCTTGTTGGAGAAACCCACCAGGAACCGCACAATTTCATTGGCAGGAAACTCTAAAAGTTTCACGAACAGAAGTAAATATTGAATAAAAGTAAACACACAAATCTGCAGATACCACGTGTTTAACACAGCCACAAAACTGGCTTCTGCACCACACCATGAAACAACCAATTAAGCTTCGTGCTTTAGTTTACTAGCAATTATTAACAAAAACAGCGAGACCAACCTTCTCCTGTGGTGAAGATGATTGTCGTGTCGGCATCAGGGTGAGAAGCTAAAAGTTTGTCCGCCGCTTCGTCAGAGTCATCTTCGTCTCCATCCTGACGACAGGCAAAACTTTACATTGTAAAATCACCACTAGTATGCCTAATCGTGCTGCGCCATCACTGTACATACCGAGGTTTGGATCTGATCCTCTTCAACAAGCACGTCTTCATCATCTTCCTCTTCATCTACTGCAGCATCCGAGTCCTCGACAATGTCCTCGGCCGAGTCTGAGTCGGCGTAAACGTGGCCTGCGAGTCAGAAGCCACAGTGAAAACGTGAATGAATGAGGGGAATGATGCTGGTTAACACACTGGAAAAATGTTTTGGGAGTTTTCATATTAAGTTTATGACAATCTGAGCTCGTAATATTTGATTAATTCAGCATGTAAAACAGATAAGAAAGTCCTGCATTTGGCAATCATCTTCACACAGACAGTATTTATTTATTTCATAGCAATTTTTGTCAAATTATGTCTGTATCACGTCACGTGATGAAGTGATAGATGGTTATTTAAAGAAGAAAAGCAATGGGAATGTGGGTGAAATTTCTAATATACACTCAAGAAAGGAAAAATCATACAAAAAGTGGTTGTAATGGTCGTATGGTTGTAATAAATCTGACAACCTTGCCTCCAATTTCAATGAAACAGGAGCAAAAACACTTGAATGTGTGTCAGCAGGGCAGAAACCAGCAGAGCCGAACAGTACGAACATCTTATCTATGGTGACGTGTCCCAGAAAAGAGAGGGAGCCTCCAGCTGTTCTCACATCCTCGGCGACTTCATACATTTGTATTAAAAAGTCCCTCTGTGGCTCTAAAGGGAAATTAAACTTTGCGTGACGTGTATGTAGTTCTTCTTACGAAGAAAAGGACGGCTTTTTCTTTAATTCACAACAAAAGCGACAGACTATTTTATATCTCCAGATGTTTAAAGATAAAACGTTCCTTATATTCACGTTAGTAGCTGACCCAGCTGTGGAGAAAGCTGTCGGATCGCCCTGTGACTGTGCCACGTCAATATGTTAGGCGAAAAACTTCTGACCAGCAACGAAGTGAGGCTACAAATGTATCTGCCTGCTTTCAACTGAAATAAATACACAAATAAATGCTTACCAACTGATATCAGACCGCAGGGGAAGGCCAGGAGAAAAAGCAGCAAAAGTTTTGATGTGAAGTTGAACATGTTTGCAGAGGTGGAGGCTGAAGTTAGTACCACATCAGCAGTTTAAGGAGTAGAGGAGAGAAGCCGAGGAGGGGGCGGGATAAGAGGAATTCTTCTTCTTCTTCTCCATGTTTCATGGCGCCTGCGTAGAGCTTAGTGGTGCATTATCGCCACCTAGAGGGAACCAAAAAAACAAACAAACTTTGTAGCGTGGATGAAGTGGAGCCACGTCGTCCATCTTTAACACAGTCGTTGGGCTAGATGTGGATGTGAAGTAGACTGTGTTTAACAGCTGTTTGTTTTCAGGGCTTTTATTTTGCACCAGCACCTAAAAAGTTAATAACAGGAATATTAAGTTGAATCACCATGTTTTTATGAAGGGCCAGGGGCACACGAATGGAGGTGGGCGAGGCATTAAAATCCCTTGATTCACATTAAGGCTAAATATAATCCAAAAGCTCAATGTATATGACAGTGAAAAGGGCCACTCTTCATACAGAGTACTTCAACTTCAACTCTATGATGGTGAGACTCTGGTATTATTACTTTAAGTAGGATTTATGACTCTTAATTAGGAGTCTAAGAGACTTAAGTCACAACTTTGCAAATCAGTTCAATACAAAAGCATTTTCAGGCTACACTGTGACACGTCTGTGTTGCACATGAGGCTGAAAACTGTGTCCAGTGTTTTTTTCTTTTTCTGTTTTACACCTCTATCTATCTATCTATCTATCTATCTATCTATCTATCAGTTGTGACCCTGTGTAAAATGTAAATGTAAAGCTTATCATTGTCTTGCTGAAATATGCATTACTGATTTTCAGCCTTGTTCCTTGCACACAGAGATGTCTCCAGATTCTGTGAATCTTTTGATCATGTTGATGTGAATCTCTTGATGAACTGTCTGATGTAGACACAGTTCTCTGCAGACTGGTGAACCTCTGCCCATCTTTAGTCCCGACATTTACATTTCCGCCCTTTTCTTGCTCCTGTCCTAACTTTTGTGAGATGTGTTGCTGCCATCAATTCAAAATGAAAATATTTTTCATGAAATTGTCTCAGTTTAGACATTTGATGTTTTCTGTTTTCTCCTTTGAAAAAAAAATATAGATTCATGAGACCTGCAGATGTTGGCATTCTGTTGTTACTTACATTTTTCGCAGGGTCCTAACTTTTTTGGAAGCAGTGTTGCACAAGGCATGTACACAGATTTCTACAGCAATTTCTAACACTGGGACTAGCTTTGATAAACCACATTGAGTGACAAGAGGGTACCCAAAGATAGACAAACCAGAAGATAAAAAAAATTAATTAATGTGTGCATAGCAGATAGCGTGGTGGTATTTCAAAAACTCTCTTAATACAAGTGAAAACCGCCGCAGTTGTTTACAATGGAAAGTTTCTGACGCACTGTGGTTAATGTGGCTTAATGTGTTTTTGACCGGTGTACCTAACTATAACACAAGCGTTCCCACAACTGTCAGTTTTAGTTTCCTTCGTCTTATTTGTTCCTTTTAATAAATACGCTGCAGCATTAGAATGATCCTATAGGCGGAGAATACTAAAAAGCAGGATGGAGTAACACAGCTAGGATATTAGACATGCAGTGTGATGAGCAGTGCTTCAGTTAGTCCATTTAATTAACAGTGTAACAGCTCTTTCTGCACCATTTCTTTTAACAAATTATGAAAAGATCTCACATTTTGGCTTTGCCTGGTTGAGCAGATCCATGACTTTAAATAGCAGCTTGAGCGCAGTGGTATAAAGGTGGACATGCTTTAACCTATAGCCCACACTCCTTGCAGAATAATAACTCACCCAGTGTTGTGTGGGATAGCTAAGACAGCCTAAATATCTTGAGCCACTCTTTAGTGAATTTTCATCCATGTCAGATGTCAGCACCAGTAACTTTTGAATCAATGTTTAAACCAAAATAACTCAGATGCCCAAAAAGATGATTGGAACAATCCTTCCCACATCTGGTTTAATTTAATATTCAAAATGTGACACTTTATACACAGAAGAAAGCAAAAAATGACTGCACTGCTGTCTGCGTGTTCAACCCACGCTTTCTTCAGTAAATGGACCGTGAGAGTCTTATCATTTGCTCCTCTCATCCTGAACCAGTGTTCAGCCTGCTGACACAGATGGGGCTGATCAGCAGGCTGCCAGCTCCCGCAAGTTTGTATACAGAAGATTTAGGAGCTGCAGTTCAGCACTATAAATGAATCCTGAAGAATGATTGCTGAACCGGGTGAAATTAATTCCCAGACTGTATGTAAATATTCGTCTTACAGCTGACAGAGATTTGCTCTTCGTCTTTATTGATTTGAACAAACTGTTTGAGATGCTCCCATACAGGTTATGAATATTTGGTTGTGCTTCTAAACGGCGATCATTCTCTGTCAAATATGAATCTTTGTAGCGGTCATCAGATGAAGATAAATCCAGGAGGGTGTTAATGATGAAACTGGCTTTATACCCAGGAGATTTAAAAGGCTTACAGACTCCAAATACCAACAGATTTATCTGGATGATATGAAAATAAGATACAAAGAGAGCTAAAAACTCATATTTTACCCCCAAAGTGACCAAAACTAGAATGTGAATTTAAAAACTGGGCCTCTAGTTTGTAAACACATCCATTAACACCTCCTTGCTGGTCTAATTCCTGTTGTCTGATGTCACAGCTGTGAAATATGAACTGCTAATTTAAGGTGTGTGTTGCCAGGTAAAGAGGTCAGCATGAAAAAGTTAAATCAGTGAACACCACCATGTGCTGAATGTGTTAGACCGTTACCAGAATATTTGGTTAACCTCACTTTCTGTCATGACCACTGGCATATTTTTGACCCAGCAGCTCACAACTGACTTTAAAGATATATAAAGAGATCTGCAGGATTACAACATTTATTTTGGTTTATGAGTTGTTCCATTACTTTGACAGGATGCTTCCATGTTCCATCACTGAGATCTATTACCTCATACGTCTAAATTTCCTAGACGTTTGCACTTATTAAACACTTTTATTGATTTTTTTAAACTTAAAGGTCATAGTTAGCATTTTTATTTTTTTAATCTCATTTTATTATTATTTATTTTTTATATACAAATCACTGCTTTTCATAGATCCCTTCATCTGTATGCATGTATGTGTAAAAATCATACCACTAGAGTTTGTGCTGTGGTAGTTAAAAATATTTGTCCCCACTAGAAATGTTTTTATCTCCACGGGAAGAATTTGCTCTCATTCTTAATATGTTTTCACATAGTATCCAGATGTTGTGTAAAATAATTAAAGGATTATATTTAGTGCCTCAAAGACAATTAAATGTCTTTTCAGGATATTTAAAGTAAAAATGACATATCCCCTTAGATTAAAACTGTTCATGTTGTATTCCTTAACACTGAAAGGGCAGGTTCGCAGCTATGATACCTGATCTTTCTTGTAGTCTAAAAAAAGTTTGTGGTTTTCTGCAAAAGCACACATCCTGTAACAGTCCTTTAAGAAAAAAAAAAAAGCAAACACGCTGGTGTCGCATCTTACTGCGTGAGCACAAGCATGCAGCGGGTTCTGTAGAGCTGCTTGTCAAAGGCAGAGTACAGGTGTAAAAGATTTAGTAGATGTTTGTTATCACAGTATAGTTTGGATTGTCCTTGGTTAAACTTCACTGCCATGGAAAATCAAACTTGCAGCTCCCCTACGGAAGGTAAGTCTTGAATGAAGATACAGACATTGTTAGATTTTACAGTAATGTAAGCCGAGAGTTTTCCTTAGAGTTAGATCAGGTCTTTACATTATTTATAAATAAAGATGGTTAGTGTTAGTGCTTATGATACTTCTTATGCTACTTTTATATTGAACTAAGCTTTACCGGTTTGACTTCAGAGGGAGTAAAAAAGGTTAAAGGCTGATTTTCACATCAGATTGTATTTTGATTAGTTAGCAGCTTTTGCTGGACTTCCCCATCTTTTCTGTTATTGCTCTAATAGAAGTCTAACAGAATCTCAGTACTTTCTAGATGCAATTGTAATGTTTTGAGAAAAAAAGTGCTGAAAAATAAACTGTATGCTGCCTGGCACAATGTGACAAACCCAGACAAAGATCATTCCAGGAATTAAACTAAACCAGGGACACCAATAAGCTTATAAAGAGATGAAATTAATATAGAGCAGAACTGTTCAGCTTGTTGGTTCCCCAGCAGTTGCAGTTTCTCATGCGGCACCTTGGGAAAACTAACCGCCCACCCCTGCCTGAGATGCTGCCGGAGAGAGAAACATATCCAAAATTAGAGTCAGTAGGACTTCAGCCAGGGGGGCAGGAGCTGGATGATAAAAATGTTTCCAACTTTGTTTTTAAATCAGTGAATAGTACTTTAAATAAATGATCACCACAGTAACCAAAAACAAACAAAGAAAATCCCCCAAAACTGAGCTTACTAAAAGGTCAGTTTCTTTTATACACAGCTTTCTCCCACGCCTTCACAGCTGCCATGTGAAGTGTCTGTTGTGTATAGACTCACAGTATTCTGATTAAACAGACAGTGATAAACGCTCAGAGGCATCAGCAGTTTAATTAGGACGGTGCAGTTTGCCCAAAGGCAAAAAGCAATACTGTGTAAGATCGTAGAATGTGTCTCATTTTAATGAGGCGATGCATTACCAAAGCTAAATTATTTATTTAGGTTTTGTAACAGAGATCCTATGCACCAGATATTACTCTGTCAGAATGTGGATCCATTTCCACCACTGCAGAGTCAAAACACGTTGACAGTGAAGATGAGCAAAGTTCAGCTGAAAGTTATACGAGATATTGCACACCACAGCTACACAGTTAAGAGTTACAGTTACAGTCAGGCTTTTTATGTGATTCAGTGGCAAACCAAAAACCAACAGTGTGTTGACTGAATGTTTTAACTCACTCGAGATCGATGAGGCTTCAGGAACATGTTAAACATAGTATATCAAAAAGCACTGCAAATGGTTTCTGGGGTAGGAAATGCGCCCAAGATGCTTTTGCTCAGTCTGTATTCCTGCAGCAAACATTGCACGTATCACACATCCATGCATGCAAGTTTCTCAGCAAAACCACATTTTCTGTTGCTCAGAGCCGGTGTAGATGTATTGCTCAAGGACTATGATGCCGTGCATGTTTTCACATTTTGGTTTATTGCCCAATTTCCTTCAGCATTGTTTGAACAATCCACTTTCAAGCATGTACCTCTAGTTCTGCATTTTTTAAAGAGATATAAAAAAGCATTTTTATTTTGTTTATTCATATTTTAAAAACTTTACATGATGCATGGATGGATATTCTTCATTTATTAATATTGTTATTATCAGTAGTAGTCACTTATTTAATATCTCTTTAAAATGTGAACTAAAAAGGAAAAAAAAGGTGTCCCAAATTGCTAAAATTAGCTTTCTGTGTTGCGTGGTGCTGTGATGAAGCACAGTCATATCAATTTGTGAGTAGGGTATTTCTGTGTGAAGCTAAGCCATTTTCTCACAGTGCTTCCATTTCTTCCCACAGTTCATACACATTGTATTAAGTTGGTTGCGAGCTCTACAATGAGCACGTGTAAATGGTAGGCAGTGGATGGATGGACAGAAAATTAAAGACAAAGCTATGTAAAAAAAACTGCCTTTTGATTTGATGGATGGATGGATGGATACATAGCAGTTTTCTGCCTTCGTGTATGAGATTAACATGAGGTCAGTGAGTGTTGCTCAAACAATTTATTAATTTAAAGCGACTCATATTTGTTTTTCTTTTTTCTAGCTTCACATTTGGATGGTTTATCTATTTATCAAGCGGTCTTAGGGGTTCTCAGTGCAGCGCTGATCATCTCACTGGCATGGAATATTTTTTGTTGTGTATCAAAATGTGGCTCAGGTAATTACATTATTTACATTATCCTCACTCAAAAAAAAAGAGATTCACAGTAAACATGATGCAATAGTTTGAGTAAAATGCAACTGGAATATATATATAAAGAGTTATTTATTCTAATATTCAATTATTTCAAAAAATGTGCTTGTATAAACTGAATGCATATCAATCAAATACATTTGATTTGACCAGATTTAATTAAATTTAACATTTTTACATTTTACATGTAACAAAAATACATCAGAAATCCAAATGCAATTAAATTAGTTAAAGTCAGTATTTGGGGAATTAACACAAAAACCCCTAAAAACGATCCAGTTGTGAATATATTCATCTTTATCTTGTATTAGGAAAATGGAGATGTCCACTGAGAAGACGACAAAGGTGTGTAGCGTGTTTTTTTTTTGTTTGTTAACAAACTACAGTAAAATGCATCTGCATGTGAAGAACTCACAGTTATCCTCTCTGTGTTCCCAATTTTAGTCAGAGCTTGAGGCAGATGGAAGAAAATCCTATTTATGGAAACTTAAGCTACCTGCAAACAAGTAAGTGCAAGTGTTTGTGCGTATGTATGTGCACGTGCTTTAGTACACTTGTATCAGATTACAGCATGATGTTATTTCTCCACAGGCGTAACTTTGTTAACAGAAGACAATCCCCCTCACTCATCACTCAGCTCTTCAAATGGGAAGTATCAGCGGAGAGTCAGATCAGACTTACAGGTAGATTCTTTGAAACTCTTTGGAAGGTTTGAGATCTTTTATTCTGGCTTCACCTTGGGCTCACTATCTGTTCATACAGGTTATTAAACCTTCATGACAATATCTCTCCATAAAAAGTAAAATACAGCTGTATGATACTAGATCAGGTAATAGTAGGAACATAAAAAGTGGTCCTCTAGGATAGGTCAGTCTAGACCTACTAACCGACGGGTGTCAAACATAAGGCCTGGGATCTAGAATTGGCCCAAAAAAGACTCTAAACTGGCCCCCTGGCCCAATGTGAAGAAGGGCATAGTTTGTTTTTATTTTTAATTGTATTTTTAACTCTCAGTTTTATAGCTTTTCATACTGATCAAGGCTTCTCTGTTGCCAGTGAAATTAAACCAATTAAATTAAGGTAATTAAATGATAGCTAAATAATTAAACGATGAAAAAATTCCTTTTTAAAAATATCTACTAAGGAAATGTTGTTTTTTTTACAGCAGGTCCACAGCAAAACCAAAACCAAATTTAAAAAAGAGCAAAAGTACACATGTATTTCTTACCATTTAAAAGCAGAGAGTCATGCTAACACATTTCTTTCATCTACTAAAGCAGCGTTTCTTTATCACGTAAGAAAATTGTGATGTATTGTTGAAATTGCACTTCTTTTTCTTAAATTAAAATATCCCAAGCATTACATTTGTAGCTAAAAGTCTTTTCACAGACAGAAAGGGGAGTTTTGCTTGTTCATTGCATTGAAGTGTGATCATGTTTACATTGTTTTTTGTTTCTTCTTCCAGTCTAAAAACCACGACTGCTATGCCAACCTGACCTTAAAGGGCCCCAGGCTGCAGGCTGGTCACAGCTGTCCGCAGATACAGTACTCAGATGTAATGCAGTTAGGGGAGCCACCGGAGTCAGAGAAGGAGGATGACGGTAACACGGATGCACTCTCCACCGTGTCTGATCTGTATGCTTCTGTGCAAACTCAGCGAACAAAAACCATTGACTCTGCAGACAATGAGGAAGGCTATGCCAACCATCTCTGAGACGTGCACAGCTGCTGATGCTGAAATGCTGTTTTTTTCAGGCCTGATCTGTCACCACAGGATGTCAGTGTTTGTCATTATATGAAAAATGGAAACGCGTCTGTGCAGTTGTGAAGTAGGCTAAGTGCTGCACTTTTCTGATTCATCGGCTCTCAAACTAGTTCTGACACGAGCCACTTGCAGAAGCTAACAAGATGACGGGACCCACAATTTCAAACAATTATTAATAATAAACAGGATCCCAGTGGAGTTTTACTTAAGTAAAGCTCAGAGTAATAGCATTCACAAACTCTTTTTGCGTTTGTTAAATTAAAAAGAAAAGAAAATTCATGTTCTTTTAACTCCCTGACAGTTTGAGAATCACTGCTCTGCCTGAATGTGAAAGTTTTAATATAAAATGTGTATTTTATGTAACATTTCAATGACATTTTTTGGTGGACTTGTTTTTTGATGGTGCATTGAAAGCTAATTAAGTACAACATATCTATTTTTTGTTTTTTACAAAATGACACAGTAATTAATTGTGTAATATTTGCTCTAATAAAATAAATGATTATCTACGAGTGCTCCAGACAAGCTTTTGTATGCTTAACAATATAATCCACTTATAATAAGTGAGTAAGTAGTTTTTTGACACTTGCTTTTCAAGTCATAGCACATTTAAAACCAACATGCTTTGCAAAAGAAATAACAATATAAAATATTTTATATGTTATAAATTTAGGCAAAACACTCCCAAATTGCCTTAATTTTTAGTTTTCATTTAGTTCTAAAGTAGCTATAATACATTTTAATAATTAGCAGGTTTGAGTGGAAAAATACTTTCAGATACTTCTCACATGGTCAAGAACTGCTGACTTCCAGTTAGCTGTGTAATAAATCCCTTTTCTTCTCTTTGCTTTTATCTTGGTTAGAATTCTCTTAACACAACTTTCTCCTGCTGTGTCAATGTTTAACCCTGTGAAATGAATGGGTCACTGAAAAGACCTAAAGCAGTATAAAAACACCACAGAAATAACATGCAAAAGAAATTTTACTTTGTGTAAACCAAGAATTAATATCAGTTACCATCACTTAATTTCTTTAAACTCCTTTGGTTGTGACATTAGACTTCTTGGATGAAAGGTCACTTAGGTCTGTACTTTGCATTTATCGGACAGCCTTATTTATGGCATTTACCGTTTGAATAATCAATGTTTGAGATAAGAAGAGTTTCTAATAGCTAATGGTAATTGCAGTACAGCTGAAAAATGATCATCCATAAGAGTGAGCCTCACTGCTTCTATTTATTTTAAGTAAGTGCTGCTCATCAAATGCAGTGTGTTCACTGACCATCAGCTAGTGGGGCTACCTCTATAAAATCAAATGCTATGAAAATGTGCTGGTCTGGAACATTCAGGTGTGTGATAATCTTCCCAGTAGTGGACATCCCATCAAATTCACATAGAGGTCAGACTGTGCAAGCTTCAGAGAAACTGCATGTCAGACTCTACAGGAAAAAGCTTCCTGTTTCTAAAAACAATGCAGCACCCAAGTTGCTTTGCTTTGCAAAGCTGCATCTGAACAAACCACAAGACTTGTGGAACAATGTTAGATACTTAATGCATAGCGCCACATTTGGAGAAAACCAGACACAGCATGTCAACACCAAGTCCTCCCACTAACTTGTCACAGTGTACAGAGGCAAACTGTGTGGAGTGCGAGTAGTGGACCCAGGTGCAGACAAACCAACGTGTGGAAACCAACTTAATAGGAACAAAAAGCGAGCCGTTTAATTAGCCTGATAAAAAGGTCCAAAAAAAAAAAAAAAAAGCAGATACACACTGGGGAGAAACTAACTAGAACTGAACTGGAAGAAAGTAAACGCTAAACACAAAAGACAAAGAACAAAACCTCGACTGTGGTTAAAAACCTGAAAACCCTGGAGGCATGGAAACATGTCGAGAACAACAGATGGCCTGACAAAGACTGAAAACACAAACTAAATACACACAGGAGGATAATGAAGGAATGGGAAACAGGTGGGAACATAGCTGGGACAAATCAGACCTAACGAGACAAGGGGAAGAAAAACTAGACACACTGCACATAGGACAAGGACTTTCACAATAAAACAGGAAACAGGATGGAATGCAGACATGACAACACAAACTTGATAGCATAAGACACGCAAACATGAAACTCATAAAGGGTGAGGGAAACTTAAATACAGGGGCAGTAAACACAAGGAGAATCTAATAAACAAATGAACTTAGCTAACCTAGTCAACTTAAACATAAACATCAACATCAAAATAAAGTAAAACTTAAAACGCGGGGTCAACAGACCCAGGAACGTGACATAACTGTCACCACATTGGTGATGGTGGTGATGATTTTGACTTGTTTTTTTAGCCAGTCAACTATGAACTCTTCTGTATACCAAGGTATTCTTGAGTTAAAGGTGAGATCATGGACAGTTGATCCCAAGAATATCAACAAATCTAGGTGGAGACAAGTATCAGGGATGATTCGTGACAAGGGGATGATTTGAGGATAGCAACAAGTGTGAAAAGGAACATTTACAAGATGGTAGTGAGACCCACTATGATGTACTTTTTGGACACAGGATCACTGACAAAAAGACATGAAGCAGAGCTGGAGGTAAAGGTGTTAAGATTTCAGTTGGGATTGACCAGAATGGTCAGTGAGTACATCAAAGAGACAACTGAGGTTGAGCGATTTGGAGGCAAAGATGGAGAGGCAAGACTGAAAAGAGATGAATAGATATAGCAAAGGACGATATAGCAAAAATGCAGAAGATTGCCCAAAGATGCCCTACCATTAATTACTGCTTCAATCTGAAATATGATCAACCTATCTATAATAATCTGCTGTGTACCTCATGCCTTCAAGCTGGCAATAGTTAAACCATTACTTAAAAAGTCATCTCTTGAGCTGTCTTAGCTAATTATAGGCCAATCTCCAACCTTCTTTCATCTCAAAAACTCTTGAAAGAGTAGTTGTTAAACAGCTAGCAGATCATTTGCAGAAAAAATTGATTATTTGAAGAGTTTCAGTCAGATTTCAGAGCTCATCACAGCACAGAAACGGCTTTAGTGAAGGTTGCAAATGAACGAATGGCCTCTGACAGTCCTTGTCCTGTCCGACGTCAGTGCAACGTTCAATATTGTTGACCATACTATCCTATTAGAGTGATTAGAGCATGCTGTAGGTATTACAGGTACGGCGGTGCAGTGATTTGAATCATATCTACCTTATAGACTCCAATTTGTTCATGGAAATGGAGAGTCCTCTTCTCACACCAACGTTTATTATGGAGTTCCACAGGGTTCAGTGCTGGGACCAATTCTATTTCCATTATACACGCTTCGCTTGGGCAGTATCATCAGAAGGCATAGCTTTTTCACTGGTATGCAGATGACACCCAACTGTATGTCCATACAGCCAGAAAGCGCACACAAATAAAACCACAGCAATATTTTAAAGACATGAAGATATATTCTTCAACGCACACATACCGGAGGTAGAGGAGCCGCTGCTCCAGCTGGGAGCGGTGGAGGAGGCGCTCCAGTCGGAGGTGGACGAGGTACGAGAGGGTCTTTGCCTGCTGGGTGAGAAACCGCTGCATGAGGGGCTGCTCCAGCAGGGAGCGGTAGAGGAGCCACTTCAACTTGAGAGGGAGGAGGTGCACGAGGGTCCTGTCCAGCTGGGAGCAGTGGAGCAGCTGCTCCAGGCGGAGACAATGGAGGTCCCCGTGTCAGGGGGACCTGCGCGACCTGGGGCCGAGAGCTATTCGCGAGCTGTCCCGGAACAACGGACGCCGGTCCAGCCGCCAGTGAGCAGGTGCTCACGGCTGCGCCTGCAGGGTGGTGGTGTTCTGGGAATCCATCCTACCTGACAAACCATTATCCTACCCGTTGTTTCTGCGCATGCGCACAACACGGAATTAAGTGGCGAACCGTCCTACCTTTGTGAATATTAGCTAGAAAAATACTCCGACGGGTAAAATTAAGTGCCAAACCATCCTATCTTTGTGAATGTTACCTACAAGCATACTTTGAAGTGGCAAACCATCCTGGCTTTATGAATATGAGCTACAAGCATACTCTGATGGGCAAAGTTAAGTGGCAAACCGTCATACCTACTTACATTTGTGCTGGAATTACTCTGTGACAGCAGAAATGTGCATAAACTACTTACGGTAGGACGTTTTGCCAAAGTAGGATGGTTTGTCAGAACACCGGTTCGCCAGGTGGCCGACTGCCAGACCAGCGTCGCCACTGGAGGCGTGGCCGGAACAGCGTTGCCATCACCGCTGGAGACTTGGGCAGCCTCCACAAGAGACACTGCCCTGTCGTCGGGTTGGAAGCCGGTGGGGGGGACGTAGGTTCGGCCGGATGGCTCCCCGGGCTCAGTCGGGCGATGGGGGTGTGTAGTGGGGCATGGTCTGCGGTGCCGTGCGGACGCACCTGCACGGCATCTGCAGATCACGCCCGCGGTGTTAAATCATGGGGAAGCAGGGTTGAGAGGCATGTTGTGGTGTGATGTGCGGCTTGCAGCTTGGGAGCTGCAGTCGATGTAAAGAAATGGCTCATAATTACAATCTGTGGTCCCGTCATGCCTTATTCACGCCACAAGGGATGATCTGTGGTGACCTCTAAAGCGAGCAGCTGGGAAAAAAAAGAGAATTATAAACTTGTCAGCGAACAGATTCTTGAATTTGGTGCAAAGCATATGACTAACTCCGCCTTACAGACACCATCGCATTTGTTAGACGTGAAATCTCTCTCAAAGAATTTATGGTTTCAAAGATAAAATGCTCTTGAGAAATCCAGGGGAAAATATAAAACATTTACTGCATCATATATGAACCTGATACATTGTTTTAAGAGAAGGAATTTTCCGTAAAGAAGGTGATCCACTCAACATAAAAGCATGCACCAGCATTGTGTGCTTGATAAAAATCAGAGCACATAGCAACTTTTGAGAACAGTTGATGATTAGATAAAGAAGTGTGTCAAACCTATCAGTTCAGAAAAGATTGGTGATGTAATTAACCTTTGTAACAGTGGCATACCCATTCATACAGGTAATCACAGCAGGACATGGAAACTCACTTTACCTTTAAATTATGATCTTCTCTTCTCGTAGAGCCAAGTTTGAAGTGCTTGTTTACATCCTCAGTTATCTTGTCTTATCTTGAATGAGATGATACCTTATATGCAGCATTTATATTATTTCACACTGGTCACTTCCAACTTAGGCCCATGATGCCCAGATAAAAAGTTGCGGAACGGTGTGACAAAACCTGCATATAAACCATGCATGTATATTAAGAAGTCCCAGATGTCAAAAGTCCAGCTGATAACATAAACTCATATATTCTTTATGCTTGTATAGAGGCTATATCACTTGTCCAGACAATAGTTTTTCAAAGTAGAGCTGATATTTTTTAAATATCACAAAACATGTGAAGCACATGAAATTTGAAAATATTTGTAAAACGATGAGGTAGCATTAGATTATGATGTTAAAAATGCTGAATGACATATGTTACCTTGATGATAATGATGAATTTCCATTAAAGGAGATTATGTTTTCATATAAGCTAATTTGTTTGGTGAATTCTTCTGTTCAGGCTTTGAAATACAAAACTGCGTTGTTGCTTGTTGTCATTGACTGAACAATGGGCCATACTTTGGTCTGGTGATTGTAAAGCACAGTGAGATTGTTATATAGACAGGACTTTTGTATCCTTGAGGTAATCTAGAGTTCAATCTGACTCCGTAAAACTATGTCAGATTTTAATACAGATTCCACTATCATGGTCGTGTTATGAAAATGTCATGTTTAGGCTTCTATTTTATGCCTGTCGTATTTGTAACACTTTAGTGAGTTAACAAATTATTTTATATCTATTTCTAAAGGGACGATGCGTGTCAAATATGCCCTGGCTTATTGTTGATATGTCTTCACACATTAATTATAAATTAAAAAAAATTAAAAGTTTAAATTAAAACTGCAGTTTTCATTTTGACAAATGATGCATTTAAGCATATACTTTTTGCAAGAAATCGGATTCCACACATTTTTAAATAACAATAATGATAAAATGAACCATGTTTTATTAAACTGTTTATTTTAAATACATTATACTGCAAAAAAGTTCATATTTCAGCCTGTTACTTTTCCATTGCTTTTTTGTATGCAAAATGCTAAGTGAGATTTATGGAAACAGTTCAGTACAAAGAGGTATGTAAGTAGATGTTACCACTTTAAAATCTATAATGATCAGTCTCACTTGTGCTACACTGGAACCATGTGTGCAAACAATTTCTTTTTAATATATTTAGAAATCACAATATATATGTGTATGTGTGTATATATATATATATATATATATATATATATATATGTATATATATATATATATATATATATATATACATATATATACATATATACATACATACACACACACACACATATATATATTTATATATATATATGTATATATGTATAAAGTTAAAAAATATAAGGTACAAGAGCTCAGACTTTGGTGTCCATGGGATTCATTTGCCCTTTCTCCTCATAGGTTAAGGGGACTTCTACACTGGAAAAGTCTGATGGCAACTCAAAGAAAAGCTCATCATCGAAGCATTTCTTATCAGATGGAGATGCCAAGGAGGGAAACTTCATGACCAGCCCGGTGAGCAGACCGCCAACTGTAGAGGCTCCGATGGTGGTAAAGACAGCCGCCACCTGGTACAGCGCTTGCTCCTGTGCAGTGCGTCCCAAGCCCGGCTTCAGTCCAGGAATCAGCTTCTGCAGTTCTAGCAGCCGTGGATCTCCTTCAGGTGGAGCACGGTGGGAAAAGATCTGGTACATGCTGGGCCCGTAGGTTTCCTCAGTGGCGAGGAGGATGGCGCAGATCCCTGCTGCGGCTGATATGATGCCAGTCAGTCCGTGGAGGTTGTGAATACCACACTGGTCTTGGATCCTCATGCGATAAGCCATAAATGGGGTCAGGTACTTGTAACCAAAGAAACAGGCAGTACAGCCCATGACGCCCAGTACGTATGCAGCTACAGGTGAAATCATCATGTCCACAGAAGCTCCAACTGTCACACCTCCTGCCAGAGTCACATTTTGGATATCAGCCATCGTGAGCTTGCCTCTCTTATTGAATAGCGCAGAGAGTGCAAAGGCAGTGATAGTGGATGAGGAGAGACCTATGAAGGTGTGGAGTATTGCTCTATGCTGATCATCACCTTTAAATGTAAGAGCAGAGTTGAATGAAGGCCAGAATACCCAGAGGAACAGGGTTCCCATTACAGACAGGATATCTGAATGATAACTAGTGATCTCTTTAGCATGTCCATCATTCAAACTTGGCCGATAGAGCATAAATGTCACTCCTAGACCAAAGTAGCAGGCAAATATGTGGATAAGAATAGTGCCGCCTGCATCATTGATCCTAATGTATTTGAGTACAGCCCACTCTGTCACAGCAAATATAGGAATCTCAAGAGAAGCCATGACCAGTAGCTGAACAGGACTGGTCTTCCCAAGCACAGCCCCGAAGGAGATGAGCACCACAGCACAGGCAAACTCTGCATTCACCAGGTTGATCACCCCCAAGTGAATTTTACCATCATAGTAAAACTGGAAGAACCCTTGCATCAGGATTGCCCACTGGATTGCAAATGTAGCTGTGAGAAAGTTGAAGACCATCCCGCCAAAGCCGTAGAATCTGAAAAAAGCCAGCAGGCAACCGAAGCCTATGAAGATCATCACCTGCACATCAGCAAAGTAGGGGTAGTCACGATAGAGGGAGTTCTCCATGGGGCTGGTCTCATTGTTTTGCAGCTTTGCGTTGGTATCGTCATCGTAAGTGACAAAGACAGCATAAAGAGCTATGATGATCACCTCAAACACTAACACAAACACTGGCAGGCTCACTTTCAAACTCACTGAGTCCTTCATGTTGATGTTCAGTATCCAGACTGCGACTCCTCTCGCTGCAGCAACACCCCTTTTGTACTTTTCTCTTTTTTTAAAGATCAGATAAGAGCAGATAAAAGCATTGGTTAAAGAGAGTGAACATTTAACAGTGGATTGTTATTTAACAACTCGAGAGAACAACGTACTTTAATCCCTCACTGCTCACAACTGAGCTTATCTCTCCCCCTGTGGTTTTCCGCAGCAAGTTCTGATTGGTATTAAATGTCTTTATTTTAAGCTAATCATGCCATAGTCATTGTCATCAATATATGTCATTATGTTTACTATTAGTGCCAGTATATGATGTCATCCTTAGTTTAAAAATTCCAGATTTTATTTCAAATATGTAAATTCATAATTTTTCAGTCTTGGGATGTGATACTGCTAAACGCCTAAATAACAGCTGGAATAACAGGAATGACAAACTGTTATCACACTGAACCTGTTCAGCATTAGGAATGTGTGTTGTGTCTGAAGCAAAAAGATGAATTCTCTGATCGACATTAGAAAACAATCAAAGTTAGATCATAGTAAGACAAGGCAGTATTTCTCAACGTAAGCTATTCTGGAGTATGGCTGGAGATATATAACATCATAATATCAATTAATTACTCCTGTTTTACATGTAGCTGTTCACTGTAGCAGAAAGTCAGTTTCTGATATCTATTGTGGATTCAGTAGAAAGCAATGAGAAAGAAGCCATTCGCATATTTTGTTATTATATTATTATTCTATGTGGAACACAAACTCACATTTATCACTGAAACTGAAGTTCAATTAATCAGAAAGACTCACATTGAATTTTGGGATGGATTTCAAGAATTTGATGTGCAGTTTTTAAGTGTTTTTTAAATATGAGTTTCTAAGTTTGCTGCTTGATAAATCAGACTATGATAGCAGAGTGCTGAAATGTGACCTTATTTATTTATTTACAAACTGTATCGTCGTCGTCGTGGTTGAGGATTGTGACTAAAAAAGAAAAAAACCTCAAACCCCCATAGACTCCAGTCCAGTAATCAGCAGCAATGAGCAGGTTAAAGCCGGTATTAAAATGCAAAAGAAGAAGAAGAATCGCTCCCATAATGCATTGCATTGCCAACGTATGCAAACAGGAACATGGCTACCGGTGTTTAACATCAGCACTCTTGAAAAATTCTCTTGTCCCTGACCGACATAGTCTGATACACCAGCTTTTGCTGATCCTCCGCGACAGGAGAAAGGTCGGAGTTTATCAGTGGACTCTGGAAACAGCTCCTCGCTTCTTCGTCGGTCACAGACAGGTAACTGGTCAGTTAGCAGACGCTAGCTCCCGGTGAAGCTAACGCTACCAGTGCTGCTAATCACGTCAGTTCATTTAAATGTTATCATCGCTGTCATCTCCTTTTGGAGACGGGCTGTGAATCATTAGTCAAAGGAAGACGTGGAAAACACATCAGTATACTTTTATACCTGTGCTGTGAAACACACACATAAAGCCGCTGCATGGGGGCGGTAGTTTTTGTGTCTCCCAGAGCTTTGACACGTCTGCACCTCAGCTAAAACTTAATTGTCATGTCACTCGTAATTAGACTATTAACTAGACTGCTGTTTGCTTTTAGGCCTTACAGGGAGAGCGGTGTAACAGCGTATAATGACATATGTTTATGGTTTATAATTAAGTCACATATTGATGAGGTAAACAAGCGTGAGGGGGAATATGTTAATGTCACAGACATAATGCTGACAGAAAGAGACTAATGCTGAAAGAAAAAGAAAGGGCAAAATGTTCTGGAGTGACGGTGGAAGATCGGGTCCTGCTGAAGTAGGAGAGGGTAGACCACCATTTTCAGTAAGCAAGCACGGTAACAATGTGGCATTAAAGTCATCGAGTGGAGCTACACAGTCGAGGAACACTACATTTATTTACACTGAGACCACTGCCCCACAATCTGCCCACAAAGCACAGCTAACCAGGGCTGAAGACGAGGAAATTGGAATCTAGAGATGTGGCAGAAATCACCACAAGAACCAAACTTCAGACTTGGTAAAGGCCATGGTAAAATAAGTGCATTGGTGGCAAACATAAGGTCTGGGAGGCCAGAAGTGACCCAGCAGAGACTCCCAATTTGGATCACTGGACCATTTGAACAAGTGAAGGAGGGCGTAAATCTTGAACCAAGTTTTATAGCTTTTCTTCCTGATAAGGCCCTCCCATATGGTTATTCATTGTGTACCTAAGCTATTAAGTGACAGAAATGTGACTGGTTTTTTTTGTTTGTTTTTTTTAAAATTTTATTACTGTCTTCTATAGATGTTTCAGTGTTTTGTTTTGTTTTTCCTTCTTACAATGGGACTACAGTAGAAATCAGTAACATGTTTTCTATCAATTGATGAAACGTCTATAATTGCAGGAGCTACCAATTTTTTTCTGTAATTATCCAAATTTATTTCTCACAGTTTAAGCCCAAAAAGTCCTGCTGACAGATTTTCATTTACTACAGCAGCATTTCCTTATCTCGCAGAAAGGTTTAGGCATGCTGTTGAATTTGTACTTCTTTTTTTATGTATTAACATATCTCAGAGACTAAATGTGTAGTTAAAATTCTTTACAATGACAAAAAGAAAAGTTTCACTGATGGAAGTGGGCTGTGTGCAGCCCACGGTGTAAAATAAGTTTGACCTTCCTGCACTAAAGTAAGGGGTGAAAGTTAAAGGGGAAAAAATAGTTATAATGAAGGGAAATGTTTAAAAATAAAATGTTACACTGATTTCAGTTTTTAAAAGGACTTAGGATTTTCAGAAGACTTGGGTATGACAGTATTTTGTTATGAGAGAATATAATAATTTTGAGGAGTACTCGAGTATGAGAATATCTCAGTTAACATTGTGTATGTTTGGGGGAAAAATAAGGAGAACTTTGGAGTTTAATTCCAGCAAAGTGGGGGATAACACATACTGATAAGGCAATCAAGTGGTGGGAGGGTTACATAGAGTGAGTGAGCATGGGAACAAAGTGTATGTGATGAGTTGTCAGAGTAATCCTGTTTAATGAAACGAGATGATATTTGCAAGCCGTCTGCCAGCCAGTGAATAGCCAAAAGCATTGCCAGTTGTTATTTGAAAATAATCAGACTTTGTAGGATATCTTTTTTTTGCTAAACATGTGCAGACTTGGTAGATGTTGCTTCAGGTAAAACTCAGATGTCTGGTTTACCCTGTTATGTAATATCAGCATCTTTTATTATTGAACAGATTAGATAGGCAATGGATTAGCCAGTCAAGCAGATTAATTGTCAGCATTTTTTTATTTTTACAACTCATTAATCTTCATGACCTTTATTAATGTGTAACAAAGTAACAAAGGCAGGGTTGTATTTTTTTCTGCTTTCTCAGAGTAGGCCTCTGGGGGAAGGTGTGATTAAATACATAGGCATATCTAGTCTGCATACAGTAAAGGCATTTGGTGTTTGTTTGTTACTGTATCTGACAGAAATTGATGCATTTTTGTGATAAAGAAAACAGATGATATGCTTGTTTTGAAGTGGTTTACTCAGTGGTTGGGAATTTCCGTTGGTTCTGGCTAAAGCATCTCGGGAGGGCGGATCAGTGAATACCCTAAATGGCATACATCCACTGGTTTCAGCTTCTCAAATGTCATAATACTGATACTTTACTTTTATTAGTCGACTAACCAGTTGGAAAAACAATTTTCCACTTACTTTGTCCTAATTCCATTAATATTTATGAAAGTGTTAATCTTTAAAAATAGGTACCCAAAGTGCAATGAATGTCATTATAAATGGTTAAATGATGACCTGATATGGCTGAGCACTGCAGTTTAAACAATACATTTTGTGTTCACTGATGGTAATTACTACATAAATCTATTAAGTTTGTTTGAGGTTGTGGAGAGAAGCTTTAAGAATCATTGTAATCGCTGCTCGTTGCACGTTGGGCAGAGGTCTAGTTCGATGCTGTCTCTGTGCCATAGTCAATGATAAAAACAAGAAAACAAAGAAGCTGTAGGGGTTTCATGATATTAAAATGGTGTGGGTAAATTACCTGCAGTAGCCTTCCACATTTCGCACACTTACTGCCAGATGCAGCAGAAAATCAGGTGAATATTTGATAATTCATTAATGCTTTAATTTGAATTCACAATAAAATGTTAGATTCATTCTTCCTGTGAACAAAAAGCATTTAAAAAGTTACATTTATAACATTTTTACATATAAACTTTTTAAGCGTTTGTCAGCAGTAACTCGTGGTTTGATGAATATTTGGTTGAATTTTGACCTTTTACTTCAGCTTTTCTGTGTGTGTTTCATGGCTGCAGCCTGTGGAGCAGGTTCAGGTCTTTTAAAGTTCATCATCTAAACATTTCCTCTGATTGCCGTCCAGCCTTTAGATATATTGGTTCATTTTCACAAATTAAACCTGCCCTCTATAATAGAATACAAAAATAAAGTGATACTCCAGTGAGACTGTGTGATTTCAGTGTGGGAAACAGAAGTCAGGTATTGGTGGCTTTTAATTAGTTGCTTAGCAACATGAAGTTGGGTTGAATATTAATTCTCAGGGGTTTGTATTAGTGTTTTTGCTCCAATAGTTGTGCTTAAGATGATCCTCTGCAATTTTGTTTCAGTGTGAGTCATCATGGCGAGTCCAAGGACCAGAAGAGTTCTGAAGGAAGTGAGAACTCAGGATGAGAATAATGTAAGTCCTTAAAGCTTCTGATCCATGTGGCTTAACTTCAGTTCTTAACCAAAATAATCTCAGCCCACCGGAACGTTTTTATTCTAATTTACAGAGAAGATAGCAGCTCCTTGGGAGGTTGCACTTTCGCACTATCGTCCTCTAAATGGCCCCAAATAAATGAATCACAAGAGGGCACACATTCTAGTTTAATTAAAGAAGGTTATTTCTAATATTCAGATCACACATTAGGAAAAACTGTATCACAGAGTCTGTTTGTAAGAACATTAGTCGGCTTTTTGCTGGAGAAAGTCGAATGAAGAACTCCAGGGTATATCATTGAATATGAAGTGTGTTGTTGTTTTTTTTACCTGTTTATATTTGTTTGTTTGTTTGTTTGTTTGTTTTTCAGCTGTGTTTTGAGTGCGGAGCTTTTAACCCTCAGTGGGTTAGTGTGACATATGGCATCTGGATTTGTCTCGAGTGCTCTGGCAAGCACAGGGGCCTGGGAGTACATCTCAGGTAATAATGTGATGAGTCATGGTGTCTCTTAACTTTAGTCACATTCATGTGATATTTGGCAAACTACAAAGACATGCTAAACTTTGAGATAAGTTTACTATAGTAAAATAACAAGTTAAAAAAATACATTTTAATCAAATGGTCTAGGTCAGGGGTCTGCAACCTTTAACACCCAAAGAGCCACTTGGACCCGGTTTCCACGCAAAAGAAAACACTGGGAGCCGCAAATACTTTTTGAAATCTAAAATGAAGATAACACTGTATATATTGTTTGTTTTTTTTTTGTTTGTTTTTTTTACCTTTGTGCTTTGTGTGAACAACTAAAGTCAGTAAGTAAAGTTTATTTATTAAGCGCTTTTCACAGACAGGCAGTCACAAAGCGCTGTACACAAATATTAAAATAAACAATACAATCAATAGACATTATACACAATGTAAAAGATCAAATGTAAACAATGTAAAGAATATAAAATACGTAGATCAACAATAGGCTTGTTTGAACAGAAAAGTTTTTCACTGCTTTTTAAAAGAATCCACAGAGCAACTAAGGTGTGTTGCTTATAAAATCCATGAAGTGCTACAGAGAAAATTACATTTTATTTATGTAATTAACACATTTTGAACTCTTAAAGAAATATAACAAAAGGAAAGACACCCAGCTGAACTAAAATGATCCATGTAGCAATCAAAAACTGTTGTGAGCCGCCTCCCTTTTAAAAAGTAATTGGAAAAAAAGCACTATGCCGCTAAAAAAAAAAAAATATAGATATTTGCAAAATTCTGCCTAAATATCTATTTTACCTTGTTAATGTGTGTGGCGGGGCGTGGTCTGCAGTGCCGCTGCAGGGGAGTCGGACGCACCTTAGCAGCACCCGCAATCGCGCCTCGCCGCCTTAAAGCCTGTTCTCTCTCTGCTGTTGTGTTGTCGGGCTGTGAGCTGAAAAGCTACAGCCGGCTGTATGCGTACAGCAACCGTGTGTGAAAAGTGGTCAATAAAGAGATGCTGAAAAGCGTGTTCATGCAAACATCGTCGGGTCTGCCGTGATATGTTTACAATGAGACTTCTGGTCCCGAACCTCGGCGCACAGCGTCTGCAAATCGGGGCTTTCATCTTTATGCAGGACTGTAAGCTGTCATCTGTGAGGCGGGAGCGGTGTTTGTTTTTAACATAGTTCACGGTTGAGAACAGCTGCCGACATAATGTGGATCCGAAGATCCATAATTGGCCTATCTGGGGTTGACAGTCTCGATAAATGCACGGCGTTTCGGCGGGTACACCGGCTTCCCCGAGTGTAACGCTTATTTTGAGCGATGAAAAAAATAATAAAATATTATTTTATTTTTATATTTCAAAATCACGACAATCTTCCAATATAGAAATATAAGGTTTTTTTTTAAAAAGAACTAAACACAAATAAAATGCACTTCAGCTAAATACTTCTAATTTATTTTCCCAAACCACGCGGAGCCGCACTTTAAGGACTAAAGAGCCGCGGGTTGCCGACCCCTGGTCTAGGTTATATATGGATTAGTTTTGTGAATATGTTACATTATTGGAAGAACTTTGTTTACAAGCAACAGTCCAGAGTAGTCTGTGTATTCCTTCAAATGATCACAAAGAAATTGTTACAGCCTGACAATATGCAGTTTTATCTTTTCTTCCCCATCCTCAGTTTTGTGCGCTCGGTCACTATGGACAAGTGGAAAGATATTGAACTGGAGAAAATGAAAGCAGGTGGAAATGGAAAATTCCGCTTGTTTCTTGAATTGCAAGATGATTATGATCCCAACTGGACTTTGCAGGAGAAATACAACAGCAGAGCTGCTGCACTCTTCAGGGACAAGGTAAGCTGCACACATTAGTTCTTAATTATTCCGTTTTTTCTTCCATTAACCCACTCACAGAGGACAGGATAGAACAGAATAGAATAGAATAACCCTTTATTGTCATTGTACCTCTACAACAAAATTGTGGTTTAAATTCTAAATGTATATCCTCAGTAATGAGGTATATTTAGCTTGATATCTTTAGATATAATGCTTTCCAGTTTGCGCTAACATCTTCACCCTTGTTCATCACTGCATTGACAGGTCGCAACGTTAGCGGAGGGAAAGGAGTGGTCCATTGAGACCTCGACTGCAAGAAATTGGACGTCCCCTCAACCCAAGAGCACTCTTTCATCCTCTCATCGGTATGAATGAAGGAGATTTTAAACTTACTAATGTTGGGTCTAATACTGGATACAGAACAGCAGGCATCAAAACAGCAAACTGATATTTCTGTAATTTAAAATTTAGTTCTGGAGGATCTGGACAGAACTCGGCGAAATCCAGCGATAAAGCTTTTGAAGACTGGCTGAGTGATGATGTTAACTCTTATCAGAGGTAGGTTTTTAAAGTTTTCTATACTAGATTTTAAACATTAATATGGCAGCAAATGACTGTTTGCTATGCAGAGATACATAGTGTATATCAATGACATCTTTGGCAGAGAATGAAGTGTCATTCCTGTAATTATTGGTGTAACTTCATTTGCGCATTTAAAAGAAAAAAAAATCTTTCCTGCTTTTTCAGTGGAGGTGGTTACAGTGGGAATCAAGAGAATCGGTATGTTGGATTTGGCAACACAGTGACCCCAGAGAAGAAAGAAGATGACTTCCTGAACAATGCCATGTCTTCTATTTATTCAGTAAGTCAAGACGCACACTTTTTTTGGGGGGGGGGGGGGGCTGAACTGTATTTTTTTTATTTTTTTTTTATTTTTTTTAAATATATATCTATAACTTAACTTTTTACATTTTTTTTTTTTTTTGCCAGGGTTGGAGCAGTTTTACTGTTGGAGCTAGCAAGTTTGCCTCTATTGCCAAAGATAATGTAAGTGACTTCAAACAAAGGTTAACTCATTCAATTTAAAAATAAAATGAATAGGAAATGTATTCATTTTGTTTTTCTCGATGTGATATCAAAATCAACAAAACCAGGCGTTTTTGCATAAGCTTATTGAGAGCAAGATGTCTACACTATTTTAAGTGAGGTGTTTGTATTGTAATAGCTGGGCTCTACCCTGGATTGTCTTAGCCTGACATCAGCAATCAGGCTAAGTGGTCACACATGGCTGGATGACAAACTATAATTCTGGAAAAACACGAAGAGGCAGAAATTAACACAGCTCTTGCAGAAAAAGCAGTGGTTTGAGTGAAAGTAAGAGGACAAGCACTGTGTGAAAGTGTATTTGTTTAAATGTTTTGATCGGTTAGACTGAAAAAAATTACTGTGAAGGTTAAACTATTTGAAGGCATTGAAGGAAAGCCATCAACAATGCTGACTGTCTAAGAAGTTAACACACTTATCAGTATCACAACTTTATCATTAAGACACTGCTCATTGTAATCTGATAGATTATTCTATTAAATTAATGGTTAAATGTGCATGTGACAGTTTTAGTTTTAATCATTTTCAGCTGTGTAAACCCATGTGTAACTGTCAGAGAAAAACAAACAAATAAACGAACCAAAAAAAAAAGAAAAAACTATAACTTTAGAGCCTCCTACTGTCTGCCCATTGAAGTCCAAAGGATCTGCCAGGATTAGTGATGCTATTTCCTGGAGAAGTGATTGGCCAGTAGGATTTCATACCTGTTGACCTCTAATCTGAAACATAACCTGCTCTGAGGCAGGTTAGGTCTGCAGCCTAAGTTACTATGGTGATGTACCCTAGAAAGAAGTGAACCCCTTCCCCAGGGTTAACCCTGAACTTGCCTGGATAAGACAAAAACCTGCTTCGCAGTACAGGCCTCTTTTCTGAACATCTTAAATCTGGCCCTGACAAATACAGCCCATAGGATAATAATTTAGCGAGAGTAAAAATGAACATTTTTCCAATTAACAAAACATTTCAAAAACTAAACCAAAACAAGCCAACACACTCTGCACACTAATACCACAAAAATTAAAAACTGAAAATAGAAAAACTATAAATCTGATTCACACAAAGATGTTTTATTTTCACAGAATTTATGTTGGACATTTAACTTGTGTATTTAAAAAAACAACAACAAAACTTTAAATGGTGATTATGTTTTTTCCCTCTCATGCAGACAACTAAACTTGCAAACCAAGCGACCTTAAAGGTAAGTCTATCGCACTCTCGGGTAGCCAGTTATTTCTCCTGTTAATAAAGGTTTTTGACTCTTCTACAGACTGTATTAAGTAGTCTCCTCTTTCTTGACTGTATAAGCATGTGTATGCCATTTGCTTGTAAATATTTTAATAATATAAACCTACAAGCAATAACTGTGTTACTACTTTACTATCTCTTTGCCTTCTGTGGATCTAGTTAAGGGGCTATAAAGCGCCCCCAGAACCGGTAAAGCAGTTTATAGATGCATGGTGCTTCTTTTATATCATTTGGTTTTTTGTTTTTTCAGAATTATTGTCTGCTTTTTAGTTATTTTTTTTAACACTTTTAAAGAAACCTTTAACAAAAAATGTTGTCAGAATTGTCGTCTCCATGTGCTTCTGCTTGGTTAAACACAAGGCATTTTGTCTCTTCTCATATTTGAATTTGGAATATATGGATAACCTTTAGGACAAATGGAATAGGAATGAACAGAAGTACTGTTCACTCACATCCACTGATTATGGGTTATCCTTTTTATGCATGCCAGTGTTTGTGTTTACTGCTAACAGCGCTGAAGAGGGACAATGGTATGCAAACACCTGATTGGTTTCTGTGAAAAAACATGAAGAGTCCTTGATGCTGTTCTGTAGAATTTAACATGCGGAGTAAGAAGCAAAAATATCTTAATATTTGGGGTTATAGATGTGCCATGCTACCAGTGTCTTGAACCATTACACCCTCTAGTGCTTGTTCAGTGTCATGGTGGATGGGAATGCTCAGGCTGCATGCTACTGCAGAACAAGCAGCTCAGTGTCTTGCAGTACTGTGAATGTTAAACTGCTCCATTCAAGTGAACTCTCCTCTCTGACTTCCAACTAGGCCACAGAGTTAGGACAGACATTAAATGAGAATGTTATCAAACCTACTCAAGAAAAGGTAACATTGATGTTTGAAGTTGTTGATTTGGTGGTGGGATGCAGTGCTTTTAGACAAGAAACAGCTTCAGATGTGAATGTGCTATTTTCTCCGCTGCCTGCCTGTGCCAGCTTATCTGCTTTATGCCAGCTAACATTAAACGACAAAACCTGTAGTTTCAAAGATGGAAAGGGGAAGGGGGGAAACACAAAGCTTCGTCTCTCTCTCTCAGTCAGTGACTCAGCTGTGGGATTTGCAGAAGCGTACGGCTGTGAACTGTTTATTTGGGAACGTGTGTGAGTCAGTGTGAACTGTCACTGGATCAAGCCTATAGCACAAACATTTTTAACAGCCAAACTCTTTGTTCACGTCATGTCTGAGTTCAAAGTCTCCAGCTTTCAGTGCAAAAAATGACATCACGACTATTCTACTAGGTTTTGATGTTGCTTTACTGGAGGCATTTTTATGTTCTTGAATCAGTGACAGCCGCAGTGAATTCCCTATAAACAGACAGCAGCATGCATAGATTCTGTAGGCAACAGACTATTTATTTATTTATTTATTTTGTACCATAAGCTTCCTGAAAATTCATGGCTTGTTTTCTGAGTGCTGTTACGCTTGAGCTGGTTTTGGTTGCATTCAGGTCAAAATGCAATCTCAAAACCACCGGCTGTCTGCTCACAGTAAACAAGAAGTGATGCATCCTGGAGCTCTTCATTTGAAAGCCACAGCTCGTTATCTTTGGGGATTTGGTGTGTCTGAGCTTTGTTGTTGTTGTTTTTTCTCTCTTTCTTTTGACATCATGTAATATTAGAGCACATGTTACCATTTTTGCAGTAATGGTAAGTGTTTTTGACACAGTGCTTCTGCTTAGCAGATTTAACTATCAAGTGAGCAGCTCCTGGATGTCATCTTTTTTTTTTTTTTTTTTTTTTTTTTAAAGAAAACAATTTTTTTTTTTTCCCTTTTTTAAAATTAAATTCCAGAATCAGCAGGCTAATTATTGACTTTTCAAACATAACTGTTACAAAAAGAAGGATGCCTCTTTTTACCATGCTTTGTAGTGATTTATTCTCTTTGAGTGGGCCAGTGACTAATAGAGACTGACAGAAACAAAATGCTTTTGTCTTTTAATGTAGTGTTGGCAATATTAATTTGATGTATCTGTAGTTTGTGCTTTTTTTTTTTTTTAACACTCTTTACGGTCTTTCTTCGTCTTCCTCTTCTTTTAAATCATCTGTGCTGTTTAAAAAATAAAAATAAAAACTGTATTTTTATTTTCCACAATCAAAAATGAGCTCTTCACTGCGTATTTCATTAGACTGTTGTTTTGATTAGTTTTTAACAATAATTTGGCTCATCCAGGTGAAAGATGGCAAATTGCTAGATGAAATGGCAGTCAGCTTCACTGGGCTGGCAAACAAGGTAGGAATGGCAGACATCTGCCACACTGTGCTGATGCAAAACCAGTCTCCCAAGTGAGGAGCAGCAGCCCTGACACTGCTGCTGCAAACGGTATGCAAAACTGCAGAAGAGCCCCCCAATACACTATTCGCTCTAGTCCTCCAAGGAGACTGGTTTTGCAGTGTCGTTAAGTTTGAACTATACTAATTGCATTTAATTTCTTGTTTTTCTTGCTGCCATTTTGTTGTGGTGGTGAGTACATGATGTAAAAGAGTTAGAAAATGTGTTTTTGTGTCATTTTAATATTACTGCATTGCTAAAACTAAATTTGTTGTCGGTTTGATTGTGTAGTTAAAAACTGATTTATCATAATGGATTTATTAGGACTTATTATTTTTTATTAGGTTATTCTTTGACCTTTGAATAAACGAAAAATAAGGTATTTTAACATGTTCTACATAAATAGTTTATCTCTTCCTTAGGTTCAGGGAGCTGGGTCAAAGCTGACTAATATGTTCTCTGGAAAACAAGAAGATGGGTAATAAAAAAAACTTAATACAGAATAAATGAAACGTCTCATATTCAGAATCCTAAGCACTTTGTGATGCAATGCTGTAAGCTATGGCCTGTAAAAGCATTTCTTTATGTTCAGGTCTGCTGGTGAGAGCTACCAAAACATGGATGCCACTGAGGGATATCAGGGTAGTTCTAGCCAGCCTATCGCAAGAGACTTCTGGGAGACCTTTGGCAGCAACAGCTCCTTAAAGGCTAAGAAATCTCCGAGCAGTGACAGCTGGACCATTGCAGATAATTCTGCCAAGAAGAGCTCTGACAGTTGGGACAATTGGGGCTCTGAAGCAGCGTCCAACAACAAACACAGCACAGAAGAGAGCTGGGAGGCTTGGGACAACAACTGGGAGAATGCGGATGGTAAGACAAAGAAGAGTCCCACGAAACCTGCTGAGGAAACCTGGGAGAACGCAGACTGGTAGTGACCTCACAAACGTACATCTCCTTACCTTTTTTCCTACTCTGGCCTTTTCCCCTCTCTCTCTGTTCATCTCACCGGCACTTTCAGGGAAAGCTCCATTAGCTTTGATCCTGTTAATGCATTTAAAATATATTTATTATCCTAGAAGCAAAAGAATGAAGCCCAGGGATGAGTTGAGCTCATCATGAGATGACTATTCATAAAAATACAACTTTACTGAATATCAGTCCTGTATATTATTGTAAATTGTTCTTATTAAAGGGAATTGAGCTAAATCAGACCATAATGTACTGCCTGGACCTCCCCAAGTATAATACTCTTAAAGGTTAAGAAGCCAGTGTTCGTACTGGATCGCAGGTTTAATTTCCTTATTAAAAAAACAAAGCATGAAGGAGAAAATCTGATGTTGTACATTTGAACCCTTGTAAATACAGTATCACCATCTAAACACTAACAACTTTCTGTTCTGTGTTTAATCAAATTTGGCCCCTTAAACATTTTCATTTCTGTTTTGTAAAATAGATCAAAAATAGTTTCAAAATAAGTTCATTCCACCCTGTGTTTACCATTAATCAAAATCTCTTTGGTCATGTACAATTTAAATAAAATGATCTGATGTATAATGAGTTGAGACTAAATCTCCTTCATGGTATGAATTGCTTTTTACACTTTTTTTTTTTTTTAATTTTAATGAGCAAGTAGTTTTTTTCCCCCTTTCTTTCTATCTTCACACTAGAGACCTGCAGATACAACACTGTCATGTATCTGCACCAGCAATAGTGCAGATAGGCAAAGGCAACAGAATGCTTTGAAGTTTGGCATGTCTAAAAGTTAGTAACTGCCATTCTGCTAAAACAGCTGCTTTAGGGTAAATCCAACTTGAAATCAAATTGTCATTGAATTTGACCCCCCTTATGCATTTGTGAGCTTTTTAAGCTCTTTGATTGGTTGGATGAGTTAACTTTCAGTCAGCACAACCTGTCTGTAGGTCCAATTCACACTAAAATGTTCTTTTAATCACATCCAACATCATTTTTTATTTTTTTGTTACACATCCTTTCAAGTAGTGTTGCTTTATGTTGCAACATTGTTTTTTGTTTGCTTCACTGCTTAAATTAAACTGCTAATTAAATATGCCCGGAATACCTGCCAATGCTAGAATGGAGTGGGGAGGTATTGCAATATTGTGTTATGTGTTTTCCTCTCATTCTGACCTCAGAGCTGTTTGAAGTGACTTGAAACAGAATGAACTTTCCCATTAGAGTTCATGCAATCAGATCTGGCTGCATTCACTTGCAATGTGGTTTAGACCGGGCTCAGGTTGGACCAGGTGTTTTGATCAAGTTCTCTTATTAATGAATGAATAAATAAGAGTAATCACTCATATTATTAAACAAAATAAAATGTATTTAAAGATTTCTAGTTTTGTTTTCAAGAGACATATTGTGAAATTTTTAATAAGTCATGTCTAAAGATGATATACAGTTTATTGTAGATAATTTCACACGAGAGGTCCTCTTTGCTGGTTATACTCGGTGTACTGTATGCAAGGGTGATGGTTGTGTGTCATTAACTGGACACAAGTGTGGATTTTTAGACTGTTTTATTAGCAGCTCGTGACCATAGCTGGTGACAGGTCATTGTAAATGTTATCTCATACGAAGCATCTCTGTGTCGAGTGTTATTGCACCGTGGTCGTTGTTTATATTACGAAGATTCTGTGTCACCGATATCTCTACACTGTATTAACATCTGAATTGCGGGGTAATGCTAATGAGGCTCATTATACGCTGGATGCTTTGATGGTCATAGCTCTCAAATGCTTGTTATGAATTAATTTAATCAACCTAGTGCATCCCTCGGTCAGATTAAATGGCAGCTGTGCTCACATTGTTCATCAGAGATGCAAATGCATTTTTTGAAAAGTTCATGGTTACAACAAGCGGGAATGTAATCAGTGTAAAATTGGGCTCTAGTAAGGTGTCTGGGTTGAAGTATAGAGCAATTTTGCATCAGCTAATTTCTTATGTGGCCTTTCATTTCCTGTAACCCTGTAAATTTGTTGCTTTTGATGCAAAAATCCCCTCATACAACACTAGTTTAATGTCACTGAACCAATTACAACTTCAGGTTTTGCAAATATCAAAAGTAACGTGATTGATTTGAATTTCCTGGTGCTTTTATTGGCAAATAGTGCACTCCTGCAGACAGTCCTCATTGGACACGAACGCTTAGCTGATTGATTATTGAAGAATAAATGCTCCATTACCATTTTCCTACCTCTAAGAAGGCTTTACTTTACTGCCTGGGTTAATTTAGTGAACATGTTTTATTTTATTTTTCTTCATTATTTAGAACTGTTTTAATATAGACCTTATCACCACTGGTAGTGTAACAGTAAAGCAGCAAATATGAGTCTACAGTGTCAGTCTGTTTTCAGTGATGATGCGGTGCTGTAAAGAAAAAAAAATATTAATAATCACTCCTGGAAGATTTGTGTTGCTAAACCTCTGCAGTCGTGTTCATGTCTGGTCATGTGATCAAAGCCTTAAACAGCTGTGTTTGCTTTCTGTTGATACTGGTGCCACTTTACTTGTGTATATGTCAGATAACGTCAAATGATTCACTGTTACCTTCAACTTTTCCCTGTATTACTGAAGTATGTCAACTGTTTTATTATTATTTTTTTAACTTTATTATGGCGTAAAACTGACTGCCAGTAAATGGATAAATTCTTTTTGATCTGCTCTCATTGTATCTAAACTGTTTAGTCCTGATATACCATAGTTTTTCTTTTAGTGAATCTCTTGCTGGGGTTACTAGTAATTGATTTTTGGATGATTAGCAGAATTTGATAGTTATTGAAATGCATTTAAATGACTTAAAATCATTTTTTCTTTTTTTTTCTTTTTTTTAAAAGAACTGATTGTATTTTTTTTTCCACACGAAGTGAATCAAATTCTGAACTTTCCAGAGCAGCAGTTCTGCTCATTTTCTGTGCCTGTGGATCACCTGAGAATGGGTATGTCTGTGTTTGTTGACTAAACTAATAATTATGTCAGAAATTGATGTCATGCATGAGATGTTATGTGATGCTAAAAACATTCAGTTGTTTCCTAAGTGAATTTAAGTGCAGTCGTCTGCTTGACCCTTCAAGTTTCACCAGCAGCCATCCTGAGGTGAGCCAGTGTTACCGTACCCCCTCCCCCAAGGCTCTGGATATTTCTCCTGTACACATGTTTCTGTGTAAAATTAAAGAAAAAAAATGTGTTGTGAATGCTTTTGTGGTGCAGTCTTCTGTTGATTGTGTGGATAGATGGATAGTTAGGTAGTGGTGGTAACAGAGTTCAAGGAGGATCTTGGCACTGTCATGACAACTATCTGTTACCATCACATTTGTCCAGGTTCCTGCAGACACAGATGTGCCTTGAACGGTCATGGGAGACATTCAAAACCGTGAAACAGCAGAAGCGTGAACATACATGGCACACAAGAGGAACAGAGATCTAGGATTCCTCTACACCGGTAGAAAGACTGCAACAAGAGAGTTCTCCTTGTCTGTGTGGTGTTTGCATGTTCTCACCTTTGCCTAGGTGGGTTATTTGAGGTTTTCCAGCTTCTTCCAGCTTCCTCCATTCCTCCAGAGACATAGATTTTAAGGTTAATTTGTGATTCTAAATTAGCTGAAGGTGAGGTGTATAAATCCTTGAAGTAAATGTGTGAATGTATAAAGTTTTCTGGTAAGATCAGAAGTGCTATATGAAAGCAAACATTACATTTGCACGTGCAATATAACTGAAATCGATGTAAAAATAAACCGATAGTTTAAAGAAATTAGGACACATTTACTCTGACTGCTGACTGCTAAGGTCAAAACAGATGGAAAAAGGAGTTGGTGAGGTCATAAGATTGTTAAAGCATCTGAGGTGCCTTCAGTGAGTGTGATGAAATGTGCAAATCCTGCCACTTTCCTACCACTGCTATTGAGTTTGCAATAGGCATTTTTTTTTTTTTTGTCTTCCAAGTGTGGGGTTAATGTTGAATTAAAAATGATTTGATGATATAGCAGTGAGGATGGCATTTAAAGGTTGTAGTGCTTGTATAAAGTAAATATCCCAACAATTCCAAAAAGTTCCTCCTATTTTCACTTTTAATGAAATCCATTTAAATCATTATGGCTGTTTTTTCCGTGTCTTAGGTAAAACAGGGCATGACGTTGTGTGAAAACAGATGGTCTTCTCCAAGAATAATTGGTTTAAAACCTTAAAGATCCAGATCCATTCTCCCCGCTCTCGGAAACTATTATTAAAGATTAATAATGTATTTAATAAAGATTAATAATGTATTTAATAAAGCCAGACCGTTTATCCTTTTCTAAATTGATCTGTAATTCACCATTCGGTAGCTATCCGGACCACACAGCGAAATATGAACAGTATGTATGGGTTAAAGTGAGATGCCAGATTGAGAGTGCACAAATGATGAGGAGCCTGCCTCATTTGCAGACGGTGACATGGTGTCCCGCCTACAAGGCGTGGAACCGCGTCTCCTTTTCACGAGGATTTCACTGGGGACAGAGGGGGATACCGAGAGCACCATCGATGGCCAGGACACGGGGTGAGTAGCACCAAGTACTGACATTAGCAGATAAGTACCCTTCGTTAAAACCTTCCGGCGAAGCCGGTGAGCATCTTCTGCTCGGGTGACGGGCTGTATCCTGACTGCAATGGAGGAGAAGACGGGGACAGGCTGGGCTGGATGATTGAATAACACTAGCCGCCTGCTGAGGAATAACGGTGGTGTTCACTGTAATAGCGAGTGAGTTTGCTATTAATCAGAGGCAGAGAACAGCAAGAGACGTTAGCCACTGTTTAATTCAAGAAACGACACGATCATGAGTTGTGATTGATTACGCTAAACATCACAAGGTTGCAAATGCAGCCTTTCAATGCACCAATCGGTGGGCTTCTGTTAACCACAGCTTTGATCCTGACTAATCGATCACCAGCAATTACGCCTTAACCATTTTAAGTTTAAGTTTCTGGTTAAACAAGCGTGATTGGTCGTATTAATGATGGCTGAGAATGAGCTGCTAAGAAGACATCAGCCTTCTTAAATGCCAGAGGATGACTGTTATCGCACTCTGGGCTGCCAGAAGATAAATTTGCCTTAAATTCTTTTTTATTTTTTAAGAAAAATTACCAAGGCTGTTTTCTCTCCTCAGACAGCAGCTATCGTATAACCAGAAGGGGCGCCACTGCGCATGATCAAGTAGCCAACTAGCTGTCATCAAAGTTAGGCGCTTCTCAGTTTTTCATGTGTGAACCCGTTTTTAATGCCCACCGGCCTGGATGGGAGTCCCGAACCACATTTAAAAGCACAGTAAAATGGCGTCAGAAACATCCGGGTCGCGGTGAGAAGTAGCTGGTGGCGCCGGGGGGGACACAAAAAGTTGGGAGTCTTTTGAATTTAGGCTCCGACCACACTGTTGGGTTTCTTTTCAGGCTTGAGCTTCTTAGCAGTAGTTGCTAAGCTACCACCACAGCGCGTGCAGCCAAATAAAAAGCTCCTAGTGCGCGCGGCAGCCGCGAATCCAGTCATATACCAGCCAGATGACAGGCCCGCAGAAAGTGGAGAGAAAACAATTCCCATCGTTTTTCATCAATATGTCTGCCCTGTTCACAGACACCAGAAAAGGACAACACCAGCAGGTATTTTGAAATGGCGAGGCAGGAGAAACACAGGTGTAGTCACTGCATAGTCCTATGGGATAAAGTAAATGGTATCGATCACAAGTAAATACAGTGCCAGTACTACCGACACCAGTACCGATACTTTTAACTTAGAAATGCAGCTTATGTAGGGGAGAGCAATGTGTCATCACTTATGAGGTGAATCACCATCAGTTTGCAAATTCTGAACAGTTTTTAAACAGCACTAAATCACTGTGATTTTTACTTTCTGCAATAATTAGTTAACAAAATAAAACACACTTTATTTTCATTTTTTGTGAAGACCTGTGATGTAAATGTGTCTGTTTCTAAAGGACTTGGTTCAACTTCTGATGTCTAAATGACCTAATAAAATAGATGTGACATTCAACACAAAAACTGTGACATCTTTTATAATCCCCCAAAGTAATGTATTTAACACAGTTCAGTGGGTGAAATACTGAACATAGAGGATAAAAACAAAGTATTGATGCTATTGTGTCATTATCAATTCAATACCAATACCAGTGTTGGTATTGATACTATTGCTATTTGGACCAATCTGCCTACCTCTTGTGCACCTCTGGTTCGCTTGAATGACTGACATACCTAAGTTACACCGATCTATAGACTATCCATAGAGAGTGTATTAATAACAATTGTGTTTTTTCTTTTCCACCAATGGAGATGATTTACTAAAAACACAAACCTTGTCTACAGAATATAATTGGAGATGTATAGTAAGAAAAGCACAAGGGATACCTGATTCTAAATTCTGTCTGACTTTTTCGGTTTCATAGCTCTCAGGCTGAAAAAATGCATTGTAACTTCTTATATTTACAGAAATGTAAATATAACTGTAATTCGCCCGATATCAGCTGGTTAGTTACAGTAATCGTTGTCTTTCAGGGAACAAGCAAATAAGAACAAATATTACTCATTTTACTGTTGCCAAATGTAAAAGTAACTACTATTGCTCATGTTTCTACTGTGGTTTCAGTTTTTGACCTAGCTGTTTATTAACATAAATATCTAATTGGCCAATCACATGGCAGCAGCTCCATGCAGTTAGACATGTATACATGGTCAAGATGAGCTGCTCAAGTTCAAACCAAGCATGAGAATGGGGAAGAAATGTGAACAACTTTGAGCGCTGTTGGTGTCAGACGGGCTGGTCTTTCAGAAATTGCTGACATACTGGAAGTGTCCTACACAAAAATCTCTAGGGCTTACAAAGAATGGCAGTTCTCTGGGTAAAAATGCCTTATTAAGTTTAGAGGTGAGAGGAGAATGGCCAGACTGTTTTGAGCTGATAGGAAGGTAATAGCAACTTAATTACAACTCGTTAAAAGTACAGTAAAGATGCAGAAGAACGTCTTTGAACGTCAACACAACATGTCAAACTTTCAAGCAGATGGGTTCTGGCAGCAGAAGACCACACTGAGTGCCCCTTCAGTCAGCTGAGGACAGAAAACTAACGATACAATTCACACGAAAATTGAACAATTGAAGATGGGAAAAACATCGCCTGGTCTGATAATTTCTGTTGCAACATTCAGGTCGTAGGGTCAGAAATGGCATAAACAACATGAAAGCCGGGATCCATCCTGCTTTGGATCAACAGTTCAAGCTGGTGTAATAGAATGGGAGATATTTTTAGCCTACCTGAGAATTGTTGGTGACCATGTCCATCACTTTATCACCACAGTGTATCCACATACTGATGACTGCTTCAAGCAGGATCAACTGGAAGCAGTTCAAGAAACCGGTTTCTTGAACATGAGAATGAGTTCACTGTACTCAAATGGCCTCCACAGTCTCAGTCCAATAGAGCACTTTTGAGATGTGGTCATAGATCATGTCAATATGCGGGCCGCAAGTTTGAGACCCCTGGTTTATAGTAACAGATACTTTTTGTTTGTGCAGATATTTAGCCACATGTCATTGCTGAACAGGGCTGGAGGCTGGACTGGGAAGAAAAATCGTCCCTGGCTGATGCCATAAGTTTGATTATGGATATTGAAGCAGTCGTATTGCAGCATGTGACAATAATTAAAAGCTACACTTTAGCTATTAGTAGTGGCGTATGGTCAAAGTAGCCATTCATTTTACCTGAATCCTTGAATCTCTCCCTTTCTAAATATGTCCCTCTATGTATTTTCTTACCACGTTAATTTCATCTTCCTTGTCTCTTCCTCACTTCTCCACAGCTGGTGCTAGCAGCAGTTAATTTGCTGTATCTATTATTAGTTTCTTTTTATTGTTTTCTCTCAGCTCCACCATCGCCACTTCTTCCACACAAAACTTTTTCTACAAGCTGCGTGAGCACACAGCGACTGTAGGGGAAGAGCTGGTCGTGTTAAGAGATTTGACTGGGAGATCCAGTGTCAGTAATAAAAATGAACAAATGGGCTGCTGTCGGCGCATCCCAAAAGTGCGTCGGCCCACCGGGAAAATGCCCGGTATGCCAGAGTACCGGTCCAATTGTAGTGCTGCACATCAGTACAAGAACATGTGGAAAATGTTTTTACTATATTTTCTTTGTAAGAGAACAGGCCTTTTAGCAGATATTAGAGATCAGAGATTATATAATGGACAGTTTGCAAAACCAGTATTCTGTCATGTATTATTAATTTTTCCTCTTTCTTCATCATAATCCAAATTTATTTTAGGCAGAATTCACTTGGTGGTATTTTCAGACTCCACTGATAACTTGTTTACTTGATGTAAATCTTAATGCTGTATATCAGTCTGTTAAGCTGTGTTCTGACACTATCACAGTTGAGTGATCCCCTGGTCCAAAGATGAAAGGATTTGTGCATGCTAATTATTTAAAGTACAAGAGCTTAAATCTTTATCCCAACTTTGATCAGGAGAAGCTGGCATCTGCGGTGCAATGATATACTGACAGCTCATGCTGCATTCTCTAAAGAATGAACTTACTCTAAAGAACAAACTGTGCTTTATTTCGTGACCGATCAAAGGATCACGGTGTCAGACATCACATCCACTGATCATATAAAATGGCAGGCAAACGTATTTAGAGAACAAACATTCAGACTCTTCAGAAAGACTGTGCCGCAGTGCTGGAAATATCACTATGCTGATAAATCTCTAGGGAATACAGTTGTTGGTTGAGTCTGTTTCACAAAGATTTGCCTTTTGTGTAACAGTAGGGCAGTGCTTCACTTCGCAAATGAGTAGCTGAGCTTTACAAAGCGCTTTGTATCCTGAAAGCACCCTGAATGCAAAGAGCCATTTGGGAAACAGCAGTGTTTCTTTTCTTTACAGCTGTCTCCCAATCAGACGGCTTTTCCTGCTCGCCTCGTGTCTGAGCAGAGGGGGATATCGGTGTGTTGCCAAAGACTGGTCCCCGCTGTGCTCTTCCTGCTTTTGTATCGTCAAGCTTTTTTTGTTGCAGATCGTGAAAAATATGTTTAATAAGAGCCAGTGGTCTGCTGAAATTAGGTGTTAAAGGTGAGGCCTGACTAAACAAGAGTGCAAATAAAAGTTAGAACAGTTATAAAAACTGAGTTACTGCAAACACGCAGGCTACACGAGAGTGAGCGTTATAAAGGAATTTGAGTTCAAACGGAGCAGATGGCCAGAAGGTAACATCCCATATTGTTCTAATTAATAACCATTTTCCACACAGTTTTTGGATTCGTACAAGCTCTATTTATCTTTACTTCTTCATTGCCAAAGTGCAAAATGTGAAAAGGAAATAAAAGAGACGTTTCCGGTAATAACTGAACTGCAATAATTTACCGGTGCAATAATGTTTTTGCATAGAGGGTGCAGAGCGAGCTGGAAATGAAGGTAATTAGGTTATGCTTTGCAAATAATATGCAGATATGTCAAGGGCAACATAATTCAGCAGACCAGACTCAGCTGGCAGAAAGCTTGACCCAGCCAAGATATTTATGTGACTGTGTGTGTGTGTGTGTGTGTGTGTTTGTGTGGGTGGTTTTGTGAAACAGTCATGCTTATTGATCTGTTCTCTGACAGATTCAGTTCACTGAAGAGAAAATGTGGCGACTGAGCGAACTGAGCTTTTGGGCCTGCATGACCAGGCTGTGTTTTTCTGTGTTCACAGGGGAGCTGACGAAGGGGTTTATGCAGCAGAGCTGTGACAGCGACTGACGCTTTCAACAGTTATCAATTAGGTGCTGTACAACCCCAGATTCATACTAATGTTCTCATTGTCTGACTCTTGAGCCACATAGCTCAATAAGGCAGTTCTTTGTATTTTTAATCATCATTTATTTGAAGAGTAACATTTAAATGTAGTGTTTCAGAAAGTCTCCGAATGACTGGTGTTATTTATTTTCCTTTTTTTTCTACAGGGTGCTAACTAAAACACGGCCATGCCTCCCCCATCTGACATCGTGAAGGTGGCTATTGAATGGCCTGGTGCCAATGCTCAGCTAATAGAGATGGACCAGGTATGCATGAGTACGACAAATGAAATGAATCCTCACGATGCCTCTAAGAACTTTTCTTCCTCTAGCTATTACAGTGAATTATTCAATTCAGTTCAGTTTTATTTATGTAGTGCTACAACAATGGGTCGCCTCAAGGCTCTTTATGTTATAATGTAAAAACCCTACAGTAACAGAGAGAGAATCCCAACAATCAGATAACTCCTATGAGAAAGCACTTGGCGATAGTGGGAAGGAAAAAATCCTTTTTAACAGAAAGAAACTTCCAGCAGAACTGGGCTCATGGAGGGGTGGCCATGTGTCATGAGTGGTTGGGAGGTGAGGGGAGGAAGACAGGCCAAAAGACACGCTGTGGAAGAGAGCCAGAGATTTATAATAACGAATGATTAAACGCAGAGAGGTGTATAAACACATGTGGGCTGTAAAGAGTTGAGTGAAGAATAAACAAAATGCATAACAGGAATGGGAATAACAATTAAAGGGGCGGAAATTATGTGCGGCTTTAATGTGAAAATTTCATGCATGCAAAATACGAAAGTACCCCAACTGGCAGATTTGATAGATTAGTTTTAGCTTCAAGAAAGATAGTGCCATGTGAGGAGTGATCATTCATGATTCCTTTAAGTCCTTTAATGTCGAATTTTTCAAGTCTGTAATGAGTTTCTTTCCCCTCTTTGCAGAAAAGACCTTTGTCCTCAATAATTCGGGAAGTGTGTGATGGGTAAGTATTACTCCTGTATGTTTTAATTGTTTCCAAAGGTATGTTCTGTAGGATTACTTAAAATATTTGAGATTTATTTAGTTTCTAAAGTGTTAGCTATAATGAACTTGACTTTGGTGATTAGTAGAATGTAATTATAATACTGAAAGCTTTATTGCAGATAACTCAATCAAATGGTAGATCTAAGGAGCACATTAGTTAACTAACTAAACAGCAAGAAGCAGTGAAAGCCCAGAAAAAAGATGAGAAATGTCATTCTCTTAGATGCTTATGATGACCACACTTACTGCTGTAACACCATACATAACCCTACTCACCTCTTTCTAACCCCCATTGTTGTGTTTGGACTTTTTTGCACCTAAGTGATGGCTATTGCAGATTTTATCCCACCCATCCAGCTCTTAGCCTGGCTCCATCTACCCACTGCCTCCCTTTACCATCTGAAACAGAAAATTCTTTGCACTTTACTGTTAACACCCACTGAGTGATTCTCCTCCACAGCCTCTCTGTTTGCTGCTCGTGTAAATACAACTGCTGAAGGCAACAATCTGACTTCGAGCAACCTTTTGTTCATGCATACCAGAGTATGCTGCATTACATTACATTTCTACAGTGTGTTCTACTAATTTTCTTCTTTTTTTTCCCCAGTATTCAAAACTGATATTGAATATTAATTCTTTAGCAAACATTTTCTCTCTGCTTTTTTCTCCAGCTGGTCTTTGTCTGGCTCAGAGCAGTTTGCCCTGCGTTATGCTGATGGTCCTCAGCTTTATATCACTGAGCAGGTGAGCTTCATTGTTTTCTTCCTAACCTTGAGACGAGGACTTCATGAATCGATACTGAACTCCGTTGTAATCCTTTCAGAGTCGTGGCGACATCAAGAACGGGACCATTCTTCGATTAGCAATTTCTCCTGTAAGTGAAAAATGTGGCATTGATTTGAAAGTGCCATAGCAATACATTTGTTGGAGAAGTGCTCTCTTGTATGACAAAATAAATAAAAAAATATATTAAATGCTTATGTTTTGCATGTCTTATAAGATGCACTCACTGTTAACAATAATAGCCATTACTACAAACATTAACTCAGCCAATCACATGGCAGCAACTGTGTGCATTCATGCATGTAGACATGGTGAAGATGACCTGCTGAAGTTCAAATGAAGCATCAGCATGGGGAAGAAAAATGATTTAAGTGACTTTGGATGAGGCGTGGTTGTTGGTGCTCGGCAGGCCTGTTTTGAGCAATTCAGAAACTGCTGATCTTTAGTTATATAATAAAAGCAAGGTGTACCTAAAAAAAAAAAAGGCGAGTGTATATATCTTGCAGTTTATAAGACACTGGTCTTATAAAAGATCACATTAACATTTGCTATTGTAGCTAATAGAAAATTATTAAAATGTATTATTCCACATGGGCTATAAGTTTCTCCATATATGTTTACAGTGAATTCAGTGACCTGGACAAGGTGATGAAGGTATCATGACACTGATTGATCGTGTTTGTCTCTGACAGACTCGTGCTGCTCGCCAGCTCCTGGAGAGGATCCAGTCCCATGGCATCGATGCTCGCCTCGAGGCTCTGAAGGAGCTCGCCAAGCTCTCTGCAGATCCAACCTTTGCTGCAGAATTCATCAATATGGAAGGCATTGGGACACTGGCTCGACTTGTGGAGAGCGGCACTCAGTGAGTTTTTTTACCCCTCAGCCATGAAAGTCTGTTGGGATCTTGTTGTCAACCGTCAGGTGGGCAGGAGGCATGGACACCTACATTTGTGAATGCGATAACTCGAGAACAAGGCGATGTAGGATTTTCAAATTGATACCATAGGTGACCTTGTTCTCAAGGTCAGAGGTCAAGTTTTCTGAAAAACTTATACTACTTGATACTTGTGAAGGAGGTGTACTTGTGAACTCTGTTTCCCTGGGTCTTTTCCCGTGTGTCATGAATAAATCTTCTTTTATTTGGTACCAGTATTGGTTTTATTTTGTTGTATTTATCTGCGACACCTTAAAGGCCCGTCGGTGAAAATACTGTCAGACATAAACCGATCCGTGGCGCAAAAAAGGTTGGGGACCGCTGTTCTAGGAGGCTGAGCTGTAATGTTTTTGTTTTGTTTACAGCTGACAGAGGTGATCGATGACTGTGTGTTGTATCGTCTTTGTTGAATTTGCAAAGCTTGCAGTGCTGTAAACTGCTAAGGCTATTAGCAATTTTTAAAGAACATCAGTTTCCTTTACTTTTGCTGCTTCCTTCCAAATCCACTACTTGCATTTTTAAGCTCAGTTCACATTCATTTAGTGATTTTATTTATATGTTACAGTTGAATTGCTTGTGGAGGTCAAATAAATCCACTTAGTCAAAAAGATAAGTTTTGGCTTTTTAAAGTCTGCCCTCGTATCAGGATTTCTGTAAAGTTAATCTAAATGTTAACGTGTGATTTGAAAGGCCTGCGCTGACTGTACTTCACTCCCTTCAGCTTTGGTGAAATGTTGGCCTTCACTCTCACTGCCTTCCTGGAACTAATGGATCATGGCATTGTGTCCTGGGACCTTATCTCATTGTCCTTCATCAAGCAGGTACTTCTTCCAACAAAAGAACAATTCATAGGACACATTTTTCATTTCAGTGAAACACCACTGTACAACTTTCCACTTTAAGAAAACAAAACTAAACTTCAAGGTCTGTCATTTTAATGCCTTTTTATCCTTCCACTTTTCTTTAATTGCACTTTTTCTTTGACCTCTTTTTCTACACAAATGCCGGAAATGTGTGGGTACTGTTGCTGAGCAACTACTCACATAATTTGGAGCTCATTCTGTGTTTATGTAAATAGTTTTCTCTGGAAAACTTCATCCTAGCCTTGGCAGTCACTTGGGAGAATTTTGCAGAACTCTTGATTTTGTTTTCTTTGTACTGGAAAAAAATATTCTACTCGATTTTTGTTGAAATGAACCAAATAAACCAAGAAATGAAACAAAGAAACAAAATTTGTTTCTCTGCGTTAACCGGTCTTCTCCGTGCTCACTTAGATTGCGGGCTACGTCAACCAGCCGATGGTGGACGTGTCCATCCTGCAGCGCTCCTTGGCCATCCTCGAGAGCATGGTTCTGAACAGCCATAGCCTCTACCATCGGGTGGCACAGGAGATCACCGTGGGACAGCTCATCGGGCACCTGCAAGTGTGAGCACACACACACGCACAGGGGCTTCCTGCACTCTGAAATGGGGGAAAGTGGAGGGTGTAGAAGTGTGGGGTGACTGGATAGAAAAAGTTGCTGTGAGTTTTGTTTCTGTTTATGTGGATGGGTATGGGTGCACAGATGATCCCAATCAAACAGCAATGCTGTTATAAGATTTTTGTTGTTGCTGAGAGCTCCCATGAAAAGACCAAAACCAACAAGTTAGGAGGACACAAAACCCCCAAAAAGGGAGTCGAACACAGGACATGGAGAAAGCATACAACCTGAATACACAGGGTGGGCAGGGTGACTAATCAGGGGGGTGTCTGGGAACATAGAGGAAGGAAAACAGCTGAAGAATCACGCGGTAAGTAATGCTGAAAACACCATGAACCAACCAAACTAACCAAACCTCAAAGAACTCCTAACCAAGAACCTGACGCATGGTGGTGATGGAAACTACTTTTACTGCATGTATCAGGCTGCCAGTTTCGTTATAATCAGATGAAGGAGGGCCAGGTGTGAACGTTAGTGGTGACTTTAAGTAGTTAATCTGCTCTGTTTGCTCAAATGTACAAGTGTCAAACATAAGGCCCGGGGCCCAGAATTGTCCCGATGCAGACTCTCAGCCCACTGGATGGGGCCTTTCACTTAAGAACAAGGCAAAGAGAGCATAAATTTTCATATGTTTTACAGCTTTTCCTACTGATAAAAACCTGCTCCATGGCTACTATTACTGTTCTCACAATTTAACCCCAAATACTTGGTCTTAATTCTGTTTCTTACATATATCTCAGGGATTAAATGTGTAGATAAACTTATTTACACTGACAGAATGGGGAGTTTCACTGTTCTGGCCCATTTAGGATCAAAGTGGGCTGTATGTGGCCCACGATGTAAAATGAGTTTGACATGCCTGCTCTGGTGAGTTTTCACAGCAGCACGACTGCATATGAGTCACTCGCAAAATCAAATCAAATCTCTGTGCTAGTTATAACGATGATACATTTCGTATTATGAACAACAGTGGAGCCCTATGAAATGATGAAAATGAATCTTCTTCTTTTGGATACTGCCTTTAGGGGGCGCATCATCTGCCTCCATGTCACCCCTGTCTCATCCTCCTCTCTCACACCAACCCTCTGCATGTCCTCCTTCACTTCTTCCATGAATCTTCTCTGTGCTCTTTCTCTTTTCCTCCTGCCTGGCAGCTCCATAGTCATCATACTTGGTCCAGTATATCCATTATCCCTCCTATGTACATGTCCACATCATATATGCCTTACTAATAATACTAGGTATAAGATCAAAAAGCGTTTTCTGTTACGATAAACTCAAAGTTGGTTTTGGTCTTTTTATCGGAGTAAAGCCAAAGTTTAGAAAAATGTCACATAGAAAAACTAAAGACTGATGCAAATAAGACCCTTCTAAAAATCCTGCACCCATCCCAGGTGTTTGTTTTGATGGTAATTAGACTATTTTTTTTATGCTGTTAGCCTGTAGTTTTGTTCCTGTGTGGAGATTTGCAGAGCATGCTGCTTCTAACTGGTTGTTACGCTGCTGGATATTCCTTCAGGTCAAACCAGGAGATCCAGACGTACGCCATCGCTCTCATCAATGCTCTCTTCCTGAAGGCACCAGAGGACAGACGGCAGGTCGGTGCACTGCACTAACAGCACAGAGACAAGGACAGACCTAACTGAAATACTAATATTAAATCTTCATATTTCATCCTAAAGAAATCCACTTATACATAATAGACATTGATTCATAACATTTGTGGTGTCAGAGAGCTGCAGACAGTGGCTCTCCGTGGTTTCTAATGTGCGCACCAGTAGGCCAATTAAAGCTAATCTCATGAACAGACGTCTGTCTGCCAGCTGTCACGCTGTGGATTCAGCCATCACTGCAATGACACACTCACTCCAGATACTTTCCTTTGAGGTTTGTACATTTGTTTTGCTGCAGTTTTTTCAGAGCAGCTCAGTGACGTTAACTGGCCACCCATCTGCAAGTGACTGATGGTTGTTTGCGTCTTTTAGAAAAAGAAGCCGGAAAACAGAAAACAATGAGTTTTAAGAAAGCAGCTTCTTTCCATTTAAGGACTGTACTCGATGTTATTCATGTGTAATATATCACATCACATTACATTACATTTCTATTTTTATTTTCAGTTGAAGTTGATTTAAGGAGATTCGAACAAAAACAAATTGAATCTCGAGTATTTTTGTTGTTCAGATAAATGTACAAATACCGAAGGTGGAAGTGTTTCTGTCCCACCTGTCAACGCCATCTGTCCTCTCTCTCCTAACTCCAGCATGCTTCAGAGTTTAACCTTGTTTAATACACCTTACATGTAGTTGTGTGCTTTTCTAAATTATTGTTCTCCATGTAAACTTTGCAGTTTATGCCAGAAATTGTATTGTAACATAGAAAACACAACATTTCTTGAAATAATGTCTTATAATAAATGGAGTAGTACTTACAGTATATAGAACTTTTCTACTCCGTTTGAGCAAAACGCTTTCTAACTACAGGCCTCATTCACGCATTCACAGACACGCATTCATGATTTTAACCTAACAGTCACACACTCAAACTCTGTTAGATTCATCGAGGGCAATTTGGGGTTCAGTATGTTGGCAAAGGATACTTTGAGATGCATACTAGAGGAGCTGGGAATCACACCACCGGCCTTCCAATTAGTTAAACAACTTGCTTTACTTTCTGAGTTACAACTCTCAATTAAAATGTTTTAACTAAGCCAAAGAATTTACATAAAACTAAAAAAATATTATTACTTGTTGCTGTTCTCTGTTAGTACAAACCCTCCATTTACACAAATTGACGATATCTGTTTACATTTTTTTAAAGGATTTTTCAACAGCAAAATATGACATTTAATATTACGTTTTTAGTTAGTTTTAGTTTTAGTTATTTTAATTGTTACTAAGGCTGTGCAGCTGCAGATTTGCAACACCTGGTTTATACTTAACATTTCCCAAATGTAAAGGTGCTGAAATCATCAGTCCTCATTCAGCTTTAAAGTTCTAAAAAATTCAAGTGTACACTCAATTATATTTAATCTCAAGATAAAGTATTTTCCTTAATTTACTGTGCAATGCACCAGTTTCGTTTTTACCGTAACAGTAAACGGTATGCAGGGCTTTTAATGACATTTATCTCCAGTTGCTGTTGTTGACCACTGGAGGGCGAAGTGAGTCAATTTTACTTAGAGAAACACAGCAGAAATGCATCCTGTGTTTAGCTCGCACTGTGGCATCACAGTAATTACCATCTAAATGCCAGTTTTCACCTCATTTAGCAAATAGGCATTAAGTAGCACCTCAACTTTTAGATTTATAGATCTCTCCACATCAGCTCGATGTTTTTCTTTTTTCTTATAAAAGAAGAGAGGCAGGGAGGAATCAGAAGAGACTAACATGTTTACAGTACACACATGAGAGCAGCCAGTAAGCCTCAGTGATCTGCATGTTTAATGGTAGTTCTAAGCATCATCCTGCTACTCCGTGGGTTGATAAATCCTGCCGTGGGTGATGGTTTATAAATGTAGTTTACGTCGGGTGCATTAGGTGATGTGTGACTGCTGATTTTTATTTGATGCTGTTTCATGTTCTTATTTCGTTGCATGCTGTGCCGGTGATGTATCTCATGGTCCATGTGCGTGCACGTTTTATTTCCATTACTGTTACACCCACACTGCTCCTCCCACTCTTCAACCCGTAGGAGGAGTATACTAACCCGCTGGAGCAGCACCTCACTGTGAGTACACATCCCTCTTTAGCTCATATCATCTTTTCCACCTCTCTTTCACTGTCTGATCCTTTCTGTGTCATGGAAAGCCGCTGCATAAACTTTCAAATTAAGCCAGAACCATAGCTTGCTGCACCAGCAGACAGACTCGTCACCGACTGTGAGACATATTTTACAGAAGGCGTGAAAGGCAAATAGTTTAAACCATAGATCAAAATCTAGCTTTAGATTATTTCTTCAAAATTCTCATATATCCGTAGGTCGATGTCAGTAAAATTATCATTGGGTGCGATTTTAGTTTGGAGTAAATCATCTTTCCTAAATTGATTTTTGTGGGTTGGAGTAATGTGTGTCTTTACCCTCAGGAAATGGCAAGCTCTTTGGCTCAGAAACACCTGCGCTCCATCATCCTCAATGTGAGTATCAAGTCTGAAACTCAGACACTAAAACGTAGCAGAGCTTTCATTTGATGGCTGTTAAGCTTTCCAAGTACTTTAAACAATTCCCATTGAAAGTGTCAGGAACTACTTCCAATAAAACTCCCCAAAACCTTGGTGATACACAATACTTGCGTTCATCTAGTAAGTAAGTAAGTAAGTAAAATTTATTTATATAGCACTTTTTAAGACAAGAAGCTGTTACAAAGTGCTTCACATGGGAATGAAGGCATGTCAAACAACAATATAGCAATATAAAGGAAGTATAAAAGCATATCAAACAAAGCAATAGTACAGTATAAATGTAGTATAAAACAACATATTACACACGAACATTACCCAAATGCCTGTCTAAACAGATGTGTTTTAAGCTGTTTTTTAAAAGAAGCCACAGTGTCGATGGTGCGTAGCGGGGGGGGCGGGGGGGGGGGGGTAAACCGTTCCACAGTATTGGAGCCAGGGTTTGAAAAGCGTGATCCCCCTTCGTTTTCAAACGGGTCCGTGGTATAGATAGAAGACCACTATCAGTGAATCTAAGAGTCCGCTTTGGAGAGTAGGGTTGGAGAAGCTCCGTGATATAGGTGGGGGCCTCACCTTGTAGAGACATAAACGTAAAGGTGAGGATTTTAAACTTATATCTATACCCAACCGGAAGCCAGTGCAAGGATTTTAGTATAGGAGTGATGTGGGAAAATTTATAACTGTGGGTTAAAAGCCTTGCTGCAGCATTTTGAACCGCTTGGAGCCGATTCAGTGAAGCCTTAGATACACAGGAGAAGAGTGCATTACAATAGTCTAGCCGGGAGGAAATGAAGGTGTGGACAAGCAGTTCAGTTGTGGAGACAATAGTCCTGAGTTTGGCAATATTTCTTAAATGAAAAAAAGCAAGAGCGGGTCACAGATTTAATATGAGCGTCAAAAGACAAAGATTGATCGAAAATTATCCCAAGATTCCGAGCAGTAGTTTTTATCGAGGATGAAAAGGCACCCAGATGTTGACTAATTTGGGGCTTGATATTCTCTGGAGCAAGGATTAAGCACTCGGTCTTGTCTGCGTTTAGCTGCAAAAACATTAATTTCCTTAAGACAGTCCATAAGAGTGGATAGCTTGTCTAATTCCCAAGGTTTAAAGGAGATGTATAATTGGATGTCGTCTGCATACAGATGGCAGGAAATATTTTTGAAACCGCTAATGATCCGGCCTAAAGGAAGAATATATAGTGAAAATAACAGGGGGCTTAAAACCGAACCTTGTGGGACTCCACATAGAAACTTAGCCGCATCTGATCGGAAGTTTCCCACTGAAACTAAAAGCGTTCTATCCTCCAGAAATGAGGTGAACCACTTTAGGACAGATCCAGATATCCCTACCATGAAATTTAAGCGATGGATTAAGATCTGATGGTCAACGGTATCAAAGGCTGAGCTAAGGTCCAGAAGAACTAGGACTGAGCAATCACCCCTGTCTGCAGCCATCAAGAGGTCATTTGTGACTTTCAGGAGAGCAGTTTCTGTAGAGTGTAACTTTCTAAAACCCGACTGAAATTTATCAAGAATATTATGCTTCTCCAGCGCTTTCTTTACTTGTAGCCAAACGACTTTTTCTAAGATTTTAGAGATAAAAGGAAGTTTTGAGATGGGCCTGAAGCTTGACTGAAGTGTTGGATCCAGGTTAGGCTTTTTCAGCAAAGGTTGAATAACCCCCTGTTTAAAGCAACTGGGGACAAAGCCAGATAGCAAGGAACAGTTTATCAGCGTGACTACAGAGGGCCCGATGGTATCAAAATCTTTACAAAATAAATGAGTAGGTAAGACATCAGCTGAACTCGTTGAGGGTTTCAATTGGGTCAGTATTTCCGATAGATCTTTTAAAGAAACTGGGAGGAAAGATTCCATAATTATGGAGTGTGGAAGATCATGGTTGGTGGGGTTACCTAAGGGAGTTATGTTACCTCTTAGGCAACTGATCTTATCTTGAAAAAATTTTAAAAATTCACTACAGTCCTTATCTGAAAAGACAGGTGTACATGGCATTGGGGGGGAGACGATGCTACTCAATGTATCAAAGACAACTTTAGGATTTCTTTTTCCTACTGCAAGTAGTTGGGAGAAATAAGTGGCTCTGGAGTCTTTCACCATGTCATTAAAGGTAGATAATAGTTCTTTTAAGTGGAGCTTATGAACCTCAAGTTTTGTGATTTTCCACAGGCGCTCAGTTTTACGGCACATTCGCCTAAAGCTGCAGATAGCTTCTGTGAACCAGGGCGGGCATTTAGCAGTGCTGCCTTTCCTGATTTTAAGAGGAGCCACTTTATCTAGAATTTTTTGACATTGCGAGTTGAAGGAGGCCACCTGCCGATCTATATCATCTGTTTCAGATAAATTGTTATCAAACAATTCCATAAATTCTTCTACCACAGAGTCGTTAATTAATCGTGAATGCTTCATATAAACAGAGGGTAGAGTGTCACAGGTAAAAGAGAGATCAAATAAAAGATATTTATGATCACTAATAAAACTGTCTCTGCAATGAACTGGGCTGATATCCTCCTTTGAGACTTTCCTGTGTTGGCGTTTGGTGATGGTTTCGACCCTTGAACAATGAGCTGGTCACAATTTGGAAAATGGAAAGCTTTACTCACTTGCAGGGCTGTGACACAGAACCAGCAAATGTGATATGGGGCCAAGTCTATGAAGTGGAACAAAATCTCCTCTGAAAATGATTCCTTTTGGCATTTGTCTGAAAGCTCCTGGCTGAACTGGCTGCAAATGGCTGCAAGTTAGGAAGTGCTGCACTCAAGCCTCCTGGAATAAGGAAATGTCCTAGAGCTCCACCATTGTGCTCTTTCATGCACTGTTAGTGTGACCTGGTTATCTACGAGATAAATGTCTGTGCTATTTTATTTTTTATTGGTATTTCAGACAAATTGTAATCATGGTGTATGTCAGAAAAATGCTTATCTTGCTTCTAATTAGAAAAATAATACAATTCATTTGGTCCTTTTTGTTATATTCCATCAGTAGCTTTGGTTTGTACTGCTTCATATGATATGCTGCTTGTTCACAAATTTTCAGCCATCATAAAGGCTCAGCTCAAATCCCTGTGCTCCTCTTTTCCAGCACGTCATCAGAGGAAATCGACCAATCAAAGCAGAAATGGCACATCAGTTATATGTGCTGCAGGTGTTGACTTTTAACCTTTTGGAAGAACGAATGATGACAAAAATGGATCCTAATGACCAGGTAAAAAAGTGGAATAATGAATTTTGTGCTTATTTCCATGTTGCTATGCAGTGGTTTGTGTGATTTGAATGTAAAGTAATCTAATCGTCTGGAGCATGTTTAAAGAAGCAACATGTTCAGCTGAATGGAAATAGCTGGATCCTGAAAAAGTGTAATTAGAGACAGCCTGCTACCAGTGACGTTTACACTGTCAGAGCTGCTTTAAGTGTAACAAGTGGACCAGAAAATTAAAGTTTTCCTGTATTTTTTTTCCACTGCTTGTTTACAGCCATTCTCTCTCTGCCGATTGACCTAACCTTTTTGCCTTTTTCATTTCAGTCCTTTGCAGCTGTGTGTTCCTGTTTATGCTAATATGCTCCAAACATGTTGGTTTTTCTCTCACAGGCTCAGAGAGACATCATTTTTGAGCTACGCAGAATTGCCTTCGATGGAGAAAATGACCCCACTGGCACAGAGAAAAGAAAGGCCATGTACACCAAGGACTATAAGATGCTGGGCTTCACTGTGAGTCTCCGCTCGAGATTTCAGTTTCTTCTGGAATAATTTGGAGGTTGAAATCGATCCAGTTTGGTGAGATTCTTTCTGTCTCTTCACTCACATTATCTCTATTTAAAATGCAGAACCACGTGAACCCAGCTATGGACTTTACCCAGACGCCACCAGGGATGCTGGCTCTGGACAACATGCTGTATCTAGCCAAAGTTCACCAGGACACGTACATCAGGGTCAGCGCTGGTCTCATGCATGACTTTGCCGAGTTTACAGAACCAGCAAAGTCTCCCACAACACGTTAACACGTTTCCCTACTCATGACAGATTGTTCTGGAGAACAGCAGCCGAGAGGATAAACACGAGTGTCCTTTTGGCCGATGTGCCATCGAACTTACTCGAATGCTCTGCGAGATACTCCAAGTTGGAGAACTGCGTAAGCAGCTTTGCATATGTTGCTGTTGTATTTCAGTGTCACTCTATCCCTTAATGTTTTTTACATTTTTGTTAAATTTGATATTGAACTTACTCCTCGATTGCAAAATGGTGTGAGATGGAAGAAGCGTGTCTCTCTCATGCTTCATGTTTTTCATTTAGAAATCTTTTCTTTTGTGTAGCTAATGAGGGCTGCAACGATTATCACCCCATGTTCTTCACCCATGACCGGGCATGGGAGGAGTTCTTCTGTGTCTGCATCCAGCTGCTTAATAAAACCTGGAAGGAGATGAGAGCCACAGCTGAGGACTTCAACAAGGTCAGATATGAACATACACAACACATCTACATGTCAACATTTCCACCCTAGACAAGCTTTTATATCATTTGAAATAGTATAAACCATACTGCCACATGTTAGACCATGTGATTGATTGATTGGTTTATAGATGGATGGTGCAATGGTGCAAGCCTCTTCGTAGAGCCATGACTTATATGACAACCATTACAAACCCCAAATACTACCTTTTCAAACTCTGTGAAGTAAAAGTACTATTAGTATAGTTAATTGTGTGTAATTAAACTGTGTTTAATTAGTATAGTACTAATTAAACACAGATAATATAGTCGGATTGTTTGAAGTTCCTGGGAATAATTGGAAATGGAATTCTCTGGGTTTAGTTTAAAATACATGTTTAATTATATTTACGTAAATTTAACTTTATTTATCTATATTGTGGAGTAGAGAGAGTGTGTGACCCCTGAGCCCAAACTGGGAGCTGGTTCCATTGTGAAGGTGAAGGCTCTGCCTCCCATTCTATTTCTTTCCCATTCTACTGCTAGAAACTCAAAGCAACACAACTAAATCTGAGCTCTAAGAGCAGAGTGCTTTCTTTTGGCTAATATGTTATTGTAAAGTCTTTAAGATATTACGGTGCCTGATCATTTGATCTGATCATGTGAAAATGAAGGCAAACTAATATGGGAGAAATATGATCTCTTTCCAGTCCCTTTAGACTGATTATTTTCATGGTAAAACTTTCTTTGAAGTAGATTAACTCCACACTCTCTCGTCCTCACCTGTAATCATGCACCTTGGGCTCTGCACTGTTACTCTACACTGCTCTACACGACACAGCTTCAAGTTACAATACTGGGTTAATTCAGTCATGCGTATTCAAATAAATTAAGTTGGTAGATAAGAATATTAATGTGTTTTTTGTATTGCTCTCTACAATAATAAAAATGTTGTAGCTTGACCACAGTCTTGTTATATAATACGATTAATATTGTGTTGGTTGTCAACCCTACTGAGTGAGTTTGTGTTTTGAGCAATGTCACTTCAAAGTGCTGGTGCACTGCATTCAAGCTGGAAATGCTCAGCAATGGAGGGAAATAAAGAAGAAGCAGAATATCTGTTTGTGTTTTGTCTTCGTTTGATAGTATCAGTAGAGGTAGATGGGAAAGTGTTAGAGCAGGTCATTTTCATACAGGCCACCAGTCGATCACGGGTTTCGGCTGCTGATGCTGCTCTCATCCATGCGGTTGGTGTGGATGCTAACTACTTGGTTTGTCTCAAAAACAAAAATTGTTCAGAAATGTGTGCTTTGATTTTTGTAATCAGATTCACCGAAACAGTGAATATTTTTGACTTTGGTCGACGACTTTCTCTTTTTTCAGAAGAACACATTAATTCCTCTCTGTCGGCTAATCATTTTGGCAGTTCCTTAACTCCGTTTTTTTTCTCTGCATCATCAGGTCAAGAACTTTACTTTGTACAATATGTCGGCTAAAAATGTTTGTCTATGAGCCATAGCTGCACTTTCCTTCATTAGATAATTTTCGAGTGGTAATCTGAAATAATTACGTGCTAATTATGGAAAAGTCACCACACTGACATAACCTAACTAAAATGATGATTTAACAAATCGCCTCAAATGTCATACCAAGTGCAGTGATGTTGAGTACAGTAGGTGCTCATCATTGCCAAATACACACCATCCATCCAGAGCAGACTGTGTTTGACAGGTATCACTGTGAGGAATATCAGGCGTAACACTGACACACATTACTGTAGCTGCTGTGTTCTGCAATGTGTGACTGAGCAGCTCACTGGAGCAAACAGTTGAAAGGTTTTCGGTTTATTAAATAATGCATGACAGTTACTACCTCGAAAGACATTTAATGAAATGAACAGGGATACACAAAGCTGGTTTGCGTATAGAGTGGTTTAAATATTAATACCTTTTAAACATATTTCAGTCAGCAGTTTTAGCTTCTTCTCCGGGGAATGAGGGTTCATTAAAAGCCAGTGTTACTACTCTACAGTGTACTGTACCCATGTTAGCATTCAGGAGAGTGTGTCATCTTTTCTTACTCGTCTTTTGTGTGTATGTTTGGTTAAACCCTCACCAGGTGATGCAGGTGGTCCGTGAGCAGATCACCAGAGCTCTGGCCATGAAACCGTCGTCTATAGACCAGCTGAAGACTAAACTGCGAGGCCTCAACTATTCAGAGATTCTGCGTCTGCGGCAGTCAGAACGAATGAGCCAGGATGATTTCCAGTCTCCACCCATCATGTCAGTTTGTGTCCACACTACTTTTCTTTCTCATTGCCAGCCTGGAGAATGTGGCTGTAATGTTTTTTTTCCCTTTGCTTCGCAAATCTGTCAGACTGTTGTGATGTCTGGTCCTAGAAACACCTGCTGCACTTGGCGTTACTGCAAAGTTACGGCGAAGGCAGTTTCTTTGGGTTGTGTGTATATGTTTGGACATTTTAGGACACATGTCAACATGATAGCATTAAGGATATGACCATGAAGCTTTACATTGTTGTTGCTGAGATCAAAATGAAGGTCACGAATAGGCGGGTGCTGGAAGTAAACTTCACTCGCATAGTGTTTCCCAGAAGAGGAAACACTCTTTCGTCTTTATCTGGTTGACAAGCCAACTTTGTCTATAAAGCACTTTAAAAACAGCCACCACTGTCTGAAGTGCTAAACATAAGAATAAAAATACATTTTAGTAAAATATTTAATAAATGAAGAAAAAAATTGGCTCGAAGCCAAGCAGAGGAGGCGCGTCTTAGGAGCAAATTTAAAAATGGCCAGTGAAGAGGGCGGTCCGATGTGTAGTGGCAACAAACTCCACAGTTTGAGAGCTGCACCTGCAAAAGGCTTATTCCCTCGACACCTCCACGCACGGAGTGGAGGCTGATTGGCTGAAAGACGGCAGGCAAGAAGAGGATTGGACTGCAGTAATGGTGTCTTTATTGAGATTGATAGCGTGGGAAAGTGGTAGTGATGTGAAGAACAGACTAGCAGCTGAACACCCAGGAAAGCAGGCAGATGAGTGATTACAGATCTTCCTTATTGAACTTCAATAAGGAAGCACAGGCTTCATTTTAAAATGAACTCAGAGCAGTGAAGATAAAAGAGAAGTAATGTGCTGTCTCTTCCGTGTTCCAGTTAAAAGCCAGCAGTTGCACCAGCTTGAAACGAGACAGGGAGCACTCATCAATGTACAAAGAGTTACAGGAATCTGACAGAGCTCTGATAAAGGCATGGATCACTGTTTTAGAGTGACCCATGACCCATACAGCTGCACTGCTCTGACTGTCCGATCTTAAGTCATTCTCCATCCTAAAACCCATGTTTGTCACAGTAGGTGCCACTGGGCCCACGACAGCATGGACTTTCCCACGATGCTTGTGTACTCGGCTGTGGTCTCTTGCATTTGAGGAGTTTTTAATCATATCCGAACTGTGCGTTTTTGTGCTGCAGTGAGTTGCGGGAGAGAATTCAGCCCGAGATCTTAGAGCTCATCAAGCAACAGCGACTCAACCGGCTGTGCGAGGGAAGCTGCTTCCGTAAACTGGGCAACCGCCGAAGGCAAGGTACAGTACAGCATCAGAGCAATCGCTTTGCTCTTATGAATGATTGCTGATTGTAAACTATGCACCTTGTCCCCTTCTTTTATCTAGAAAAGTTTTGGTTCTGCAGACTCTCTCTGAATCACAAAGTGCTGCACTACGGGGACTTGGATGAGTCACCTCAGGGTGAAGTGCCTTTTGAGCTACTCAGTGACAAGAGTAAGACACTATAGTGGTTCCATCTGCCTGATAATAAGTCTTTCATAACACAGACAATGACACTGTCACCAGCAGAGCACGCCGCGTCTGTCACAAGGCTGACCTTAATAGATGAATATGATTATGTGTTTGTTTCTTCTGTTTTTCCCCAGTCCCCGTCTCCGATATCAAGTCTGTGGTGACAGGGAAGGACTGCCCTCATATGAAGGAGAAAAGTGCTCTAAAACAAAACAAGGTAGTGTCATTTTCTTTCTTTTTAATTGCCATTCTAGTCTCATAGCTGCCCTTTAATTCTGTGCTGCCGCTCAGTGTAGAAACTCTGTTGTTTGACCTGCTGATTCCCTCAGGAGGTGCTGGAGTTGGCCTTCTCTGTCCTCTATGATCCCGATGAAACACTTAATTTTGTTGCACCCAACAAATACGAGGTAAGCTCATGTGTGCACGATAACACGACAGCTGTTCTTCCTTTTGTTTGGCACATGTGAAAACTTAAATCCACACTGATTAGTATTTCTATTATTAAAACGTGGTTATTTGTGTGGCGGGCTTGGAAAGAATTAGCTTTAACTCCCCCTAAATTGCACATCCTTGTGGAACACTTTAGCATCATTAACTTCTTTACTTTGTTTTACAGTCAGCAAATCTACTGATTTGCCTTAGTCTCACAGCTCTCATCATCCTCATTTCCAGCGACAGCAGGCAGCTGAATAAGCTCTGACAGATTTGCTGTATGTTACCTTCCCAGCAGTAAATGGCAGACAGATAAAGTTAGCAACCAGCTGGTGAACACAGCAGCTAAAGAGCCAGATATTTCCCTTGGCAATTGGTGAAAAGCAGAATGTGAGTTAATATTGCACTTACATTTGCCAGGTGGATGGAAACACTTCCAAATGAAGTCTAAGTTGTTCAGTGTTTGCCACTTATGTAAACTATCAGCTGTTTGCTAATACATTCTCTATATTGACTTTAAAAGGTGATAAAATGTTAATGCTGTTTTTTTTTATTATTGTAAAACAATCAAATATTTCAAAAATAGCTTAAGAGCCTGGTCCGGGTGTTTGTTGTAGAACCTTCAGCTAAAGGTCTAAAAGCTGCTCTCAGAAATCAGCTAACATAAAAAACGAACAAAAAACCTTCTTGGATATTTTCCCTCATATAGGCCTGGCTGTGGTTCACCTTCATGTTTCTGTGTGTGTGTGCATATGTGCAGTATTGTATCTGGACTGATGGGCTGTGTGCGCTGCTGGGCAGAGAGATGGGCAGTGACCTGACACGCAGTGACCTAGATACTCTCATCAGCATGGAGATGAAGCTCCGCCTCCTCGACCTTGAGAACATCACGATCCCGGAAGCGCCGCCTCCTGTGCCAAAGGAGCCTAGCTCATATAACTTCACCTACAACTACAGCTGAGATGTGTGCGTGCGTGCGTGCGTGTATGTGTGTTTGCAATGCATGCATGTGTTTGTCAAGGACGAGTATGCTTTTGATGAATTTAGCTGAAAATGTGGAAAAGGCTACTTTGAATTTTTTTTTTTTTTTTTTTAAACATTTCAGAACCTTGGAGGCTTTTACTTGTTTGTGACGCTGGATAGGAAAGATGTGTTTTATCGCCTGATAGAGAGGTCAGAAGTCAGGGTTTGGTAGAGAAATGCTCTCCTGGAAGAGCTGAAAGAGATGAAATGAGAGAATCTCATCTATCGGAGCGTTTCAAGCAGACTGAAGATTTGCTCTTCTTGTTGTTTGCCATATAAAGGTGGACATGAACACAGATGAAAAGATCAAAATCTACAAATGAATGTTTACATTTTAGTCCAACTTGAAGCATGAGACACTTGCCGTTTCCATGGCAACTAAGAACGAAGTAGCCAGTTTTAAATGCTGTGTTCACTCCGATACTGCCTGCTCCTCCATGTGTACAGATGTACAGTACAGTGTAATCACTTCTACACCCTGCTCCTCATCGTGGTCTTATTAATACTAATATATCTCATATGCAATTGATTAATTTAAAAAGGATTAGACATGTGAGAAAGCTTGAGATGTAAGATGTATAGAGCAGAAGCAGGTAATGTGGAACTATGTTCCCTTATTCACTTTGTTTTGTTTGTCATACACGGGACAAAACGTTTATCAGTAGGAATTATAGCTTTCCAGAGTCCAAATGATAATATAGAAAAAAGATGGTGAGGTGTAACTAAATTTAAAAAAAGCTATTATAAAAGACCAGAAAACTGACGTGTGGTTACATTTGGGAAGTTGGAACATTTACATTTAAGCATTTTCTTTTTCTTAAGGGTGTCAGGTGATTAATTATTAGACCAGCCATTTCAGCTCCACACATGATGATACAGTCATATATCTGTTGCGGCTTCAGTTAACTGAGTAGCATTGATGCTGCTTCTTTCTTCACACCACTACAGTCTTTTCATAGGCCTGTTACACAGTGTGAGCGTACTCTACCATATAAAGGATTAATGAAACCGTTTAAGTGTTTCTTGCCAAATGTAGGTGTCTGTAAGTGTGTGTCTGTGTGTGCAGATTTTTAAAGTCTGTGTGTGTTTTTAATGTTGAGAGACTGAGGGCAAAATCTCTATATTTAAAGGTCACGCTGCTCGTTAAATTCGGGGTCAAAGCCCTGACACAAACACAATTAAAAGACATAAATCATGTGAACTTTTTTTCAATCATAGTCACTGCATTGCCTTATCATACACTCAAATGTTGACAATGAAACACTACAACACACTAAGATATGCTTATATATCTACTCATATGAAGAGTTCATAAGTGTTGTATAAGCAGATAATTATTTATAGACACTGTATAACACACTTCTAATACTATTTCATGTCCACATATGTTAATAGTTACAATACTGTGCAAAAGTCTTGAGCCATCCCTCACTTCCAGACTTGCTAGTCATTTTTAAACTGGTCTTGAGCAATAGTTCTCCATCCTTTCTATCTTTGTCTTTTCTTTAATTTTCAGTCCAGTTCTTGCACCTGAACATTTTCAAAGGAATGTTTTCTTGTTGTTTGTGAAGCCACTTAACACCAACTTTTGAATCATTTACGCATAAACATAAACTAAGTCCTAACTCAAGGGATAAACCAGTATTGTGTCTACATATAACAGACAGCTTAACAAAAAAAAATCAAAAACATGTTTATTCTCAAAAAGCTATTCGCCCAAAAAATTGGCATATGTCAGCATGGTACAGTGTGCGTCCTTAAAAGGACACTGGATAACAGCAGGGGCAGGCCTATAAAAACCAAAAACTGTCTACAGCAGATCAACAGTGTCTGAAACTCATGCCCTTATGAAATAAAGATTTTTTTTAAAAAAGCCCTGCAAAGACCGGACACATCTATTGATCCATCTACTGTTCACTGAAGCCTCAATAGCAACTTAACGGCAGCTGAGAAAAGGTTGAGGTATGCCGAATTACCAAAGAACTGGACTGAAAATCAGTGGTAGTTCAAATATTTGTCACTATATATGGTTGAGGTCAGAACAAAGACACAACAGTGAGTATGGGTGAGGTGCTGGGGATCTTATCCAAACATTCTGAAACATGAGTGGAGAAAAGTACCATCAGATTTTGATCCACCATGCATTACCATCTGGAAAGTACCTGATTTGACTCATTTTTCATTATTACATTGATCCCAAACTCACTGCCAATGCAGTAAAAGCTTTGATGGAAAAAACTTTAATGGAAAAAAACCCCCTGTGAAACACTATCAGTCATGGATTGGCCTACCCAGAGTCTGGACCTCAACATTACTAAAGCCCTGTGGGATCATTGTGAAAGATAATGAAGCAAAAACCAGCCAACATCCAACCAGAACTTTGAATTACCTTCATGAAGCCTGGAGAACTATTACTGAAGACTACTTAAAGAAATTACCAGTAAGAATTTCTAAGAGATTTCATATAGTGTTGAAGAATAAAGGTGATCATACCAAATATTGACTTTAAAGCTTGTTGGAATTGTACAAACCCTGTTTTTGCCTTACATGATGTATTTCCATGTATGTTTGCACAGGTTTTAAATCATTTGTTTCCCATATTGCAATATAAAAAAAAGAGCGCTCTAAGACTTTCAAACAGTATTGTACATAGTGGATTATAAATCCTCCAATTACTGTTTACATTTAGTGTGTATTATATTGAAACTATCAGATTATCTAAGCTAACACTTAGGTTATACTGTGTTGCTAAAATGTTTTCAGTTTCCTAGTTGGTGACAAAGACTTTAGTCAACACTTGCATATTGACTTAAATCAGCTACAGCTCCATTATAATTTGTTATAAATAATTTATTGATATACTGTTAATACAGTAAATACATACAGTTATTAAGAACTATTTCTAAACTATTTGGAAAGTTCATCCTACAGAGTGATAAAAAAGTGTGAACATATAAGTCATGAATTAATCAGCATTTGGAGCTTTGATTTCCAACTTGCAAAGGCAAGCAGGAAAAACAAAAGGACAGAAAACACAATCAGATGCACAGAAGGAGACTAAAACAGAGTGGCATCTAGTACTGCTCATATATCATAGTGAAGTATGCAGCATTGTGTGTGCTTTGTACACAGTGGTAGTAATTACAGTATTGTTGCTTGATGTCATTTTCTAATTTCCACATAGTTTCTGGTTCAAAACTTCGTCTTCTAAACCAGAACTAATTACTTGTGTCATTTGTTAATGCAGAGTAGAGTTATATTTTTGTAACTGATCGTACGATTTTGTGAGTCTTGAAGAGAATGGGAACTAACAGTGGCATTTTCACTTCACGTCAGTGGGTGGGGTACAGTCAGCATGCTCACGTCACACTGAGAGCACCTCACATAATTTAGGACACCAACTCCAGCAACTTCTTATGATGTCAGCTTGTGAAGAGGTTTACATTTGAGATTTTTTCTTGTTGTTTTTTGTTTGTTGGGTTTCGACTGATGCTGAAGGATTAACGGGTTAATTTCACTGGTTAGTGTTACGGTGAGCCAAAGAGTTCAATTCGAGGCAACTTATAAAACCACAAGAACACACGCAAACTACTAAAAGATTTTTCAGCATTTATCAATGTGAGAAAACAACCACATGCTGAATTGCCGCCAGAATAAACGGAGAAACCTGGATATAAACAGAATACTAAACTGTGACACAACTTAAATGACACTAACATCATCTTTCACCTTCAAAAGCAACAAGCTACAGTATGCTCATCAATATTTAATGACCCTTAAAAAGATTTTCATTGTATTTGCAGCGGCTTCTGTGTATGCTAATGCATGAATAATTGCTATCATTTTTATTATTTTTGCTAAATCTGTTGTCAGATTTGAATATTTGATGAATATTTTTCCTAAGTTGCTCCAAAGTAAGTTGCAGTATTTTGAGCTCTCTGGGCTTCCGTACACTTTTTATTTCAGAAAGTAAATGGACCATTAAGCTGTGTTCAGAAATCAGCTCAAACAGGTTGGCAACGACAACATATTACAGGAAGTAAAGGAGCGTTGCTTTGGATGTACAGTTTGACTTTGAGGTTTTTGCATCTGGCTCTCTTTTACATGACTTGCTAAACTATTTATTTACACTTGGTAGTGACAGTAAAGAATGACAAAGTAACATAAATTTTAAACATGGTATACATATAAGTCATTGTATGTATATACAGTATTGTGTTGCCTTATTGAAGAAATGTATTATGTTTTGTGTGAATAAATGCAAACTAACTACTGATTAAAGTGTTTTGTTTTTTTTATTTTAGGTGGGAAACTGGGGTTTGTGCTTATAAAAGATGACTAAATTAAAATATTGGGCAGTTTATTAGAGCATATAATAAAAAGTAGACTGAGATTCACATATTAATATCTCTCAAAATGCAAGACTGGCTGTAAAATTCACGGAAAATGATATTGGTTGATTTATTGGGGGTTTTTTTTAGCTTTAAAGATTTTCTTGTTTGAACTCTTTGTTCACTGCAACATCCAGTCAAAGTAAGCTAAGAAACAACAAGCAGTTATGATCAGTAGATACTCCAACCTATATAAACCTAAAGGTGCTCCGCCAAGTCAGAGAAGCAATGTTATTACTATCATAAAACAGGACATGTCACTGCAAATTGTTTGACACAGCATCCTCAGGGGGGAAAAACCAAGTTAAAGGTGTCATTGTCATTAGAAGTTGTAAAAGTTGCCCCAGGTGAACTGCTCAGTCTCTCTCTTCCACCTCGCCTTGCATCAACTCATTGGCGATGTTTGTCTCTTGGTGAGGTTATGCGATTACGTGCAGTGTAAATGTTGTTATTGGATGCTTTGACTTCAAAGATATTCCTGCAGGGATTCCGCTGTAAAAAAAATTAGTGACAACATACTCTGTTCATTGCAAGATCCAATCAAAATCAGCAGACTTCTCATACTTTATCACACTGAAGTAACTGTAAATTTGCAAGATAAACACTTGATCTGATTCATGCTGCTGACAACTGAGCCCAGTCTCTTACACTGGAGTCACTGGAGCAGGGGATACTTAAAATACTCAAAGAGAACCCGAGTCTAGGGACAGACATGTAAATGTAGGATTGTGACTTTTACAATGAGACTGGCTTTTTGGGACTGATACTGCAAACCCTAGCTCAGTTCCACTTGTTATCCAGCAGGGGACACACTGCATCTTGTGTTAATTTGGTAGGTTCCATCTATCCTGGGCTATTATACCTATTTCTACCGTGGAGAAATGATAATTGCATGCAGATGAGGAAGGGGCTGTAGCTGTAGATGAATCAGTAAGAAGATTTTGATCCAGGAACTTTTCTGTATTTCCTCGAGGCCTAATCAAATAGTGTATTTTCAGTATTTTTGAAATTGTTTTGAGGTCAGGAAAATGGAAAGAAAGAGTAAAACCGAGTAAATGGAAAAGAGATTTTATTGTGTGTAGCTCAAAATAGAATTTAACACAATCACTTTCAGATCACTTTTATTTTGAAGCAGAATGTAGGATGTTAGGTGAGGAATCCGGATGAGTATGCTGTACATGTAGCGTACTGCAAGATGGACAACCCAGTCCAAGATTTTGAAAGCTAAGCAGAAGGGTTGTTACATCAATCACTTTGACTTACAGGGTCCAAACAAGCAGGGATTTTGTTCAGTGTCAGTCTTAAGGCAGACTTTCATCTGCTTTGAGAAACTCATGGTTCAGTCTGTGGAACACATAGACGGCAAACATGACAAAACCCTGGAGGTCTGAGCTGCTCCCGTCGGTAAATATAAGTCTCTGGCTTGAATCAGTCTCTGTTTATTTTCGGTCCGGTGGTCATCGGCAGCTCTGGCTCATTTGTTTCTCATGTGCTCACTCACTGTACAGCAGGAGTTTGATTGTCCAGTTTTATTTCCCTGGTTAGGGGTTAGACATTTACAACACATCTTAACACAGAAACAATGTCAATATATACTTTATACGGTATATAAAATAAATACAAATCTCTCTCTCTTTACGGCTTTCATCTATGACTCCCCTCTTCTTAATAACAAAGTGTGTATCTGACATTTTGTGTGCGTGCGTGTGTGTCAGTGTTACTGCATTTAAGTGTGTACAATTATCTCAGCAGTTCCGATGTAGTAGCAGTTTGTCGTTCTGCTTTGGCTGAGGGTCGTCACTTCCTTTTGCCTTTTGATTGACGATCAGAGCTTTGTAACCCCTTATGTCATGATGGGAGGTATTATGGTTCTTTCCCGTCCCCTCACCTGTCTCACTGTCCCAACCCTGACCTGCGAGCAGCAGTATGATCGCGAGGAGCAGTAGTGTGACTGCTGTGGAGGTCAGCTGTGGGTTCAGCTGCAGGCTGGGCTGGGGTTCAGGGGCATCCTTTGTCCTGAATGAAACGCACTGAGGCTTTCTGCTCTCTCTTAATCTCCTGCTGGCATGCTTTGTGCCCTCACTGATTCCTAAATGCATACAGACTCTGTAATATGTCCCTGCCTGCAGGTGAGTCAGGTTGAAGCTCTGTGTACCAGCAAGGATGCGTGTGGTGTATGTGGGCGAGTGGGCCTTGGAGAACATGGCTTGCCAGGACAGGCGGGTTGAGGGGAGGTTGTGTCCACTCTGCCAAGAGAGGATAGCATAATGTTCTCTGATCTCTCTCACCTCGAACCTGGCATCTGCTCTCAGTAACTGAAATTTCTTCAGGTTAGCAGCTGCCCCCCGGTTTCTTCTCTTTTCTCTGTTATGGACACCTACATTAACGCTGCGTGTATCTGCTCCTAATGCATTCTCAGCCACACATGTATACATTCCTGCCTCTCTGGCGCTGATCTTGCTGATCTCCAGAGTTCCTTCAGGCAGTACCCGGTAGTGTTTGAGGAGCTGACAGGGAATATTGTCTTCATTCTGCTGGCGAGGGGTATTGGCTTCAGATGTGAGGTTGAATTCTTCAGAAGTCCTCCGGCTCTTGCAGGGGAGAGGAGTTGAAGAAGCTTTGGATGCGTGCATCGGTTCCGGATGAAGTTTCAGACCAGAGGGGGTCACCCAGTACAATTCAGGCTGTGGATCTGCAAGAGCTCGACAGTGCAAAACCAGTTTGCCGCCTTCACGGACCCCTACGAAGGAAGGCAGGGAGCTGGCAGGAATCATGGGAAGACACAAGGCTGACATCTCTCCTGAGGACACCTCTCTCACCCTGCGAGCTCTGAGTTCTGGAGGTTCTGAGCATAAGGTCGCCTGGGGTTGAATGAAACGCACTACTCGGGGAGTTTGTGCATCTGCTTCGGTGTCTTTCTCGATGCGGGGATGAGAAACCTCCTTGGCTGCCCAGTGAAACAGGCAGTCACATCGCAGAGGGTTGGAGTGTAAGCTGACCTCTTGAAGATTCGGCAGGGAGAGCATGATGTGCTGGTGCAGAGCACTCAGTGAGTTGGAGTTGAGCATTAGACTCTCAAGCCTGCTCAGCTTGAGGAAAGCCTGTGGATGAATGTAGGACAGACGCGGGTTGTTTGTGATCTCAAGCTTGGTGAGCTCTGGAAGGTTCTGCAGGGCGGCCCTATCAATGGACACCAGCTCCTCCATGTTGTTTAAACCGAGCTCCTTTAGGTGAACCATGTCTTGGAAGTCTCCTGTCCCAATCAGTTTGATGCGGTTCTTGTTGAGGTCAAGAAACTTCAATCCTGGTACTCTCCTGAGGGCCTGAGTTGGAACTTTAGTCAGAAGATTATCATAGAAGGAGAGGCTCTCTAGGCTGTCCAGGCCTTCTAGTGCTTTTTCAGCCAAACCTTTTAGACCCATACCGCCAAGGACAAGACTCCGGAGGGATTTCAGGGCAATAAAGCCACGCTCAGGAAGCGACTCCACAGGATTACCCCCAAGCATGAGAACCTCCAAGCGAGGCAAAGCCTTGAACCATTGAGGGTTAACAGTGGTGAGTCTGTTGTTGTTGATATGAAGACGGAATAGCGAGTCCAGACCAACGAAGGCCCCAGGTGCTATTGAATGTAAGTAGTTGTGACTGAGAAAAAGCTCCTGCAAAGCTGGCAGTGATGCAAAAGAAGCCTCAGGTAGGTGAGTGAGATGGTTTTCCTCCAGGTGTAGAGACAGAAGGGAGGGAAGGGAGAAACGGTCGGTTATAGTCCTGACGTGACTGAAGCGGTTCTGAGAGAGGTCGAGGTCGGTGAGGTTGGGGAGTCCATGGAGCACTGCAGTGTCCAGAACTGACAGGAGATTGCTCTGCAGGTGCAAGGTGTGCGTGTCCAGGGGTATTGGTGATGGGAGGTTAGTCAGCAGCAGATCATTGCAGTCCACAGTGGGGGCTTCGTGGTAAACGGAATCGGGGGAGAACCATGGCTTGATCTGACACACGCACCTCGCGGGACAGGAGACATGCCATGGTAGTGCGGGAGGTTGGGAGCCCATAACAATGGGCACACACATACCACCGAACACACACAAGAGACAATGTGACTGTAGAAGCACTAAAGCCGGCCTCATAATCCTTACAGGTGATTTAGACGAGCTGGAGAGGAGATTGTTATGGAGATGTGCATTTAATCATTTGGACAGCAATTTCTGTAAATCTGTAGTGTGAACAGGCACGCAAGCTATTTGTATATATCAGACAGATGGTTTAGTGTCATCATTCACAAAGTGGCACCCAATTAAAGAGGGACTATAATGTTGACAGACATCAACGGTGGTTTCACACAGAATTAAAAAGCTGAAATGTGTTTCTTCCCATTGCTGAGCTTGCAGAGGCCCTACTGTAACAAGAGTGTTATTGTGCGTCTTTGATTGCAGTGGTAGAAGTGGGACTGCACAGCGGCTGTAGCTTGATGACGGCCTTTGCTTTCACATCATCAGTCTCACATCCTGACCACAAGCGGAGGACTCATAGCTCGGGGTGCGGCGGATCTCTGTTTGTCAGAAACAGAACAAAAGAGAGAAAAAGGGATTCAGAGAAAAGGGAGCATAAAAACTGTTTCGTACAGTCTGTTGATGCTGCATGTGAGACTTTAAAAACAGCACAGTTTTGCTCATGTGTGATAGCAAGGTCATGGTAGAATCAGGCAGAGGTTTAAAAGCAGAATAGGGAAGAGCTAAAGAAAAGAAGATGGACGAGAACGGGTAAAAAGTCTGAGATGAGAATGTCTGTTTTCAGTGTGAGATTTAGCCTTGACTCTACCGTTAGACACGGACAGAATGATGATTAAAAACTAAGAGACGAAGCAGGGAGAAGATTGTGCTCTGTTGTAATCGTATCTCAGCTGGTAGGAGAATGGCTAAATATGCAGGAATGATGAAATCACGTAGCATGTACATAAATATTTCACGCTGGTACTTCACATTCAGAGCCCGTCAGAGCATAGCGTCCCACAAATGTTATTCATTATGTAACAGTTAAAAAGACCCCAAGGTTCTTTTATGTTCATATCAGTGTTCTGTACTTAAGATTATAAAGGGAAAGACTCAGTGAATGTAACACACACACACACACACACACCAAAGAGACTTACTGCTCAGTATTCATGGTGCAAAATCGTCACACTAACACATCAAACATTTAGAGCATCATGCCGGTAATTAGCTGACCAAAACTGCAGGCACCCTACGGTGGGAAAAATTATGTGCTGTCCTTAGAAATATCAGCTTCTAGAAATCTGATTTTAATTTGAAAATCACCAAAGACATTTTTTTTAAACCAGGCAAAGTATGACCTAAGCTGTAGGCCTAAGTGATAAGCTCAAATGCATATTATTAGAATTATTATTTCTTTTCCCTTTTTGTTTTTTAATTCACTTTAGATGTAATTACTTTCCAGAGTGGATGTGTGTTTATATGTGTGTTTTTAGGTTTCATTAGTTTTAGTGGTTTAATCTCTTTAATTATTATAACGTGGAGGATATGTGCCAAAGGCAAGAGCTGAGGAGTTTGGTACAGATGTTGCAAAACAAACACAACCCGAGTGTAAATAAACAAAACCTCTTCAGGCAGGTTGTGTTGTTAAATGTGACAGCAACTGAGAGCGAGGAAATTTCCTTTGTATTTTTACATTTTATTTCAGGTAAAATGTTTTTCATATCTCCTTAGTTAACTATTTATAACAACCTTGGTGACAAGGTATAGCTAAAATGTTTTTCTGCTGTCGGTAACATTGTTACAACTGATGGAGGACGACTACATCAGCTCCCAAACTTAAGCTTTAAATTGCTTCATTAATCACTAGCTTTGCCTGACTGACACAGTGTGACTGCCCACTGTGATAAATGAACCAGTAAAAATAAGTAGCCAGTTGTACGCCATGAAACAAACAATATTAACAATCTTAAAAAAGCTGCAGACATGCAAGAACAACAAAAAAACCGAAACAAATAGATGAAAAAAACGCAGAAAAATTCCTTTCAGTGTGCATAAAAATAGCCAGCAAAAGTCATTATATTTATATTTTAAATGTACAGGATTACTTTGACAAGTCTGACCTTTAGACACTAAACTTCAGAGTCACAGAATTCTGGACTTTGTTGGAAAAGTGTTTTATTTTATGGGTTCAGTTATTTATTATTCTAGCAGAGACAACAACTACACTGATTTGTTGTAGGAAGCTACAAACATTTTAATCAATACACTACTACATATTCTTATATGCATATTATATATTATATACCGATCTAAGCATATCTCGTCACAGTGTACTTCGCCCTCTAGCTGGTATTTCACATTTTTATTTTCACCAGAACAAAATATTCTTTTGGATCCGCTGGAGTAACCTTTAAGTTATAATAGCCAAGGCTAGCCACATAATTGATTTATTTTTGCAAATCTCCCGTGTAGACTCTGTGTTGTGAGGACTACTTTGGATACACTGTATATCGACAACAATAACTGGAATGAGGCAATGTGCAGTTTTAGTCCAGCTTGCAACACCATCAGGGAGATGTTTGATTTTTTTTCATTGCTTTAATCTACATCATGGCAGGAACCTCAAACATAGAGTCAGAGAGTTCTGATTGAGACTTGTGGCAGATCTCAGCGCCATGGAGTGATGGAGCGCTTTGAAAAAGCAGAGGTGGTCACAGCAGAAATTGATTTGATGTAAGTTCTTTGAATTGAGATGTCACTGGATAACCTTTTCTCCAACATCGCCAAAACTGACCTCTAAGTCGGCCACTGATGTTACTTTTACTGATCCAGTGAAAGTAACATCAGCTGAATGTCGAGTCCTGTCTCCTAAATTACTGTACTCCAGAAAAGGCTACCCAGTGTTTTATGAAACGGATAACTACACATTCAGTGCAAAAGTAGCCTGAACCTGCGATCTTTCTATTGGCCAGCAGGGGGGGACTTGTGTTGAAATCTCTGGTAAAATGGTCCTGAGCTCACTTGACCTCGGTAAACACTTTCCTGATAGGTTTGTGGGCTCAATCACTAGTTCCAAGTCCTATTGAGCACAACATATTCAACAGGTTGGACTACTACTGTTGAACCCTCTTAAATCCCAGAGTGAATCCGTCAAGTGATTGCCTGTCCAAGGCTTTGCTTTCTGTTTCTGTCACTCGCCCTCTTCCCCTTCTCTTATTTCTCTCAGCTCTTTGTTTTCTGATGAGCAGAGTTTCCACAATTTTATCCACCTTCCACCATTTCAGCTACCTAGGGAAAATTACAAATAGCTGCTGGGGAAAACAAAAGCACTATTCTTCTCCTGTTCTGGTCGTACAATCATGCCTTCATTGTCCCAGAAGATTTCATATCCACTGCCAAACTGTAGTGAAGCAATTCTCACAGATTACCAGTCTAAACCCAGACGATGCCATTATAACTTTGCCACATAAAGTAAACTTTAAAAAAGATGAAAGCACTGCTACGTCTGCCTTAAAGGTGTTCTACACAAGAACTTCTGTTCTGCATGATAATAAAAACTGTTTGTATTTAGATGAATCTATACCCCTTCATCCCGGTTGCAGTGTTTTCCTATCCAAACCGCTACAGTCTTCAGTCTCTTGACTTAACAGAAGATCATGTACAGCTGATGTCTGTCGGCCAAATTACTATCAAGCAATACAATTAATTATCTGCCTCTGTTTAGAGCAGTTATGACGACAGTGAAAGCTATAAGCATCCAAACACCATATTATTGAAATGTATGCAAGATTTGTGAAACAATTGTTGTGGGTGCAAAGTGTAAGTCAGTGTCTGAGCTGAGACGCTAACAACACGGGAGCAGTTCCCACCTCCCGGGGCTCTTTTTACGCTTCTATCAGCCATTCGCTTTCATCTCCACTCTCTCATCTTTTTACAAGCAACCTGCTCAATAATGGATTTGTCATTTAATTTTGATGTCCTCCATTTTTTATCATTTGCTCTCAAAAGCTCATAGCAATTTTGGCAGTTTCAGGAGAGCAGAACAATGTGCTGATAGGTGTATACAAAGGGCTCGTGATGTGAGGACTTGTAATTCTGACTATGGATAAATAATTTTTAATCACTATTTTTTGTTTATTTATCGGGGACTTGCACAATACATGTATCGTAACAAACAAAAGGGACCGATATGTGCTAAAAGCTTTTCATCTGTAGTTCATCGCTATTCTGTGGGCATTTCTTTCTCTCTCTTTATCTCTTAGTGCTCATTATTGGTCTGTACACTCTTCTGATTCACATTTAAGCCCCACATATAACTGTATCCTGACTATACAAGGGCAATAAAAACAAAACGCAAAAAAAAGCTGCACTGACACTAATTAAAATCTGTGTACATGTGTACATGCACCACCTTACCATAAGCTGTCTCACTACTAATTCATAAAGAATATTAGTAGTGCTCCTCCAGTTTAATTGGACAGTGAAAAAAAAGCTCACAATCAATACCACAGATGAAGAGATACCACTTTTAATCCATAATTTCTTCTTCTTCAACATTTAAGTGCAAAAGCTATTTATTGTAGCTTCGAGTTGCTAGTTTCAAGATAATGATCAGGCTTTTTCTTCCAGCTACACACGATTGGCTTTTCTTGAATGCACAAAAGGTTGCGTACAGCCTATTTGGACTTTATGTGTGAAACTGCTGGTGTGTAACACCTGGAGGCCTGTAAACACACTTCGATTTGTAAAATCAGAGGAGTTTCCCTTTAACCACGCCTGCAAAGAATATCTTATGCTACTGGTTGCCTTTTGGGACTACGAGCACACTATGTTCTTGGCTCAGGATGATGGGATGCAAAATCAAAACAATAAAACCCACTGATTACTTTTAATAACCATTTGTCATGAGTAGACATTGCCAAAAACAAAAAAAAGGGGTTGGAGTTCATTGTCTGATGTGTCGTCTGTTCTGGCTGTATCATTACTTAAATGCCAGTGCAGTTATTTCTTGGTATCAGTGCTTTCTACGAAATGTGCTCCTAATAGAAATAAAAGCATTGACTCAGGCTCAGTAGAAGCTCTTATGGATTTGTCCATTTATGTATTTATGAGTTTTATTGCAACAGTTTTCAAAATCTACCTTTCAAATCATACCAGTCTTCAAAGAATACAAAATGATGCGTATTTTCCAGGATTGTTGGATAAAGCTTATGTGCTTGGAGCTTGGCATGACATCTGTCCATGTCCCACCAAAACAGATTAATGGTCCACATTACCATTCTTCCTACAAATGGTTGCACTCACAAAACCCGCACAGACACACAAAAAGCAAACAAAATGTTTTGTATCGACAGTTTTGAAGAAAAATGTGTTAGCACATGTATTTGTTGTGCTTGATGCACAGGCAATAAACTCTGCACCCAAGTATCTGCATGCAATTAAGTTCTTACTTGTCTACCTGAATAACAAGACTTTTATTAAATCTAATGCAGAATTAGCAAAAGAACATGTAAAAGCAGACGCGCGTAGACACATACTCGTTCACACAAACTCAATGAAAGAAAGTGAGGTATTCTAGACTAAAATTTAGCATATCACAAAACTAATTTTTGCATGTGGGGTACTGAATTACAAGGGGCTGCCTTTCCTTTTAAGGGTACTGTCAAAAAATCAGTGTTTTGAAAGTCTTCATGGAGAGGAACATAGGGATTAAAAGGACGGGATAAATCAGATCAGTCACATTCAAGCTTCTCCAGGAGTTAAAGTCAAACATGTCTCTCCTTTGGGCTCCTTTGGACTCTCCAGTTTGAGAGAAGCCAGGCAGAAACTGAATGAAGCTGCAAGACAAAGAGTGATTTGTATGAAGAAAAGACACATGCTCATGTCAAATAGTCTTTGCATATAGGTCTTGCTTGGTGAGTGCAGATATGACACAGGGACACTGCAACAGGGCGGAATAGAGACAGAGAGGATTTAGAGAGCAGGAAAGAGGGGTGGTATGACAGAGATAGAGGTGCTGGATGCAGATACTTTAAAAAATACACACACACACACACACACACACACACACACATACAGACGCATTGCTCTGCAGCTGAATCTCTTCCAGCACTAAGACACCCATATACACAAACTCATCATTTATTTTCCTTCTCTGCCTGCAGAGACACTCAAGCTTTTTCATTACACACACACACACACACACACACACACACACACACACCTGCTCCCATGACTACTGAATCAATCCCGCTTTCATTCAGAGTGAATATGCATGCATCCACCACAGCTGCATGTGTGCAAGAGCAACTACATGTTTCTGCGAGTGCTACAGTGTCCAGTTTGCTCAGAAAATACTACCAGCATATTTTATCTTACCGCAGCAGAAGCACAGACTACATCTCTCTCTCATTCTCTGTCGTTTCTTCCCTTCTCCATTCGCTTTCAGTCGTTGTTTCTGCAGATTCTTCACATGCCGAGTTTTCTGTCCTTCCCCCTCTCGCACGTTTGTTGATCTCTTAAGATTCCTGAAATATCACTTCCCCAGCTCCCTCTCTATCACAAGAGCTGAAGAGAAAATTGGCATAGACTGAGTCTCTCTCTCTCTTTCTACCTTTCTTCTCTTCTCTCTCTCGCTCTCTCTCTCGCTCTCTCTCCCTCCAGCTAGAGAGGAGATGAGGTGTTCTGCAGCAGTGCTTCTGCCCCTCTCATTTCTCCACCTCTCTTTCTGTTGCCTGCCTCACTCTTTCTCGTTCTCGTTTTCTTTCCACAAGCTGATAGAAAGCCACATGTGCTCGATACAACGTGTAATTTTTTTCTGGATGAGAAGTTTTCTTTGGCCCCTGGTGGCATTTTAGTTTTCTGCCATCATATGTGCATTAAAGACCTGTTTATAATGTCAGGTCATGCACAGGAGGTTATAAAACACCAGGGGGGACAAATCTTTACTTCAAACAGAAAAGAAAAGCATCATTTACTGTGTTTATGGCTCTGGTATCAGATCTTTACACGGCTGATTCTGAATTGGCTCTGTAAACAGCTTCTGTATAATGTCACATTGACAGGGGGTGGCTACAGTGGTAATTTATGTCTGAAAGAACAATAATTTAGTCCAGTAGGGATGCAGACACTGAGAGGCTCTCAGACTTACTGCAGTATGAATATATATATATATATATATATATATATATATATATATATATATATAATATTAATATATGTTAATACTTGACATGGCTATAGACTAAAAAAAGAGGGTAGAGTATAAATGTTTACTCTGTAGCATGTTCCAGGCTTCAGCAATACAAATTAGGCATGCAGTGTATAGTATATCATATATAAATGGTGTAAAATTAAAGCAGACAGAGACTGAAGTGGCGTTTTTTGTTTTTTTTTTTGCATATAGCACCCTCAGTTACAGCAGTGAGATGCATTTGAGTGCTGACAGTAAATGTGACTTGAAAACCAAAACCTGCCTTTCATATTAATGGAGTGTGCTGATGAGGAGAGAGGTATGCAGCTCAAACAGCATGACTTAAGCGAGTCTAATATTGGTCCCTAATCACATCTCGGCATAGAATATGTATTTTAAATTAACACGGGCTCCAGCAACAACAGGAAAGGTGAAAGCTCATCCTCAGGAGTCAAACTGGGATTAATCTGTAAACAGGATTCGTGGTTTCACTGGTGCGCATGAGTATCAGCAAACAGTCACAGGCATAACAGGACTGCATTTAAGTATAAGATTTCATTACGGAAGGAGCTATAACATTAAAAATGAGAGCAGTTTTCATTATCCAGCCAGATGCTTTGTCTAAACTCATATACACACACTTGCTGTTTTGAGTGACAAGTATAAATGCATGCTGTGTGCTATAAGCACCTGGACTGTGTACTTGTACCTGTCAAAAATGTTGCTATACTTTAGCTGGTCACCCCCTGATGACACTGAAGAATTAATGTGTTGCACCGTCTAGAGCAGGAGTGTTAAACATAAGGCCCAGGAGCCAGAACCAGCCTGTCAGAGAATCCAGTCTAGCCCACGGTATGGCTTTAAAAAATTTGAGCATTTCAAAGAGAGAGGGGACAGATTTTTTATTTTTACCATTTGTTTTTTAGTTTTTCTGTCATCTTTCTTATTAAGACACAAACCATGGTCATACACCAGAAAATTAACTGTTTTCTTAGCGTTGATATTCCATTAAATAACAATTAAGTTCCAGTTTTTTAAATTTAACAGTAAAAGACATAAAAAACTTTTTAATTAGTGGATTAATTTCTTTATTTCTTACAGTGAAAGCCCAATGGAGCGTGCTAATGAGTTTCTTTAAGTTACTACAGCAGCATGTCTTCATAATGTGAAAAAAATGAAACATATTTTTGAAAGTGCACTGCAGGAAATTCAAGTAAACAAATTTTAGTAAACCTTCTGTAAAATCAGATTTGGAGGTGCTTTTTAAAAAATCATTTACTGGACTTTAGCTTAACTGGTCTGGCCCGCTTGAGCTGAAATTGGGATTTAAGCAGCACGTGATGTAAAACGGGTTTGATGGGGCACCTTTTAGGGTGAATATGACATGATTAAAGAACTGAGGTGAGACAAACACTTACCAAGTCCAAACAGCAAGGAGGTCAGGGTGCATGGATAGGTCATCAAAAACATTTTTCAATAAAAGACTTCTTATTTCCTGTTTCCAGCTCACAGACAAACAATGTTTCCATATTAAATTTCAAGAGTTTTCTATTTTTAAGAATAGTGTTTACTAGTAAAGCTAGGGAATCAGAAAACCCCTCTTTTTCCAGATTGTGGACAAACTGTTTTAGACTGGAAGCTTTGCAGATTACATTTCTTGACATCTCTTTTTCAATTTCTTTCCAGACCATGACTATTTTTCTTTGTTTCCTGTCTCTGTCAGGAGCTGTTTTCACTGAAAAAATAAAAGAGCTCCCAGTTTCCTTCCTAACAAGCACCAAATAGCAGACAGACATAATTAGCGACTAACTGGTGAACATGTTGCAGCATTTAGCTTCTAAAGACAAGTTTCTTCAAGAACTGAGACAAAAAACCCAAAAATATAGCCAAACATAGGGTGACTTAGATCAGTTTTAATGTATATCTTTAGCAGCTAGTGTTAACGCAGAGTACAAACCACAGTGGCTTCTAATAGAAATGCACGACTTAATAAAAAGTCAATACTGATACATGTAAATATTACACCAGCACGATCAGAACACCCATGTCATCCTGCAAGGATCATCCATATTTATGGCAATGCATTAGTGGATTCTTAGACTACTTCTACTGTCAGATCATGCTTTTGGGAGACCACAGATTAATAGCAGTCCCCATATACAGTATTATATTACAAGAAGTATATTAGATAGCACAGCTACTACTCACTCCCCCCCACCCCCCCCAACCACCACCACCACCAAAATCCATCAGTTTTTAGATGCATGCTTTCAATATTAAAAGTTCAGACAGTCTAAAGTGACGTGACAAACGTTGGGTCAAACATTGCTGGGAGCTGTTAAAAACTTACATGAGGACATGCATTTTTTATTTTAGCACTTAGAGAGGTTATTAAAGGTGGGAAGCAAAGAGTAACAAGATTAGAACAGTAGTCGCAAAGCTTTTCTCTGTGTTGTAATCTGATATTAGACCTCTAAGTACATTTTAACACAGCCAGTGGTGACATGAAAGTTGGATTTGAGGATATCCTCCAATCACTTATAATTTGCTTGTTTAAAAAAAAGAAAGAAGAAGAAGTCAAAGTTAAATACATTTATATAGTGCTGTGTTTATCATTATAATTTGAGTGGGTGCGTTGTGGTTGAAAGTCAGCCAGATGGTTGTGTAAGAAAGTAAATGATAGCGAGTCGCTCCTGCAGAATATGCTGTGATAAGGAAAGTGCCAAAAAAGAGTGAGAAAAAGAAAAGAACTGAGAAGTCAGCAAGTATGAAGCTTTTTTTTTTGCAAAATGATGGATTACTAATGTGTAATAATGCATGCATGTGTGTGTGCGTGTGTATTCATGCATGTGTGTGTGTGTGTGTGTGTGTGTGCGCGCGCGCAGGTGTGTGTATTCATGCATGTGTGTGTGTGTGTGTGTGCATGTCACATAGTCTGACTTGGGTCTCTAATGGCTCTCCCCTTCATTTGCTTGATTCATTCAAGAGCCAACACACAAAAGCACGCACACCCACATGCCCTGCTGACTGAAAGGCAGCAAGGATAAGTGGTAGCTCGCTGAAAGGAAGGGAGAGAGAGGGGGTCGCCATAGCAACAAGGAGGGGTTGTCGCTTTTATTGGAGAAAGAAAATCAGCTCTGCCTAAACCCCCCACCCCAAACCACCACCACCAACTCTCCTCTCACTCTCCCAATTCTCCTTTCCCTGCTTCACCTTTCTTTTTCTCTGTTTGTTCATTTCATCTTCCCTGAGCTGACATCAGCTTCCTGAGACATGGACACATGATGTGGACATTCAAGTCACGTCCGTTGTTACAGCTGTTTCTTATTAGCACACTGGAGGTAAAATGGTTTTGATAGATCAGGTGCAAGGACGAAGTGTAAATGTGTGCAGGGAAATTAATATATTTGCCTCACGCACACACTAAAGACAGAAGTATGGCAGCATATATACAAATGTGGCTCATTGCTGCAGCAGTAGTGACAGTGTTTTGACACAACCTTGCAAATATTTTGAAAGTACTGTATGCCTTCAGCTGTCAGTGAGCCGAAATCCTGAGTCACATCATTTACATTTTTAAGAAAACAGGCTCTTTGTTCTCAGCACATCTGAGCAGAAGCAAGCGCTCTGTGAACTTCAGGAAGAAATGAGATCGATTCGTCAGAAAAACCACAAAAAAATTCAGCAACACGTTATGTCATGCTGTAACAGCCTGCATGTGAAAAATGATTTTAAAACAAGTCATCTTCTAATGTGCGGCAGATAATCTCGATCCTGTCACAGCATCTGAATTCTGTTTGGAGGTGGGCTGTTCCCCAACTGGACCTGGGAACACTCAAAAACTCAAGGACGTTTCTGCACAGCTAAATGTGATGTGGGAGGGTTGTGTATGTGCGAGAGCTTGCACACGGAAACATAGTTGAGGGAAAATTATTGAGCATTTGCTGCCATGGTGATAGGCCCAGCAGTATCTAATAGCAACGGGCTGTTGAAAAGCCTGAATTATGTGGGTGGGGAGGCGGTGAGGGTGGAGAATGAGATCAGTTCTGAGAACTGAACAGAGAGCAGTGTTTACACTTTTTACAGTATTTACATTTTCATCTTCTTTTTTTTCCTTTAGTACATGTTTGATAGTTTTAACCACTCGCTGTATAATAAAAGGTGGCTGCGGCCCTGATAAACTGCTTTAAGAAACATGGTTGTTGGTTGAGCATGACATGTAACCACACATCAGGTCATATTATTTATTAGATTTCCTTAAAAACACTCCAGAAGACACCAAAAGCAAAGACGCAGTTAAGAGGCTGAGTCCATTGGCCTGACCTTGAACTAGCTATGGTTTACAGCTTCCTGTGCCATCATCCACCATTCACTCAAAGTGGCTCTGCCCCTGTATTTAACTCTTACTAAAATGTAAACAGGTGAGCTATGAAAAACTGAACAAAAAGCATCCCATTTGCAGCAGTAACAAGAAGGGTAAAAAAGGAGAAGGCACAAAATGTATCCCCTGGATGTAATTGTGATTATTTCTACTGCAAAGCTGCACATTTTAGCACGGGACTGAGTTGCTTTTGGAGCCAGCCTCAAGTGGCCATCAGAAGAACTGCAGTTTTTGGCAGCTTTCACGCTGGCTCCGTTTTTACATCCCCCGGAGGTCGCTGCTCATTTTTCCCATTCATCCAGACTCAAACTGAGAAGAAAAAGTCATGTTCTCGCCATTTGTTCCCTCTGCTTTAAATATACACTCTCACATATCTGAGAAACTCACATGATCTGATAAGTTCCTCTGCTGCAAAGGCATGAAGATACAAATATAACCTTAACAGCTATTTCATTTAAACCCCAGTGAAGATGGGAGCTGCTCAGCATCTCTGCCCTTGCTCTCCAACAGAAGGTGCAGCACAGCGACATTAACATCACCAGGATTAATCACTATTTTCACATGTCACTCTACTGTCAACTAGCACTGTGTGCCCGTCTGTGTATGTGTGTGCGCTTTATGCAGCTGTGTGTATTGCGTGGGAGACGGCAACAGGTTTGTGTTCATTGCCTGGCTCCCTGTGCATGGTTGCCATGGTGAGAGAGACAGAGAGAGAGAGAGAGAGGAAAGAGTTTAGTTTGCAGTTCAGTAAGTTCAATGTAATTTATCTGTACAGCAAAAAAGAACAAGATCTGATGTTTCAGAGGTCGAGACCTGTTTTGCCTGAAGCGTACTTCTGACTTTTAAAAGTTCTGACTATTTTAAAGAGCAAATGACATCACTGCAGAGGGAACTGAAACGATCAGTGGATAAACAGCCTGTTGTTGCTTAACAGCTCACACAAAATGGACCCAGCTGCTACGCAGCTTATTGACTCTCTCTGGTGGTGATATTAAGCAGTGCATCTAATACTCTGCTCATGTTTTTACCACACACTTATCAATGTGGTGCATTTTCTTTTTCACATTTTATCCAAACATACACTCAGTTTTTTATTTCTTTACAGTCCATTACAACTTGTGGTGACTGGTGTGGGATAAATGATTGCTCTTTTAAAAATCTAAAAAAGATATTTCAGACTTTCACAGGAAAAAAAAGATGTTTTTCTCTCTTTTACCGGAAAAATATCTGGGCCCATAATACACAGTACTTACCATTAATGAAGCAACAGTGGTGCAGCCACATATATCAGCGGAAAATGTGTAGCTTTCACTGTTGGTTTAATGAACAGCGCAATGGTGAAACTGCAGTGGCTACCCGCTGTTCGGAGGTGATAATGTGCGTCTTTGAAAAGATATTTCTCAGCATTGTGTGGAAACTACAGCATGATGATGCACATCTCAGATACTGGCTCAGTGTTGATTGTGTTTCTATCCTAGTAATGGCTCTCGGGATGACAATGCCAGCCAATCCACCACTTCAGTCCAGGCTGAAATTTCAATACCCAATAATGAGCTACTTCAGCCTGAGATAGCTCATTATTGGCTAACAAACTGAGACACACTGAGACACATACAGTAGACTGTATATCAAACTTAGTTCATATAAGGCAGAATCCATGCCATGCAAACTGCCTGTCTCATTACCCCACTTGTCACTCAGTATAGCTATGGCCCATATGTATAACTTGTAACACTTGTAAAGGCTGTTCGTATTGAATTACCTTTTTGGTTTCATGTGTGGATAACTTTATATTTAAGGCATTTTCTCCTTTAATCACTAAAAGTCAGTATCTGTTAATGAAGCTTTATAAGCATAAAAAAATAGCTTAAGGATCCATCCATTGCAGTTGGTCTGGAGCCTATCCCAGCTGTCATAACAAGACAGATCGCCAGTCTGTTGCAGGGCTAAAACAGAAAGACAAACAGCTATTCACAATCATGATCACACCTACGGTCAACTTGGAATCACCATTTAGCCTGACATGCATGTCTTTGGACTGCAGGAAAAAACCAGAGCACCTGGAACGAACACACTGTCATGTTGGTGTGAAGTGTGGCTGGTTAGGGCCCAAACGCAGTCTCCAAAAGCAGGCAGATTTCCAAGGTCGTAAAAAGTCAAGACTAAATAGGATGCATACTTGGAAAATGGTGCTTCAGTGAAATTTACAGGAGCTTCCCCTGAAACAGTTAGATATTGGAAGCAAGGCAAAATATATGGCGATACGTGTCAGTGCCTCTTTAACTGAACTTTTTATTTCAAATCTGCCTTGAGTGCCTGAATTTTTTGCTCCTAATGATTTAAGCGACACCGGTAGTGCCTCTGTTACTTTTTTCCTTTTAGGCGAAAAGTACATTTAAGAAATTGAGTGTGATGTACAGAGCAGCCAACTTTAGTAATCTCAAAGAGATCTGATTTAACCTACGGACACATAATCAAAAGGCACTTGAAGGTTATCAGTGTTTCCTGAAAATCTCTTGAAACGCTCATGTTGCACAAACAAATACGTTTTTTGTTTTTTGCATTTACTGATTAGCCAAATCAGCCATAGATAACAAATATTACGCATACGTAGAAGAAGTGAGGGCTATAAAAGAGCGTTAGTGTCCTCAGATTGCTGTGATACAGTAGACAACATGGACAGACTACTCATCTGCACCGGTAAGTTGAACTTCAAAAACTTTCTTACATTTAAACAGAATATCTCTTTTCAGCTGGTTAATACAAATTGATGCTGAGTAGTTAACCTGCCTCCTCCTTCTTCACCCTTTTTGATCTCCTTTCTCTGCAGGACTGGCTCTCTTGCTGCATGTGCAGTTAGGTAATTGTGTCTTTTATCCACTGTTAGGCTGATGTGTGTAGACACATTTTAGTTACAGTGTAAGAACTATTCCTTGTCTTGCAGGAACATCGTACATCCTTTCCTGTTATTTTACTAGCTGGCCACAGTACCATCTGGGGGCCCAGCTTCTTTGACTTATATCAAAAGTCAAAGAAGAAGAGGTTATGATCTGCAAAATGCAGAGATGAAGATGAGTCATCACATATCTGACCTCTCGCCAAAATGATGCCCTTGTCTTCCTTAAATTTCGCCCTTAATCTAGACTACTGAGTGATTCCAGTTTTTATTATCAAGTCTTCTGATAACTTCCACATCCACACAGATATCCTTTATGTTTCAGCGTGGGTGACTGCAAACCCAGAGAGCCATTTAAATGTTAATGTGTGCAGTTGTTACTGTAGCGATGGGAGCAACACATGAACAAGCCACCCGACTGATCTATACTTTAACAGGCCTACGGTCTGACCTCAGGCTTTCTCAGTGTTTAAAAAAACAACAATCATGTAACAGCTGTAACTGCTTTTTGTTCCTCGCCTGTCTGTAGAAGTTGATGAGCGTCTTTGAGGAGGAGGGAAAGAAGACAAACCGTCCTCGTCTGTTGCTGACCGCTGCTGTCTCTGCTCGAAAGGAGACGATTGACTCTGCGTACCAGGTTGCCCAGATTGGAGCGTAAGTACAGCGCATGAGCTGAGACATGCACACACTACATACCTCCACATTTGTCATCCAGAACGCAGCCTTTACTAAACATTAGCACCTGTGTTTGTTTGTAAGTGTGCTGGACTACATCCATGTTATGACCTATGACTTCCATGGCTCGTGGGAGCATAATGTTGGAGAGAACAGTCCTCTCTATAAGGGCCCTAGTGACCAGGGATCCATGATCTACTACAACGTGGTAAGTGAAGGCGTCATTATTCCTCAGTCTAAAACATTTTTTTACTCCTGCTTTGAGTTAATAAAAAAAATATTGTGGAAGAGTTAGACAAACTGTTCGGTGCTCTCTTGTTTTAAGGACTATGCTATGAATTACTGGAAGAACAATGGTGTCCCAGTTGAGAAGCTGCTTGTTGGTTTCCCCACTTTTGGCCACACTTTCCACCTGACTTCCTCTAACACAACTGTGGGAGCTCCTGCCAGGGGACCTGGACCTGCTGGACATTTCACTCGTCAGACTGGATTCTTGGCCTACTACGAGGTCTATTTCCTAATCTGTGTGAATGCATACATTAGACAGGAGAGTTCATGCATGTTAGTTTAAATCTTTTCTTCCCACCAGATCTGCACCTTCCTGAAGGAAGGAGCCACACAGGCTTGGGACAACGCCCAGAACGTGCCCTATGCCTACAACCAGGGAGTCTGGGTTGGATATGACAATATTAAGAGCTTCCAGGAAAAGGTGTGAAGTAATCTTTTTTTAAAATTTATTTACATTATTTAATTGTAATTCTTGTCACAAATGTGCATTTCGTAAGCTGATTAAACACTTGGTTTATTTTCTGTTTTGCAGACTGAGTGGTTGAAGCAGAACCGTTTTGGTGGCGCTGTGGTGTGGACTTTGGCTTTGGACAACTTCACCGGCATGTTTTGCGGCCAGGGGCGAAACCCACTCATCAACACTCTAAAAAGTGGATTAGGAACTGGAACTTGTACGCATGAACCACATATCATCTGGGAATAGACATGTAAAAGTTTTCCCTTTTGTTAATCTCTTTAATTTTTCTCCTCAGCCTGCAAAGCTCAGCCTAACCCCCCACCTGCAGTCACACCAAGCCAGCAGCCCAGTGGAGGCAGCACAGGATCTGGCTTCTATACTGGCAAGCTGAACGGACTCTTCCCTGACCCGACCGACAAGAAGAAATTCTACAAGTGCAACCAAGGACAAACCGACGTTGAGTACTGCACTGCCGGCCAGGTGTTTGATGACAGCTGAAAATGCTGCACCCGCTCTCAGTGAAATGAATGAATCTATGTGCTGGGTAAACAATCCACTAACCCACCAACACAAAGAATGGCTCTGTAACGCCTGCCATTGATTTAACCTAAATAAAGCATTTAAAGCATCTTTGAATCTCTGTTTTGTGAACTTGTTTTCATGGGTCCACAAATCAATAAATCAATATCAAGTTATTCTTAAATAACAAAAAGCCTCAAACATCAGCAACTGATTTATTCATCTATTCACTCTTCTGCATCCAAAAGAGAAATACAAACAGAACACGATAAAAGCTGCATGAAATATATTATAATAGAAAAACAAGTGTTTGATCAAAAGTTTTATTTATTTGTTTTAGTTATTTTTTGCATTATTGGAAATATAGATAGCACACAAACAGAGTAAAGCCTTTAAAACCGCTGGTGAAGATTAGTTTCTTAAATGTAAAGCCTTTCATGCGTTTACTGTATGTGTAGCAGAAGGCTGAGATAAGCATCACCCAGCTACTACCAAAATAGTTGATTAAAGTTTCCCAGTATATTTCTGCCTATCTCAGAAATACACACACACTTCAGGAAAGCAGGGTAATAACATCAGTCAGCAAAGAGCAGACATACTGTACCCTTACATGTGGAAGGTCCAAGAATGACATGCATCCCTACAAATGCCAAGAGAGGCATCCAGCAGGTGAGGTGGTGAAGATGATGATCACCTCTAATGACAAGAAAGCTTGAACTGAAGGGCATCCATTTAACTCACTGGTTAGAGCAGGCAAACCATATGTCACCAGACTAATGGAGAGGCCTGGGTTCAAAGCTACCCTGAGGGCATTAGCTCTGTGTTAGCTCTGGCCTTTCTACCAGCTTTTCCATTTTCTCTCCACTGTCCTGTGTGCTCTTTGGAATAGGTTATATTGTAATTGATTATAACGGTGTCAGTGGTTAATAATAATTTTAGATTGAATGTAGAGTTCAGGCCAAAAATGAAAAGCATTACAAAGAAAAGAAATGAAAAGCAACAGTCAAAAAGCATGAAGAACAAAATGGACCAAAATGAGGTAATATAAAGCTCAGCCAGACCTTCTGGATACACAATAAGTGACTGACCCAAATCGTGCACGCACAGTGGATAAAACTAACATGAAACTAACATGAAACTAACATCAGAGATCACAGAGATGCACATTTGCTCTATTTCACATATATCAGAGATATTTAGGCTTCCAGGATGAAGACAGACAAATGTAAGGTGGCTTCATGTATGAAACAGAGGTTAGCAACCCTGTCAGCTGGAACAGAATTAACACATAAGGAGAGACAAGTGTGAAATACACAACCTGGAGATGCAAAAGTTATACAATAAACATATTTCAAACACATATACATTTGGCATAAGTTGAGTGAGTGTACTGTATTAAACTCTCCCCAAAACATTAGGTGATTTATTAGTTTCTGAAAGTTGTAGTTGTATACTTTTTATATAACGCATGTATAGATATATGATTGATGTTTAACAAAAAACTCATTGATTTTTAACAGTGAAAAAAACATAAAATTTTGAAACCGCAAAAAACAAAAAAGTGGTTACATAACTAGTTACAGCTTGTTAACATCTTTCCAGCAAGAACAGTCATATGAGTCATATTTAGACAAACTAGTTCATCACTTTTTTTATTCAAATTGCATAAAAGACTGTCTGGACTCGAAGAAACGAAACTGTCTGTGACCTCTTTCAGACACAGATTTGCCGTAGGTGATGCTGCTTGAAGCTTAAAAAAAAAAGGAAAGAAAAGGTGAAACCCTTAATTATACTGCATAATTATTTTGTTTTTCAGTCTATACTGTCAAATGTGACTCATTTCGAAGTCTTTTTTGTAAATTGTTACATTAAAATGTGTTGTTTTCTTTTGGGGCTTTCCATTGGGGTCTTTATTAGTATAGTGCCTGCATCACACTATGAAAAATAAATACAATATATTTCTGTTTGTTACCAGTGTTAATGCAAAAAAAATGACATTTAAGAGGATGCACAAGTTGTAGTCATTTTTTTAGTATTGTTTGCATATTTCACAAAACAGCTGGCGTCTTTGACGACAACTTTAAACAACAGTAAAATGTACTATTTGCTAGGAGTTACAATTACTAACTGTCATTGTAACAGATTGTACTGAAGCTGGGGCATAGATGGCTCTGCTATCGTGGTTTGACAGCACTGAATATTAGCACTACAATAAATCAAAGTTCAAAATCTTACTTATTTTACAGCACAAAATGACCCACTCTTACATGCTCTGGAAGTCCTGAGGTGTATAATTGTATGCCATTTAGTCCTTCAGCAACATAGGCTGTAATACACAAAGTGTGAGTGGCCAGAAGATGATTTAAACTAATGGCACTTGACCAGACCTCAGTTTGTGTGCTGACGTCAGAAACATACTTAACCAAAGCTTAGAGTACAGCTGCTGTAATAACAGTGTGATACACGTCACGGCCATCAGAGATGAAAAAACAGGTGATACAGACAGGTAAACTAGAAACACAGCACAAAGCATTTCTCAGCAGATTATTCAAATATCTCAGCTCTTATTATGTCCACATTAAAACAACCATTGCAGTCATACACATGCAAACAAACACATCAACTGGTGATTAATTGGTGATTCTAAATTTTAGTTGTGAATGTGAACATGAATAGTTGTCTGTCTGTTTGCCCTGCGACAGACTGGAAACCTGTCCAGGATGTACCCCAGCTAAGATAGGCTCCAGACCCACTCCCACCCTGAATTGGAAAAGTGGATAAAAATGTGTGGATATCTGCACTGAGTATGTAGAGTTAGCGGTCGGAGGTACCAGCGTTCTCGTTTCTCTTTATAGTCTGGGTTTGAATGACCAATCATTTTAGTAGGATAACCTGAAAACTACTCCAACCCTGTATTTTGGAGAAAGGTAAAACTCAATGTTTTTAAAAAAAGTATTATTTTTTTTTGATGTTTGATAGTTAGAAAGGTTTTTTTCTTTGTTCCCTAATTGTCAAAGCTTCCACTCACCCATCCATCCTTTTTTTCTGCTTATCCAATTCAGGGTCACAGAGCAGAGGCAGAGTACACTTTGGACAGATCTCCAATGTGTCCCAGAGCTGACACAAAAAGACAGACAGCCATTCACACTCACATTAACACCCACAGTTATCAATGAACCCAACCCAATGCATGCCTTTGTACTGTGGGAGGCTGCTGGAGCACTTGGAAAGAACCCACTCAGGAACCGGGAGAGCATGTAAACTCTGCATAGAAAGGCTCCAAACTGCATTCAAACCCTGCACCTTCTTGATGCGAAACATTTGAGCATTTGGTGAATAATTAAAAAGAGAAAAAAAACATCTTTCAATTAGGTCTAGATATGTTTGAGTTTGGGTCCTCACCAGTGATACTTAGATTTAAACAGTGTGTGCAATGAGCAAATGAGTTGTTGCATTTGGCTGAAAGCTATCACCCACAAAATTGAGCTCTACCTGAAAGGGTTCCTGGATTGTTATAAGATAAACTTTGATAAGTTTGATAAACTTTTTATTTGTGGATTTTGGGGTTGTTGAACAAAGGTGCAGGGGCACAGGTGAAAATACTATCAGCACAACAATGAAAAACATTCACCAGTTTCCATGGATCATAATGATTCTGCAGGTGGGTTTGAGTTTTTAGTACTACTGTAAGTAATTCATGATCCTATTTTTTTTTCTTCCCTTTTTAGCTACTGGAAATGGTATTGGAAAAATGCTTTGTATTGTAGCTTGCAAGTGAAAATGCAATGCAAGTGCATTCATTCGACACATTAATTTTTCCATTTCTTGTGTTTCTAATTTTTGAAGCGGCTACCCTGAGAATGTGAAAATACCCAACTGTGACACACTCAGGTCACACCCAAGCAGTATTATTATTAATGAAAGACATCAGTGGAAACTGTATTTAAGAAGCTTCTGAGACAAAATCTTACATGATTGCTCGTTACCATCATAATCACACAGTACTCTGTTCAGGGTAGAAGTCAGATCTATTCAAAGGAGGGTGCAAGATTATATAATACAGTCCTGTCTGCAAAGGATCAGTTTATATATATATATACATAAAACAACCACCCAACAAACAAAACACAAAAAACAGACTGAAATAAAAACATCTGATAGTTTCCTTTTCCTTTTACTACTTATCAAATATGACAAATTCTGAAAAAATATCAGTTGCATTTTTATTTACTACATTTAAATATCAGCAAATAACTGACAGGAAAAGGAACTGTGCTTTAAAGACAAGCATAGTTAATGACACAGAATCAATCTCTACTAATATAAGAATAAACAACCCCCCCAAAAGACTGCCAATAAAATATCACCTGATAATAATGCCCTATCAAGCAATACATATATTAAAATATTTGTTTTTTTCTCCATGTCAACTTTGTTTGTGTGACTGAGTCTTCTCTTTTTCTGTAAACACACGAACTCACACATGCTGCAGCAGGACCAGAGATGGGCAGTAACGCGTTACTTGTAACTTGTTACTTGTACTTTTTTCAAGTAACGAGTAATGTAAGGGATTACTATTGCAAAAACGGTAATTAGATTACCGTTACTTTCACGTAGGAACGCTGCCTTACTGCGTTACTAAAACCGTGATTTTTTGCGAGAATGTCTCATGACAGTGACGTAAGCGAGTGCGACGTTAGTGACAACAGCTGTGTGCAGATCATAATATATCAAGTGCGGGAGAGAGTATGAGCATGCAGCGTTCAAAGCGTGGAAGTACTGACCTTATTTTGAGTTTGATTCCATAAAAAGTGACAAAAACATTAGTGTCCGTTGTGCGTGGGAAGAAAACTTCTTTTTACAGCGAAAAAACCCCCTAAACTTCCAAGCAAGCAGCGAGTGCGCTACGACGTAAAGTGAAACTCACAGAGAAACTCGCGGATTCTTCCACTGACCGCTGCGGCACACCTGCACCAGGGTAAACCTCCGCCTAACCCAGTCCTGCTTTACAGGTGAAAATAGAGCAACAGGACCGCTAGTCTTTGATTTTATTTATTTTCTGCTGTGTTTTACTTTCATCTATTTGAAAGAGTGAGTGTAAATACAAAAAAATATTTTATTTTATGTGCTGGAATGTGCAGAAAATAGGTTTAATTGTTAAACAAATTTCTTCCAGTCAGAGAATGTTGCATATAATTAAGTTTTTGCTTGATGCATAAAGTTAAAAGATTTAAAGTTTAAAGTTTTAAAAAGAGACGTTTCCATTTGATTACATTTTGTATGATGGATTATGCAGAAAAAGTAGAATTGGGCTGAAAGATCTATCGCTTTATCACCTATTCAGGTTGTAAATCGTCTTTTTAATAAGTAACTAAGTAACTAAGTAATTAATTACTTTTGAAAATAAGTAATCAGTAAAGTAACGGGATTACTTTTTCGGGGAAGTAATCAGTAATTAGTAACTGATTACTTTTTTCGAGTAACTTGACCAGCACTGAGCAGGACATATACAGTAGTATATACAATAGGTCATAAAGACAGGGGAGAAGACCCAGACATTTCTCCTAAAAGAAGAAAGAAGACATGTTTAGATAGTAAGAAGAGTCCACATCCTCATTTGGGAACATTAGATCTCAGCTGTTATGCATTCTGCTCAGTAAAGTGTTCATACTTTGTTTGCAATGTTGACTTGATTGCATTGTGCTCTTAAATAAACCCATTCTCCCTGTCGAAGGACATAGTTTTTCTTTTCTTTTTTTTCTTTTCAAAGATAATGCTGATCCAACTATTACCAAACAGACTGTAGAAATTAAAAATACATCCCAAAGAGCGCTCAGGTTTCAGGAAGTTAACATGTAAGTTCTGTGCAGTCTGCTGTGAGTTTATATTCGGGCTGCTTTCTGCCTCCCAGAGGTCAAAAATGACTTAACTTTCAGAACGTTCAAAACAAGGTATTCATAGAGCAAACACAGGAGAAGCCTCATTATAGCCACGAACTGGAGATTACATTCAGATTAACTTCTGCTTTATTTTTGCTGTTGTTCCTACGGTGGCAGCGTTCTTCTGAGTAACGCTCCCCTCGATGGACGTCCAAATAGGGATGCCATTCCTCAGATGGCGAGCACAGTGACTTCAGACGCTGCAGAATATAAGAAGCGTAAATTTTAGTACTGTGTATTTATTTTAATACTCACAAATCATTTGTGGGATTGACTGAAAAAAAAAGATCCAAGCAGTTCAACAACTGCTACAATCTTTCAAATGTAGAAAAAGACAAGAATAATCCACAGTCAATCTACTGCACAAGTACACACCTTCCAGGGGTTTCCCTTTGCTTTTATCAGCTTATACCCAGCAACAACAGGGATCCACATCAGGACAAATGCAATCATGCACCAGCCTAAAGTCATGCCCCAGTCTGGGTACGGGATTCCTCCATAGTTAGGGGGTTCAAAGTAAACCAGAGACGAGATCAAGAGGAACTAGACAAAAGTCACAAAAAAACCACAAAGTTCACTACTGGTAGAGACAAACAACTACAACATATTTGTGTACAGCTATACACGTTAATAAAAGTCGATACTTCTACTTAACACAATGCTTTTGCCTTTTAAATTCTCTTGTACAGCAAACAAGGCAGCACTGTGAACTCACCACTATGATGCAGGGGCTGATGAAGAACCAACATGCTCTCCACCACAGCCAAAATGTGGAAGTCTTCATTCCAATCATCATCTCAATGTCTTTGATAAAACGGTTTCCTCCTGCAAGATGGAAGAAGAATATAAATATCCTGGAATTTAAGACCATCTGTCACCTTTCATATGCACAAACTTAGATTGTTGTACTTACCGTAAATGTAGGAGATGGCAATAATCTCCAAAAGCACCAAAAATAGCAGCACCCAGCTGGCAACAAACTGGTCAATTAGGGTTACCCAGTATATTCCTGCCTATGATACACACATGCATGAAAAACACCCAAAACCATTATACATTATACATTTATACAGAGAGACTGAGCAAGTTAACTATTTTATAACAGCCACAGAAAGTTGTGCTAAGACAGACTTACCCTTGTGACACATGGTAAACCCAGGAGGTAGAGGATAGAACATAACGTTACAGTTAATAAGGCATGTTTGGATTTGAAGACTGTGGGGAAAGCGTCGAGCAGGCAGGTCGTTATCACCTCTAATGACAAGAAGAGAGATTTTAGTTTGTGTAGATCAAACAGCAGTGGGCTGAATGTTCTGCAAACATCACACTGAACTGAAGCTTCAGATCTAACCTATTCCTGCAAACTGGGAGTCCAAACCAACAGTCAAAAGCATGAAGAAGAACAAAATGGACCACAACGGGGAGATGGGGAGCTTAGACAGAGCATCTGGATAGGCTATGAAAGCCAGACCAAACCCTGCACAAAGACAAATAAAAGGGGAAAAATCATCTGGTAGCATCATCTGGAACCAACATGGTTTATCCAGCTTATTATGGTTTGCAGGATATCAAATACTGCCAATATTTTCTTCATGCAGCATTGAGACCAGTCTTGCACTCATTTGTAAAGGATCCCATGAATTTCTGAAACCTAGTCGCATTCTTTGTTTTAGTGTCTGAATATAACCAAGTACTTTTTAGTGTCTGAAACTAATAAACAGGCAAAACTGAAAGCACAAAGCTGACAGAATGGCAGTATTTAACACAGCATGATAAGAGTGTGTTAGTGTTGTATGTCTGACCTTCCTTTACCACTTTTGAAACTGGCGTTTTGTAGATGTGAGCCATATGTCCCAAAATTGAAAATATGGCAAAGCCTGCAAGCACACTGGTCCCTAGAAAGAGATAAAATCAGGAAATGTATAAAATTAAATGCAAAAACAATTTCATTCTTTCTAAAATTTAGTTAGAGAGGTCTCTACCTGCATTAGTAAGGGTGACAACAAACGAGTCCTTGAACACGTTGTTGTGAAAGTTGTTATAGGAAGCAAGAGCCATGAGTCCACCCCAGCCAATAGAGAGAGAATAGAAGATCTGAGTTGCTGCATCTTTCCACACCTAAAACACAGAGTTGTACTGTAGATCTTTGTTTTCTCAGAAAACAAATGACTTTATTGGATTCCACATGAACAGTGACAGTTTCTACCTGAACTTCAGTCAGTTTGGTCAGATTGGACTGAGAACCAATGTAGAAGTCAATCCCATCTTTGGCTCCCTCTAGAGTCACACCTCTGATCAGCAGGATCACAATCACCACGTAAGGGAAGGTAGCAGTGAAATACACAACCTGGAGATACAAAGACTTGTTACTTTGCAGGAAAAGCAAAAGACTGCATTTTGTTACATTTCTTAAGCCTGCATTCTAAATCTTTCAAGCCCTCTGCATTTCAGTACGGACAGTTTAGCATCACATACGAAAAGTGCAGTCTGTCATTTTGTTGTTCTTGGTTTACTAATTTTAATAATACTTTAACACTTTAATACTTTAATAGTTGCTTCGAGTTAGATGAGATGATGAAAATCAGTCCTGTTTCAGTACATTCAGCTAATTATGAAACTAAGGGAATATTTTGTTAGATTACTATAAAATCGTTCAAAAGTAAAAAAGGAAACCAGCACTATAGACTGTCGATAAAAGGTTTCAGATAACCATCCTGAGTTTTTTAAACTGGATAACAGAAACAAGGTGTGGAGCTGCCTGAGACATGGCTGCACAATAGAAAATATAAAGCACGTGGTGTCTTTTTTTATTTATTTTTTGCCATTTTAAAAGGGAAAAACATTTGGAGCAGCATGGTGGTGCAATAATTAGCACCTTTGCCTTTGAATCCACGTGTGGAGTTCGCTTGTTGTATTGATGCCTATGTAGTTTCTCTTGGGGTTCTCCTATATATATGTATATATATGTATATACATACAGGGCACCTTTTGTCCTATGACACCTGAGTTGCTGAAGTCAAAGAAAATAGCGGGATGGGACCATAATTTAAAAAATTATGTTATGAACATAATTTAAATCTAGTAATAGAGAGTATTAAGTCCTTGAGAATGTGTATGGTATATATGAGGTTATGAGCAGGGGGAGTCACACCCTGCTGGCTATAAGAAAAAATACCACAGTGACTTCACTTATCAGATGCTTATTAGACCTTTTACATACAGTTAGTTTGTGAAACTAAACAGCTAATATCACAAACTAAATTATTCTAAATACATGTGTGGATTTGTATGCTGGACAAACGAATATTAGTCCATCTACACGGAGGACTTTGACGTACTTTGCCTGATGATTTGATGCCTCTGATGAGCGCAGCAGTAACAAGTATGGAGGTCAGCAGCAGACAGAGAGCCAAGTGCCAAACTACTGGCCCCGTTTCATCAAGACCACCGGACCTCTGCAAAGCCACATTACTGCAAAGAAGAAGACACGTGTATTTGTACAAACAGTGTGACAAGTGCTCTTATTTGTGCCTGTGTGCACGAGTGTTTGAGTCTTACTCCCAGTACAGTTCACTCGGAGTCTGTATCGAAGAGCAGCTGCTGTTTTCCTGAGTCCAGTTGGTAACCAAAACACTGCTTACATTACAGGACACTAGAAAAAGAGAGAGGACCTGTGAGTGTCCAAAATATAAATCTTAAATCAGTATTTACCACAACACAAATACCTGAGATTGGATCTGAAGTGGGTGCTTTAATTTCTCCAGAATAATTACATTTTAGGTTACTGAGACTCAAAAACACATCAAAATACTTTATAATCTTTATGACTGATATCAATTTATGTTAAATCAGTGTATGTGGTGATACAGATGCCACAGACCAGCAGATTTAATCAGCCGCTCTTTACAAGAATACAAGAATATAATGTACGCACCTTCAGGCGTGGTGCTGCAGTTACTGCCATCGCAGCTGGAACAGCCGGACCACGGCAGAGGACACTGCATGGAGGCGAACATGTAGTACAGGCTGTAGGCGATGATGACGTTGTAATAAATAGACACTATTAGAGACACCACAACCATGGCAACACCAGTACCTGAAGGGATAGATAGGGCATAAAAGACACTATTAATTTCAAAAAATATTATCGGAAACTTCACCAGACAAAAGCTGTCTCTTTTTAAATGAATTTTTGATTGAACTAATCATAATAAGTTTACTGATCATACATAAATGCATGCTATTTTTGTTTATTGCTGTAGTAATTTAAAAATCTTATTACACTTTCTTTAATTACACTGCAGCATTCTTCTTTTTGTTTGAAGAACATAAAACAATTTTGTATTCCTCATTAGAGCTGTCATAAAAAAAAATTGGGTTATGGTCAGTTTTTGGTCACACAGTTGACCATTAACCAAAAATCTCATTAAGGAGAGTTTAGGGCTGATTTATGGTGACACAGCTCTGCACTGGCCACAAGCCTCATTAAATGTACTGTTAATGATTCATGTCACATGCAAGCACTACTTAAGAAAAACAAATAATAAAAATTTAAAAATGCAAATTTATATTTATTGGAACGTTGATTAATTCATAACATTTTCTTTTATTAAAAAAAAAACATTAAAATTACCCTGTATTAATGGCACTGCTCTCCATACATTAACTGGACCTTGGCTGCAGAATTGACCAAAGGCACTTTCCAAGAAGAAAAGAGGAATTCCAACCACCACCAACATCACGAAATATGGGATAAGAAAGGCACCTGCTCAAAATCAAGGATTTGGTGGTGAAGAGGAAAACAAATGTTATAAAAACATAGTTGCTTTCAAATAGAATCTTGGATAATGGATTAGAAAATAAATGCTGATGTACCCCCTCCATTCTTGTATGCCAAATACGGAAATCTCCAGATATTTCCCAGACCAACAGCATATCCGATCATAGAGAGAATGTACTCCTTCTTGCTGGTCCAGTTACCACGCTCAGTATTCTCATCCCCATCGTCCACACGTGGATCCTGCTCATTTAAAAAGTTCCAAACTGTTGAAAACTTGTAAAACTTGTGACGTGTGTAAGCAATTATCGGACGCACCAGGACTTTCAGAAAGAATAAAGATGTTAGAGAGAAGAGTCTGTTTTAGAACAACGGTATGGTACATATTTTAAATATTAATTAATCAACACCAGGACACAAAGTCTCAGTCACTATAGTAATTATATACTACAAAGTTGGTTTCATTTTTCAGCTGAACCATTTTTTCTAAATATGTGACAGTTACATCAAAAACAACAACAAAAAACTACTATGGTCTTTATACAGGCAAGTGTCTTCTTCCTCAGTCTATTTCTCTATTTTTATGCTGTAAGTTATCCAGTGAAAGTCTGGTCAGTCAGTTGTGCAGACCTACCTGGTCGACAACAGCAGGATTTCTGAAAATTAAACCCTTGAAACTTTGACACCTGTATTCCCTCATGTTCGTTCACCTGCTTGTTAGGACAGAATAAGAAATTTAAAGTTAACTACATCTGTTTTAAAGTCACCTCTCTAAAGGCGAGCTGGTGATGTGTTCCAACCAATCACCTGCCTCATCCCTCCCCCTGAGATAGTTGTATGCAATTACCTCAACTCCCACTCTAATCTTAAAAAAAAGAGGTTATAAAGATCAGTGAAGGAGATTTTCCTCTTTTTAAAATTAATGACACACCTGCAGACACTCAGTCTGATAACGTCAGTGTCACTTTAAGCAATCATGTGGAGCTATTATTAGATGGTAGTCGTGTTCACTGTATAATATCATGGTGCTAAAATACAGTGTAGTGTAGGAGTGAAAACTTACACTGATAAAAAAAGAGTGGAGCTCTGACTGTTTACGAGTGTCCAGGTTGTGGGTGACTCAGCGTTGTGACTCTAAGCCTGCATCCTTATCTTCAGCACTCCACCCTAATGCCACTGCTGTAATGCACCGTGGATGGGACTCATTTCGGTCAGTGACATCTACACATAATGACTGTACGGATGACCCTCGTGTTGTGGTGGATTTTTGTTTGATATGTATAACTATGTAACTATATACACTATATATCTATGCGCACTGAACCTATATATTTTAACTTTCATGTAGAGTCTTAAGCACAAGACATTTTTGCTTCACCGAGGTTTATTAAGTTGGTACTGTAACAGGGCAGTTAATGTAGGGGGAGAGTTCTCTTGAATAATTTACTTAATAATTAATTAATTTAACATCTTTAATGCAGCACAACCAAAACAGTAACATTGTAACAGAGATCCTGAACACATAACGATAAAATATCATACAAAGTACACACACACACACACACACACACACACACACACACACACACACACACACACACACACACACTTTGAACCCAAACTGAAGTGTTTTTAAGCATGTAACCTGTGTATTATATAAGATTGTGCCACTTGCTGAATAAGATTTAATAATTAGGATTAATGTCTGACCTTTGACCGTGTCATGACCTATTGTGATAAGCCAGAGCAGGGGTACTCAGAGTCCTGACTGGCCTTTGGCCAAGACCTTGGCCGCTATCTGACCCCAGCAGCTGTGCGGGGCGTGTGGGAAAGTTACCCAGCAGCAGGGGGCGGCGATACTGGTCCCTATATTAGGGGACCAGAGGACGCCCCCAGAGCTCTTTTTCCTCCTGCTGCTGCTACCTGTCCGTCTCTGTGTTGCTCTGCTGTCTGTGCTTAAGGCTGTACACCCCGGGGTTTTGCTTTGCTTGCTTTCTGCTTTGTAATTTTCTTGCTAAATGTCTGTATGTATTTTTCCTGCTGTTCATATGATTCAGTGTATTAAACTCTGTTCCAAGAATTCTACTCTTTTACAGAGCATCTTTTTGAGTGTCTTGGTTTTAATTGGATTTGGATCTCCACATCGTTGGTGGAAGAAGGTTATCAGGATGGCTTCAAAATTTGCGACCACAGTGTGTCTGTGTCACTTGTAATAACAGATGGCGTGCCCACATGATGGTGACTGGTGACAAAAGGAGATGAATGAAAAATGCCTCAGATTATTCAGCACAGTCCAAACACAGATGTTAAATTGATTTCATTCACATAAGCTAATAGTGTAAGCACATATGTAACGCCGACTTTGTCTTTGGTCATAATTTGGTAAGCTGTAACTTTACCAGCTAGTGCTCTGTGGACACAAAGTAACCAGATCATAGGGAGACCTTCTTAACAACATAGAACAATATAAAACAATGTATTTACGTAACTATGACGTTGGTCATCAAATATAACGGGCCCTGGTTTTGACATTACATCATTTGAAACATTAAGCAGACATACGAGACCAATAAAGGACATTAATGCTACCAGCCAGATATTGTTTGTAGGGTTCTGACCCACATGCGTTAAAATAGTTTGGCCTCATGTGTTGTTATTCAGTAATACTAATGGTTTTCCTAATGCTAAGTGCAAAAATAATAAAGCTTACTACTTAGTTTTCATTTCCTGCCAGGGACACATATTCCCTTTGGGATTGTGTCAGGAGGGACATCCGGCTTAAAACTGCCAAATCAAACACGTGGAGCTGCCCGCTGTGGCGACCCCTTCTGAAAGTAGCTGTCCCTCTCTCCTTCTTGCTGTGCGCCTTCCTGACATCAAACCAGTTTGAACATGTTGGTGTTCATATTTGTGCGTGCACTGATGAAAAACATGGAGATGAAGGAGAAAAACAAAACATACGCAGGGAACATGAGCACAAAGCAAAGCATGACAGATAAATGTAAGGTTGGACTTTACTACAGAAGATGAAGACTTTGGTCGTTAGTTTTCACCAGAATCTTTGTTAACACAAGTATCTGCACTTCTGCTGAGTAAACAACTTGTGCACGTTTGTCATCTGAGGTTATTATTATTATTATTGTCTTAAGTTGGCTGTGCTTCCAGGTTACCTCGTTTCCTGTCCATTTTCACTACTACTGCTATCAACTAAACACTTGGCTCAGTATGGGTACACCTAACAGACCTTATTCCACTTGCCAGATTGTCTCTGTGTCTGCAGTGATTCTGCATTACAACATTTTCTGGTGTTGTTTATTCTTTAAGAACCTCAAAATTGTAAAACGTTTTTGTTCGCTCCTCATTTTTGCCTTTTTCCCTGCTCCCTGTCTGCTCTGATTGCCTTGCTGGTTTGCTGCCTGTGACCCCTGCTTTGTGTATGCTGGATTTTGGAGTTTCCCATAGATCCCAGAATAACAGTGGAACTTTATGTCATATCCAAAGGTCAAATGTAATTATCAAGTCAACAAGTTCTACACATTCTGTTCATTCTTCAGACTTAGACGAGCTTCTTTCCACAGGTTTTATGAGTCAAAGGAGTTAAACAAGTCGAGGACGGTTAATGAATTATTTGTGTTTTCCAGGGCAACAGATTTTACTCAGATAATCCAGTCTTTACTATACAGTTTGCTACAAAAGTAAGAGATTATGAAAAAATGCACCCTATCTCTATGTATCTTTGTTTTGGGAGCATTCAGATGCTGTCACGCTGAACATGAGGTGCTAACACTCTTACCTCTTGTTCACTTTGAATGGTGTGACATTGTGCTTTACAAGACCAAATTATGGATCCTTTGCTTGCATGCAGTGAAATGTTCAGCTTTTTAAATAGTAAGACAGTTGCCAGTCAGTCAAATCATGGTTATTCAAATATTCCAAAGCTGCTGTGAGCCAATCAAATCACTACAGAAAACTATTCTGAGGGAGTGAGGTCGTTGCTTGTGCAGCTTGTTATTAGGCATCAAAATGCAGCTCTTAAAAGTTGATCACCATGGTGAGTAATCACTCTATTTTATAAGGACAAAGTTAGGTAACTGGTTTGGCTAATGCTAATTTCTAATTGAAGATCTGTTAACTTGGTTTGTGAGTGACTGGTTGTTGTCAGTGGTCATGCTAGTACCTCAAAGTCTGTTTTGCTAACTGTCAAATTGTGGAAGAACTGTAAATCCTCCTAAGGTGAGTGTACTCATGCACTTTTCCTTGTGCATGGGTACAGTAGCAGTAGCAACATCTCTGCTTCAAATTCAACCTTTGTTGCATCTCTCTGCTTCTTTCCTTTCATCTTCTCATGTTTTCTATGACGTAAAAGCATAAAGTTCCCACAATTTCTATGAAATGTCCTCGAAATTACTCAGTACTCAAAGATGGATGAATATAAATAGAGAAACAGGAAGTGAGTCATATGTTGTCATTACTACTCTCCACCATAACTATACACAAATCCTTCTTTTATTGATAGCAGTGCTTTTGAGTTTAAAGCTGTGAACAAATAGTATTATTGCCCAGTGGCAGTTACTCAGACAGTGTGAGACCTTTAGTTGTTCTCTGTACTCATTGTACCTGTTTGCAATGGTCTGTACCTGAGTTCTCGGCTATTTTGGTCACTGACCTTTAGCCACAAGTTAACCACAGAAGTCATTTGATGTACATTTTCCTGTAATGATGATCCTGTGGTGTGTGTCCACACACCACAGTGAAAAACATCCTAAATTTAGACATTATGTGTCCTCTGACCATCCCACATCTGGTGAGCTGACGCGTAGAGGGTTAGGCCCTGATGCAACGGCACATCATCGTTAACATTATCAGCATTACAAGTCCATCCCAGAAGAACCTCCATTTGTAGCATAGCGGGCATAAGAAATGTAAAAACAAAAGATACACTTAAATTGTAATGGAAGGCCATTAAGATGGAGCTAAAAGGAACTAAAGAGAAACATGAGAAGAAAGAAGAGAGTCGTAGTTTCCCTCTCGAGTAAAGCCAACCAGCCTGATAAATATCTCTATAGCCATGAGAAAATCGCCTTAGCTGTTTAGAGGAGCAATTAGTCTCAAGAATTCAGGTTAATGAGGTACAATTAAAAAAATATAAATATTTTAAGGAATCCAGTGACTCTTGTTTGTGCCAGTATCCCCTTAAGAGCTTTCCTCAGTGTTATATTGGGTTAATTTATTGGATAAACATATGAGCAGCTTCAGGGCTTTGACTCCTCGTGGTTTCTCTCTCCTTCAAGGAACTGGTTTCTGTGGGCACCTTGGGTTAAAAGTGTAAATAAGCTATAAATGAAACACCTCTTTATCCTGCCTATTACTATGTAGAAACCTTGCATCAGACCCTAAAAACCCTCACTGGTGACTGATACTCGCTTCATGCTCATGTCTGTTATTAACCTTTGAAATAAGTATGAATTTAACATTGAGAGATAAGATCAACGTAAACTTTAATTCAAAGACTTCAAAGACACTTTTCAGCCACGTTTCAATTGCAGGAGGAAATGCTAGAGAGACCTTGAAGCTGCTCGACTCCAGCGTCCCGGATCTAACTTAAGTGCTAGGTAAATTATTTTAATCCCCCAAAGTTCCTGCTCAGGGTAGTAATTTCAAAGAGCACAAACTTTGCAGGTGGAACTTGCAAGAATAAAGCTTTTTTGATTGTTTGAGTGCCTATTTATTGTGTTCATCTCTACCCAATTACTGAGGAAGTTTGTTGTAGCAATATGTGACAATTCAGCAGCCTGTTATCTTAAATAAAGTGTATTCTGTAAATTAAACACTATTTAAAGACAACACTTAAAACACCGTGAAACAGTGAAGTGAATATAACTGATCAACTCTGGGAAACCTTGAGCTTTTATTATTTAAGTTGTTATAAGGAACCATTTGAGGAATAGCTACAAAAACTTCAAGCCATTGACTCAATCTCCTCGGATCCCAGATCAAAGTTTATGTCAGCTTGATTGAAAGCATCCTTACCTCAGTATCGTGTGGTAACCTGACCATGGCAATTAGGAACAAACTGAACAGGATCGTCAGAACTGCTGGTAAGATTATTGGTCGACAACAACCTTCACTGGATAAGCTGCATCAGTATGTTGTCTTAAGGAAAGTCTGGTTTATTGTTGCTGACTGTGAACACCCTCTTCATTCTGACTTTGAATTAATGCCCTCAGGATGATGCTTTTACACAGTAAAAGAGAGTCAGTTTATACTTTTGACTGATCACCTCAGTATTGCATTTCATCATTGGCTGATCAATATAGGACAAAAATGACACAGATCTTTATTAACTTTATTTATTCTGGAATGGCTTCATAAACAAAAACCCTTTGTCAGGATAATAATTAATCCATGCAATGTTTACAGAGATCCTAATTCACAGACCATGAGCCCCATGCATGTCTGATTTACTACAGTACGATATCCATATTTTTTCTCATGGAGCAGAGACATTTTCTGTGTCTCTAAGAAAATTTCACTGTGCAAAAAGACGATCTTAAACAGAATCAAGCTGTCACAGCATTTTTCTCTCAGAAAGATAAAATAATGTAACCAAGTGCAATAACATAATCTCATGCAGTAGACACCATAATAGTGTTTTAGTATTCTACAAGAGCTATATGATCTATATTTGAAATTATACACTTCACAGTATATATGATACAAACTGTTATTCATCACCTTATTATACAAAGCAATAAAACACATGGAGGAAGTCCCGAAAAGTTGATTCTGTTCATCTGGACGTGGCGTCACCAACCTGTTTATTAGGTTGGGGAAACCTGCAGTGAGCTGACACTGAAGAAGTCACTTGAATGAGTGACAAAATGTTTCTCCCACTGAAAATGCTACGTCCACATGAACAAAATCAACTTTTTGACATTTCCCTACCTGGATGATTGAGCATGCATCAAGAAATATGGAGGAAGAATCATTACAACAGAGTATGCTGTAAATAGGATGAAGGTCAGAAAACCATTGCTAAATTTGATTCAGCTTTTGTTGTTTTTTCGCGATTAAAGGCTGAGGAGGAGGAGTTTCCAGTAAAGCTTGCTCACAGTGATCCTCTCTGCAATCACTACTAGGAAAATACCGTGTTTTAATAACTGCTGCTACTTGCTGTAGATATCAACTTATATCTGCTGTAATCTGTTGTCAAAAAATAGTCCTGCTGTAGGTCCATGTGGTGAACTGAGCCACAGACTGCGTTGTACACATGCTTAGATCTCAAGGTCGAGAACCTGGCGCAGACAATGGCCCACGTCGGTGGGGATGTCCACAAGACTGAGCTCATTTCCGTCCAGTCGCACCACTAAGAGTCTGGAGAAATTCGTTACGTCCACGACACTGCAGAAGCTACCCACAGTAAACTCTACAGGCAAGGGAAAGAGTGGAGACAGCGATGAGTTTACTTTCATGCAAAACTGTAGAATGGCAGTATAACTGTATAAATCACCTCAGGAAAAGATATGCCCAACATCTCATCTCTCAAAATCCAGCAAACAGCTTTTTGTTCTCATTTAATCTAAGTGTGCATGACACAGTAGTACATACACGATCATGTCTTATTGTGAAATCAACAAAACTGGCTTAAAGGTAGAAAACTGTATCGTAATGTAGAACATGACGATTTAAAAAATGTTTTCTTCAAAGAAACTCTCACCTTTGATCTGATTGGCTTGCAGATAAAGATATTGCAGCATGGTGCTAACTGAAGGAATTCTCTCCAGTTTGTTGAAGCTCAGGTCCAGCTCCACCAGCCCAGACACGTTAAACGTGTTAGCGGGGACGCCTTTATCTGTGAGCAGGTTGTGCGACATCCTAAAATACTGTAGCTGAGAGAAGAGGCTCAGGAATCCCTCAGGTATAGAGTCGATGGCGTTGTACTCCAGGTAGAGCTGGTGCAGGTATGCAGGTAGCGGAGCTGGGACCTGGGACAGTGACACAGCATCTCTGAACAGGATTACCTTGGTTGCTTAATAATGCATTTAGAAACAAACAGATAAACAATTACCTTTGTCAACTTGTTGCTACTGAGGTCAAGCAGTGTGAGGGAGTTCAGCCCCTTCAGTGATGAGCCCACCTCTGAGAGAGCATTATCATGAAGGTACAGGATAGTGAGGTTATCCATTCCCTCTAGGTCTGCAGGTGACACCTAGGTAAAAGTGGCAATAGCTGTAAAGCATAGCGTAATGTCTCACCTGATGTCGGACTAAACAGGGGGGCTGTGAATGTGAATTTTTGAACTTTTAAAAAGTCAGAAGATTTACCTTCTCAATCATGTTGTTATCCATTCTCAGGTCTCTCAGGCAGAGGGGAAGGTTTGAAGGAATGCTGGTCAAATTATTGTATTGTAGATATAAACGCTCAAGTCCCCCCAGCTTCAGAAATGCCTGCAAAATGATCAACATGAGCAGGTACGAAACCCAAAAAGAAAAATCATGGTAAATTATGTGGTGTTTTTACAATAAAAATGATGAAAGGGGCCTTTTCAGAGCATAGATGCACTATTGTCGGTTGTGATATTGAAATGATAATACACTACATCTTTTTATGTGTTTGCAAACGACCAGCTAATTCTCAACTTACAGTGCACTTTTGCTTGTGTGTGAAAGTGTTTTTCAGTGTGTTTCATCGGAGAAATAATGCTGGGGGTTGTAGACCACAAGGTCTGTGGCTCTGATGTAGCGAGCTGCTGTCTGGTTTAGTGTGAGCATGTGCTCTGCTGATCAGACTGCTTTACCCAAACATGTTTCAAATTATAACAAGTTTATTATATGATGACAGAAAACTAACCACAGTATTTATTCATGTTTTTTTCCCCCCTTTTGGCTCCTTCTTTTCTTTAAAAAAAAGATAACACAGGAAATTAACTTGAGGATTAAGAACACACACCAATAAAAAAACACAACTCGGGCTGTTAGACACCTGTCAGCCTTCGTACCGCTATTTATCGCGACAATAACTCATGTGATCTCACACACGAGTGTCTGGATGTGCCTATGACCACGTGTTTACCTTCTTGCCAATTGATTCAGATGTCAGCTGGTTGAAATGCAACATAAGCCACACCAGATTTGTTGCGTTGCTTAGAGCCGAGTCCGGCAAAGATTTGATGGCATTGTGTTGAAGATACAAGTATTTGATATGGGAGGGAATCGGTGGCACGGCGGTAAGGCCTCGCCCGTCACAGTACATAGCAACGGGGAAGGAAGAGGGGCAGTCACACTCGTCAGGACATGCCGACACACTGTATGCTCTGTCTGCATACTGGGAGCCATAAAAGTATCCTTGGCTCTGCCAGTAATTTGTCCAGGAGTTCCATCCATGGCAGAGAACGAGGGGAATCAGGGCAGACAAAAGAAAGAAGATCACCAGACGCATGATGGAAGATCTCAAATCTTAACTGTAATGTAACATAGATAGAACAGAGGGACACGCACTGGTATTAAAAAGGCCAAAAAATAGAAAAAGTTATTCACAAATCACCAAAATGTTCAAGATTTATCATCTTACAGATGTTTTAGAACGTTTTGAAACGCTCAAACATGCAAAATTAAACATTTGAAAGAACAAAAAAAATCTTTCAGAAGTATAACTACCAACAAATCTGTTATTCTTCTGTCCTACTTAGGCTTAAGGTGCAGTGCAGGCATGGACTTTATTTGAAAATATTACTAGCTGCAGGCAGTCACGTTCTTAGTGGTCTTAGTCCACAGGGAAGCTCAGAAAAGCCTTTCCTGGCTTCGTTAAGCCTTCCTTGAATGCCAGTTTCGTAATATTCACTCTGCTGCTTATGGTAAAAATTAAGCTAAAACATTCAGTGATTACTTTTCCAAAATTACTCTACTCTTACTGAGTCTACTTTCTCATTTAGCCTTGTATAAATCTCCATTTAAAAGAAAACAAAAAGATTTCACACACTTGCGTGCACACACAAACACACACACCTACCCGATCAAAGCACTGGCCCTCTTGTCCCCCGCTCTCTCTCTGAGTGAGTGTGCTCAGGACTGTAGGGTACTCTGACACACACTGTATGAAAAGTCTTTTCTCCCCTCCCTGCTCTCCCTTCTGTCATGCCAGCCCCCTCCACACCCGTCTGTCTGTTCTTGTGCTTTTGATTACTTCCACCCCCTTGTCCAATTGCCCGCACCCCATTGCATTTGGTCGGGAATGGCCCACAGCCCACTCCGAAGCCTTTTTTTTCCCCCTCCAGTGTGAATGATGTGAGATGCAGTGGCTTTGAGGGATTGTTCCCATCTGCGAGCAGCACATTCAATCCCTCCATTTCCTCATTTCAAGTGACCCCCCCTCTTTCTTCACAATAAAGGGTAGTAAAATAAAAGTCATACATAAGTGGCAATGATAAAGTGATCCAACTTTGGTTCATATGGTGCAAATGCAAATACCTGTGAAAATGAGTCAGAAATTGATACTACATATTCTTTAGCTGTAGCACTGAAAAAAAAGTGGAAGTTTTGTTATCGTAGTTTATTGCAGCTACAAACATAAAATCACAGGTGTGCTGATAGCAGGTGAGACACTCACCAGCCAACTTCAATGTGTAATTTGGAATAATGAAAAGTTGGATAATTGGTTGTGTTTTTTTCTTCTTGCTGCTTTTTTTAAGAGGTCATCATTACAGCTGGAATAACTCAAAGCAAGCATACCTTTATCAGCACACACCTGCGGGAGGTTTTATTGTGATCTGTGTGGGGAAACGATGCAGAAAAAGAAGTACAGCACAGGTCAGTTTTGTTGTAATAGTACACGGCAAAAACCTTGTTACACCTTGCATGTGCTTCTTTTGTAGTTGCTTCAATATGCTGACAAGTGTTTTACCTGTGTTGTGTTGTAACGTGTAAGGCATGGTTTAAACGTTATTAAACATAATAAGATAACCTTAAGACAAAACCTAGATGCCCTTCGACCTACATATATGTTTTGTTTAATTTTTTTTTTTTACATGGGTGCGCTCTTCTACAACAAGCTTACATCTTGTAAAGGGTTAAATGAAACCATGTGTGATAGTCTCCTTATGTTGTCTGTCTGGTCTCAATGTGGGCCTCTTCCTGCCTCTCTATGTTCTCCAACTCAGCGTCCATAAGAACCAGTGTTTCTACTCATTTTCTGCCCTCTCCACATCTTTTCAATCATTGGTTATTCGGAACTTTTATCTCTTCTTTTTATCCCGCTTTTTCTCTCCTCCTTTGATGTAAGCTTGGAAGATCTATAATTTTCCACGAAAATAATATTTACACATACTGATGAAATCTCTGAGCTTTAACTATATACAGGGAAAGATTTTTGGAAACACATGAAGATACAAACAGTTAGGTCCAAAATTTGTTGGGAGAAAGACAAAGTATCCGCACACCACCACACTGGATCGCACAGTCAATGTGTAATTAAAGTTCAAACTTTCAGTTTTACTTTGAAGGGTTTTTCAAATGATTTGCATGAACTTTTTACAAAGTTTACAGCCATTTTTAAACATAGTCCCCCATTTTTAGACTCAAAACTAATTGGACAAGCTAACATGAACATTAAACACACCACTTATTTCAATATAAGGAGTGTGTTTAATACTTGATGAAAATCTACATCGGCTTGTTTGTGGATTTTTCTTCTTTGTCTTCAGTAACTGAAATGCTTGCTTTCTTGCAGCTTGCTTCAGATCATTATCCATTTGCATTGTGGAGCTCTGTCCAATCAGTTTTGCAGCATTTGACTCAATCTGAGCGGAGAGTTTAGCGTTGTATACTTCAAAATTATTCTGCTGCTTATATTAGCAGTCACATCATCAATAAAAACTAGTGACCCGGTTCCACTGGTAGCTATAGCGACATTATTATTATAACGCTGCCTCCGCCATGTTTGACACATAATGTGGTATGATTTGGGCGATGAGCTTTTTCTCTCCTTCTTCAGATTTTTCTCCTTCCATCATTCTGGTAATGATCTTAATCTCGGTCTCATCTGTCCATAGATTTGTTTGCAGAGCTGTGTCGACTCGATGTTTTCTAGCAACATATAATCTGGGCTTCGTGTTCATGAGTGGAACCAGTGATTTGTTGTAAACCCTCTGCATTTCCATTCATAGAGATGCCTCTCGATTATAGCTGTAGACAACGATACCCCTACGATCTTAGGAGTGTTCTTGACTTGGTCAGACGTAAATTGACCAAGCAGGCTGTCGTGAGAGTGAGCAACCTCCACAAATGCAACAACTCAAGGAATAAGCTTTGTTTTGTATCACATCTAACATAGCAACTCTTGAACAATCTGCACATGATGTCACACTCAGTCTGACTCTTTTTAAGTCAGCATATTTCCCCAAATGCTAATTTTGTAATCCACTTATGTAGCTTTGGAGCCTCATCCAAAGACTGTATCAGTAAAAGACAGGCTCTCCGTGAGTGATCAAAGAGCTGTCTTGTCAACACGTCATAAAAAAAGTATCTCAGATGAAATAACACCAGAAATTCTGCTGTGTAAACTGGCTTTGTGCCTTATACATGTTATTCGCGTCGGCTGTTATTCCTGTAGCCATTGTGTCCGACATCTGACAGCAAAAAGCTTTATGCATCAAAAAAAGGGAAGAAAAGAGTGACCAGATGTCCACATTGCATTACATCTAAGCCAAAAGTTTCTTCCCTCTTTCTTTTTTGTCTGCAGGCATCCACAGACAGATGTAGCATTGGCAAAATGTTTAAGCAGTCATATTTGTTCCTGTAAAATGTTTTAGTTATTTATTTGATTTTAAATATTTCTCTTAAAACATCTGAGGAGTTGTGTTCAACACCTGTGAAGTGAACCAAGAGACTGATAATTAACAGTCAAACCCTAAACATGAGGTTATGAAGTTAATAACTCTTGAAATACTGAAATCTGCTTTTATGAGATTGTCAGGCAGATAAAGTTGTGTGACGTTCGTGTGCATGCGTGAGACAAAGATAACCTTTCTGTCACACAGTATGACACATTCTCAAGGTTACCAGCAGCTACCCTTGAAAGTGAGGGAAATGACTCAAGGTCTTCAAAGTAAAAGGGTAAAATGGACTTTTAGGAGCCACAAACATGTCCAACCCCCACCCATGCCCCCCGTCTCCAAACTGGGTCATGAGCGGCACTGAGCTAGAACCTAATCCTTCTAGCGCAGCCTGTGAACTCTTCGCAGGAATGCCTGCTAATTTCTCCTTGTGCAAAAAAACAAAGAAATACCAAGAAACCAAAACACTGACAAAGAGAGATCAGACAAGCCAAACGCCAGGCAGAAGTAACTGCAAAAACACACACGCACAACACATTAACTTCCTTTATCTCCAGCATGAAGTCAAACAGGAAAAACACACTTTGTTTGCAGCGCGTTGCTTAAAATGAGCCAAAGCGCTCCGTTACATACGTATGGCAGTCAGATGTTCTCTCCGCTGGCTGAGGTAGAGATTCATGGGGCCCTCATAAATTTGCACTAATTTAAAAAAATCCAGTGTTTAACAGTTAAGTAAGACGTGATGTTGGGGTTGTGTATTACTTGTTGCTGAAAAAGAAAGTATGGAAGAAGATAATAATAGAGATTCGCTACAAAAATTCACTACCACTTGTGATGCATTTTTTTCTTAAACTGCATAGTTTGCACATCTCTGTGTTTCTCATTTCCTGGACACTAACCTTAACCTTAACATGCTTTACCTCATCCCTAATGACACACACACTCACACGAGCAGCTTCAATAGCTCTTCTCAAGCATCCCTGATCTCCTCACTCACTGCACTCCACTCCAAATATAGCTGATTCTAACTTGTCCTCCACACAGTTCTAAATGCTGCATAAAATAATCACTGAAGGAAATGCACACTTAATAAAAAATACTCTGAATTTTAAGGTGTTATGGTCTACTTGGACAAAGGGACTCCTTAAGGTAACTTAACCCATGGCACCCTAGGGCACAGGGGCAGCAAAACCATGCAATAGAAAGCAGATGTATACACACACATACACACATATAGATACATGCGTGCACACACACTTCCACATAAACCATAAATGATAAACAGATGTTTAAATTTACACCATGTCAGGATTCTCAGCCTTTTCTCATATGGATAAAACGCACAGCTCTTTAAAGAAGTATGTTATAATTACGGGCCTGAGCAAAAATAGGAAAATAAAAAATAAAAAGAACAAACAAAAAGCATTTAACTTCTTAACATCTTGACATAATTTGTTTTTCAACCAGTGTTAAATCTTTTTGAGTTACGCTGAGAACGGAGGCGTTAAAACTGCACTGAACGGTGTCCTGGTGACTCAGCATAGCTGCCTGCATCTTAGACTCCAGCTGCAACATCTGGAGTCCAACACTGTGCTTTGGCCCATAAACCTGGGGGAAATTGTAACACTAAAAGAAAGAATATGGCTCCAAAAGAAAGTTATATCTGTCTTATAAGAACAACCAGGAGTCTTTTGCCACATCATAATTCATCTGAAGTCTTTGAGTTGGTTATTATTTTTCAAATTGCTAATAAATCACATCTTTCAAATGGGCCTATATGTGATTTAGTGGAATTAATGCGGTACGTGTGCTTTTGATAAGTGAGGAAAGAGAGCCCTCTAGTGTAAGTGATGGGAAATTTAAGGATGTGTTCAGGAAGCTGTTGAAGACAATCAAAGAGAAGGGCGAGAAAGAGGAAAGCAGAATCACAACTTCCAGCTCAAACTATGCTCTGGTCAGCTGATAACACTTTTAAAATAAACATGTTAAGCAGACAGTTTAAAAAAAAAATTGCACAAACTAGGTTAAACTAGGTTAAAAAACATTATGAGTTTAAAATGAATATAGTGAAAATGTTCAAAAAACATCAGTCACAGTGTTGTATTGTACATTCAATTCAATTCAATTCAATTCAATTCAATTTTATTTATATAGCGCCAAATCACAACAAAAGTCCCCTTGAGACTTACGCAGACATGGTAACGTGCATCTACCCATAAACAGGACGGTAGCTGGCAGGGACAAAAGACGATGACTCATTAATGAGGAAATTCAACAAGAAACTCCGAGTGATTCACACGTCTACGATGACATTATACCTTTTGTCAGTGGTTACATAAATAATTGTGTAATGATGCTATTGTAAACAACAGACAAGTGTTGATCTGACTGTCTCATTGTAGATTATTGCATCACATCATAAAAAAGCTATGATACAGTCTGAATAATAGCGATAATAATAATAATAATCTAGGATTATGATGAATAATGTGTGACATTATTTGTATCTAGTTTAAGAGTACTTCATTAAACAAGGTGAAATTTCAAAACACTTACTATTTAATCTTATTAAATGTCTCTATTGTCAGTTCTTAAAAATACTCACAGGAATACTTAATATAGTGAGTGTAAATGGCATTTATAGTGAGCATTTCTAAGTCATGACTATGATTGTACTATTCTAAGAGAAAGGAGATAAAAAAAATATGCTGAACTTATGTTTTGGGGGGTTTTTTTGCTCTTTGCACTGCGATTACACAATGTTATTGTCACAGTTTGGCAGCGTGGAAGGCAGGAAGTGGACCCCAGTGCAGGACTTAGAAGATAAGACTCGAACTCAGCTTTACTTTACAAGAAACTCTAGGAGAAAAAGACAGGGAGCACGGTGCAAGGATACACAGTACCATGTGGAGAAGACACAACAATAAATAGACAAGACTTGGACAATAAATACACACCAGGTAATTAGGAAGATGGGAAACACCAGGGAACACAGCTGGAACTCATTGGGGAAGCAAGACGAGGGAAGCAAAACCACACACATCGCACAAGAGACGAGAGACTAACAAAACAAAACAGGAAATATCTAAACACAGTTTCACAGATTCAAAGACTTGACAAGAAGGCACGGGGGCCGCTGGAGAAGCATGCAAACTGAAACAAGAGATAGAATACAAACTAAAACACAAAGACACAGAGGAAATGAAAAAATGAAACAGCAAGGGAGACATAGCTGAACAGGGAGACAAAACTAATTCGACACAGGAAGACAAAAGGACCAGATATGGGAATATGGAAAGACAAAGGAAAATGCTGATGTCACTGGGATACCAAGGAACACAGGAGAAAACTAACTATAACCAACCTGCATGCCAACGGTAACAAAAATGACAAGAACAGAAATCCGAGGAATATACTAAGTTGATAAAGAGCCGCAAACAATAAAAAAGATTGTTAATCTTTAAAACACGGGGAATAAAATTAAAGCCACCACTCAATAGTAAATAAATATCAACATTAACAGGGACAAATAGTGAAACACTAATGACTAACTAAATATAAAAACAAATTAAAGGCAATAAAGAATAAAGGTGAATATAGGTAGGTGAACATTGGTGATCCACAAATTGCGGTTGAAACATTAACTTCAGAAAACTTAGAACCCAGGGTTTTATAATATCGCATTCAAAATCACCTCCTCGTGCACCATTTTCAGCAGGGTTTCTCCTCTGAGTTGTGTCAAAATGTAATCCTTGAAGTTGAGGGGAAGTCGTAAGGAGGCAAAACTGATCGTGCTTGTGTGGCTCTAGTCTTTTAAGAGCAGCTGCGTGGCAAACACTTCCGATCATAGATAGTTTCTGCTGAATGCAGAGTGAACGTGGACGGTCGTATTCCTACCTAGCGTCATTTCCACTGGTCTTGTCGCAAATTGTGATATATACTTAATAAAAGCTTACAATGGTGTGACTGGAATGAACACTTAAAACCACTTGTCCACACAGTCAAAATAAAGTTAGGATGTGGTATTGTTGGTTAAAGAACATGTTCTTGTAATTCTCCATGGTTAAAGTGAAATGATCCATCCCCTCTAATACATTTTGAAGCCCACATTAAGGATTGTGATTCTCCATGGTTTATCCTAGAGGGAGCTCTTTACATGATGTGATCAGGAGATCACTTTGCCTGCTTCTTCCCCACTGCCTCTTCTCTCTCAGTAATATTTTGCAGAAAAGGAATGTGGGATCGTTTTCTTTTCTTTTGGTCAGCTGTTTTCAAGAAGCTCTTTCCTTCAAACACGCACACACAGAGACACACACACACACGCATAGGCACACACACACAGAATGGTCTCTTTGGCTCCCCAGGTACTTTGTAGCTTAATTGCCTCTAGGCAGATCACATACTCTACCCCCACCGCCACCACCACACACACGCGCACGCACACACACAAACACAAACACACTCTTTCGAGGAACAATAACATATACAATTTGCATGCTGATCAATTCAAATCCAGTTTCCTCTCATTTCCCCCCTCCTTGTGCTTCTTTAGCATACCTTCTCAGATCTTTTTGTGCGTCTCTGCAAGCAAACACGTTTCCACCAAATGTCCTGCTTTTACTGCGGGCTAATAGACGAGGAATGGAAGAAGTGAGTGAGGGAAGTTTATGAAGGAGGTCTGGTAGCGTTTGAAGCAGAGGAATGTGTCAGACGGGGCATACGCCGCCGGTAGCCTGAAAACATACACACATGCAGACATCCTGACACACACTCATTCAAAGATCCCAAGGGTTTGATCACTGGGGATTTAGGACAACCTGTCTCCTTTTGTATCTCCTAAACAAACAGGTAAGTTTGCGGTTAGTTTCCAGTTTACCTCCATTTCCTCTTTCTGCATTGATAGCAAAACTGGAAATGATGAAAATAAGAGTGTGTGTTTGTTTAGTTACAGTAAATCTCTTGGCAGTGCTGCAGTGTAAGACAGTACTGTAAGTGTGGAATGCAAATGCAACATTGCAACCATGCAGATCAAGTCAAACTTCCTGATGTTGCAAACATTTCTTACAAATTGCTATCTTATACGGTAACTTGATGTGTAATTGCGTGTGCATGTGTAGGTGTGTCTGCATACGTGTGTGTGTGTGTGGGCGTGTGTGTGTTTGTCTTCTTGTGCACTTTATGTGAAGGTAGGAAAATTTATTCTCTCAGATTCAATCAGTTTGAATTCAAAGAAATGTGCAAGCAAAAGCAACAATCTGCACACACAGCGACTGAAAACTGTGCCATATACTTTATTGTTCATTCATTTTGCTCTATTTTACTTTATTTATCCTGCAAGAGAAATAATCACAAAGACAATTTCACACAGAGATTTATCTTTAACTTTTGAAGCTTCAGATGGATAAAAATAATTCATTTTCACACTGAACAGTTTAATAATCAGAGATGGTACTTGTACTTCACTTGAGTACAAGTACAGATGCATGCATGCAAAAAATACTTTTTACTCCAGCAGAAGCACTGATTCAGCTTCTTTACTCAAGTAAAAGTGTAAAAGTACTGCCTTTGAAATGTAATCAAGGTACATTACAGTAGCTGAGGTTGAGGATATTTCTGCCAGCTATTTTTTGCGAAGGAAACTGAAGCTTGTGCTGTATAACGATAATAATAAAATCATATTAGTAAATAGAAGGCAAACTTTATTTCAACCTAAGTTTTAATACACCGAATGTGCTTAAACACTAGCTCTGTTTGCTCTTGCCTATATTGCAGATGGGTGACTTTGGCTTCATGCGTAAACAGAAAAATGAGTAAAGTCAAGAGTTAAAGTGGGATTCAGTAGGTGTGGGAACCCTAAGCTAAGATGCAGTGGTGCAACCTGAGAAAACAATCATTTAGAAACAAATCACAATAATTCCTTTTGTGATCTCCAGTAGAATTTCTTTGCAGCAGGCTGTGATTAGCTTACTGTTGCTGCTACTTTTTGTGGATTTACACAACCCAGTTCATCAAGATATCAGCAGATGTTTCACAAACTATCGTGGCTGACTTCCAACCCTAGATGCTACAAAACTGATGTAAAGGTGAAAATTAGTGAGTTAATTTCACCAGTTTAATTTACTGTCTGCTACCCTTGTTATATCCTAACACTGACCATGAACACCAGAGCTGCTCTGCACCAGTCCAACACAACACATCACTAACCAGTGTAGCCTGCACTAAACTGCCCAGTATGTTCATGCAACCTTTGAATAGCACAAAATATAGGTCAAATTTGCTGATGTTTGTTGAGTTGATAGAAAAATTACATATCAAAATAACTGCCATGTTACTCTATTTATGCTCCTTGATCTTAAGTGAGGATCATGATATTGAGGTACTGTGAGCACAGCATATAAATATCAACACCAGATATGCTGTGTAGATCATTCCCCCAGTATAGTGCTGTAAAAGATCCATAAATTATTTTTTTTTTTTCATTTTTGTTTTTTTGTTTTATTTCGGTAAACAACATGAAAGTAAAAAGGTGTCAGAAAAACAAATACTCAAGTAAAACACAGATACCTGAATTCTTAAGGACATGAACAAGTATTGGTATTTCATTACTTGCCACCTTTGACAATAATAAAGTCTTTTTAAAAGAAACACTCAGGAACTTTACACTCACACACTTCTATTAATTTGGTGAATTTAACAGAGACAGATAGAACAAGATTAAACAAGAACTGTCACACCAGTGGCTCCTTGAGGCTCTTCATAAAAACAGTGCAGTTTAGGAAGTAATGTTGGAGAACTTCCAAAAATCTCAAGAGCTACATGTCCAACTTAATATGTTAAATGTTAAAGTTCATGACTGCACAATTAGAAAAACACTGAACAAGTATGGTTTCATTGGAAGGGGTTTATGCAACAATGTCATTTTGACAGACAGGACCAACGTGAAGATGTTTAAACATAAAGTCCACCACTGCATTCAGCAAAAACCAAACACAGCATATCAGCACAAACACCTCATGAAGGGGTGATGATTTGGACCTGTTTTGCAACCACAGGGATTGGGCACCTAGCAAACATGAGACCATCTGTCCGACAGCTAAGGCCTGGCCCAAATTGGGTCATTTAACAGGACAATGATCCAAAGCACACCAGCAAATCTAAAACAGAACACCCAAAATAGAAAAGAATCAAAGTGTTGCAATGGTACAGTAAACGTCCAGACCTCAGCTTGAAATGCTGCGGCAGGACCTCACAAGAGCTCCGCATAAATTAATGCATGCAAAACTTAGTGAACTGAAGCAACACTGTAAAGAAGAATGGGCCAAATTTCCTCCACAACGCTGTGAGAGACTCATGAGGTCATACAGAAAATGCTACTGATTCATGGTTTTTCAGTTTTTCAGATTACTGCACAGAGTCCTTTGAAAACTTTCTTTTTCACATGATTGTGAAAAAAAAGATGCGTCGGAGCTTATATAGTTGAAGCTCCTCCTCCTAGACTCTATTAAGGAGCTCTTATGCCTGGCAGACCATCCAAAATTAACACTTCCAGGTTTGGCTTACGGATATATTGTTCCTTTCTAATTTAAGTAGTTGTACGGATCATGACTTGTAAAACTACTTGTAAAATCTACGACGGTGTTCAGGTTTTTAATGTTTCATTTACAGCATAACATATCCCCCCAGCCATGTCCATGGCTCTTTTGTGCTCTGGCCTCCTGTTTCTGCTGAGTGGTTTTCAGTCTGCTTCAGCCACATTTGTAGCTGATATGGACTATGGAGGCATTCCTCTGTGGATTAACCGCCTGCTAGGTGAGCCCAGTGTGTTGAGTCTGCAGGGGCGAATGGATCCAGCCTGGTTCCGCGCTAATAATCCGCAGCCCTGCCCTGAAGAGTGTGATTGCCCCATCCAGTGGCCCACAGCACTCTACTGTGACCAGAGAGCCTTGGCACACATCCCTGACAGCCTGCCGGACAGAACTCAATACCTGTTTCTACAGGTAAGACAAACACTGACATGGACAGTGAGCATGTGCTATCTTAAGGTGGTCTACTGTAAACCAACTGAGGATTCGCCTCAGTTTCACCTACAATATATTCTATATGCTTTTCATCAGTGTTAAATGACAAAATTCCTCAGGTAGTGAATTGTATTCTTATCAGGGCAACAACATCTCAACCCTGTCCTCCTCTGTGCTGGCCAACGTTACCGGGCTTCGATGGCTCATTCTGGACAACAACCAACTGGAGAGCGACAAGCTGAAGCAGGACTCTTTACAGAGCCAGACCCAGCTGTGGTACTTCTTTGCTAACCACAACCACCTGAGTTCAGTGCCCAGTGCTTTACCAGCTGGACTCAAACAGCTGCGACTGGCCTACAACCAAATCAGCAGCATCAGCCCAGAAGCTTTCCAGAACATGCATAGCCTGGCATTGCTGCTGCTGCAGGGAAACAGACTGAATACCATCACAGAGGGAGACCTCAGAGGTAGCGTAATGTGTCATTTCCTTTTGTTTGTTCATGCACAATTTACTTTGAACACGTATGGCTGGAAAGTAAGAGAGAGCTCAGCCTTATCTTGCTGACAAAAAAACAAACAGAAAAACAAGTCATTAATTTAAAAAAATTGTATTGTACCGAAACACTGCCAGGAAAGATAAGAATATTTTTACATGTTTGTTCATCTCACTGGGAAATGTTTTGTCCTAAAAACTATTTTAGCATCAGTATTAAGTTTTGCATGTTTGTGTGTGTGCATGACTTGTGTCATGTAGGTCTGGTCAGTCTGAACCTGTTGGACCTCAGCGGGAATTCATTTTCAACCATTCCCAGGCACTTACCTTCCTCCGTTGAGCAGCTCTATCTGTCAAACAACTCTCTCACTGGACTGGATGAGGACAGTTTCGAGGGATTTCTCAACCTTAAGTATCTACGCCTAAGTCACTGTGGCCTGCAGAACCGTGGGGTCCACTCGCAGGTCTTTAACCACTCCAGCTTGGTGGAGCTGGACCTTTCATATAATAAACTCACTGCTATTCCCACAGTCCCCACCACCCTCCAGTACCTCTACCTGGAGGCCAATAAAATACAAGGTGAGGACTATACGTTCAGCAAAGCATGCACAGACAGATGTCACCTTTTACATTGTAGAGGTGTTACTGAATTCACGTTGCCTAATATTTCATACATGTTACCATTCAACAAGACAAAGCCCTGCTGTAATAGAGAAGAAATGTGGAAAGCTTTCACAGCCCATCCCATTTAAAAATGGGCGGCTCTCCTTGCTGTATGCAGACATGGGAGGGGCTGGGTTTGGATGGTGAGGCAAGTATGAAGGCAGAAAAGGGACAGAAGGAAAGAAAAGGAGTGAAAGGAGGGTGGAGGTAAGAATAGAAGAGGGGATATTAATTGGTTAGACGTGTGGAAAGTGGAGCTAGTGAAAAAAAGAAAGTGAGGGGATTGGTATGACAACATCTGTGATGGATTCGAAGGTAAGAGTGCCAGATGAGCCAGAAGCACATGCTGTTCCCCTCTCCAGTCTCCCCTTTCCTCTCTCTCCGTCTGCTCCCCATCAGTTTGATTTTTTTGACTTTTCAGCCAAAACCTGACTCACATGACCATTTAGCGGCAGAGAACTGGCACGCAGTTTTGGTTCAGGCATTCAAGTTTGCTCTCATTTCTGAATGTGTGATGCAGCAGACAGTGGGGCTGTGTACCAGCGAGACAGACAGACAGCAAAATACTTCCACAATAACATACACCTCATCGTCTAGCAAGCAGCCTGACTGCTACTGCAGTCTTTGGCTGCCAAAGCGCACGCTCTGGCCTGAAAGACATTTTACTACTGAAATGGCTCAGAGAAATATGAAGAGGGTGTTGTGGTTTCCTCTGTCTTCATCTTTACTGCAGCACCTGTAAGATGGTAAATGCAGACTCTATGGGAAGAAGACGGATTTCTGCAGATTGCACAGTTCAACTTTGATCTATCTCTGAACGTGATGAACACATGGCACATGATGTGAAACTAGAGCTCTCCAGACTGGCTTAGTACCTATAATGTCTTGGCGAGACAGCATTATTCATATGGTTGTGACTCCGGTGAATAAAGATTGTGAAAATAGAAATACCTTTTTGTCTGTTCACCACAGAGTTCAATGTGACCAGTTTCTGCAGAGAGGTGGGACCTCAGTCTTACTCCAAGATGAAGTTTCTACGATTGGATGGAAACAAAATATCCTACCATCAGCTGCCTCCCGACTGGGTGTTCTGCCTGCGAGTCCTTCAACGTATTTACATCTGACTCTACGTTTTGAACACAAAACCAACACAGAGGTGCTCTGTGTAACTGTCAGCCCATCAAACCTCCAACTACGACTCAGCATTTCAATATCCAGCTCATAATGTGAACTCTAACAGCCCAGCTTTAAAGCTTAAAACCAGAGAAGAGTCTGATTATGTGTTCAAATATGTAGATACGCAGCCAGGTGGTGGTGGTTAGAGGAAAACTGAGCTTCAAAAGATAGCAAAGCTTGAACTTAACCCTAAACCAGTGTTATTTATTGGTAATGACAGAGGTTCTGATCAAACCCTTTCTTATACCGCCACTGCAGCCTCGTGGCTTTCTCTCTTTTCCAAGTTCTGCATCATCAGGTTTTAAACATCTGTGTATTATTAGTGAATAGGAACAGTGACAACCCATCTCATTTTTGAGTTTACTGAACGATGTGCTCTGGTTAAACTGAGCTGCCCTTGGGCAAAGGAAGCATGTATGAATGGCAAAATTCAGTAGCTTTCCCAGGAGTGGATCTGACTCATTCAGCTGCACCCTGTTTAACAGCCACACCAGTCTACATGTGGAGCTGGGTGGAAAATGAACATGACCCGAAGCATGCTTTGAAGACTTTGTAAACCTCTTTATTGTTAGATTCTTTAAATCTCAAATCAACAACTGATTTCCATGATAAATAAAATAAAACAAAAATATACATATATATCACATGCGTACCTGTCTCTTTTTTTTTTTCAAGCAAAAAAACCCCAGTATGTATAAAATTTGTGATTTAATTTTTATGCAGCTACATGATGTCAGCAATGTAATAACTGCAAACTGTCTATTTAAACTTTTCAATCTCCCCACAGTGATGTCAGAACTAATAAAGCCTAATGAGGAAAACACAGAATACAAATGCAGTGAAGACCACAGTCCTTGGGCTGTTTCTCGATACCTCGAAATGGCCTCTGGTTATGCACTGAAGTACTTATTGCAAGTAGACTGCCACTTGTGCACAACATTTCTGCACTCTGTTGTCATTTCACTGTTTATTATGCGTCTAATCAGCTGATCAGAGCTGGTGGTGGTGAATAACCTTGACTGGCATTTCAGATTTCAGTGAGGCAAAAGAAAAGATGTAAAGATGCCGATAGGTGTAAAACTAGTGTCTCGAGCTGGTGTTCTATTTGCACTGACAAAGTGGGTGCAATAATACCTTTCATTTTCTAGTTTTGTCACCGACTGCAGTGAATACTGAGAACTGTGTGGGAGTTACATTTGTAAAGATAAACACAAGGCCATCGACTCAAATCAGCACTGAATGTATGTATAATTGCGATTTTGGTATTTCCCCAGTGAATTATATGCTGCTGACTAGTATCAAATATTAATACAACTATTACTAATAATCTAAGATAAAGGAAAAGTATTTTCTAATAAGAGTCAGGTAGAACTCTCATAATCGTAATTTCCTTCATTTTCCAATCATTGTGAGACATAGATCATTTCTGAGATAGGTGCATCATCAGTTTAAGTAAATTCAGTTTAATTCGATAAAATAAGTGGGAAAGATTCACTTAGCATAAGCAAAGATTTGAAAACCTGAACTATGTTAGATTAGACCAAAAAACAAAAACAGCACACGCGCATGATTTCTTTAAGTGAATAAAATGAAACTTTAATCATTATTATAGTTTATAATACTTAAATACAGGCACTCAAAACTTTAAAAACAGTACTTGGGTTTGTCTTTTTCTCACTAAATCCACTACCATATTTTCCCAGTGATTCAATTTCTTCCAAACGCTGCATGTTTTTGATGGTCTGAACATACTTGTCCAATGTCTGGACCCACTTTTACCAGAGTCAGGAGTCACTCACACAGACTTCCTTTGAGGGATGAGCATCAACCATAAAATAGTGTACAAGTTTGTTCCAGTGACAACCAGCCGGCAGTCTGCTGGCTACGTATGAAGTCGTGGTGGAAGGAGACAAAGTGAAGGAAAAAGCTTGCTGGTTCGGTGTTGCTGTTGAGGGACTGTAAACACAATACAAACCACATCATGCTGTCTTAAAGTAACAGTTTGACATTTTCAGAAACGTGCTTGATCACCTCGTTATTTTGAGTAACAGTCGTTTCAGAGCTGTGCTAATAGTTTCCACTTGTTTCCCTTGTTTTTGCTTCGTAGCTCATCAGCATGTTTAAAGTGACATCAGTCCTCTCATCTTTCTGTTATAAAAAATGAGTTATTTCCCCAAATTTCCATATATATACTGTTAACATAGGAGGAGGTCAAATAATCTTACCTTCTGTGAAACTTTATAGATGTCAGCAGTTCTACAATCAGCAGAAAATATATTGATCTTTTTACCTCTTTTTGTTGTCACAAAAGTTGGGTTTAAACATGTAGGACTTGCTATGGTCATACTTGACCCATCCATCGAGCCCAATCTCCTCCCTGTGTAAACATGGTGGCTCTGTGATAAAATAACCTTAGATTCACCTTTGGAAATAAAGCATTATAATTATAATACGAACAATACAGTGTGCTGTATCTACAGGTCTTAACTTGCTGAAAAGGCAGTCAGAGAGAGAACACCATCACTGAACCCAATAATCGGCTGTTCTCTGATATGTTCCTTCATACCGCAAAAGTGGTGGGTGATATAAAGAGTTTTTAAGATGTGGTTCTGAGTCTGTGTATCAAAGCTGATTTTGATAGAGATCTTGCTGAGGTATTACCTAATTTCATATCTGGCAGCTATGATTAGCTGTGACAGGCCAATATGTGCAAATTTGCTAATGTGCTAATAATAAAGAGTGGAAAATCAGTGTATTGTTAAATATCTTTTTTATGCAGTCACTGTGAGTGATTAGAGCGCATAATGCACTGACGACAGGACTTAAAAGCTTCCTCTTTTGCCCACGCTCCACCGCTCCCTTAAGCTTCTTGCTTGTAACCTGACAAAATGGTATTGTACAAACTGCAACCTCCTTGGCAGATGTAATAACGTGGTTGCACTAATGACCTATGGAAAGCAACTGTGGTAATAATCTTTATTTTTTTTTAGCTTATTTTTTCTATAAATCAGTCGCCCTCCCACACTTAAACCAGACCTCTAATGCATTTCTCATTTTCCGAACCATGAAGCACGATGATCATAAATAAGCCACGTATTTATTGGAACAAAGTGCACTTTAAGGGGAACCACATTTAAAATATGGTGCATATTTTGTTAGAGTGAGCCATTAATAGTATCTCTAAACCAACACCTGCATCTGAGAAGTGCAGGTGTTGGTTTGTGAAATTGCCAGATACAGAAGAGCTCACTGTGGAGCCAGATGGCACGCGTTAACACCCCAAAGGCTGCTTAGAACACCACTGAGAGAAGAATCAGCGACTGAAGGTGCTGTTGTTGGTGCACTGACTGCAAGTCACTGATGTGGTAATTGTCCTTCACTGCAAAATAATGTGTAATTTTTCCCTTTTCTACTTCCAGACTCACTGATTTGCTCAAAAGATGACCTAAACAAAGTGGAAAGATTGCAAAATGGATCTGGAAAAATACAAAAGCTTCTCTGTGTATTCAGTTTTTTTTGGGGTTTCATGTTTGAATAAGTATTAAATTTTGTAAAGAGACTGAAAGCTCATGTTAGTTTAGACGTTATTCATAGTCAGGAGTATTATCTTTACAGCAGAACAAAACTCTGGCTGGTGAAATCGTTAAGGCTCTCACCATTCCTCTCCTCTGAACTAAACTGTGCCTTGGAAACCACCAGTCAAAACAATCTGCTACAAAGTTCCCTGTGGTGTCATAAGAGCAACATAAAGAACTGCAGAGCTCAGGACGCTTCACATATCACATCCCCCTGCCCGCAAAACTGTCCCGTCAGGTGTTGGAAAAACTCGCCTCTTTGAATCTCCGATTTAATTCACTGCCGTCAATGATCTGTTTTACCATCGCAAATATTTCTGGATGGTTCCCAGCTGCTTCCTGATCTGTTCTCCTTCTTGATTTTGAGCTGCTAAGAAAAATATGTTAATGTAGGCACAGACCCCGAAGCCTTGGAGCAAGATTTCTCAAAGTGCTACAGTTTTATGACATTGTTTGTGTTGATTTTATAGTCACAGATTTTTCTGTATTAGTTCATTGTCACTGGCTCTAACCCATATTACACCACGTTCTCAGTGCCAAACAGCAGAGAGACAGCTGGCAACTGAACACCGGAAATAGTTGAGAAATTAGCACCAAAAACGCACACTTCTCCCTCCTGTATTTGGCCGAGGAGAGTGAATATTGAACTTGAGTCATTGGACTCCACTGTCAAAAACTTAAATAAATGACAATGTTGCATCAAGTGTGCAAGAAGTGTGATAACGGGGGCTTTTTGCTACTGTGTGAACAATGTGGAAACTAATGTTATCTCTAATTGTTATTTGTTGTTGCGGTGAAATGGCAATGCATTGGCGCAGGATGTTTTCTTGCTACTTCAGATAATATTTAAGCACTTGCTGTGTGGTATCTGACAGCTCAGACCACAGTTCATTGCACGCCAATGCTAATATGGTTAACTGAAACTAAACTAAAAATAAGATTAGATAGATAGATAGATATGAAATACCATTTTAGCTCAATTTTGAAAATGCAAAACGCTTAAACTACTTAAACAAATCAATAAACATGCCTCACTGATGAAGGTTTCATGGACGTCTCTTGCAAACTGAGTCATCTGCTTTCGAAAAAGTTCTGTGTTTTTATTGTAATACCTGTACTGAGTTTCAAAAATATTGCCTCTGGCCCTCCATACAATAATAAATAAAAAGACTAAAACTAATGCTGATAGTAATAAAAAAATAAACTAAAACTTAACATTTTCCAACAATAAAAATTAAAGTAAAAGAAGAAAATCCACTCTGGAATCTGAAATTAAACTGAATTAAAAACAAAATGAAATAAAAATATAAACTAATTAGAAAGCTCTGATGGGTACCTCAGAAGCTATGGGTTATTTAAATGCCAGTTTAACATAGCTGACTAAGTCATAGTGCCATGCCACGGTGCAAACAGCTTAAGGGCTTTGGCCCATTCAGAAAGCAGCACATCAGTAAGGTTAAATACTCACTGGGCCTTTAGTTCTGGCTTATGAATGACTTTCCAGTTCATCTGAAAGATCTTGGGGTAAGTTACAAATTCTGTCATATGTTCTTCTACTTGTTTCACAGCTCTTCCCTGTTTGTCTTGTCTTAACAGTGAGGGGATGCTTTGGAGAAGTAAATTAACCCCATATTTCATCGGAAAAAGCCAGAGATTGGTGGCAATGAATTAACCGGACTGTTAACAAAACATAAGCATCTCTGTCTTTATTTATCTTCTAGGTAAAAGACTGGCTGACTTGTGTGTCCATAGCTGTGCTGCAGGTTGTGTGTGTGAAGAGTACTTGCAGGATAGTGAATTGGGTAATTGTCTCACTGCCCACAATTCCCCATAAAGCCACTTTTCCTTAAATCTGTGTTAAACAGTTAAGGAAAAATCATGAATGTGCTCATGTGCCAGCCCCCTATAGTGACTAATAGAGTAATTATATATAAAGCTGATGGGAACCGCCCAGCTGTGTGAAGAGTCTGTTGCTAGGCACAGATATTAGCTTGGAATCCAGCACAGACTTGCATGGGTCTTGTGGTTTTGGCGAGATGACTGAGGAAGCCGTTAGTTACATTTACAGGCCTGCTTACAAGCAGGACTAAGACCTCCAGCCCTCTCATTACACACAGACACACACACATAAAACTGCACACAGATGCTGATTGTGCTGTCTTGTCCTTCCTTAAAGGGTCCCTTCTACATGTAGCACAGTAAGAACTTCTTCTGTTACTTATGGCAGCAATTACTTTTTACTGAGACACTTTCACAAATAGGAATGGCCATAAGCTTACAGTAATGAGCCTCAGCAAAATGGAGGGGAATGCATAATTTTCATAAAGTTTCTGTTAGTGAGCCTGGAAGCTTCAGCCAAAGAAATGAGTAACAGCACATTGCTCGAACAAATGCCAAATTTGAGTTTTAGTCTCAGCATATTTTATTTAATTATGTATTTATGTATTTATTTATTTTTAAGATGAATGCATCAGAAAAATGAGTGATCTAATAAATTTACTGCATTTATAAATGATCAGAGTCCTCAGAGTTGTCATATTACTGAAAGGTATTGTTTATAACTCGGGGTCCTGACGTTTTGTCACAATCCCTGCGCCTGTCTGAGACCCATGTTTGGGCAACTAGTAATGCAGTACAACTCAGATTAAACTTAGCAATTGTGGTTTTCCTGTTTATTTACCTAAACGATACTTTCATTATCGTCTTGACTAAACATTACGGGAGACAGTAGGTGGAATGGGGGTTGAGGTTGCTTTGTGTGAGTGGGTAAAGGTGTTAAATGTGAGGTTTAGGGTCCAGGTTGAATATGATATACGTGTGTTATGCGTGAGCAGAGTTTGACCTCTTATGGGAAGTGTATCAGACATTCCTCGTTTAACCTACGCAGCCTCATATGTGAAACACGTGCAACGTACCCAACACAGTATGGCCATGTGCAAACATGCAGACTGCTCTAGCACCGGTATCACACTTACACTTCATAAACGCACGAGGGCTTTTTTTTAATCTAAAAGAATCTAACTGTGATTCAAAATTGGGTGTCAAATGCAGATCTTAAGCATGTTCATGCCAGTCCACAAGTTCAAGCAGAGCAAGCGTCCAAGCAATGACAGCTGTGTCAAGCTTTAGATTTCTTAGCATGTTGAGACAATGTGCATAATGTTAGTCAGTGTGAAGGCTACCGCTGCACAGTGTCAGGATCAGCTTTCACAGTGTTGTTGCTTTAACGCGCGCCAGCTAGAAAGACTTAAACGACACTAACAGCAGCTTGATTAGCTGTCATTTCAGCCTGCTTAGAAACGCTCATTAGTCAGAATATGAGAAACCTGCTTTCATCTGTCTCCGTCTCATAAGACAGGCAATTCTTAGTAATCCTCCACAGTTTACAATGTAAACTGCACGTGTAGGAATGAAAAGCTCTTACTCGAAAGTAGAGTTTTAGTGCTTTAGAGGAAATAAAGCGCTATTAAAATACGCAGTATATGATAGACACTGATATTTAATTATTCGCTGGGTACTTCGTTTCTCTCAAAAAGTGCTGCGATCAATTATAGAGCACCAAAAGAAATTCACATAAAACCAAAACTAAGTGAAAAAGCAGGGATAAGACTGAACAAGATGCTTGAACCGCAGCTATGGAACATTGCTGCTTGTTTTTGTGAAAGCTGTCACTGGTTTATCTGAGGAATTTAAACACCCTCAGCTGTGAATTACACCTGATCAGACCCATGCGTCACAGGGTAAGTACTGTATAGCCACCTTGGCATCACCCACTGGTTTTGCGGAGAATCATTTTGAAACCTCCAATTCAGCAGATCAACCACTACTGTTTGTTTGTGTGTGTCTGTGTGTGTGTGTGTGTGTGTGTGTGTGTGTGTGTGTGTGTGTGTGTGCTTGAACTGTACATGGTAAATGGAATGATTCTTATATAGTGCTTATCTACTAGTACTCCACATGATATAGTACTCCACATGAGCACTCAAAGCCCTTTATACTGCATGCCTCATTCACACATTAATACATGCACTTTTTTCTATGCTCGATTACACGAGCACACTGCATGTCCACGCTGTAGCCACTTGTCAAGGCAGACGATAAACATTTTGTAGATATTAACAGAGTTAATAAATTGATCAAGACTTCTATATAACCCCGCTTCTCCTTCTACCACGGCACAATTGGCAAATTTCTGGTATCGAAGTCTCCAAAGATACATCGTATTTTAGAGTAATGCTCAAATATTCAAAGAAGTGACACAAACAAAATATTTTAGTCACATTTAAAGGAAAGTGTCGCTAACACATGACTTACTGATTCAGAATGGGAGTGAACACTGTGAGTTTAAGTCTGACTATGTTTGAACGCAACGTGATCTTTGATTTGGAAGTCTTAACTGCGCAGGAGGATCCTTTATTTTACGTCATACTTGGGAACCGCAATTTCTATTAATATTTTATGTACTATGATTCATAGGATAACATAAACCAGATCTGACCTCAATTTTGGGAAATTACTGTGTGACAGCAGCCAAAACATGTCATTTCATGATTTCATATACATTTTGAGATCATGAAATGCTTCATCGGGTGCTTTTGGACCCGCACTCACTGATGGTGCTCAGTGTGTTCTTAAACTTTTATTTCGCTTTTATCGCGACCAGAATGTGTCCTAACTAGCAATAAAAGACACTAAGTTTATCAATAATATAACAAGAATTTTTTTTTGTGTGCATTTAGGATCCAGCTGTTGAACAGCTGCTGGGACTTTATCCTATAGGGTAGACTGCACGCTTTACTGTTAAAGCGCTAAAGGAAGACACTTAGCACAGAGAGTGCAGCGTTTATGACCAAAATCCTTCTTTCATATTTCTATAAACATTACTTTGTTTCAATAACACTGTTTATTTATGAGTAATTAGAAAAATAATTTGTGTAAGCAGAAAATGATCTACGAGACGCCAGATTTGTCTTAGCATGAATCCTTTAAAGTCAAACACAGAGACTTCTATAAAACCCCAGTTTTATTATAAACTCTTGCCATTTGCCAAAAAAAGTCATAAAGCGAATGAGAGCTTTGGATTTTGAGTCGACTTTGAAAATAAGAGAGAGGGTGTGGCCTTCAGAGCTTAATATACAAACACGCTCTCCTAAGGGATTTCATATCTTCTTGCTGTTGCAGCAAAAAGAAAGTTGTCTGTAAATGTTTGGGAGAATATTAGTATTCCTCTCACTGGACTTCCTCTGGGAACATTTCTGGCTAAAACTAATATGCAACTCCATTAAACCAAATAGTTCAGTCATCCAAATCACTCTCTAGATGACAGAACAGACCGTTCTTGGAAAGTTCTCACATTATTATACACACCAAGTCATTTTGGGGCTGAGCCTGCTTCACTCTATCCATCTGCTAAGAAAACAGCTGCTGCAGCATGTGATACCTCTGGTAAGGAGTGCTGCTTAAAGATTTCCTACTGTAAAGACAAGGGTCTGGCATTATACACACCCCTCCAGAACCAGCAGGTTGAATTCAGCTGTGAAAAATTGAGAGCCCTAACATCCATTCACCTCTGTGCAGGCTCTGGCTGTACTTGAACACTGCAAGGCCAAGCAGTTACATTCCACAGGCCATGTGACTCAGTTTCCACATGCAAAACAAAACCACACAGTTTGATCCTCAAAGGCTGCTTAAGCTCTGATACACACAAGAAGAAATGATGCAGATGTATGGTGTCTAAACAGGTCAGTATTTAGATGGTGAGCATGCATCAGCACAGTTATGAAATTGTGGCAAATACAAGAATCACCATTTTAGACACAAGAGGTGATAATGAGTGAGGTGCTTCACAAACTGGTGCTGTAGGCGGCATGGAGGGAAGCCAGTTAAGTCAAAGGTAGCTTATTAAACATAAATCAAAATGCAAACATCAAAGTGGGGTGATGCCAGGTGAGCATTTCTTCATCACTTCTCTCTCTCTCTGCCCACTTCTCTTTCCCAGCACCCCCAACCGGATAGAGCAGATGACTGCCCCTCACCTAGTCTGACTCTCCCTGAGGTTTCTTCCTGTTAAAGGGGAGTTTTTCCTTACCACTGTCACCAAATTCTTGCTCATGGGTGGGTGGTGTTGCTGGTGGTAGGAGTGTTGTGTGATTGTTGGGGTTTTCTTTCTTTCTTTCTCTTTATTATAGGATTTTACCGTAAAACACAAATCACCTTATGACAACTGTTGTGTTGCACTGGTGCTATATAAGAAAAACTGAATCAAATGAAGTGGTTTTCCAACTCATTCTGTTCAAGTCAAATCTTTATTGCAGTCACGGTTTAAATGGTGATCAATTCACAGAATGTAGTCTCTTATTTCTGAAACTCTCTTTTCTGCAGCATTCTGTATCGATTTGTTGTTGTTGTTTTCATCAGTGCCTACAAAAAAGAAAAAAGAAAGTGGCTCTCTTGTGACTGTCCAACCAGTGAGGTGAAAGTTAAAAAGCTAAAGAATTATTGACCCTCATTATACTTAAAACATAGATGTCTTAGTTTGCTGCTATTTCTCTTTGTTGTGTTTCTTTCATCTGTTGCACTATTGCATAGTAGGTAGGGTATGAGTACACTGCCAACATTAAGCCTAGTTAACACGCAGATTTTTCCCTTTTTCATGGATGCCCACCTCTGTGTAGAGAACACTGCAGCCACAGACCAGTTTTGTCACATTTAGTGTGGGTCTAGGGCCAAACAGCAGCAAGAGAAATTTGTGGCGGGCTACCTCATTCAGAAAAAGCCTTTAATTTAATTTAGAATTTGTTCAGTTTAAACCCTGCATCAAACTGGCGATCTGTCCCGAGTGTACCCCACCTTTCACACTAAGAATGCTAGGATAGGCTCCAACCCAACCCCCACGCCAGCAACCACGAATTGGATGAGAGAGAGAAAATGGATGGGTGGATGTTCAGTGTAAACTTTTTGGTTATTGTGTTATTTCCATGATATATGAAACATTAAACAAATGTTGGACTGGTGCTGCTAATGAGCAGCTGTTTCCAATGATGTCATCCTCGAACGCTGCAAAAAGAAAAACTCGCTGACGTTGATTAGAGCTGAGTCACTAAAAAGCTCTCACATGTAAATGGTAGCAGAGCAGATGGGAGGGGAAAAAAAGAAAAAAATGACGTATTTGTTACACACACCCGTTTTGCTGCTTGCGACCTGTTTGTTAAAGTATACTCTCCTTCCTTTGCCGGGAACAGTCTGGTCCAGATGTTTGACCCGACGCTGTATCATAATCACTGACTGAGTGGGAGACAGGAGCGCGGCGGGAAAAGGAGGCATGTGTGTACATGTGTCTTAAAGACATATCCCCACATATGTTCACCTCATTATCGTTCAGCTGCAGCTCACTCTGCAGGAATGCAGGGTAGCAAACACATGTCCACCTCCAAACCCCCGGTGACATATTAGCTAAACACACACACATGCACACACACACACAGACCCTACTTCATGCCACCAGCCCCACTTCCTGAGAGCCCCATCACATCACCCTCCACTCCACAGTTGGACCTCGACAATCAGACTGCTTTCGTGTACTTAGACTAGAGGGGGAAGAAGAAAAAAAGAGCGTTCCTGGACATTTAACTGACACAGAAAAGATGCCATGGAGTCAGCGGAGAGATGCTTCTAATGAAAAGCACATGACTGGATCTGAGTGCAGTCATCTAAACAATGGCGGGGTGGGTGGGAGACAAAGAAGAGATGCAGTTACAGCTGGGCTTTCCCTCGCAGAGGTCCAGTGTTTGTTTATCAAAGACTTGAGATACAGAAACTAAGGCTTGTTGCAAACATGCAAATATGGCACGCAAACACGTCACGGTGCCCTGGTGTTTATGTATTTAGTTATTTCATTTTTCAGACCTACGCACTCATCATATAGTGTGACAAAAACAAAATAATAACAAACTGCACAACGGTTCAGACACATAAAAGAGCCGGTGGTCTACCAGAAGGAATTAAGATTAAATCTCTCTGGCTCCCAGCCAAGCTAAGGGGGGAAAAAAAGAACCACTGTGACCTTCAGAGGGAAAGAAGCCAGGGAACAAACCCAACAGGCAGGCTTGTCCACCAAAGGAGAGCGAGAGGGGGAGAGAGAGGGAAGGGAGGGCTAGGGACCAGAGGAACAGAGGAAGAGCAAGAGGGAGTGAGGGAGCGAGGGGTAGGAGAAGAGTGAGAGAGGCAGAGAGAAGAAAAGACACAAAACTTGTGACTTGACAAAAGAGGGCAGGTACCAGAGGCAGGTAAGACCCTTTATTTGTTGTTTCCACTGGGGGCTGTTTTTGATGGGACCTGATGAGTAAAGGTAAGAATGCAGACAGAGTTCTGTGCATGTGTGTGTATGTGTGTGTGTGTGAGTGTGAAACAGAGAAGCCAGGAGAAGCAGTGAGGGAAGTGTTTGTGGACAGAAGGGGAATCCTGGCACGGGCACAGCTGGGCCATGCTGCCGAGTTTCTATAGAAACAGTTTGTCATACAAAGTGGCACTCTGTCCTCCAGGGAGCTGCCACACGCTGTGACTCTGCTGCTTTTCTCTGCTACTGCACGCTCACCTTGATTTCATCTTTTTCCATTAGTGAGTACAGAGAGCTACCACTGCAGTGCAAGTGAAAATATGCAGACTAGAAGAGCTCTAGCTGTTGTTTAAAAAAAAAGAAATGCCATATTGCTCACTTTTGGCAATCAGATGGATCCCCAGGGGTTTTAAAGGCGGTGCACAATTACATTTTTGGCTTCTTCTGTGGTGAATTCAGATGGATGCAGTTCCTACATGGGTGTAAACCAACAGTTTAAAAAGCTGAAATGGAACGTTCTAGTTTAAAAACAAGCATGCACTGAAAAAAAAGTGCAATCACATGATGTGCTGACATAAGAAGGTTTGTGAAGTGTGTGAAGAATTTGAAAAGAAAAACAGCAGCTACTTTGGAGCTGGCTGATGGCGATGTGTACAAAGACGCGGGGATGACAGTTTCCAGATTTCTGATGCTCGTCCTTCTGCTCTCAGCTATGTTTACATTCTAACTACTGTCGTCTGGTTTCTTAATAAATTTATCATGTTTTATTAGAGCATTGAAGAGCACACTTAGTTGGAGTTTTTGTATTTCTAAATGTATGGAAAGAATCTGTAGATGTTAGAGCTTGGCATAAATTTTGTGATTATTGTGCTTAGTCACAGTCACGGGTCTTTTTTTAAAGATATCTGACTCAGATAAGTGAGGTCGACTGGGGATGATGTAACTTTTTGTCAGGGCTTTTTTTAAAAAGTGGTTTTATGAAACGCTAGTTTTTTTTCTTTCTTTCTTTCTTTTTTTGGTAAAGGAATGATGGGCTGTTCTGCCAAAAAAAGAAGGTTGGAAGGAGCCCATCATCAGTGATGAAAAGGGCGTTATGAAACTGAAAATTTTTGAGGATGAAATGCTTTAGATATAACCTAAAACTCACACTAGTTCTATGACTTTCTACTTTTCCTTTAACCAGATAATTCTAAACTTTAAATATATATATAAAGCAAACTGTTTAATAGCTGCACATAAACATATGATTAGTTGTCTGAAAAATATCAGCAGTAAAGTAAGAATGTGTTAGTTTTTAGTAATGTTTAACCTTTATCTCACCAGTGCTTGCATATATCTTTTTAACCTTGCAAACAGCCGTTGAGAACGTAATGCCACCACTTAGTAGGTCCACATGGTCTTCATCAAGTCCAGTAAGACAAAAGTATCTGATGTTTAAAATATGCAGATCCAGTTCAAAGTCACAGTAGATTGTGTTTGTTTTAAAGCTTTGCAACAGTTTGTGTCATGTACTAGCAGTGATCTCTGTCCTACAGTCCTAAGTATAGTTCTCATGCTGATAACGATCAGATTAACTCATTGAGGTCATAAATAACAAACTGGTGAATCAGCCATTGTGGACACCGAGTCTTTAATTGTTTGCCAAACTTCTGGTCGTAACAGCAGCACGACAGGAAGGAAATCTGGCTGTGGATTTAAACGAGGGGTTGCAAGGCTCTGAGAGGGAAAATGAAGGGCAGTGCCAGGGAATGCTGTCAGAGAAATGTTCAGATTTGTTATTTCAGGCATTTTAGATATGAGGCTCATTCCTGCCTGATGATTTATATCAAACTGAACAAAGGCAAAGAGAAAGAGCGCTGGAAACAAATGGTGGATCTGTGATGAGAGTTTATGTTTTTCCTAATCTTTGTGATACTTATTTACAGGGCTTTGCTGATAATATAGAGAATAACGATTTAGCCATAGTTACCATGGCCTGAAAAAGATCGTTTCACTTTGAAAAGTGAATTCGATTCACTGAAGGGTAAATACCTGCAATGGTAAGCCAAACAACAGCATGTATGTGTGTGTGTTTCAGTCTCAGTCTGACGTAATTTTGTTATCCACATACAGAACTCTGAAAAAGTATCCCTCTCCTTCCTGATTTATTAATGTTTTTGCATATTTGTCACATTTACATGTTTCAGATCATCAAACAGATTTTAATATCAAAATACAGTTTTTAAATGATGGCTTCTCTAATTAAGAGAAAAAAGTTATCCAAACCTACCTGGCCCTCTGTGAAAAAGTAAAAGGGGCAAAAGTTGCCCCTGATTCCATTATTATTACAGTATTACTTATTGATTCTGGGATCTCACTGGCTTTGTTTTGAGAGTCACCACCATCTCTAACCAGCATGTCAATATTACATTCATGCAAATGAATTGCATTGTGCCTGGTCAAATGTTTGTGCATGTTGTGGAGTTATTTCTCCCCCTTCTTCTCCCCCTTGTGGGTCATTACTCAAAAAAAGTAATTATTACAAATATTACACAGAACACTTTCATTAAAGGTAATGCAGTACAATACTTAATTACTTACTCTTTACATTGCTTTCCATAAAATGAGCTGAAAAGCATTGTGCATTTTGGCTAGCTTAGCGTTAGCATGCTGTCTGTACAGGAGCTTGCAAAAACCTGAAGCTGTGTTAGCAGCATAATGCAGATGTTTCTGTCTACTTTACCATCGTGCTCTCATCCTATTATGCAATAGAAATGAAAGTAAAGTCCATATCCACGCTTCAGACTGTGCCACTGTTTTCCTCCTCCTGCATGTGAACTTAAATCAGCTGATTGTTGTTTGAGTGCTACAACTGATAATCGTGATCCACAGGCAAGCGAACCAACAACTCCAGAAACTGAACTACTGGGAACTAGTTCTCTGCAAGAACTGGTTCTCGATTCCCTTCCCTAACCGACAACGATGCTCTTACGTTGCCGTGGAGTAATTTTAGCACACTCTTCTTTTCAGAATTGTTCCAGACACATTCGAGGGTCTAAATCTTGAGAGGTGGACCTTGTGGTGTGTTTTGGATTATTGTGCTGCTATATAACCTGAGTGAGCTTAAGCTTCAGGGCACAAACGGATAGCTGGACCTTCTTCAGGACTTTCTGGTAGAGAGCAGGAAAAGATGCCATGGATCATGGTTCCATTAACTACGGCAAGTCGTCCAGCAGCAAAGCAGTCCCAGACTATCACACTACCGCCACCATATTTGACTGGTGGTATGATGTACTTTTTGCTATGTTAGTTTTACACCAGATGCAACGAGTCTTGTTAGTCCACAGAATATTTTCCCAAGCCAGGTAGGTTTGGCTATTTTTTTGTTTTCCCTTAATAGATGCAATCATCATTTAAAAACTGCATTTTGCATTTACTCTGGATATTTGAGTCTAATGTTGAAATGTGTTTTATAAACTGAAACATGAAAGTGTGACAAATGGGGCGTGGGGTGCAAATACTTTTTCACAGCACTGTAGCTAAACCGATTTGCTCACAATTGTTATATATTCTTAAACCCTGTCAGTTACAGAACATGTACAAATCACCTCCCCTGTCCTGTCATGGTGAAATGCAAGCTCATAGGTGTGCCTAAGATGACTCCTTGTATGAGCAATGTGATGAAATATACAAAATGGAAATTCCTTCTTACAAGCAACTTTGGAAAATTCCTCATGCACACACAAAACAAATCTTCCTGGTGTGAAGCTTTAAACACACACCGATTATAAAATGCTGTAAACACATATTGAGTTCATGAGAGCTTCGTTCCAGTGCGCCTCCCTTTTGTTGACATATTTTAACCTTGCAGGCTTGCTTTCTCTACACAGCTCTCCCCTCTCGACCCATGCTTACAATAGTGCCTTTATCCCTAAACCTTTCATAAGCGCTCATTTCCTGTATCAGTATCTGCCCTACACTCTCTTGAATTTAATCAAATTAAGGAAGTATGGCTCCTCCTCAGACAATCCCACCTCTTCAAACACAGATTACTTTACGGAGCTACACATGTCCATCTTCCATTAGTTTAAACTGCAACAGAAGTGTGGGAGCAATTCTTAAGGTAGGCTGTGGGACAATCTTGGTATATAACATTAAATGTTTTCATAGAGTCAGGTGAGCATTGCTTCACGTAGGCTTTGGTAATGCTGTTTCACTCAGTTCAACCCTGAAAACACCTTCTTAAAACTGGTCGAACAGCAACCAGCTTGAAAGTGGAATCTTTCCAAAGAGAAATACAAACTAACGGATATTTTTAGTAAAATCAGAGATAAGATGAATGCCCGGGATTGCACGTAGCCTTGTAGGAAAAAAGGAGGGTTTGTACGCGGCTGAGTCATTACACCCACATGGAGAAAGAAGCACCAAAAGGACGTATTGTACTGAATTGAACTATTTATTTTTTCTTTTTGTTTTTTTGAAGCATCTTTCTCCCTTAACTTAATGCCTTTCACTGTGAATACTGCACAGTCGGTAGAAATCGCTACTTACACTTCATGCTTTTCCTAGGACAATGAAGGCTGGTGCGAGACTCCTGTCGGCACTGACTCTGCTCCTCCTACTGGGGGCAGTGTTCACACAGAGGCCTCGGCCAAAGAAGCCCACCAGGCGCCCAGCTACCCCCAGAAAGCCTCCTGCTCGTCTCCCAACTGTACCACCCCAGCCTGAGCCAAAGGAACCAACAGATTTCCCCCCACCCATCCTGGGCCCACCTTCCATCTTTCCTGACTGCCCCCGGGAGTGTTTTTGCGCCCCAAGCTACCCGAATGCGCTCAACTGCGAGAACCGGAACATTCGTGTAATCCCAGTGATTCCATCCAGGACTCACTACCTGTATCTCCAGAACAATTACATCTCCGAGATAACCTCGGAGCCCTTCCTCAACGCCTCTGAGGTCCGCTGGATCAATCTGGCAAACAACCGTATTCATCGGATAGATAAGCAGGTCAGGGAGTTCACCTCTATAAATGCTCAGGATTTAAAGAAATAGAATCACTTTACTACAGTTGCTTTGCATCTATCTCTCGCGCAGGTGTTTGAAAAGCTTCCATCACTTCTGTATCTCTACGCCCAACGAAACCAGCTTAATGAAGTCCCTTCAGGCCTCCCAGAAACTCTGGAACAGCTCCGCCTTAGTAGGAATCGTATTTCCAAGATCCCACCTGGGGCCTTCAACAACATGGGGAGCCTGACTATGCTCGATCTGTATCACAACCAGGTGAACCTCACTGTTACAACACTGTGCTATCTAGACATGTATGGAGCCTAACTAAATCTCTAGCATTTGTGGAGCAAATATGTGATGTCTTTTCTGTCAGCTGAGTGACAGTGGCCTGGGTAAGAACAGCTTTAAGGGCCTTACGAACCTGGTGCAGCTCAACCTGGCTCATAACACGCTGAGGAGGATGCCTACTAGTATACCAACCAGCCTCGTGCAGCTTTTCTTGGATAGGAACCGTATCGATGACATCCCAAAGCAAGTATACGGCGCACGCATTGTCCCAAAGTTGATTATTCCCACTGAGAATATTTGTTGTTGTCTTTTTTCAGAAACTTCTTTGACAACTATGTTCACCTGGCTTTTGTGAGGCTGAACTACAACCAGCTGAGTGATAAAGGAGTTCCCAAGAATGTGTTCAATGTCTCCAGCCTGCTAGACTTGCAACTGTCCCACAACCAGCTCGCTTCGATTCCTTTGTTCAACAGTCACCTGGAGCACCTGCATCTCGACCACAACACCATTGAGAGTAAGTAACCAGCAGACACGTCAGTCCCAGTGAGCGGTCATCACTGTGCTTTTGAAGCAAGGCCTCCACATCAGGGAGCATAACCACAGTTTGTCTCAACGTGGGCTGAATGTGGTCTTAGCGTTGTCCGTGTCTCCCTGTTTCTGTTTGGATCTGGTGGATCTGGTCGTGTGGCAACTGAACAAATAATATAAGATAAGAGATAAGATAAGATAAAACTTTATTAATCCCTCGGGTGGGTTCCTCTGGGAAATTCGGTTTCCAAAAGCACAGCACCAACAGGAGTTACAGAACATGAGCAGAATATTATATATATATACACATATATAAATACAGAGACATATATAAATAAAATATACGAAAGGGATAAATAGAATAAATAGGAATAAGAATACAAGGGAATTGCACATTTCAAGTATTGAAGTCTATTGCACCATTGACTATTAACAAAAAGTATTGCACAGTGAAGTGAAGAGGCACTACAGCTTAGTTGTTCCCCCCTCCTTTGTCCTCCTGTTTCCCCTCCCTATCCCCTCCAGAGAGGAGTTAAACAGTTTGATGGCGTGTGGGACAAAGGAGGTTTTAAGTCTGTTGGTTCTTGTCTTTGGGAGAAGCAACCTATATGTCGTTGATTTAAACCCCTCTTTTTAACCTATGTATTAACCGCTGTAAATTGTCTTGGTTAGTTATACCCGATTGTCTTGTGTCCTATGCCGACTTTAATGAAGACAGATTAGTGTAGTCTGTTGACACTACAGCTGTAATTTGATCAGCGTGCAACACAAACCAAAAGTATTTTTTCAGATATTCTGTTATACCTGTTTCTGCGCCACGATTACAAAACAACTTTGGCTTCTGGCCATTTTTTTTTCAACTTCCACTGACGTTAATCATCATGACGAGATGTATTTTATTTTTTTATCTCCTCTTGTTCCAATGTATTTGAATTTATTTTAAAAATATGTTTCTTAGTTATTTTGATGCAATAATTTAAGGGCTTACACAATGCAATCTTCTTCCACACCGTTGGAGAGAAGACGTTAAAAATACTGAATTAGCTGCTGGGTTTTGTTTTGTTTTGGGGGTTTTAACTACACAGTTAGAAATGTATTAATATTGGTGGACTCAGTAACACTTAATCATATTTTCAACATGAAACACTTACTTTTCTGAAGCATGTGTTGCATTACAGAGAAATCAGATGTGATCCGATTTAAAATACTTACTTGTGTTTTCCAATAAAGTATAATCAATTTTACAGTTGAGCTCTGTTTAAAGGTGAGTTTGTTTTTTTCTCAAATATACCCACTTCAGTAGCATTTAAACACACTGATATTTCTGTCTTTTTTGTATCCTTTGTTTTATTCCTAAAAACATTTCTCATGCTATTTTCTAAGTTAAAACATCATAAAAAATAAAGATTTCTTCTGAAAATTTATGCTAAGCACTTCATGTTTAAATAAATAATTCAGATCATGCATAATATTTAAGATAATTATCTTCTCAGGCTATTATCAGGCTATACCCCGCTCTTCCTGTATATAAATTGCTATAATGAAATAAATTATACAATAAACAAACAAAACTGTCAAATCTAAAATAGCATATTTTCTTATTTATATGCACATGTGTGAGCACTTGAACAGTAGATCTTAATGACTGTGTATTTTCCCGACAGGCATCAATGGCACCCAGATCTGCCCATACAGCGTGCAAGCTGACCCGAGTGATATGAGCCAGGTTCCCAAGCTAAGGTATTTCACATTATGTCATAATGCGTGTCTCAGCACTAACCTAAAGAATGAACTCGTCTGAGCTGCACCTGTGACCTGTGTGTTAACAGGAAGTAAACAGGAACAAAAGAATTTTGTCCGGAAATGCCAGGTTCAAAGAGCGAAAATCCCAATGACATATTAGATAACTGTTCTGTTGTTTTTAGGTATCTGCGTTTGGATGGAAACCACCTGAACCCTCCCATCCCTCTGGATGTCATCATGTGCTTCAGGCTCCTTCACTCTATTGTCATTTAGGAAAATGGGGGCTTGCACATGCAGTACTGTGCAAAAATCTTGAGCTGTGCGCCATTTCTTTATATTTTGTTATTAAAGTGTGAAAAATGTGCTTTCTTGTCATTTCTTTAAGTGGTCTCCAGAAATTGTTCGCCGGGCTTCTTAAAGGACATTCAAAGCTCTTCATTGAATGTTGGCATCTTTTTGTTCTGTTCTCTATCAAGATGATTCCATACTGCTTCAGTAATGTTGAGGTCTGGGATCTGGAGAGGCCAGTCCATGACTGACAGTGTTTAATTGTGTGTTTTTCTATCCTGGTATCTTTTACTGCTTTGTCAGTGTGTTTGGGATCTTTGTCATACTGAAAGTTGAAGCTTCTGCTAATCAGATACTTTGCAGATGGTACCACATGGTGGATCAAAATCTGACTGTACATTTCTGCATTATTGATGTCAATTGATTTGACAAGATCCCCAACACCACTCGCTGAAATGTAGCCACAAACCATGACAGGGCCTCTGCCATGTTTGTCTGCAGACACACACTGTGCTACATCTTTCTTGACCTCCTCTGTACATATTGACCATAATTTGAACTAAAAAATTCAAATTTTTGGTTCAAAGAAGACCTGTTGGGACTGATATTTGCTCCCATTCTTGTGTAATTTGACATACCTTAACCTTTTCTCCATTTTACTTAATTAAGAATGGCTTCTTAACAGCCGCTCTTCCATTTCTGATGAGGCTTCAGTGAACAGTAAATGAACTGAAGGGTCAGATGCATCTCTCGGGTCATGTTTCAGATCTTTGCTGGATTATTTGACCTATTTCTTCTGAATATAACTTTCAGAAAAACTTTTAAAAGATTTTAATTTCTTGGAGAACTGTTGCTCACTACTATAAAGAATTACAAGAAAGTCTGGCTCCAAAACAACAAGAAATGAGGGGTGGCTCAAGACTTTTACACAGTACTACTGACACACACACACACACACACACACACACACACACATATCCATGAAAACATAGACTCTGTGCTAAGTGCATTTCATTGTAAAGTATGGTGTTAACCCAGCAGTAGACGCTGTGTTACTGTAATACTGAAAGAGGGACTGCAAATAACTGCAAAACTTGGATGGTTCAAGCTCTTTTAATTGTGATGACAAATTTAACTATTGCCATTTTTTGGACAGTCCCAACATTACACTACAAATCAGCATAAAATGTGGCTATGCTGACATTTAGAGTTAGGCTTCTGTAGTAGTTGCAGTTTATCAGTGTTTTTTGTTTACAAAACTTCATGTAAAGAAAAAAAGTGAAAAATATAGCTTGAGCAACGTCTGAAAACACGGGGACATTTACAGACATGCTACAGACATAAACGGTAGTTAGGTTAACAAGAATAGGTCAACAGAGTGGGGCAGCAGTCAGAGGCAACGAATAACTACGCAGTGGAAGTTAAAAGAGATAACCAGCTTTAAATAACTAGCTCCATGTAGTTAAAACTGTTTCAAATGTGCCTGTGATTTTCAAGATACTCTTTGTAAAAATGTCATTTTATTCTTGTTATCCCTAATCTTTTGTATATTATTCTTCTGTATAAAGAAGCTTTGTACAAACAATGGAAAATAAAAGTTCTCCTTGATCATCTGATAATGCTTGATGTTTGAAATAAAAAGTGTAGTTTTCTTCCTCATTTCGCTTTTCTAATATGCTTCACCGCTCTCTCAGCTTAGTCGACACCAACCCAACCTGTTTCACAATAAAATGAGCCTTTGGATAAAAGCAACATGTCAGTAACTGACCAGCTATAAAAGGAACATTCCAAAGAAGCTAGAGGTAAGGGTGTCGCCTATCTGTAAAAGGCTATGTGCAAAAACCATAAAAGACGGATGTAGCACCATAACGTCAAGGTCAGCATTTTGGCCAATGCCATGTTGGTTGTTTGGAGACTGAATGACTCCCCTAAATCTGCTGGCACTTATACCTAAACAGACAGATGTGTTTACCATACCATAAAACAGTAAAAGAAGGTACGACCTCTCTCATGACCTTAGGATACGTATATGCCAGAGCACTCTGGGAGGCGGTCTTTGCAGACTGCTAAGGATCAGACATCCTATCACTATGCAATCGATTATATACCTCTAAGCATATATGATTATATATTTCTAAGCATAAATGACAGTCCAACAATATAAACCTAACAGAGGTCTATTCCAGTGACTTGAATTAGCAGAGGTGAGGTCTAGTAGATGCTAAAGGACCACAGCTACTTGTGCTGGGACACCTGTCAATGAACCCACCCAAGGCCTCGACTCAATAATCCAGGTGGATATTTATATACATTTCTTTTTCTACCAGGTCTTAAAAATGCCTTTTTTCAATGCTTTAAAGTTTGGCTTTTTATCATCATGACTTCCTCTCACAGCTAACTTCAAGTGGCAGGAACCACAGGTTTGTGCACTTCCTCGCTGGCTTCATTTTAAACTCATATATACATGGCTATTTGAGAATAATAATTTCTAAATGTAAAATTTCAGAGAATCTGAAGATTTGTTTCTCAGGGTGACATAATAAAAAGTCAGACTATCCAGACAAGAGACAAGAACCTAGTAGTGTAAATCACTGAATGGCCTCACCGTTACTGAACACAGTTTGACGCTTGAGTCACAAATACAAGTTAAAGCTGCAACATTCAAAGAAAAAATCCTATGAAAACAAGATCCAGAAATGGTGCCACCTCCTGTGAGCCTGAGCTCATCGAAAAGACAGCATTTATACAAGCTCACATTAATGCTGAACAGTATACACAGGTACTGTAGTAACATGTGCTAGCATCCAGAAAACATTTTTTCATAAGAGGCCCTTGTTTATTTAGCAAGGCAGCAGTTAACCACATGCTAAACGAGTTAGGACAACATGACTTTTCAAAAAAAAGAAGTTTGCGTGCTGAACTAGCGTGCAGGGCCGGGCTCTACCACCAACTGGAAACATTTGGTGCATTGTGAAATGACAAATATGACAACCAAACTTTTCAGAAAGAACTGGAACACCATCACAATAGCATCAGCAAACTGCTTTGGTTCATTCTTCATAAAAAAACAAAATTCATTCCATTTAGTTTCACTTCACTGTTTTTTTTGCCTGATGCGCCCCACCGGCAGTACCTTTGTGTCCTACCAGTGGGGCCTTCCCCGCAGTTTGAGAACCACTGGTGTAGAGTTTCCATGTTAACCCTATGGTCTGGGTGGTGTTTTTGTGGGTGCTCTGATTTCCACCCACAGTCCAAAGATATGCATGTTTGTTTAAATCGCAAGTGAATTAAAGGATTTTTCATTCTGTTTATTGACTGTGACAGTTTAACATGTAATAAAGCGGAAGTGACTAAAGGCTGCAAAATTGCACAACACAGCGCAAACAGAAGTAACCATGTGCACGTAAGAATGACTGGATTAAGCCAAACTCTCATAAGATACATCATAAGAAAATATTTAATATCCACTTTGTTTCTAAAATGCTTGATGATTTTACCTTTTAAGATGTCTAAAAACGATTTCAATGAAACATGCTGACATTTCAACTTGTTTCAAAGAGTAACAGTTGAAAAAGGGTTGAGAGAAACTGACAGTGGCTACGCTGGCAATTTTGTCAATTTTTTGTGTTATTTTATTCGGTCAGTGCCGGTTTCAGTGTAAGAAAAAAGTCACTTTGTTCCCGAGGCTCTGTATTAAAGAGGTAGTACTGCATGACTGCAACTCTGGTGGAATTGAGAATACAATAGAAAAGCATTAGAGGCTTTTTAACTGTCTCTAATTGACTTCATTTACAGGTTATTCCTACTTTCATTGGGTTTTTCTGCTTCCTACCGCTGCAAGCGAAGTTTTAGAAGACGCCAACCAGACCTGGCGAGCAGGTCTGGTTGGTGTTTCCAATCAGGACTTGTTGACTGAAGTGATGTCAGAATGCCCTTCGAGTAAAAAGACAAAAGCCGATGAGAGGCTTTATTTCCAGTACACACCCACAGTGTTATGCAACATTTGGAAGTAGATATACCAATCAATCTGAAATCTAAAAGAGACAAGAAATAAAATGATATTGCCACAAAACACTTTCTTTTACAATTAATCACATTAAAACAACACAGACTTTAAAAGGTCATAAGGCAATTGATGCAGGGAGTGACTTCTTAATGCGGAAGCTGCAGCGGCTTCAGTTTTAATGATGAAACTCTAATCTAGCAACAATGATTACTCATCCATTATTTACATCACGCATCACTGAGAGTGAAAGTTTTTCTTCACAATGACAGCACTACTCACCAAAGAGGAGGAAATCAGCAGTAATTCCTTTTTCCATTATTCCAATCAGAGACTGAAACATCACCGGGAGTTCCTTTAATTGCACCGGACTTCCTCCTCCTGTAAACCCATTCACATGCATGCACCTGTGCAGTCCCATGCATGTTTAACCTGTTCGATACCTGGTAAAAAAAAATCCCCTTACTCCACACTATAAGAGGACACAGGATGGAGGCACAGAGACACAGCTTCACCAGAACTCTCCCTCTGAGTGACACGCGCACAGGTGAGTCTGAATACAGGTGATGCTTCTCTAGGCAATGATCATGGTAGCTGATGGACTTGACATAGTGTTTCCTTTATTCTGGATATTGGTAGTTTATAAACAGTTTTTTTAAATGATCCAATATCCATTTATATATCTATAAATGCTCATAAAGTATTTTTTAATTTGTGGATTTGAAGTTTTTTATCTGTTTTGATGATCTGAGGAAACTGTGATGAACCTTTTTCCTAAATTAATCAACAATTTTACATAATACACAATTCTTACAAACCGAAACGCTTCTGTTAGTTTTCTCACCAGATCGCCATCATCAGGATGAAGATGCTTCTCAGCTGCTCTGCTTCCTTCCTCCTCCTCCTGCTGCTCAGCTGTCTGACTGAACCTGCGGAGAGCCGAACTCTGCATCTGGACAGCTGCTCTGTCAGTGTTCACACACACGAGCTGCGCAAATACTACGCACACATACGATCAAACGCGGTGAGTTCAGCGAGCAGTCGTGCAATCGAAACCTCTGGCAAGAACTTGCACAAGTGTAACGTCAGATTAAACTGGCAGAAAGTCATTGTAACTGGATCCTGTGTTTTTCTTTTCTTTTGTGATAGATTTCGGAAGACAACGAGATCGGAATGAAACTTCTGGATAGATCACTGATGAAAAACGTTCAGGTGAGCTCTCGCGTTGTGTTGCCACTGAGTCATGATGATTTGCCTTTTATATTTACTTTTGCTTCCCTTTTTTTTTGGCAAGTGTCTTCCACATATTAAGTCTCTATCACCAGTATATTGGCTCTGAAAATAGGTTGTGAAAGGTGCTAGAATCTGACTTTCGCCATGTCCCCCTCAGGATGGTCAGACATGCTGTTTCCTGCGTCTTGTGCTGCGTTTCTATGTTGAGAGAGTGTTCAGCAACTATGCCTCATCTGAGCCAGAGCAACAACGCTGCTCCAGCGCTCTGGCCAATGCTTTCGTGAGCATCAGAAGAGACATCCATAAATGTGTAAGTTTGCTCTCCAGTCTCAAAATGTGCTTTTTTTTAATGAAAAGCTGTCATAGATTGTTATGATAATTGTGCTTTTCTGTGTATAGCACTGCCAATGTGGAGAAGAAACCCAGAGAACAATTGATTCAGTGCATGCTGAGTTTATCAAGGTAAGACACACAATAAAATCTAAAATGACTTCCTGTCCTAGATGCTCAGTAATAAGCCCCAAGATCAGTTGTTGTAATTTTCCTAATATAACCTAGTTAGTTAGGAAAAAGCTGTGATCTGTGAAACTTTGTTGTATGTCAATAATATCTTTAATAATGTTACTTTTTGTTTTGGATTTCAACAAGAAACAAACACAAAAGGGTTACTGTTCAGAAACACAGCACACAGAGAAAATACCTAAAACTGCAATGATTTCTAAGTCTTGTAAACTAATTTTTATTCACAGTAGATTCTCTGAGTCTTTTGATGATATTATTTACTGCAGATGACGAGATAATCAAAGCAGTTTTACTTTATTCTGAAATTATTCAACAATTAGCTGATGTTTTTGCAGATAGTTGAATCTTTGTCTATCTTTACGTATGAGAAACTCTGCCTCTCTAAGAGGCCCTTTTTATACCCAGTCACGTTACTGAAATGCTGCCAATAAATTGAATTAGTTGCAAAATGTTCCTGTATTGACTTTCTCAGCCTTTTGTTGCCCCTGTCTCGACTTTTTCGACGTGTGTTGTCACCTTCAGATTCAAAATCAGTTAATTTTTTCTCAGTTTAAACGTTTGATATTATTTCTATGTTTATATGATAATCGTATCACCTTGCACGTGTTGTATTTTTTTAGATTTATTTATTTTCTTATCTAACCCTTTTTTCCATTTTTCCCTTGTTCCTCTTTCTGCTGAGCAGCTACAAGCAAACAGGGCAGCACAGAAGGCAGTGGGTGAACTGGGCACTGTGCTGGAGTGGCTGGAAGCACTGGGACCCAAAACTCAAAGAAATTGAGCTGCTCTTTACAAATGTGCTAATTTAAGTTTTGTGACATGTTGCATTTCTATTTTTTCACTTGAAAGAACTTGTATCCACTAATGTGGACTGAACTTGTTTGCTATATTTATAACTAAACAAAAACAGACATGTATACTTCTGAGGAAGCTGTTACTGTAAGATTGTTTACTAGACTTAAATGTTTGTTTTTATATTTGTAAATACTTTAATTTAAAAATCAATAAAAAAAAAATACAACTGTACTGTGTGCTCTCTGAGAGTTTCCTGTCAACAGCTGATGTCTGCTCTTCATTACCATCTAGTGGCCATCAGTGAAAATGCAGTTTTCTGAAACTGTCCTAATACCAGATTAGGAGCCTGCTCGTGTGTCTGCTTCTGTGCTTTCTGAAATTGTCTCAAATCAGTATTCATGGTGTAGCCCACATTTTATCACAGTCTAGTATTCTGCTTCGCGCAAACGCTGACAGTATCTGGGAACATGTGGACAAATTGCTTTAGTCTGTTGTCAGGACTGACATCAGTCCAAAGGCAGATATTTGGGATTTAGTGTTAAAGGGGATCTTTTAAAGTCCAGACACGATAAAGTTATGGCTGGAAGTCATGGTGATGCTTCCTCTAATATATAATCTATATTTGAAAGAAGAGAAGAGAAGAGAAGAGAAGAGAAGAGAAGAGAAGAAGAGAAGAAGAGAGAATGTGTTTCACTTACTGTTATCAGATCAAATCCATTTAATCTGATGTGTCTTTTTTATGTGCAGCAGATGTACAGCTAGTAGATAACTTGATCTGGCGGGCTGCTCTGCCTTCTCAGCTTCTTAATGCGTGGTTTGTTTTATGCCTGTAATACTGTATGACTGGGCCTATTAGTTCCAATAAATCACCTGAGAACAAATCAGCCTGTCACGTCTGCAAAAAGAATTAATTGAGGGACATTATCTGAGTAAGCTTTAAGGGACATGTTGAGTCGGCTTTGATCCTACTGCTTGAACTAAGACTTCACAAATCTAAGAAACACAATGACAACATTCAACAATTTGACTAAACAGGACACACATGCTTTCATGATTAAGAGTGGATGTGTAGCAAGCCCTCTGGCTCTGTCTGAACAGACATCTGATTACTAGCTGCTTGAATACATGCCAATACTGTGAATGTTGTGTCAAATATTACAAAGGAAATTGCTTCCTCTGATTATTAATCACTGCAGCAGCAGAAGCAACAGACGTGTGACAGAGTATACATGTAATCATGTCTTACACAAGAACAATAACGCCTCACAAAGTATGATAAAAAGAAGCACAGAGGAAAAAAACTAACACCTACTTACTGCAATTCTCATGTTCTGTGAATCCATAAAGCTGCTGGCATTTTTTTTTTCACTTTGCTGATAAAGGTTAAATTGGAGTAAAAGTGAAACCTAAGTTATGAAGTTCTAGCTAAAATGTTGTGCTATCTTTCTTCGAAACTTGTGGCCAATTTATTTTCCTCTTCTGGTGTCACAATCTGCTGAAAAATGAAAATGAGATAAGTAGTAAACCTGATGTGTGGGATCATATTGTACAGATCTTTTACTTAGGCATGAATCCGTGTGCTTAGTTTCAGAAAATGTGAGCCAAGTAACGGATATATAAGCGATTGGATTGTTGACACTTACAGCTCTACTTACAACAATGTATAAGAACATTTTATTAATATCCACTGTAAATAAACTATTCTTAAGGAGGGGAAACAGGCTGAGTTATGCCAAATTACACAAGAACTGGACTGAAGATTAGCGCCAACAGTGCTTCTCACGAACTGATTAATCTAATTGTGAGATTTGATTTCAGCCAGCTGTGCTGCGTATCTTGTCAAAATTGATGGAATTATGAAAGCGGGAAAGTTTGATCAGGTTTTGATCCCATTTAGAAACCATCTGACTCACACTGGCTTCGATTTTCAGCATGAAATTGATACCAAACACACAATGGAACACTGTCAGGCATGGATTGGCCTCCCCACAGCTCAGACCGCAATGATATTGGAGAAGTGTGGGATCATCTCGATAGAGGGAACAGAATAAAAGGCAACATCCAATGAAGAGCTTTAATCCTACTCCAACAACGTGGTGGTTCATCACTAACATCATATAGACACAAATATCCACAATCCTGATTACTTATTAGGACTCGCTCACCTCCTCCAGTATCGTTTGGCCCACAGCCCACAGTTAAAATTGAATCTAATAGAACAAAATATTAATATTACCAATAAGTCACCACATCAAACAAACCCAAGACAATCTCATCAGTATTCAAAAATGATTTAGGTACATGAATTTGCTTTCTGGCCCTACTCCTCAACAGACTATGTAATAACCTTTATCCACACCTAACAGTACAGATGTATAACTTACACAGCATATAAATATTTACAGGGTTCTCAGCAACCACAGAGAGGAGTTTGCGGATGGCCAAAGAAACTCTCACCCTCTGTTCCTAGAAAGCTTTCTCGAAACAGTTTTCAGAATGCAAATGCTTTTCCTCAAAGTCGTTTCTCATTTGATTCATCAGCACCCTTCTACGTCTCTCTCACTCTGTTCCTTTTTTTTCTTGCTCTCCGGGTCATGAGTGACTAACACCTTGGAGGACCAGATCAAAAAAAAAGTTTGACGGATATTACAGACGGATGTGCCACGATTTATGCCAACAGTTCCGATCACTAATTCCAAGCACGGTGAAGGTATTATTTGACTTGATCAAACTAATTGTGACTGGTTGCAAAGAGTCAGGATCAAATGTTCCAATCTAAAACATGTCATACTCAAACATGTCTCCTAACAGGCCGCTAGTGCTTTTGCAATCACCATTCTTCACCATTTAGGGAAATGCTGGTTTCCGTTCAATTCTGTTTCCTTGGAAGTATTACAAAAGCTCTGGAAGACCCTCAGTGGTGGGCGGCGTGGGCCACTATTTCACTAGCAAGCACCCTCGTTAGGGTGTGGAGGTGACTTAAAGCTGCGTATAACAATCGAGGCAGATACGAAAATTTGACAAATAGAGAACGAGGAAAGTGATGACTTAGAAACCTCCCCTTGCCGAGACAGAACGTACACAGGACTGCAAACAGCTACTGACATTCATCACACTTCAGTACAGAGCTACAGCAGTGGACTCATTCAGTTGGATATATATTATATCAGCATCATCTGGTTTCAGGCACTGTGCTAAAAATCGCTGATGGCAGATTCTCAGCACTTGACAGCACTCGTGTGTGACAGCATTAGAAACTTTTGAAGGGGTGAAGGGTTCAGACCAAAACTTACAAAGAGACATCTGAAATATGCAGAACAGGCAGATGCAAGATAAGATTTGCTCTCTTTTTATTTTTTCAGTAAAGCAAAGTGTGAAGAGGAAAGATTTGGCACGGTTTAAGTTGTCAGTTACATTTAACAGGATGATGTGAAACAACCACTTGACAAACATTTTTTTTTTAACTCCTAGCACAGATGCGTTTTGGTAGTATTGTGAAATCGCATACATTTTTTAAGTCAAAGTCAGGAATTCATTTGTATGGTTACTGTTCAGAAATGCCCAAGAAAAGCATTTTGCATTTTGTAGTATGCTGTTTCGAAAATAAGGAACAAATCGCTAAAAACTCTAAAAGACTTATATGGTCTGAAAAGAGAAGCAAGAATGGAACTTGCTTAAACATGCAAAAATCCTCTGGTTGCAAGAAAAGTTGAACTCCGTAGAAGTCTTCAAGAAAATGACCCTACTCTTCACTTGAGTTAAATATTTTGAGCTTGTAACAGTTTGTTTTCAGTTTATATTTCATCAAAATCGTCTTGTTCAGCATTCAGATGAACTAAAACACCCTCTAAAGCCTTGATTATCCTTTGCAAGTCCTCTAGGGTCCACTTGAATCTGGGTCCTAGTCCTCTAGGGTCCACTTGAATCTGGGTCCTAGTCCTCTAGGGTCCATGCAGAAATCCCTGTGACCATAGAGACTTGTGTGTGGAGAGTTTATATTACACTGCACCAAATGTGCGTGTGCCCCAGACACCGGACTTCAGAGAAACTTAACAAATATGACCACTCAGTTATCGTTTCTCCAGCTGTCCTTGACCATAGCAGAGTTTAATCCAGGCTTAAGAAGTCTGCTGCTACTAGCCACAGTTAGCATACAAAATAACACCTCAATACATTTTTTTTTTTTGTCCTGTCTTCCTCCCCTCACTCCCAACCAGTCACGGCAGATACCTTCACAGCCAAATGATGTAAAATGCCAAGACAGTGCAGTCAAAGCCCAACCAAACTGCATCCATCTCTTGCATATAGAACCGTACGTCTCATGACAAATTCAGTTCAGTTCAATTCATTTAGCATTACTAACACCAATAATCAGTGTTGGGGAGTAACGGAATACATGTACCGCCGTTACGTATTCAGAATACAAAATATGAGTAACTGTATTCCGTTACAGTTACCGTTTAAAAAGGTGGTATTCAGAATACAGTTACTTTGTTGAAATAAATGGATTACACTGCGGTACTTCCCTGTTTCATATTGTCGCGGGTCAGGATTATTTGGGTTTGTTTGACAGCTACGTTCTGCTGTTCCAGGCGGCAGCGTTACGGTTTCCATGGTTACAGGGTGACGCGCTCTCTCTCTGCGTGTTTCCTGGGTGAGAGAGCGCCTTTTTGTTGTTGTTGTTGTGCTAAGCTAATAGACAGAATGCTACAGGCATAGCTCTAAAGAATGTAGCTTCATAGGCAGTGTAGTCCGTGCTGCAGGGAGAATGGACTGCCATACACGTTATGTGTCTGTGAGCGAGGGAGGGAGGGAAAGGAAGTCCGAGCTGTCACGGAGCAAAAACGGGAGCTGGAAGCATGTAAATATAATAATAACCACAGCAGCCAAGAAGAGTGCCTGACGAGCCCAGCTGTAAGTAAGCTATTAAGACTCAACTGTACACTGTGTTCGTGTTTTCCTCCGGAAAAAATAAGTTCCGTTGGAGCAGCCTTTCAACGCCTCTCTCTGTCTCCCGCAAGCAAAGTTGACCCAGACAACAAAGTAAAGCTAGTTTTCGGCTACCAGCCCGACAGGGAACCGGACGTATTAGCCAGAGGTCCCTTTACTACGTTTCGGAGCCGCGGACCTTCAGTAACAGTAATAAATCACAGCAATAGTACATTCACGTAGTTGTAAACAGCACGATAATATATTAAGTAATCCAAAGTATTCAGAATACGTTACTCTCATTGAGTAACGTAACGGAATACGTTACAGAATACATTTTGGGGCATGTATTCAGTATTCTGTAGTGGAATACATTTTAAAAGTAACCTTCCCAACACTGCCAATAATATACCTTAAACACATCAACCTGAGGACTCATCAAGGTGGGGGAAGAAACTGACAGGGCTCCTGAGGAGGGATTTTCTTTTCACTTGTCCCTCCTTCCTTTATATACAGACACACCGAAACACAATACACATTTTAATTTGTTTTTTTCCTGGAGAGTCTTTTGTTCCCACGTCTTTTCCTGCTGTCTAACCCTAACCCCTAACCCATGGGTTTTTTTTAATCTTTGATCCACAGTGACTCAGTCACAGTTTTTTTTTTTTTATAACATCTAAGTTTAAAAGTTCCTGAAAGAGTCCACCCCGAAAGAGTACCTAACCACTTCTCTATAGAAAAACTAGAAAACTCTCGTCTCTAGGGCATAGCAAAAACCAAAGAATATCCACAGTGTCATCAGACTCAAGCCACAACTTATTTTCTCCCTGCGACAGACTGGTGACTCTGTGTTAGCCGGGCTGGGCTCAAGCCGTCCCGTGACCCTGATCAAGTTAATCAGAAGAGAATGACTGGATGGGCACAATTTCTGACAATTTTTTTAAATTTAGTTCAATTCAGTTTTATTTATATAACACCAAATCACAACAAGAGTCACCTCAAGGTGCTTTAAATTGGAAGGTAAAGTCCCTGCAATATTATGTGGCCGCTCTAAGTTCACTTCTATTTTTAGTAGTTTAGTGGGTCTGATAATACTATTAATGCTGTTGTTGTTGTTGTTGTTGTTGTCGTCATCGTCATTAATAAAAGATTTTTGTAAAGTAGGTCAATGATTCAGTAAACCAGTTTTATTCTGGCAGATCAGGCCAGAGTCCTCCTGCTTTGTCTCTTTCAGTTGCAGATGTAAGGACGATAACAGGGAAATTATTTACTCGTGCAGCTTAATTCCGGATAAAAGTCTGGCTGCCAAGTTCTGCCCTGTCTAAAGCAGTATTTTTTCAATTCAAGCAGATAAAAAGACTGTTGCATCCCTCCAGGTGTTATTAGGTGAAAGCATCTGTGTCTTTAATGGATGAAATAGACTGCATTTCTGGAACATTCCTACACTGACGGAACACATGTCAGAGTGAGAATATGCGAGTGCCCCCATGTACATTGCTACCATTTAAGGGAAAAAAAGCAGGTTTAACCATTTCCCTTCCAGTAAGTCTCCTCCCTCTCATATCTATCCCAGGTTTTGCTAGACATTACGACAAGGGGGATGACTTCTAACATTCAACAAGCACTTCTTTGGAAGTCTCACACAATACTTCATGGTCTCTCTCCAGAGGGCCTATTCATCAGGCTCAAGAAATGGAACTTTTTGACAGATCCAAGCGTGAGTAGTATTTCCATGTAGCACTAACCCAGCATTATATTGTTTTGTAACACTAACCTACACACTAGCTTGAAAGCTATTTTACTGATTTTTCTAACTGGATCTCCAAGTTAAGAGACTTGCAGACATCAAAAATGTGATGCATTGGCCTCTATTGCAGTTTGTGCAACTTAAGTTGATTTTAAACATTTTTTACTGTTAAAGCCAGTAAATTCTGGGCATATTCGAGCTTATTCAGGAGCTGCTTTGCATGAGTTGGTTTCTGTTTTCATACGTAAACAGCCTAGCTTTTGTGCCTTTCAAGAATATATTTGATTAGGTCAGCATGTTGAGATGACTAAGCCTGCCTTCCTCGTTTGTAAACTGTCAAAGCTTCCCATATTTTATTTTATTTTGCATTGCTGAGAATGAAAGAGGAACACACTAAATAGGCTTTTTTTCTTTTTCTTTTTTTTTTTGCATTGATCAGAGATCCCTAAACCGGATATCATATTGCCCAGTGGCTGCGTTTGATCCATTTGTGTTAGGGGGACCGGATCCCAATACTCGCTGTGCCAAACATTGCTCCAACCCAGGGATCCGGTCCCCCAGCAGAAACGGAGTAATATTGTGCACGCTGTCAGGAGGATTACCGTGATTTATACATCGGAGAAACCAAACAACCTCTGGCTAAGCAGATGGCACAACACAGAAGACCTACCTCCTCAGGCCAGGACTTTGCAATCTATTCACACCAACGATTCACACCTCTTATATACTGTTGGGGTTGGGGAAACCTGCAGTCAGCTGAGACTGAAGAAGTCCCTTGGATGCGTGACAAGACGTTTTTCCCATTGAAAACGTCACGTCCAAATGAACAGCATCAACTTTTTGGAGTGAGTCAATTTTTGCGTCCAGAAAACAAGGAGGGAGATCAAGAGTGATCAGATGATGAGTACATCATGCTTTCTTTGTTTTCAAGACGCTAATTCGAGGCACTCATGAGCAGAAGGCCTGTCACAAGTCAAGACTTAAAGGTCAAGTCATGACTTTACGTGGATTCAAGCAAAGTCAGTATTTCATTACCCATCACCTCACTGGGTTGATTTATCATTGCAGATGTGTTTCAAGACATGTCCCCTGTGTCAGTGTGGCTATTTGGGGAGCATGTTCATCACAATAATCTTACTGAGACTGGCTGGAAAAAGGGAAGAGGCAAAATGATCTTAAGGTTAGTTGTCAAGTATTCAAAATATCACAAGACGTTCAGTGAAACATCATGTTGGGATAGCTTTGGTCATCAGGTTTAAATACACATATGATGTTCATGCAGCTCGAGTGCCCAAAAAATAACACGCATCGTTTAATGATTCATTCACTCTGATTATTAGGGGGTATAATATCAAAACACTATGTAATTCGAAGAATATCTATTCGATTGTCTGGATTGGCTGTAGCTCAGAAGGGAGAGCAGGTCATCTACTAATTGGAAGGTTGGTGATTAGATCCCTGGCTGCTCCAGTCTGCATGCCAAATATGCATGTGCAAGATGTTTACCCGATGCATCCATCAGAGTGCGAATATTAGACAGAAAGCACTTGCACATAGGAAAAAAGTGATTGGGTGAATGAGACATGTTGTGTAAAGCGCTTTGAGTGCTCACATAGAGTAGAAAAGTGCTATGTAAGAGCCAGTTTACTTACTGTGTTCATATATATAAAAAAAAAAATATCTGAAGAACAGCAGACCAAGCATGGAATTAAAACGATAAGAATCTATGAAACTGTGATTCATCATTACAGATGCACGGAGAAACTGTTATTTTTAATTTTCACCAATTCAGCGTTTATACAACACATTAAAAAGGAATATGGAAAACATGAGCTGTCACAATGAGCAGTTCTTACTTATGTGCGGTTAACACCATCTTAGGCACATATGCAAATTACCAAATATGTGCATGTGCTTACGCACTTTGACTTTTTTTAAAAAACGCTAATAATACAGACAGTATGGAGAATGAAACCTAATTCTTGATCATATCAAACTGAAGCATATCAGTTACAAACGAAACCAGAAAGTAGATTAACGAGTGAGTAGGTCCGGGTCAGCTGAATGCTGTGTGCACAGGGAATTTCAGAGTGTCTCCAGTTGACAGATGACTACTCAGCATGAGCGCAGGGCTACTTAAGTTTCACATCACGCCAATAAGGGTTTTTCGTACCGCTTGTACAGCTCTGCAGAAATAATAAGTTTGTTGAGAACGTTTTATTTATTATTGCATGCCCGCGTATGTGCATGTGTGTTTCTGTGTGTGTGTATGTCAGGTTAAAACCACTTAGGTATTGGCAAAAAGCACTTGTATAAATGTATGTGTGAATGAATGAATGAGGCCTGTGGTAAAAACCACTTCAAGTGCTCAATTAGAGTAAATAGCGCTATATGAGCACCAGTCCATTCGCAGTCAAGTGTGCATCACATAATAAATAAATGATGATGAATTTGTTTTTTCATTTCCATCACTAAGCAGACCACATTCACCAGAGTGAGTAAGCTGGGAGGGCAGTTCAGTGACTAAAGAATTACTCGTAAGTTCTCTGTTGGTCAACTACAGGAAACGAAGACAAAGCTCCAAGAAATTTGCTCTTTTACTGTTCTGAGCATTCTTCAGAATAGGCATCTATCCACCCCGTTACCAGCTGTCACATCAGATCTCATGCAACTTGTTACCACACCCATTCATGTGAGAGTTACTGGCGGTATAAGCGATACTTACTGACCCTGGTCATAGTAGTTGCAGTTGCAGTTCTGATAATTTCCTTTTTGAGAATTTCTAAAGCTACATAAAACTAGTGAAGACACACACACGCAGACTTCATAACAATTGTTTATGTTTATATAACCAAAGCCACAAAGTATAAACAATAACTGAAACATACCTGAGAAGAGTTGTGTGCTACAAATGAGGGGAAAAAAGAGTACACATACACACACACACGCGCATTCAAACGGACAAACAATGTGAAAGTGAAAGAGGAGTGTGGTGAATGTGACTGTAAAGACGCTTTAGTTTCTGATAAACTGACAAAAAATGTGATGCACAAGGCTGAGGAAAGGCATAACTACAATACAGAGTGCAAGTCATCAGGTCTGCAGAGCACAAGAAATTCACATTCGTCTGAATGCATCTGCATTGTGATATCAGCTCGTTTCTGTCAAGTTCCAGGAGTGGGTTAGGTTTCAACTGGATGTGATATCAGCAGTAATTTCATGTAAAGTGCTGAAAATCGCTGACAGCAGATTCTCAGCACTGGTGCATGACAGCATCTGAGACAGAAACTGAGGTGAAGGGTTAAGAGCAAAGACAACAGAGACATCTAATTATTTACAAGGCATACGCCTCCCAGCCGACTGTTACAACAAAACGACAAGATAAGCTCTGGCTCCGCTTTGTCCCCATTTCATTGAAGCAAATTGTGAACAGGGCACGAAAAGGGATGTGTTGGCAGAAGAAAACCGTTGTTTGGTGTGGTGTGGGAAATATCACTGCTAAAGCAGTTCTTTGCGGTTTCATTTGACAGGTTACCTTTTACAGACTGAGATGAAGGCGTAATGAAAATGTTAACTTAACTTTCTGACAGCGCAGATTCTTTTTCATAGTATCGTCAAATTGCTAAAACAAAGAGATAAAACTTCACGCACTTTGACTTTTGCAGAGTTCTAGTGTGAAAGTCACAACTCTGTCAGTTTACTTTATTGAATATTAAAATGAGACAGAAATGCAAATGGCACCCGAGAAAGGCAGCTATATTAAAGTGTATGCGGTTTTCCTTTTTTTGGTGCTACATACTGATTCAAAACCAGGAAACAGCTTGTTATAATTGACGGATGGAGTACTGATGTAACCTCTGTACCAGAACAGAGAAGTCAACTATAAAGTGCCTTACCCCCTAAAGAAAATGACCCAACTTCTCTCTTGATTTATTACCCCAGTAAATACTTTGACCTTTGAGCACTGTGTTTTCAGTTTCAGTAACATTTTCCTTGCCTAAGATTGCTGTTAAGATTTTTTCAGTCTTGAGAAGAGTTTTTGCTTGCTACAGGCAGCACGGTAGCACGGTGGTTAGCACTGTTGAAGGTCCTGAGTTCAATTCCACCATCAGGCCAGGGTCTTTCTGTGTGGAGTTTGCATGTTCTCCCCGTAAGCGGGAATGTGTTACCAGAGGCTACAGTTTGCATGGGCTCATCACAACTGGTGAGAAACGTCAGGTGTGATGAGTCTCGATTTGTGCTGTGACATTTGGCAGGGTGTTGCATCAACAGTCAGGCTGCTGCTGCCTGTATAATGTTCTTGGCGCACTTTAGTACCAACTTAGCATCACTTAACTGCCACAGCCTACCTACCTGAGCATTATTGGTGTATTATTGGATCCTTACTGGGTATGTTCATCCTTTTGTGATCACAGAGTATCCACCTTCAGCAGGTTATCATGTCCCAAAGCTCAGATCATCTCAAACCGGTTTCTTGAGCATGACTTTGAGTTCACTGTACTCGAATGGCCTCCACGATCACCACATCTCAGTCGAACAGAGCACATTTGGGATGCGGTGGAACAAGAGATTCTCATCGTGGATGTGCATAACTGTCAAGCGAATGTGAACCAAAATCTCTGAGAAATGTTTCCGACACCTTGCTGAATCTGTGCCACGAAGAATTAAGGCAGTTAAGACAAAAAGGTTTCCAACTCAGTACCTACCTACAACAGGAAGGTGTGGTGAAATGCTTAACTGGAGGCATGAAAACGGTAGCCCACAAACCAATGGATGACATCATTTTTGCTAATCTTTTGCATATGGTTTCAGGTATATCTCATGGCAAACGGGATTAGCATTACTAATACCAGTAACACAATTTCAACCTGAAATAATCATACCTTGATAACACCTCAGTTCTGTGAATGGCAGGTCTGAAGACCTCATTCATTGTGTGGTGTGGGTTTCTATTACTCAGGAGTTTATCTAGATAAATTACGTTCCGAATATTTGTCATTTTCGGAACGAAAAATGATGTATCAGACTAGTCAGAGGCATCTTAAAAGCAACTACAACCACATGAAATTATAAAATCACAATGCAGAGCGCATGCATGCACTGATGTGAAGTACGAGGCGTTTCCCATGAACTGGTCACTGCTGATTCATTTATTTTACATGGAGTAACTTCAGCTGTTCCCTTACTTCCTAAGGTGTTGCCCCATGCATAGATTTTACGCTGGATTGGCCTTAATGACATAACCATGGGACCAAACGAGAGTACACTAGCTCATGACCCTCCGAGGACGGAGTTTGTCGGCTCTCAGTCTCAAACCAGGGATCTTTTACACGTTCGTGAACGGGTGAACGACTACACCATAGATTTTACAGATAACAGATATCGTGGATAGATTTGACCACTTCTTGATTTTTTCCTCCCAAACCGCAATGCGTTCCCTTGTTGTGTTTAGTTTTTGTAAGAAACTGAAAGTTACACCATAATTTAGACATTTCAAATCTTCTGCCTTTAAAAACAACTTGAAACCCTTTTATTAAATCTCTTATTACAATATTATTGCAAAATGATGTGTGTGTCATGTGGTAAATGAACTTTAGCTTGACCCTTCATTTGTCTGCTGACTGCAAAGTCTGTTTATCACACAGAGGCGATCACAGAATGATCCCCCCCCCCAATGGGCGTATTTTGAAAATGCCAGTGTTGCCTAACATGCACGACCTAAGACGACGTGTGAATTGGACAGACTGATATCAAATATCTGGACTGCTGGACATTCCATTCAAAAAAAAAGTACTAAGGGGGGAAATACCTCTTACTCTGCCAACATTACTGAATCACTTCTCGGTGCCGTTTCCCTATTACAAATATGAAAACATATATACGTTTTTTTAATGCAAAATGGTTAACTGAAAAAAGATAGTGGAATCTGAAGAAAGATTGCAGTAACTCCAACTCAAAGTGAAAAGCACTCTTATTACGTATGTCTGACATGCAGCGAGAATCCACAGCGTCATCATAGTCAAACCACAATTCATGTCATTTCCATATGGGGGTTCGATTTCCTTTGTTATTGTGAATAGAGTCATACGTTGCTTTTCATGGACTTTAAACACAGTTTTTACACTGAAAAATCAGTTTGGAGTTCTTTATCTGCTCATTTTAGGAACTTAGTAGGGTCGATGTGTGTAAACTTGTCACCTAAAAGCAACAGGTTGAATAAAAATTCAAAATATATAATGATAATAATAATGATGTGTGGAAGGATAACTATATTTACTATTACTGGTAGTGGTGGCAGCATTTTTATTATATATGCAATATTAGTACCATATGAAAAATCATTTTAAAAAAGAATCAATAGCTTCTAATTCAATTATTGATCACAGAAAATGATGTCAGAGTTTATTTCCATCGTGTCAATACCAACCCATATGATGGGAGTGGTAGAACATATGCAACACACTAGCTGCTTCTAGGCCAAAAAAAAATCCCCTTCATGTATGAAGCATGTTTAACCATTTCTCTTCCAGTAAGTCTCCTCCCTCCCTCCTCCCTAAAGGATCGCCAGATTTTGCTATAAATTAAGGCAACAGATGAGCTCTAGTATACACATTTTTCTCTTCTGAGCAATTCAGCAAGATCCAACAAAGCCTTTTGTGCAGCAGCAGCAGGAGCATCAGCATTTCTGTGGACCAGCTATTCTCTTCATTCCAGCCAGAATACTTCAGCATCTTATCCAGCAGAATGACTTCTCAGACCGTCCTCCTGTGCGTCCTGGCGCTCGCGTCTTTCTTCAGCTCTGCTTTGTGCTCTCCTATGTGCAACAACCACTGCTGCCGTTTCGTGGAGGGCTTCCCCGTCAGGCTCAAGAAGCTCAGACAGGACTATTCACGGATCAGAGATTTCTACGTGAGTATAAGCATGTTCTCTGCAGGCATTTTTGCAGCATCACCAGCCTTCCCCACAGCGGGGATGCTGCACTTTCTCACTTCTGCCTGTCAGTCTTTGTGGGTGCACGGGTCTCTCACGGCGCACTTACTATTTTTTTCTCCTTCGCTCTGTTTTTGCAGGAAGCAAACGACGACTTAGACTCAGCGCTGCTAGATCAGTCCGTCGAAGACTCCTTTAAGGTAAGATTCTAGAAAAAAAAAACCCTCCTCGTTCTGTCTCGCGGAACCAGAAAATCCGCAGAGTTAAGGATTTGATAAGAAAAGCATGAAACTAACCACGCTGGTGTTCTGCTCCATCAGAGCCCGTTTGCCTGTTACGCCATGAACAGCTTACTGGAATTTTACCTGGACACGGTTCTGCCGACAGCCATGGCCGGAGTGACTGAAGAGATCAAGGACTTAAAGCCTCACGTGGAGTCCATACAAGAAATTTTCAATACCCTGAAGAGAGATGTCACCCAGTGTGTGAGTATCTGACACGTGTTAACTCCCACAGCAAAACAAACCGTGTAAATATTCACCTCGCGCTGCTTTAAGGTCACGGGTATCCTCTGTAGAATACGCAAGTGCATGCCTTAAAGTACCATTCAGTGGCTTTATATTACTTTTTTGTTATGTTCGCTCAAGTCGTTGAAGATGGCAAAAAAAAAAAAAGAAAGAAAGAAAGAAACTTCTGAATGCTATTAAAGGAGCAGAATTCAATCAAAACTATTTACAAGTAATCACTGCAACGTATGTTTGGTCAGGTGGATAGGGTTAGGTTGATAAAATACACCTATAAATTTAGTTTTATATTGATTTTTTTTAAAATAGCCGTTTGACTTTGTGTGATCATCTGCAAGGAAGTTAGCTTCTACTCTGCATTTACAAATATTCAATTATTCAATTTTTTAATTCATTGAGACAAAAAATTTCCAAGTACCCTGTGACAGGTTGATTCGGGTTTAAGCGAGTGCTCACAGAACGAGTCAATACTGCATTAGTCATGTGATTTTTGAAATGCACAAGTGTGCATCTTCCAGATTGTGCAAAAAGGGAAGACAAGAGACTGAATGTTGCCGCCGAAAGGTTCTTTTCTTAATGCTGTCTGCATGCAGACCTAGTTTACCAGTAGTAACATCATGTCTCTTTTGCTCTTCTTACAGAGGAAATACTTCTCCTGCAAAAAACAGTTCGACATCAACAATCTGAACTCTACTTACACTCAGGTGAGTGTCAAAGTCTCACGTGCAGTGAGGCAATATTTGAAATCCTGATTTCAAAAGAATGTGCATGCTTATACTTTTCACCATTTGTACTAAATGAACCTGTCTTTGCTCATCTGCAGATGGAGAGCAGAGGTCTATACAAGGCCATGGGAGAGCTGGACATATTGTTTAACTACTTTGAGACGTACCTGGCTTCTAAACGACACAGACAATAACCTCTGCTCGAAGACCTGCTGACCCAAATCAAGATATGAAGCTCATCTCTGGGAGAAAAAGAACTTTTACAAGCATTGACAGATGTGAATTTTTTGTATGGGACTTACTGAACTGTTGTCTTTATTTTTTATGAGACGTTATAACTAATTTGTCCTATGGACAAGTTTCTGTTAGGATCCTTTTGAATCATTATCATTTTGTTTAAAAAAGGACACTTTGTTATAATAATATTACATTTGTTATAATTATTTATAAAGATGTGTCATTCTGTGTTTTTTATATTTATTGTGCCTTCTGTTAAATTGAAATAAATTACTTTAATATAACGGATGTCTCTTTAGAGTTGCTTTCACGATATGTAAAAGCTGCTATCGTTTGCCATTAAAAGGAATAGAGCACTGAATACATCACATCCTGCAGTGCTGCAGTATACGTGAGGAACCATAGACTGCACTGTCAACATGCTGATGCACTAACCTCAAACGTGACCCATATACATCACTTACCAGCAGCAACACTGCTGTATCTTAACTTACCGTAACTCCAACTAGCCAGCCTCACCCTCAATGGCATATGCACACTTGCACGCATGCAAAAGTAATCTCACTTAGTCACACACATTTAGAACAAAACTGACAGGCAGACTAAAACCACTCTGTCATAATGAAGGAAGCACAAAGTCATGGGGAGCAATTGCAGATTGGTTTGGGAAGGGGTGGTGGTGAAAGCATCATACAACAGTCAATGATCTGAACTGCAAATAAAGAAGAAGAAACTGTACACAGACACCTTCTGTGTACTGTAGTATCTTTGATTGTTTTCAAAGTGAAGCATCTACAAAACAACCTCACAAGCATCAGTGAGGTTCCTGACCTGACTCAGGACTGCACTGAAACTACTCTAGGACATTTCGTCAGTCAGTTGCTGACTCAACGTGGGATGAATAGTATCAATTTAGCAATGACAGTACCTTGCAAAAAGATATCATTCATAACTTTGTTCTAACAGGGCATTGGTATTTTTTTGACCTGTGCAAAAAGCAGTTTGTCAGCAGTGTTGTGGTCAGTGCTTTTTATTAATTTCGATTTTTTTAAAGATGCTTGCAGATTCACACTTCAGTCCCCCCCCCTCCCCTCCCCTCCCCCAAAGAGCTCTGGAATCGGTTCCACGTAAACCGATTAAGATCACATCTGGTTGTTATGTAATGAGTGGACTTTCAGACAGCAGTAGCTTCAAAGCAGGCTGAGAAAAACTGAAGAATCATTTTCACAAGTATCACCCTGGTACTCTTTTACATTAAATATTCACATCCACTTAAAGCATGGCGTTGAGCAGAATGCAACATCTCTGAATATTGTACAGGGATGCTCACAAACAGCAGGTCACAATAAAGAAAGCAATTAAAATATCTGTTCCTTGGGCAAATGAAATACGGCTGTGTGGAATCTTTGAAAATTAAGTTTGGTGGTGTTTTCAGTGAATATAACATTTTCACAGATGTCTGATTTTGTTGACGGAAATATAACAAACAAAAAAAGTCTTTCACTCATCTGTTTCATAGATCACGTGTATAGGAAAGTAACAAACAGTGCACACAGACGCATGTGTTTCGCAACCTGGAAAAAAAAACATTTATTCAGAGGTTTCGGTACTCGATCACGAGGCAATTAATCAAAGGGAAGGTACCTCTTATAAGAGTGGCTCTAAGGCTGCAAGTGCATATTGAAAGTTGAGGCATTTTGCAGCTACACTATATGGACAAAAAGGGGCACCTTCACAGGTGGTTTTATGACATCCCATCCTAAATGCGTAGGCAGCGCAACTATGATGTCTTCTGCTCTTCTGGGAAGACTTTCTATGACACTTTGGAACGTGTCTCTGGGAATGATTGCCCACCACCTGACAGTGGTGTTGGACAAGAGGCTTGACTTGCAATTTCTGTTCTATATTTTCTCAAAGGTGAATTTGATGGGTTTAAGGGAGGTCAGGGTTCTGTACAGGCCAGTCAGATTCTTCCACACCAAACTCATCCAGCGAAGCCTTTATGGACGTCTTTGCACACAGAGTGAATCAGTAGAGCTCGTGACTTCTGTGCAATCTGAGCTTCAGCCCCCTCTGGATTCTTTACGTGGTCTGCTACTTTTGGCTGAGTTGCTTCCATCTTGCAGCAATACCACTTACAGCTGATGGTGGAATACTACTGAGGTGGGAAAAGTTTCACAAAGTGACATGTTGCAATAGTAGCATCCTATTGCAGTACCAAACTTGAATTCGGTGAGCTCTTTATAACGATCCATTCTTTCACGCATCATTGTAAAGGTTAGATTTTAAACTACTATGATAATGGGACAACTTGAAATTCAACAGTTAAGTCCATATAGTCAAGTTTGACTGGGAAATACTTTTTCTATTAATTTAAAAAAAAAAATGTCTGTTTAGAAATCATGAAGCTATGTGAGGAAACAAAAGCATCTCCAAGAAGAAAAGGAAACAGCAGTCAGATGTCAACTAGACCAGCTATGATTCATTATTTAGAATAATTAAGATTCATCATGTTTGCAAAGAATATTTTTACACACACGCATCAAATTTAGATCCTTCAGGGATACTGACACCCTTTAGGTATAACGTGGCACACTCAATTATGAGTCATTATGAGTTTTCAATACATCAAACTTGGAAAAAAAACCAGGTCATTAGCCCACCTTGGCATGACACGATGAGTAAAGCACCGTGCATGACACGTCACTTTGTAGGCACAGTACGGATATTCTTCCTGGCAACCTTTCCTGCATCGTTCACTGGAAAGACATCGGTGTGAGCTCTGATCATGTTGTGACAGATTTCGCAAACACAACAATATTAACAGAAGTCCCCCACGTATTGCACAACTGGGTACTTGTTGAAAAAAAGACATAACCATATTAGGTTACATCCTTCAAATGACAAAAGTGCCACACACAAAAAGCCTGTTATTGTCACAGTACTATCCTATCTGACTTTAACTACTCACTACATAACTGCATATAAGATAAATATCACAGTGTTTCATGGCAGAATATTAGCACAAAAAACTGTTAATAATAACAACTATTGTTATGACTTATCATTATTATTGATATTAATGAGGCATCTGATAGCTCCCAAATTCATTTTGTAGCACCACAATGAGCCTGATTCGCAGAGAACAATCTTGAAAAACAATCCAGCAACAGACGGTCCGACTGCCATCAGCTCAGATCTCAGCACCACAGTCTGAGAATTACAGAGGAGCCACTGAGAGCCTAAATTCATAAGCTGTTCTCCAAAATAATTTATTTATTAAAGCTTGAAACCAAGGAAAAAGCAGCTTTTCTTAAACAAAAAAAAAGAAAGAAAAAGAAAAAAAAGATTTGGGTAGTGACTGAGAAATCAAAAACCACCCATTGTATTATTTCTAGAAAGGCCCCTCACTTTGCTTTCCAGTATCTATAACTTGCACTATACTACACTTCCTTGTGCAACTCAGCTTTAAAGATCAAAACATGCGTTTCTCCAAGAAGCACGCCTTTGTTACAGGGACCTAAAGAAAATTTATCAGAAAAACACAATCAAAGCGACCGCACTAACCACAACATGCACGCTGGGCTGCTCTTGACAGTAAGATGATGTGGATTTCCATCACATGTGAAAGATAAGCCACTGTACATGCTAAACTGACAAAACAAGGATTTCCATTTCATGTCTGGTTTACTCTGTGCTGCGGGTTTCTTGCTGAGGTAATGTGCCGCATCTACGGCTCTACTGTCTACAGCAGGTCAAGTCAGAGCCGGCACGTACGAGAGGATGTGTGTGTGTGTGTGTGTGTGAGAATCAGGATGGCATGCCACTTCAAAGAACTCTGAGCTGTGTGTCACCAGCTCAGCTGAGAAGTCTCCATCCTCTACATTTCCCCACACCTTTTAAAAACGGTGAACACAACAATAACATATTGGAGGCCAATCTGCTGACAGTTTCCAGACCAGGAAAAATTATTTAATCACTTGTTTTTAAATTGATGAGGGGGAAAAAAACAAGCATCTAAACCAACTTCCTCTGATCACATTTATCACAAATCACATCAGCTGCTGAGAATATTACTTTAGAAAACATGTACATATAGTGATGACATTTTACAATGCTGCTCATCTCTACCCACCCAGACCGCAGAAAGAGACCAGGGACCCATCTTTTGTGAAAAGCATGCTGAGTGGGCGCCCTAAGGTTTTGATGCATTTGTAGTGAGGGGGTAGAATCTCCACAGGACTACTATCACGAGGGACTCCCCTTGGGCCCAATTTACCCCCTCTCTCACTTACCTGGCAGAGACACACGTCTTACAGAGATGACTGTGGGTTTCGTCACACTCAGAGCTGGAAGCTCAAAGTCTACAGTTGCCTTGCACCTGAACCATATGCACTAGCGGGAAACTGCTCTAAACACCCCACTGTTGGCAAATGTCTGTGTTGACTCAATGCCACTGTGCTGTTTTGCTACGCAAATGCGTATATTCCAGGAGTCACTCATTCTAGCAGGGATGATACAAACTGGTCACGAGTTGAGTCTGTGCACTTCGGCTGAAAGCCACAAATCCCAAATCGACACAAGAACCTGAATCATAACCGGACAAGTGTTTCAGTTGAAAAATTCCCTGAATGTGGAGGCATAGGTCAAATATGAGGAAGATATTTTATATATATATTCCCCCTATTTATTGAATTTCACAAAATTTCAGTTATGCAACAAAACAATCTTGAAGTGAAAGACTTTCGGTTTTACTTTGAGGGCACCGGAAGGGGGTTTTAGAGCTCAAAGTCTCGGTTTTGTGATTAGATCTTGATTAAATACATACTATACAGTAACACAGGCATTCACACGCAGATCCCGATTTTTAAAAAAAAAAGAGATAAGAGAAAGTTTGTGTTTTAAGGGGTTTTTTTTAATCCAAAGCTGAAGCAGACAAATGTACGGCAGCTGAACAGATTCCAAGACACATCTGTTTCCACTACAAAAATGTGTTGGGAGGGACAAAAAATAAAAAATAAACATTGTCACAAACATTTCATGAACATTTTTCCCCATAAGAAATTTCTAGGTGTGATGCGACTGATAAAGTGGAAGTGATCTTACAAAGTGAAGTGGCCTAAACTGACAAAATTATACAATAATATTCCCATGATTCCCAAAGTGAGCTGGGAAGTGTCCTGTTGCATTAACAAAACACTACAGAAGGAGAGACCATTATACTTTGTCTAAATGTGATGACAGCTTGCTGGTGGTAAGTCAGACTGTGCTCAAGGATGAGGAGCAGCTATTACGTACTTTGCAACCTATCAGTTTCCGAGGAATTGTGAAAAAATGACGGATGATAATGGAACTGCACTAGATTAGTCATGTTGAGAATATCCTGACTGACACCTGGTGCAACCAACAGTAACTGGAAATGACCAGTGTGCACTCTGTACTCCCAAGGGGATGCTACTGCTTACATAAAAACACAGGGAACACTCCCTACAGTTGCTCAACATCTCTTCAACACATCTGAAAACAGAAATCACTCGTAATTTGATTACAAAAAACATCTGCATAGCATTAACCTGAAATATAATCTGGCAACGTTTTAAATTCTGAAGCAAAACATTGGTAAAAGCTTGAACCAAATGTTAAGTACGAGTTAAAAGCCATTTGCTGATTTAGCAGTACTCATTAAGGCCTATGCTAAAACGTTCATAGAATTCATAAAAAGTACAGTATAGGCTGCCTCCAACTCTCCTATGAGCTACATGCAGGAGAAAGACGGGCCAGTTTCTGTATTTTAATCTGGCTTCCCTCTCTGCCCTAAAATTGTGTACCTGAAAAACAAGCGTAGATAAAGATAGGAGAGAGGGGCCACGAGTGAGGTGCTCTGTCAGAACGGCCCCTGTGTGAGTGCATAGGCCTGTGTTCAACATTCACAAAGACAAACTGAACCTGACACACACTCCGAGTCCCGGGAATCAGCAGCTTACTTCCAGCTGATTCCAACAATCGAGGACAGAGTCTTTACATTCCACTTGTCAGTTCAAAATACATCTGCTTATTTTGCATGTAAGAAAAACTAAACCTTCCCTTGTGTGTCTGTGTTTTTTTGTTTTTCCATTTTTGGGATTTAGCCATCAGAGTTAACATTCAAAGGTTTGGGGCTGGAGCAGGCTTGTGGGGGGGTGTAAAATAACTACTGCTAATGCTAAGGCGTACATCTCCTATTCCAACATTCGAGCCCCTGTGAGTACACAACCTGATATTTAGGAAAGAAGAGGCGAGAGGATGTGTCAGTTCCCCATTCTCCCCTTTTCTAAATTTCATAATCTCTTCAGTGGTGTAAAAACACAGATCAACATCCCCTCTGCTGTTGCAGAGCGATGAGTTGTTAAAATGGTAGCGTAATAAAAACAAACACTCTTACAAAACATTACAATTTGTCATGAAAAATAAAACACTGAGGAAAAAAAAAAGAAAAAATCCATGCAACCCGACTCACGTGTCGACAAATTATTGCTTCCTTTTCACAACCTGTGTTTGTATGTGCAGGCAGGCATGCATGCATCTTTCAGTGAGCAGCAGGTGTAGCCACGGCGTTGTTTGCCTTCTTCCTCCTTTTCATTAGCAGTGGATTGGTCGAGTCCTCAATGGTCTTAATTCTGATTTGCTCGTAGTCGACCCTCATTGTTGCCAAGGCACTAGTCATTTCTTCCTGTTAAATTGAGAAACAAAACAAGGCCATTAGTTTTATTTACTTATCAAAATCTGTGGTTTTAATGGGAGACATAAATTTAAACTATTTGGTTTATCAAATAAGCAAAGCGGGTGCCAGAGCCTGGCATGCACCTGATGTGAAGCCACTACTGGGAGGTTTTCATTTTTAAATCCAACACAGACAAAATACCCTCACACCAGATTTTGATATTTCCATCCATTCAAATTACCAGAGACCAACGAGCTACTGATACTTCATCTGTTTTACTTGGTAAGCCTGTTGCAAACACACTCAAGTAGAAATAATAGATTAACAAACAAAAATCATGATGTGATTCCAAAAGTTTATTTTTTTTCCTTTTAGGTAGACTGCTTGGTTTCCACACACTGCTCTAGATCCACACGCTGGGTTGGTATAGTTGCTCACAGTCTCAATGACAACATTGCAATTTGTTTCTTGTAAAAGTTTCTGTTCACATGAATGAAAACTAATGTGATTAATATAACCATTTTCACCAGACACTGTGTTAGAGGAAGAGAAGAAGAAGAAAAAAAAAAAAATACAGTTCCACTGAAGCTTGTGGTTACACCGGTTCAGGTAGCACAGATGTTCCAGTATATTAGCTGCAAGCATTCCCAATGCAACACATGAAGTAGTCGTAACCTTTTGCTTACACAAGAAACTTGCAGTTTGTGTTTTCGGATTCATAAATGAATGATGAAAAAAATACAACTTTCCATGTTAATTCTGGATTCTGATATCCATGAGCTATTTAAAATGTTTGCTTGGAACGTAATTTATTTTTGCACGGAAAAAAAATCCCCAAAAACTCAAATGTAAATGGATTTTTGCACCTATCAAACAACTGAAACCGCAACAGGTGGTAGGTGTCAACTTTCACATTAAGTAATTTTTCTGTTTGACTATTTGTCACCATAAAAGCTGACAACATATGGATGGTGCAAAGATAAGCAGGCATCTTTTACCTTGACTTCCTCCCATGCGTCCTTCTCTTCCATCAGAACCCGGCTGGTGTGAAGGGGGGTCTGGGGAACCTCCATTGATTGCTTTAGGACGACACACAGGGGCAAATTCATTCTTACTTAAATATATAGATTATGATGAAAAACACTCATGATTTTAACCAAAGGGGGAAAAAAAAAAGATTAAATAAATAAAATTTAGTAAGCTGTTTAAGCAGAAGTTAACTTGCGTGCTTACATTGATCCAGGGATGATTCATGAACTCTGTGATGGTCAACCTTTGGGTGGGCTCAGTCTTTAGAAGAGTCATAATCAGCTGTTTCGCTGCAAAAATAATTTATTATATTAATAAAAATAAAAGAGACATTTGTATGAAACCACCCTTTGTATGCATTTACAAATCTGATTTAAGGAACTGAATCAAAAAGAATGTTTTATAGACAATTATGTCACAGTGAAGTTGAGACTTAAAATCCAAAATAACTCCAACACTGTATCCAATTGGAGATTTGAGTAATGTGATCTCAGCGACCTTTGACTTTCAAACCTAATTAGCATTTTGAATGTCTGTTTGTTCCAGATGTAATGATATAATCACAATTCAGGGAGAGTCCATAGTATCCCATATTTGAAAACTTTTCCAAATTATTCATGTTCTTAACCAGGCTACGCCCTGGACAAGTCACCAGTCCAAATTGTTAATTTAAAATCACCAATAACTTGTGTCAGCAAGCCAGAGTGCCCAGAGGAAACCCAGGCACAGAGACGACATGCAAACTCTACACAGCAAAGACCCAGGCAACCACAAGGTTCAAATCTTTTTAATGTGGTACAATAGTGCTAAGCACCTCTGTTGCCTATTTCCTAAATTAGGTTATGTGAATTGAAAAGAAAAAAAAAAAAGTGTGTAAGATTTGGTATGATGGTAATACTTTGGCTGCCTCAACCAAAACACTGTAAACACTAGAGTTCATCTTTCTTTGATATACTGCTTTGTCTGTTTTGTGGTTAAAAAGAAAAAAAACCCACTCTGAAGTAGACGACTTTATCGACAGTAAATACTGCACTGCTTCTTGAGTAATGCATTACAGTAAGTACAACCCATCAGTCGACACAACTTCCACAAAAACTAGAGTCATTTTAGAAGGTATAGAGCAACACCAGCTTGCATTTTCTCTTTTAAACAAAAATCCATCACAGAATAAACGCATCACTTTCAATTGTAGAAAATGTGAACGACAGGATGTGAAACACATCAAGTTTCTATTTCTTGATAATAAAGTAAAGACCAGTCTGATTGTCATATTTAGGTGAAATCTTTTATAAAGACTTGAAAGTGATACTATTTTGAAATTTCTTGTTTAGAAATAAGGCATCTCCATAGCTCCATTTCACATATAGATACACCACCAGTCACAAGTTTGGACACCGTCTCATTTAATGTTTTTTTTTCTTTATTTTTACTACTTTCTACAGTAGATACATACTGAAGACATTAAATATATGAAACAAAATACATGGAATTTTGTAACAAAGAAAACATTGTTGAATAACTCTAAATATGTCTTTTAGTTTAGATTCTTGAAAATAGTGACCCTTTGCTTTGTTGATAGTGCTACAAACTCTTGGCCTTCTCTCAATGAGCTTTATGATGTTGTCATGTGAAATGGTTTTCACTTCACATGCGTGCCTTGTCGGGGTTCTTGCCTTCTTAATGGGCTCGGGACCCTCAGCTGTGTTGTGCAGTCAAGGTTTGTACACAGCTGAGAGCCCTATTTGACAACTGTTAGAATTCATATTAAGAACCAATCAGCTACGTAAAGACAGTCCATCATTACTTAAAGAACTGAAGGTCAGTCAGTCTGGAAAATTGCTACAATTTTGAATGTGTCCCTAAGTGCAGTCGCAAAAACCATCAAGCGCTAGAGTGAAAGTGGCTTGCATGAGGAGTGCTCCAGGAAAGGAAGACCAAGGGTGACCTCTGCTGCTGAGCATAAAGTCGTCCGAGTCACCAGCCTCAGAAATTCCAAGTTAACAGCACCTCAAATTAGAGCCCAGATAAATGCCACACAGAGTTCCAGTTGCAGACATACCTCTACATCAACTGTTTAGAGGAGACTGTGCGAATCAGGCCTTTATGGTCAAGAAACTACTACTTTAAAAAAAAAAAAAAAAAAAAGGAACAAGCAGAAGAAATTTGTTTGGGCAAAGAAACAACAGGAATGGACATTAGACTAGTGGAAATCCATGCTTTAGTCCAAATTTGATATCTTTGGATCTACTTGCCATGTCTTTGTGTGCAGAAAAGGTGAACGGATGTCTCTACATCCATGGTTCCCACCGTGAAGCATGAAGGAGGAGGTGTGATGGTGGAGGTTCTCTGCTGGTGACACTGTTGGGGATTTATTCAAAATTGAAGGCACACACTGAAGCAGCATGGCTACCACTGCATCCTCCAGCAACATGCCATCCCATCGGGTTTGCGTTTAGTAGGACCATCATTTATTTTTCTATCAGAAGGAGAGTGATGGAGTGCTGCGCCAAATGGCCTGGCTAGAAAGTCACCCGACCTAAACCTAGTTGAGATGGTTTGGGATAAGATGGACCACAAAGTGAAGGGAAAAACAAGTGCTCAGCATATCTGGGAACTCCTTCAAGACTGTTGGAAAACCATTTCAGGCGATGACCTCATGAAGCTCATCAAGAGAATACCAAGAGGTGTGCAAAACAGTAATTAAAGCAAAGGGTGGATATTTTGAATAATGTAAAATATAAAACATGTTTTGAGTTATTTCACATTTTTGTGTTCACTACATAATTCCATGTGTGTTCATTCATAGTTTTGATACCTTCAGTCAGCATCTACAAATAAATAGTCATGAAAATAAAGAAAAACCATTTAATGAGAAGGTGTGTCCAAACCTTTGACTGGTAGAGGAAATATTACAAGCCCATATACAGTTAAATTAGTTTCTACGTTGCATTAGCAAAGTCTATTTTTATGATCTTACCTTCCTCTGATACATCACACCATTCAGGGTTGGGAAACTCATATTGACCATTTCTGATCCTCTTCTTCATCCCAGGAGAGATGGCTAGACCGTGGTTAGAATAAAACGGAGGATATCCACACAACCTGTGGAAGTTGTAAAGCATCATTATACGCTTCCGTATTGAATGTGACATCTATAACAAAAGGATTAGAGGGAGGAAAAAACAAGAACTTACAAGATATACATAATGACACCCAACGACCACATGTCACATGACTTGTCATATTTCTCTGGGCCGAGAACCTCTGGAGCTGTACGCCATAAGGAAGAATAGAAGGAAAAGGCAAAAGAGGGATGTTTTTAAATAGTTATCAATGAGAGCAGCTGTAATGTAGTAATAAACACAAACAGGTTCTTACCAACATAGTAGGGCGTGTAGCAAGGAGTAGCTAGAGAGTTAAGTGAGGTGGTCTCCTTGGCAAAACCAAAGTCTGTGAGCTTGAGCAGGGCACGGGGTCTCTTTGAGGAATACAGTAAATTCTCTGGCTGCAAGGAGTATTCAGGAATCCAGCAAAAAGATAAGATTACAACATTAGTAACTTTAAGTCATCCTCAGTTTAAAGAAAAATCAAGTTTATTTCTTATGAATAAGTACGATAAGCCAATGCAAAGAACATGTACCTTGACATCTCTGTGGGCGATGTTGATTGCGTGTAGAAATTGGATAGCCTCACCTATGCTCTTCATGATGTGAGAAGCCTCTGAAGTGATGAGAAAATTCAGTTTTTTAACAGATTTTCAGTGACTGTGACAGCAAATGTCAAGCGTCACAAATGGAGACTGTGGCATGTATTTAGCTGGTATCAGAATGCTTATGTCTATTTGATGAATCAAATCTTCTATATCACAGGTGTCGAACTCCAGGCCTCGAGGGCCGGTGTCCTGCAGGTTTTAGATGTGTCCTTGATCCAACGCAGTTGATTTAAATGGCTAAATTACCTCTTCAACATGTCTTAAAGTTCTCCAGAGGCCTGGTAATGAACTAATCATTTGATTCAGGTGTGTTGAAACAGGGTGAAATCTAAAACCTGCAGGACACCGGCCCTCGAGGCCTGGAGTTCGACACCCCTGCTCTACATAATCACATCATAAAGCATTGTAAGAAATGCTGGGGTTTGTAGGGCAATATAGGTTTATTACCCCTCTCTGTGAAGGCCTGGTCTCCTCTGGACTGGATTCGATTAAAAAGCTCGCCACCATCCATGCTAAAAAAGAAAAAGAAAAAAAAAGCCTTATGTCAGTAAATACACGTGCTTTACAGTGTTTGATTCCAGGTTATTGCATGTACAGCGTGATACCCTGCCAGATGTCCAAACAATCAATGGTTTGTTGCAATGATACCAATAGAGACAGAGAGGAAATTGCTCTCACTGGGACAAAATTAAAATGAGAGAAAAACTCTGGTAAATTAACTGCTGTGCGAAACACATTAAAACACATGTCCTCTGAAACATGTGGGGGGGTAGCACAAAAGCTAAAATAGCTGTCAGGATGTGGGGTTTGGTGTGTGCCCTAGTTGTAGGAAATACAGCACACCAGTCGAGCCGTTTCAAAGCAAAGAGGATGCTCTCTTCCTCTGCCTTGTAGAGGTGGTCTGCGGTCTGTTGGTTGACCAACAAAAGTGTGCGAAACCAATAAAATGACTTTTTCTCACACCTTTTGCAAACTAACCTAATCTGCCATCTGTAAGGTATTTAAATCTTACAGTTACTTCCTTCTTCCATGAATGTAACTAGTTCATCTTGTATACCACAAAGTGTGCACGGCAACAATTCAAATTTGCATGTTTTTTTTTTTTTAAGTTAGTTCAAGTAAATTTACGATAAAAATTACTACTATTTTACTGGCAATCTACTAGGTCCAGCCAGTGTGTGAAAGGCACAGAAGTAGGTTGCTATGGTCTTTTACACACTTTTAGTATGACTAACAGACAGATTGCTGGTTGATTGATCTTCTTCTTCCCTGTGTTGCGCAAACATTTTAAAGACTGCTCTAAACAGAATGTTAATGTGTTCAACACAGCTGTCAACCTTGAGGTCTTTAAATGCCCCCTTTATGCTTCCAAAACTTGTTATGCAGAGTATTTTTATGTATGAGCCATCTTGAAAGTACCTATATTTATATTGTAGTCAGATTTAATAAAATACTGCTTACACAAGCATGGCCCCTCATCACATTATGATAACACACAGGAACACCCCCACAGTAATTTACCAATGAGGCGCAGACATATGCATGTGAAAGACTTGAAGAAAAGGTCAAGGATGTAAGCAGATGCTGACCACTGGTAAACTAATGAATGTTAGCCTGAATTCAAATGAGTATGAGAAACTCGCACTTAGCATGCTTGATGTTAAGTTTCATTTAATCTCGTCACACACGGTATGACTGTGAGAGTTTCAGGTAGAATCATCAACGTCAATTTTGTATCCGAGTGTGTCTAATGGTATATGGCAGTGTGCGTACGTATAGCAAGCAAGCAAGATCCGGGGACGCCACGGGACAAGGCTTCTAAACCACAGCACACTTCGAACTTCTTTAAATTAATCATTCACATTTTGCATACTGAGAAAAGGGCAGCAGTTTGATTGAACTCATTTTGATTAAAAAAAAGTGTGAGAGATCAACGTGTTAAACTGCTAGTTCTGAGGTAATCCAGCCATTATTCAAACTTATCTTATACTTGTGCACTGCAAGCGGTAGGGTTCATCAATGTAAATGCATCTATTGAAGCATCTGTTCTGCTGAGAATTCACACTTCTTTTAATATTTTCAAAAGCTCAAAGGAATTGCACACATTTTACACCATAACAGCAGCAAACTGTAACACACTTGTACATTTTAAGCTACAGTCTTTCACATGTACATATGGAGGGTACAGTGTTATAAAACTGGATTTTTTAAGCTGATTTTTCTCAATGAATATATCATAAAGGCAGGTTTGTATTTGCTCTAAGGAACTAAAACTCTAATAACAGAGTGTAATATTAAGAACAAAGTTTCTAGCAATCAGCAGTGGTAGTTGCAGCTGTGGTTAGCACTCTGAAATTAAAGAAATCCCATAACCACAATGCCATACGGTTCAAACCACCAAGTTTGCGCTGAAGGTTGTATAAATACATGTTTATCCAGCAGTTCCAGACAGACTTCCGCTTCCAATTTGTCATGCAGGAGAGATGACCAGCACCAAATTTCCAAAATTATGTTGCGGACCTGACATATTCACATGTTGGGTTTTTACACAACACAGGAGAAAACAAAAATGTAGGTCATCACACTGACTCAGTTACTCAGCATATCTATGTGTGTTTCTCTCTGTCCACAGGTGATTTTCTAGGAATCATTTAGCTTCATCAGAAAACTTCATTGGCGTTTCATGCCTAGCACATTTTCTCAAGGAAATGAGTCAGCCATTTTTTCGCATGTCAGTGTGTAGGCAGATCGGTCCACTAACGCCGACGACTACAAATTGGAACCGCAAACCTAATGAGTGCACGTGTTTGAAGTTGGTAGTGGGGGATGGGGGGATGGTGGTTTAAAATGCTTCAAAGTGGAAATACAAACGCAAGGAAATTGTACCAATGTCATTTAGAAGAAATGGGTCACTTATAAGGTTGTACACAAATGATTTACAATAACTAACCTGACAGAAATTTGCTTAGAGCAACAGAAGGGTCGAGATGAGTATCACTTCACCTTTGTTCTAGGTAATCTTACCTTACCTGCCTTTCAGATTCTAGAAACTAAAAACTATATAGCAACAAATGAAAATTTCACTTGATTTATGGTTTGGCATAATAGCCCATAGACAAGAAATACTTAACCTCCTAGGACCTGGCGTCCACATATGTGGACATCACATTTTGGGTTGTCTAGACCAAAATACTAAATTTTGCTCTACAAGGGCCTCATATCCACTTACGAGGACATTATACTGCCACTGTTCTACTGAAATTTTAAACAAATATCCCCATATGTGGATCTCATTTTTCTCAGAAACAAAAATCGGGTAAAAAAAAAAAAAAAAAAAAAAAAAAAAATCATCTGGTAATTCTTTGTTTTTACATTCATCGGGTCCCTATATGTCCAAATATCAAAGAGAAATTAAAAATGCATGCCATGGAAGAGTTCAGGTCTTAGGAGGTTAAAGATGAATGGGCTTTTGGATGGATTTTAAAACATAAAGATAAATTTAAGTTTAAGATGAAAGTAAACAAGATGCTCACCAACACTTTGATTGTTCCCAACAAATCCTGTCAATCTTGTCACATATCGAACACATTGTTATCAATCTAATTTAAGCTTGCTTACAACCTTTTGAAAAGTTTATACTTTCTCCCACCATTTAAGCATTTTTTTAACTGAAGAAATAATAAAGAAGAAAGTATCATTAATGAAAAATGTAATCCATAAGTACTTGCTCTTTAATAAAGTATTAACTTTAATTTACCTCTACCTAATCCTCAGTTTTGCATTTGAGCACAATGGCAGCCACCAACTGTGTCCAGGGTCCTGGGTCAGCCCTTTTGCATTCAAGACAACACTGTTAAATACTAGAAGTTCCCCCAAACTTTGAGCTTGATTTGTGCTTATATTGTTCATTCTTCACAGTTCAGTCTTTTAGGTTATGTTCTAATTGTTCTTCAGAAAAGGGTAAGTGCATTCAGAGTGCATCAGGAAGTTACCTTTCTTCAATGACCAGTGAAAGTGTAAAATATGCTTGCCTACTGCTCTGCAGGCAGCTAGCTAGCTAGCCAGCACCAAAGATCCTTATTCAAAGTAATATTCAGAGAATGTATGACTATGTCAAGTGGTTAGATGCTCATTCTGCATAATCGGGCAGGTCGAGGGGGAACCAAGTCAACTGGGAAATGCATGGGTTCTTCCACCTTACAATTTGATTTTGACTCTGAAGGGGAAGCCCCTCAAAAAAGTATCCAGAGAGTTATGCGTTTTCCAGCTCTTAGCCAGAGCACTATCAAATTACTGTCCTGTTGCAGTCTTCTGAAAAGCTACAGTAAAACCCATGGATACCTGTTTGTTTGTCTGTGTGCTCCGAGTTCAATAGTTTCTTGTACACTTGTGCATACAATGACAATGACGCTCATCTAATCTTAGCTGGCATCATGCTTGCATCTTTAGCAGTAATAACATAATTTTCTGCATGACTCCAATCTTAAAGAAAACAATTTAGTATGATACTGAGGAACACATTGTTGTTGAGGAACGTCTTTACAGGGTTGCGTCAGTTCATTGAGGTTTGTGGGTATTGTGTTTATTGTGTGGGATATTTAGCTAATATAAACAAAACTGAAGGCAGACGCACAAGGATCAACTGAATGTGGCTGCAATAAAGGCCTAGGAAAGTATCTCAAGGGAAACATAGCATTTAGTCATGCCCATGAGTTCTGAACTTGAAGAATGAGAAAAAGCATTACTAAAATCCAATTATTAAAATGAACCTCAAATTCAGAATTTTATTAGTTTGTTCACTGAGTCTCTGACTTTTTTGATAATGTATGCAAACTGCTGTATATCAAACTGTCAGTGGAACAATTTTGACTGATTCAAAATCCACTTGGACAGTGTACAGAGTCAAATCTGTAAAGCCCGTGTCACTGTCTAATAACTTATAGACCCAATTGCATGTTTTCAGTGAAAGGAAAAAAAAAAAAAAAAAAAAAAAAAAAAAAAGCACCCCAAAACTGCATACTCACCATTCCATAACAATAAGCAGACACTTTTTGCCCTGATAGAGGTTCTCATAAACATCGATGATACGCACAATGTGGTCACAAGGTGATGCCCTCCAATGAAGCTCCACTTCCCTGCGGGCTTTGGCGCAATCCTGTAGCATCTGAGTAGAACAACAGAGAGAGACATGGAGGTTAATAAAAATCTAAAATGTACAATATAAAAGAAATTAACAGGCTTTAGGAAGAAAATGAAGTCCATGTTATATTAAAATTATCAGGTGTATCTTAAAGTTTGTTTGTTTGTTTTTTTTAATTGGAGTAGAGATTAAAAAGCTTGAATTTGCAGACCAACCAATGCCTCCAATTCACACCAATAACCAACCATTAAGAGTGCAGTGCTGCCATCAGGCGACAAAAATCATGAAGTATGCCATTTTTCATTCATGTGAAAGTGGCACCCTCTGTTGGTTACACCCGGTCAATGCACCATTCAACATTATAAGCCACTGAAACAATATACAGTAAATGCAATGGACTGGAATCTATAACATACCTAGGTGTCTCATTCAGCCAGTCATACACAATCATGCAGTGCCTTTAACTCTACCTAAGCACTTTGCTTAACATTCAAAGACACTCCGATGGATTCATGGAGGGCAGCTCGGGGTTCAGGAAAATGCCCAAGGACAGTTCAACACATGGACAGGAGGAGCTAGGAATCAATCAACTGACCTTGGTAGACGCCATGCTCAGGCACACTCAGCTGGTATGTAATATTCTGTTTATTTTATTATTTATTACTGCTACATTATGATCACATGTAATTAAACTTAAATTTACACATGTAATTAACACTAAGTTAAAGGAAAGGGTCAGGGTGTTATGACCCTGCCCATTGTAAATAACACATTAAAACGCCTACGAGATTGACACAGGAAACCAGCTGACTCTGTTACACTAGTAAAAATAGTTCCTTAGACAAATATGGACCTGAAGGTCTAAAATATAAGCTCCTGCCTTTCTTAAATAGCAAATAAAGGAAAATAGATTAAGTATACCAAGCAGGAAAACATTAACTACACTTTTCATAATGTCTCTAAAGACTTGTTTGTTTTTTAACTCAGTTGCACTGCTGATAGAAGTGTGTGACTACATGTTTTTATTTACAAATTTAATTAAAAGATAATTAATGTAGCCCCACAACCTTAAAATATCTTTGTCAGTCCACGGAAAGAATTCTGCCATGTAGCTTAGCCAATGAGCCGCCGTCTGTTTATTTTGTTGTGTATTACATTCCAACTCTACCCACATACACACACAAACACAATTAGTGGGCTTAGTTCCAGCTGGAATGTCCAGTCTGTTGGCTGAGCATCATTAGATTTACATATCTACATGATAACCTCGTTCCCTTGAAATACCAGGTCACACAAGAAATTAAACAGCGTGTTAAAAAACAGTTTCAGTCATATCATCTACACCCTACCTTTAGAAAGCATTCTGTCCTTATCTTACAATTAAAGTAAATTCTTATCTGCCTTATGTACAAACTTTCTTCAACCTTTAGTCAGACCATCAGTAACATCAATCTAAATAATGTTTTATCTGGACTGGAGTTCAAAAACAGCATTAGCATTAAATGGTGCTAGGTGGTGATTTGTTGAAAAATCTAAGGGTATATTTAAAAACCACAATTTTAAAATGTCAAAATACACCTAACCATGTACAGGCTATTAGACTAATGTCAGTGACAGTGCTGCATCAGATGATCTGGCCTTCATAATTGTCTAACTTAACCCAAACTGAGACGGTTAGGTTGAACTGGACTATGCTGACCACATGAGGGAACCACCTAAAGGAATTTGGAAAGAAATTCCAGGCAACTATCATGAAGCTGGCAATGAGAATGCTAAGTATGCACGAGCTCGTTATCAGTATAAGCGGCAGCTGTGCGAGGAATTGAAAATTCCACTTTTCCACTACACTTTTTGACTTCCTACCCATATCCAAATGCTTTATGTTTTGGTTTTGATGTCACCACTGCTTTCCAGTGGGAAAAGTGGGAAAAACAAAAAAGTCACTGTGTCAAAACCTTTCACTGGAATGTCCCTGCATGGTACAAAACAGATGAATTGTTAAGGTGAGAATCAAATGTCTTAGGGCTCACTGACCATTAAAAAGTGACAGTGTTACCCAGGAGGAGTTAGTATGGCATGATGTATGAGTCCACTTTATCTCAACACTGAACTCACAGCACAGTTCAACCACCCTTTCTAACAGAACAAACAAGGGTGGATCTTACTTCCTTCGTCAAAAAAGGAACAAGTCTATGGATACACAGGCATGAAGGGAACAGAGGCTTCTGTGACATTTAAATCCGCTATAAAATTAACTGATAACAGTTGATATTTTGTGCACATCTTATGAATCAATTAAAAAAAATAAAAGGACTTTGATAATTACAAATCCACAGTGCAGCACGGCACATCATTACATATCCTTCATCCTGACAGCAGGCTGTACAATCTACACATTTGAAATAAAATTAAAAAAAAATGGTAAAAATGGTAAATGGCCTGTATTTATATAGCGCTTTTCTAGTCCCTAAGGACCCCAAAGCGCTTTACATATCCAGTCATCCACCCATTCACACACTGGTGATGGCAAGCTACGTTGTAGCCACAGCCACCCTGGGGCGCACTGACAGAGGCGAGGCTGCCGGACACTGGCGCCACCGGGCCCTCTGACCACCACCAGTAGGCAACGGGTGAAGTGTCTTGCCCAAGGACACAACGACCGAGACTGTCTGAGCCGGGGCTCGAACCTGCAACCTTCCGATTACAAGGCGAACTCCCAACTCTTAAGCCACGATCGCCCCCCAGGCGATCGTGGCTTTTTGTATTAATGAAATACAAAAAATAAAAGCTAGCTCACTGTTGGTTTACTTCACTTGTGAGAGACTATGCATAATAACACGACCGTCACAGGAGGAAGAGATCCACTGTATCAGAATTAGTCAGCAGCCAGTTTCTACCTGGAGTGCGGGAAGGCGGGAACAATAGGTAATGTAAACTACAAACATACCCCAGCTTCTAGATACAAATAAAATGGCACAAACAAACATACACAAAAAACAGCCCAATACCTTAAACACATAAAACAAGTACATATACACATATATGCTCCCAATTTAGTATATAAAATTACTATAGACCATTTTTTACTACATCAGGCATATTTAACAAATTAGTGTTGCTGTCTTTGTGTGTGTCCATGTAGGCATTTGGCTATGTAGAGTGAAGGATTTTGAGTTTGCAACCTTCAAAGGCAGGCTTACAAAAACAGTACATAGCCAGACGGTGATGATGCTATGCGTAGGTCAAATGCTGGTGAAAGCAGAGTTCAGTACAAAGGGGAAGAGGTGCAAAAAAAAGAGATAAAAGATCAAAAAAGCAGCCTAAAACACAGACAGCTGCTGCAGTAGACAGACCAAACCAACTCCCTTAGTTCAGTACATTCTGTGATTCAATTAATTACCGAATACACTGTAATATCTCTCTGGACAGAACAAGTACAATAACAAAGCGTGAGTTACACTGGGAACACTTTGTTAGTGCACCGGCTGTTTTCCATCAGTAAGAGTATGCTAATGGTGTAGCCCTTTAAACACTGTGCAATAGCTATTTACATGAAATGTGTTCATTTTAAACTCTAAAACACTAAATATTTTGAATATCGGTCACAACCTGGGACTCACCCTGTAAGGAGAAACAACAAAACAGTCCAATATTGTGGAAATGTTTTTAAATTTGGTATTATTTATTAATTATTTCTAGATATTAGCCCTCTGGTCTTTTGTGCACCCTCACTAATAATAGTTTACACTAGAAAGCGAGCTACAGTGGCTCAGTTTTTGTGACTGAGAATGACTGAATTATTGTTACACTGACTATTATGCTATTATTATTGTTATCATTATGCTGCCCAATTGTAAAAGCAAAATTTAAATGAAGACTAGTGTGCATGCATGTACTGGAAACGAAACTAAATGTATAAAACACTCACACCACCTCTTTAAGAATATGGGCGCAGATGAACATACTCCCGTCACCTTTCAGCTGATGCATTACTGCAATGCAACCCCCCCCTCCAATCTGCTGGTAGCCCTTTGAGACCGAAGCTTGTGGAGAGAAGGAGGGATATGTGGAAGACAGATGGGCACACAATACACCTCCTTTAGCCGGCACAAAAGCTCCCCTGCCCGGAGCAGGACAGTGGGAGGTGGGATGGGGTTACGCTAAAGGAAGTAACCATCCTCCACCTGCTATTCCTGGGCCAAGGAAAAGCCCAGGGCTGATTAGAGTGAGACCAGAGGGTGGTAGGGTAGTGTAATTCAGTGGAGAGGTGATAGGTTAAGCTAGGCTGAATTAGAAAAAGAAAAAGGGTTAAACAACAGTCTAGCAGTAGACTTGCTTCTGTATGTGACTTTTTCCTTTTGTGGGCTCAGTGAAGCACCAAACATGTTTGTGTGTTAATAGGACATGATCTGATTAAAGACATCTGTTAAGTCTCAAAATACAATCACATCTGTTGTTGGTTGTCCGCACACTTTCATGAAATCATGTTTTGCACATCTACGCAATTAGATTCGTACATCTGTACGTTTACTAACATTTCAATAAGCAGTCTCCAATACTACTGTTTAATGCAGATACAAAGGAGTACAATTTTGCAGTCAGAACAAGTAAAAAGTTCATTTTTCAGCTAAATACAAACAGAATTTTATAGAGTGACTGCATGTCAAGACAAAGCAAAGATCCAAATTCACCCTGCACAGTGCAAATTATACATCCATGGGTGAATACTGTTTGTAGTTGGGTGAAATGTTTGTACATAAAGAGATATACAGAGGTAAGAGTAAGATGGGCTGATTGAGAGAGAAAACAAAGACCTCGAATTCCCGGTGAGCTCTATAGGTCTGTCACTCTGAGCTAGAAAACACATAAAAAAATAATAATGCAGCTTGGTCATGCGTAGCCCTGTGATGGACGGACAATCTGTCCAAGATGTGCTCTGCCTCTGGTCCTGTGACAGCTGGTTAAAGCTAACATTTGCACAGAACATACTGTTTGTCGCAAGTAAACACAGTTTTCAACTGTGGCACTTAAGCTGAGAATTTGTTTAATTTAAAAACAAAATCTATGTTTTGAATGTCTCACCAGTGACCAAACGGCACTGAAGTTCTGTCAATAATGATGACTGTGAACCTATCAGGACAGATAGCTTTCAGCATTTCAATTCATGAAAAAAAAAAAAAAACAAGTGGCTTGCTAAAAGGAGGAAATGAGACAGGACTATGTCTCTATGACAAAAAACACCAATTTGTCTCACTTCCCAATATAGACTGAAAGATGATGGAGCTTTTTCTTTTTTTTTTTTTCTAAATAGAAGCAGCTAAGTTGGGACAGATGGAGACAGTTTGAGGCAGTGGACAGAATTATTATAGAAGTGAAATAGAGACTAATGACATTTAGCAACATTTTGACTCTAACCCTTCCTTTTAGCTAGCCTCAGTACCGCCTCCCTTTGGCCACCCTGTGATTCATTGTGCAAATCCCCACCTGCACTTGTGGCTTTACTATATAAATACAAGCAAACTGGTGTGTTATCAAGTGCTTTCAAATGAGAGCGGGCCAACAATGTGACCAGTGCCCGGTTAGTCACAGGTGTGAGTGTGTGAGAGTGTTTTCAGACAGACAAACTAAGATGTTTAGCGGGACAAGTTACCAGAACAGTTAAGCTATAAGGAAGTTCCACTCTTCTGAATATTAAGGATCCTCAAGAGTTCAGCAGTGTTATTTTGTATCATGATTTTAAGCTGTAAAGTTGCACAACAGCAACTTTTGCTTTTAAATGACCATAACTAGCTTCAAATCTGTGAATTGCTAGTGTTGTGTCACAACTGAAACAAAAGCAACAGATTTATGTGATATGTTGCATGAATGAACTCTGAGCAAGAAAAACCACTCACTTCCCGTTACTGTTAACACCATTCAGCACTATTTAACCGTGCTATTTCCATATTAGGAACTGATCATAAGACCCGAGGAGAAAAAAATACACGAAGCAGGAACAAAACAAAAAAAAAAAAACTGAGGATGAATACATAAAATATACCTAATTAAGTTACATGAAGATCCCTAGGGGAAATTATTTCCCCTAGGGATCAATAAAGTATTCTGATTCTGATTCAGATTAACTTGCAAGTACACAGAAACGGGCTAATTTAGTTTCACAAAGTACTGCATCAACTTGGAAATTACTCTGTCACATCTACAGTTGCCTACCCTACATCTGGGACCATCTTTCACAACCACAATACCACATCCTTCCAAAAGCACTTCCCTCCACAGAAAGAGATGCAAGAAAAAGACATGGTCAGTATGTGTGGGTGGCTAAAGTTGAATCTTAGTTATTTATTCACAGGGACCACATTCACAAAGAAGAGATGCACCATACCTCATTTATCTACTAGTCAAGCAACATCTACATGTTTGGGTGGTTACTACACTTGATCACAGACAACGTAAGTGATTAAATCATATTAGGCCAAAGAAGCTTAAATCCCCTGAGATGTTTATGAGGCTTGAGCTAATCTCTTTGTTTGTGGCAAATGTCAAACACATTTTTGGGAGGTAAATATGCCACCACATTGACAGCAATAAAGATTTAAATAATGCTATGATACAGATCCCACTTGTCACTGAGCCTGTGACCTTCAGACTAAGAAAACAAGCAGAAAGAGTAGACAATAGTCTTTTTTTAAATGACAATAAGTAGTGAGAAAAAAAAAACCCAACAGGTTTTGTTTCAGCGTCATACCGATGATCTGCGTCACTGTAGCTACTGACTAAGTAATAAGTAAACAGTCGACTCTCTGCCCACAGATAAAAAGGTACATATACACACCGAGAGTTATAACATCAAGTCAGTTCATTTTCTTCTTGCTGTTCAGACATCCCCCTTTTCCTTTCACTCTTTAAAAATGAAAAACATGACTATTTTTCAGTTTGAAAATACATTCAAATCAGAGTTTCAGTAGATTAACGGGCCTGTAAGCGAAATTATTTATTCTAAGAGTGAAAAATATTTTTAGCCAGAAGTTTGGTACATCTGGTATCTGATGGCAAAATAAAAAGAATACCTTTAGAGATTTAAGGATTAAATTATTGAGTAATACATTCTGTTTAACTCACTTTACACAGCAAATCAGTGATGACTAAATGTATGCTGAAAGCAGGGGGATTTCAATCTTGCTTAAGCAGGTAATCAGATGCATAATGGAAACACGAGTAGCTCCTCATCTAGCAATGAAAAGAGAGAGAGAGGAGATGGCAAACTCATAGGGGAAAATCATAAGGGTAGAGAAATAACTCAAAGGAGACCAAAGGAGAACCTCTTCCTTCCTCCTCGTCCCTCCTTTTCCTGCCATGTCATGATTAACGCGTGAGCAGTTTTTCCTCCATCAGTGTTAATACTTAATCAGACAACTTACCAGCCTAAAGTCACAAGAATTTATAATGTTAGACTTTTTATTAGCCGTTTCAAAAGACACTACTTTTAAAGCGCCATTTAGACAGGTTTCCTCTGCTCTGTAGTCCAAGTGAAATTGTGGAAATGCAAACCACAAAAACACACATTTAAACTGCCTAAGATTACCCCTTCCTCTTTTCTTCAACAAACCTTGACAGGTGTTTACTTCACTTGAATAAGTCAAGCTTTTTTTTTTTTTCTTTTTACCCCAGAAGGGACAACTGTTGGAACAACTCTGAAAATGTGACCAGAGGATTTAGTTTCTCTGTCTACAGCCATTTTCACACAACGTCAGGAGAATCAGTTTGGGAAATTGCTCAAAGTTTCGTTTTCTGATGCATAAAGAGGAAGTTTGCCTCTCACTACGAGAAATATTGCAATATACACAATGTCCAAGTGACAGTTACCTGCACTACTCACACATGGCCACATCACGCTGACTTCATACTAGGAGCTGACAATTTAGAGAAAGAAAGCATTGATAAAATTCAGTTCATGTGGAAAGTGCTTAAACACCTTAATAATGCACAGTACAGGAGGTTCCTTTCCAGATACGAACAAACTTCAGAGGGATATCTTCTTTTGAGAACATACTGTTAATTTCACATTTGTGCATTTGTGGGTCAACATCATGCGAACATCCTAGTCTAGTGAAAATACTTGATTACAGCAAGATGCCTGCTTTCTTCCAAAACAGAATATATAGTTATAATAATTTAAGCTAGACCCACACAGAATTATAAAAGCCATTGGTGATGTATTTATTCCAAATATCGCTACAGTTTCCAAAATATCTCTGCTCATTCTAAGCCCATATTGTCTAGAAGGCCTAAAGCCCTCTCAGCCTTGTTCTGCATTCCCTTTTATGGTTTTGTTAGTTTGTTAATGTTCATCTAACATCATTTATTTGTCTTTATTTAAATAATATACAAACTGCAGCCAACTACAATCACATAACGCTAAAGTATGTCACTAAAATAACCCTTCTGTCAACCAAACAGGCTTCACTGTAAACTTCACTTCCAGCTGGAACACAGTTCAGTCATAATGTATAACAAGCCTATATAAACAAGCACAATCCTCAGTGATCTAAAAAATAAATGTACCCGCCCAGATCGTGCAAGTTTAAACCTCTAAAGTGCCTGCTGTACTCAGCCTCCTTAGTTACTGTGAAGACACCACTGAAATTGCACAGCAAGGAGTCCTGACACTGAAGTCACACACACAGTGTGCTCAAATGGGAACTGCATTATTTTGCATTTTCTACCACACATTAGGGGGAGAAAGAGAAAAAATATGATAGCAGTAAAACTGCGAAACCGTGTAGCATTCTGGCATCGAGCAAGTCTTTGAACTAATGAATGCCTTATCCCATTAGGACTGTACGGAGGCGTTTCATTTTCTAAAATGTGTCATGTAACAACTGCACAGATAAAAACCTGTTGTGTTTCGATTAAAATGTGGCCTTGAATTTGAGTGCTTCCAATGCCCTGCTTGCTTGTCAGCATAAAAATGCAGGCATTGTAAGACAACACCAGCAGTGCTTCACACCTTGTGAGGGTTAACCTGTGTTAGGACACATTAAAGGGAAACCAAATTGTGCCCATTTTTTGGTACACAGATGCATCCATTAGGTATTTGCCTATGGAGAGGGATTGTGAATGTATACAAACATGTTTGGCTGTGCATAGCCAATACCAATTGGCTAAAAAGTGGGCCAAAATTTGGAAGAGTGCAACAGGCTTCTCCCATTCCAGTGACCTCCAGAACGGAGCCTGTTGCTTCCATCAACAAACAAAATTGCAATTTGATAAGCATAGACAGGGACTGCAGTGGACACAATTCATAGTTTTTAAACACTTGTTTTCACTTCTTCTCTTTTTATGTTATAATTCGCCCTTTTCAACACCACAAGCACAAGTAGCCTGCGGACCCGGTTGTACCACATATTTTGAACACTGCCTTCATGAGACGCTCAAACAAGGACACACAACACTGTCTCCCACAAAAGTCAAGAAGTCAAAGCTAGTGTTTCTGTGTGACAAACTATATTAAGCATAATACATCAGAAGGTTGCAACGAATTATTTCAGGGACTCCGCTTCTTTACCACAGTCTGTCTTGCAAACACAGATGAATAATCATGAATTATTCATCTGTTACTACCATAAAACCTGGTTCCAGAAAACATTTTACAAGTTGACTCCACTGTGGGAGATGTCAGCAGAGTCCTGAGAGTGGAGGTGGTGGTTAGGGCTAGGGCTGGGTATTGTCACTGATTTCCATAATCAATTTGACTCCGATTCACAGTGTCCCGATTCAATTCGATTAGATTCAATTTTGACTCAGTCAGAAATATTATAGTTATGATAATTTATCAGCACATATCCACATTTTTATATCTATGTATAAAAAAACAAAGCTGACACTTGTGAGACTTCATCAGAGGTGTAAGCATCACAGCAGATGCAAAGATTCAAAGTAACTGACGATTAAACAGAAAAACATTAAGGAGATTTTCCTGGCCCGGCTTTTTATAGCAGATGACCGCCTTAAAAATATCCTGCAGTAGATCAAAAATGTAAGAAAAATATGAATCAACATATGAACATTACCTGATACTGCTGAAGTGAAGCAGAGCAAAGTTACAGAGGTTTTATTAGAGGCGCTATGAGTTTTGCAATTTGGCATCATTTTTAATTTTTAATCATTTGTGAAAAAAGAAAAGAAAAAAAAAAAAAACAGCAGCCCACAGCACTGTACACAACGGTAGACTGGTGCGTAATAACCAAGCGAATAATGCAGAAAACAGAGATTTGAGATGGGAAACTGAAGTACACAGTGAGAGCGAGAGCTGTGCAGGAAGTGTGATTTTATCGTGCTAGAAGCAGAAAGGAAAAGTAAGAGGGAATTAATGACAATGTTTATCAAACATGAAACATAGTTTTGATCTTCTTTTGCTGCTGGTTCAGTGAATTTTGGTCAGAGAGTGACAAAACCTGCAGCTTCAGAATCTGTGACATGTTGGCTCTCGTTTGCCGTTTTAGCTGTTTGGCAGTTGTTGAAATAGGTTTGGTGAGCTTTAACCTGAGATTCAGGATGTAATCAATCGATATTGCTTTATTCAATCTAAAATCGATTTGAATCGGAAATTTGATTTTTTAAACCAACCCCTAGTTGGGGCTCAGATGAAAGAAATGATGATGGAAGAAATAAATAGTAGCTTTTTACAATATTACTGTTTGAGTCTATGAAATCAGACAGGCAGCTAACAAAGCCATCTGTCTAGATGCTAAAACATAAGAATATTTATGTGGAAGCGTATGTATGTTGTCATTCAAACAGTGCACAAAGTTCAGGTAAAATCTTCACCAACTTTCCTGTAACTGTGATACATAAACAGCAATCCCCCCCAACTTCTGTCTCCGGTTAGGAGAGAGAACAAAAGTGTTCTGTCCAAACGTTATCTTTCATCACTGTAATTTGTTCTTCCATTTTAGGAGCTTCTTTGCAACAACATGTCTTCTAATCTAATTTTTCAATTGCATTTTATCAGTGAGGTCTTAACAACAGTTTTGACTTTGTACTATCAACAATATAATATTAATTGAACCCTCTGTCACTGTCGGCAGCTATTTCTGGCAAATATTTTTAAATATACATGTTCATATCGGGGGAAGGACTGCTTTGCTGATGGAAATTCGGGGTTGGCAACACGACCAAAAACGGAAAATCTACATGGCACCCCATATCTTAGGTTATGGGCCGCAAAGTGCAGCCAGTTGTAATGTGCCTTGGCAGAGATTGCGCAAGTCTCTGAAACTAATACATATTCCCCCATTTCATGTTTTGATGGTGGTCTATAGTACTGTTGAATATGCAACTCCAAAAACTCCAATAGGACTTCAGTGGGTTGAGATCTAGTGTCTGACAATGTCATTTTCATCAACCACTCAGTGACCCCCCCACCTTGTCCACTGTCATCCTAGGAGGGACTCAAGGGTTCAGATTTTATAACTTCAGTCATTTTAGTGAACCTAATGTGTGCAGTTAAAAGATTTGTTGTGTTGTGATTAAAATGATAAAAATGATCCACTGTTGACAGCCACTCGAGTCTGACGATAACAAACACTAAAAAAAAAAAAAAACCCCATATTGGCCCCTAAAAAGTTGATTGCATTAGCAGATGCAATACGACATAGGCGCTGCGGATGTGCATGGACAATGGGGTAGTGGTAGATGCAAAAGACAGGGTTTATTATTGCCCGGTAATAAACACACCCATACCACACCATAATTACTAAGGGCAAACCCCTCCCACGTGAACCAGTCTAAAATTAAATGACCCTAACACCCACCTTCAAACCAAAAAACAAAACTGTTGCTCCACATGATTACACTCAGACATCAACAACCTTTACAGCTGGCATATCAAATGAGATGTGATAATACTGCGTGGCATAAAATATTCTCAATGTAGCGGCAGTAAAGACAATAAGAGATACAAAACACCTAAAAAGAAAAAGCATTAAACCACCATATCCAACAGAAGAAAAAAAGACATCTAAATATTCAGCTTGTACACTGTAACAAAAAAGAAAACGCCAAACTGCAGCATCTTTGTCATACAAGCAATCACGTGACCCAACCTCCCTTTTTTCCCCAGTATCTGATGAAAGGCAATAGGTCAAAGCATTAGTGCAATTTGTTTGTTTGCTCAGTCGGCCAGAATAAATTGGTGAAACTAAGACTTTCATTACGTTTTGTTTAAGGTCCATGTTTTTCATTTGGGCATTTACAGCACTAGAAACACAAAGCAAAGAACACAGTAACAAAATAGCAAAGTTTCCCAGCACCTAGACCAGAATAAAGAACACTCAGGAGTGAAGGAACCAGGCAAAGTAAATTGTAGCACATGCAGGTAGGAGGAAAAAAAATATTCATCTTGGTGTCTTATGTGTATCAACTTTACTTAGTTCAGACTTGTATATTTAGTTGGAGAGATGCCACAAAACAGTGTTTGCTCAGTGTGATTCATTTTTAGTATTGTTAAGTTTTCAGTTATGCCAGTAAATGCTTTGGCTTATTTATGGTACTATTAAAAAAAAAAAAAAAACCTGCTGCACTGGGTGTTTGCAACTAGCTTCATAAATGTCACAACACCACCAGAAAATGACACAGATTCAGACTTTCACACAACTCTCAACACAGGAATGCTTGGAGATTCAAAATAATTATATTAATGTGCAATAATGCCAACTACTCGGCTTCACCAAGTGACCAGAGTCAGGAGATGCAGCAGCAGTTGCTTTATTTATTATAGCTCATATTAGATTTAGGCTCAGGACCATAGTCACAATTTGAGAATTACAATTTTAGTGTTTTTTGTAGTGTGATGGAAACAATATTCTTATTCTTATTATATTAACTTATTCTTATATTGTTCTAGGTGAAACACAGCTCTGGAACCTGTCTTTGGGAGCTCAGGGTGCCATGGACCATCCCTCATGGAGTGTCCTGAATGCCCTGCCCCACAGAGAAACTTAGATGAAACGCTAGTGTTAAGCAAAGCCATTAGAATTTCTAATTTCGAGTTATATAAACTGATACCTACTTCTAAACCCAACCTAGCAGTTAATTTTCTGCAAGGCAGACAGTGTTCAGGAGTTTGCCTGCAGCTCTGGATCAGTTTAAGTACCAGACTACTGACAACCTGGGCTGCTGTGTGAAAAAATGAATATTTTGCATGAACCATATTCTACACTTTGTGAATAAACAGATTGGCTAGTCATTAATGCATGCAATTTAACAGGTATCTGTCACTTTGGCTAAACAAAGTTGGTAAAAAACAAACAAACAAACAAACAAGAAAAGAAAAAACTACTAGGCAGCAGAAGAAAGCTCCTTTGCAATCTAATGGGGTGTTCCAGTGTTAGAGACTATGAATAGTCTGTAGTTGCTTAATGGATTGGTTCAGGAGTTTATTGCTCAGGGGTGAGACCATTTCTCAGTTAAGCGGTGTGGCCAGACCAGTCTAAGACCCTTACAGTTGCAAAGAAAATTTCCCAAAACAGCATTTAATAAAGATTTGATAAAATTGCTGGTAAATACCTCTGCTAGTTTGGTATTTGGTATTCTAATGTCAGAATTAAGGATGTCAGAATTAGTTGAACCACATCTTTATTGACATATAGTGATGTGTCAAAACATACCATTAAGGATACAGGAGAGGTATTTAGATATTGTCTCTAAGGGGCAAGGACCTAATGTAAAAAAAAAAAAAAAAAAAGCAGTTAGAGGATCAAAGATGTTATGACCCCACTGGCCACTAACCTGGGCTGTAGCTCTGACAGACAGATGCAACCCCCATTCTGTCTGTTAATTTTTCTTTGAAGGGAAGTTGCAAACAAGCAAGGGGTAAAGTAAACAGATGACAGCCGGCTAGCATGGCTGTCACCCAAAAAAAAGAAGAAGTGGCCGTTTGTCAGGGTGTGAATGCTAGCATGGAAGAAGGCCACTGCTGCTAGCATTGCTAAGTTTGGTTCGCCAAATTCTGCTAACCCTGATATTGTTTTTTGTGTAGCCTTTTCCTTTGTTGCTGGGTTTCAAAAAGATTGTGGTTTTGAAGGAGCTGCTCTCATGATTCACTGAGTGACAACAATAACTGGCCAATCAGTGGCATGGAGTCTGTTGACATCACATTTTTGAATTAATTCAGATCACTTGGAACCTAGGCCAAGTGGGTACCTGGTGCCAGGTACTACCACATAATGGAAAACCCTGCAAAACGGAGTTGAGTCCAGCCAAGCAGGTAGTAGGTACTAGTGGAAAAGGTCTATTAGTCGCCAGGAACATCTCTAGTTTTGGTACTGAGTAAATTAAGAAAATAGATTTATTATTACAACATTAAAATTATTTAACAATGATGTAAACAAAATGATTTCATTACCAATTGTAAGTCTCCCTCTCACCGCCTGCCATTTATCCCTCTCTAGTGCACTGATCTTATAAGGCAGATGTGCAAAGTATTTTTCAGTTTTGGATCATTTAAATTGACACTGGAAATGGATTTAATTATATTCATATTCTAAGATGAATATAATTAACCTAATCAAAGTATGACGGTTTTGTTACTACTTTTCTCAAAATGTTACACTAAAATGAATTGCTGACTTCTGAAACAGAATCTAGCTAACACTAGTTAGTTACCAGCTGCAGTTCATATATCTTTTCTGTACTTCTTTTGAGAAAGAATTTAGATATTTTTGGTCTGAAACTGATGGAAAATTGACAGCATTTGCAACTGAATTTACCCTCCAGGACCCCACTCATGCCACATTCAGTCAAACCTAATAAGACTAAGATTTAATAAAAGAATGACCCAATATATTATATCATACTTGGAAAAAACTTCTCTACTCCCTCAGCCTTAAGCGCTCAAAAATCCTGGAAAAAAATTAAGTACAGAATTTCAGCCCACTTCTGTGTAATCTGAGGACCTTTAACTTGGAAAATTTTTCACAGTGTGAACGCAAAACTGATTTTTGAAGGGCATGAATTACTGATCAACTGCAACAATAATCATGGGAAGTTGCAACCTTGTGCCAACTTGCTTTCACCTTTGCACTTCTATTGGATATTAAATACTGCTTTACTAGAAATGTTTTACACTGCACTGTGAACTGAGCCCACTTCCACTTTAAAAATGACAACTATATTCACATAAAAGGCAGCTATAGTTTTACATGCAGCGCTATCAATGTATAATGCCCCTGCTCACACAAGACAGCTGAGAAGACAATTGAGAAGGCCTGAAAGTTCAACATGACTTTCTAAGTTTATACTTGTTACAAGTGTTTTAACAACAAACAAAAACATGGCTCACTGATGGTTGCGTGGGAGCTTGTGTGGAATTTGCTGTTTGAAACATACACACAGAGAAAGAGAGAAAGCGGTCACCTGTTTTTTCAGGTTTTAGATTTGTATTTTTCATCTTGTCTTTCCCTGACTCATTCACTTGTGGAGGACTGTGCAACAGTTATGCATGCTGAGAATCTTAAGATTATACTCCCTATCATGATGATGGAAAAAAAGCCTTCTGTGATATTTGGCCTCACTGGATAACATTTCAGTCACTTGTGTGTGTGTGTATAGCTGTTGTGACGTTTGTCCTTTATCAATGATTGACCAATACAGAAAATGATCTCTTAAGAGGTAGATCCTGATACTGCAGTGTCACTTTACAGCCACAACCCTAACAACCCCTACCCCCCACTCATACACACTTTTTTTTTTTAAAGCTATGTATGACATTCTACCTTGTTACTACTTAAGTGGTGGAAGTGGGTGACACGTAAAACAATAACAATGTGAAATCCAAAAAAAACCACAATTGAGAAACAGCTTTAACATCACACAGCAGCCTCCAGTCACAAGAAGCAGCACTGCACACTTGAACTGGCGAGATACCTGTTGTGTATCAATTCACTATTTGCTTGTGCACCACCTTAGTGCGATGAAGTTACATGTTCTAATAATAGGAGTTAAAAGGCACTTGTTGGACAACATCGGGCTATATTTTAGGGTAAGAAATTATTGACAAAGGTGATCAAATATTTAATTCGTGGATTAACTTTTACCAACATTACCACATTAATGAAGAGAAAGACAAAAAAATTAGAAATTTGGTTCCTGTAAAATGTAAGCAAACTAAAAGTCGAATTTCCTAAAAGTTTGAGGTCCTGATAGGTTTTATCCAAACAGCAGGCTAAATGTAATACTTTGCAGGAGAACAAACAAGGAGAAATATGTCTAAATAATAAGTCTAAAAACGACACTGTGGGACAAAAATGAACTGCTCAACGTGTGATTGGTTCTGCTTTCCAATTAGAGCGTCCAGATATGTAGAATTGAACTTTAAAAGTCTTAATTGCAAAATAGTGACCACTGCATGAACTCATAGCTGGACAAAAGATGGACTACTGTACAAAATTGCGTTGCTTCATTACAGATATGACCTACCTTTAGGGCATACTTGTCGCCAGTGCTCTTCTGTACTATTTCGAGCACTTTTCCATTGATTCCCAACCCCAACACCTGGCTGGTCACCTTGTATTCGTCAGTGATTGCGTTCTTCCTGATCTGTAAGGTGGGTCTGGGCTGGAAGGAGTGGAACTGACCCGAAGGGTTCTGCTGCCCGGCTGGGTTCTGCTGCCCCGCCGGGTTGGGAAACAGTGGCTGGTTCTGTGAGTTTGATAGCATGTTCATAGTCTTAGGCTGAGAGGTAAGCAGCCTCCCCTCAACAATACTGTTCTTAATACAGAGACCGAGTCTTCCTGAGTTAGCTGGCCTCTGACAAACTGCTCAGCGCGTCGCGTCCAGGCCCGAGGAAAATCTGGCAGTAGTTCTAACGATACAGGTTCACAAAGTCACTCGGTTAGCCGGTAAAATGCCAAGTTAGCTAGCTATTAGCATCCTAGCTCGAGTCTTTTCTGTGATTCTCGGCTAACAACTCAGCTATCGGTTAGCTTATCCATCTCCGGTGGTGTCCGCCGTCCACCGGTTTCCTCAAAGAACCCTTCAGGAACTTTTCTAAAACATCCTCTAAGGCGGCAACAGCGGTAGGGTTTGTTTTTTTTCACTCGATACCGTGAAACCCCTCGAGGGAAGTAAAAACAAAAACAACAGAAACACTTAACGAAAGACAGGCAACACAGGGGGAAAAAACTCCGATAGCAATAGCACGACAAACACACTTCACTTTCCAACGGACAGACACCCAGCAGGTTTAGCTTCTGACGTCATATGGCCGGGGCTTTTTTTCGGCGCTTAAAGGAGAAGTGCACCAGAGGAAACGGCTGGATTCATTCAACAGACTGGAGCGTCGGCCAGGAGAGGGCACACGCACAGGCGTTTACAAGAACAGAGACTTACTTTGCCAAAAGATAATCAAAGAGTAATCTGCATTTTTATTGTGTGTTTCCTATATGACAGTATGAAGCGCTACGCGGGTTTTAATTGCCAGTCTTTGAGGCAAGAGATCCCCCTCCAGAGTTTATTAGCAGTCTAACAGGGACAGGGACAGGGACGAAAATAGACACTAATCTCTGACCAGAAGGACCAAAGTGCTATAGGTGACCTCAGTGCTAGGGCTTGTGTGCCTTTAATTCTGCTGTTCCTACTTACACATTGATTTGTTTTGGGAAAGGCGCGATATTGGTAAATTAGAACCCAAATCTGCATGAAAGTATTGAAAATACAAGTTACAGAGCAACCAGGATTGTACACACATCACTATCTTGCTTTGTCTTTTTCCTGGATGTATGCAAATGTCAAAGGGCAGCAGTATATAAAATGTTTTGTATGCAACTACTAATATTGTGATTGTCAAACAATGAAACCTTACTATTTGCCTAAAAGCAGCACTGAATGCTAGCGAGAGCCCATGCAATCAATCACTTTAATCATTTTTACATTCTAATTATTAAATGAAAACTTCCTTGAGGTTATACAATTTCCAGTTTCAACCCAAAACACAGATATAACAGGGTGTTTTGGTCCGTAAGTTTTTCATTAAACTCTGGTACCTTTACAGCACGTAGCTAGTCTCTGACAGCCTAAATCATTGCAACATTGTTGTATTTCAGAGGACTGATGGATACATTGTGTTGCTAATCTGCAAGGGAATAAGACAACACAATAACTGTGGAAAAGAAGTGATTACAAAAAATATTAGGATAAGGGAAGACTTGTGGTAACCAGCATGACTGAGGAGGAAACTGAACAGATGGGCCTCTGCAGGTCAGTCTATGTAGGTTCTCAGTCGTCCATGTCAAGGTAGTCTTAAGAGCTTTAAAAAAAGGAAGCTGGACTTCTTTAAGCTAGTGGAGACATCATCCAAGAGGCTGGAGAGACCCATGTCTTGAAACCCTAGTACACTTGACCCAAGCTGCACATCAGCATTTAAAGGATAAAGGTCACTTTTTGAGGATGATAATGTCCACATTTTAGACCAAGAAGACAGATGATTTGAAAGAGGAGTACAGGAGGTCATCTATGTCCACTGTGAGCAGCCATCGGTGAACAGGAGTGGTAGCTTACAACACCAGCTATCAGCCACCTACAATGCAGTCTTGATATCCCCTCCCTGGCTCTTTAACCCTCCCTCACACCTTGCCTCAGGTGACCTCAATAGGGTGGGGTAAGGTCTCACAGTGTTTTAACCCTTAACCCCCATTGATGGTATTGACCTGTGCATTTTTTTCACACCTTGGCTCATGTGATAATCCTCAGGATTACTTCCAAAGGAGAAAAATCCCACTAGGCACTAGGGGATAAATACCTGGGTTTCTCCATCCTTTATTTTCAGAACTGAAGACACCTCTTACATGAGGTGGTGACACGTTTTCAGAAACCTAAGGAAGTCCACTTTCCATCTTTCCCAGACTTTGGGATGTATTCTTCACATGTCCTTGAATCTAGAATAGAGGTTGGTGAGCTACTTTTAAAGCGTCACCCTCCTCTACAGTTCTGAAACAAGCGGAAGTTTGTTGAGGATATTCCACGCTCACATTCAGCTGTTCTGGTGAGTTCACTGATGCACCTCTGCACCGGGAGGAAAGGTCTCCTGTTTGGCCTCTGAAATATTAAAAAGATAAAGTGTATGAGTGCAAGCAGTTTTGTTGTTGTTGTTGTTGTTGTTGTTTTTCTTTCTGGGGGAGATTGGGGGGGGTTCCCAAAGGAACAGCAAAGTGACTTATTGGTTCCCTATTCAAGTTAATATGGTGTGGTGCTGGCCTTGGCCTAATAACAGCGAGCCTGCAATTAAAACAAACAAAAACATGCACAAATAGATGAGTGCAATATTTCCCTTTATTTTTCTGCCACTTTAATTTCTTACTACAGAGTCAAGCACGTGGTCCGGAACTAATGGCGGTAGATAAGCTATAAATTGAATGCAGCGCCTCTTTTTTACCAGAAGATGGCAGACAAGTCTTAACGAAACGCTTTCCTCAAAGCATATTATATCGTGCTTTTAATCTCACCGGAGAAGAATATTAAGTGTACATTGTACAATATGGATAACATTAACATTAATTTATTTATTTAAACTTTTTTTAAAATGTTAACAGTGATCTAAGGAGCTTGCAAAGCTTTTTCCCTTGAAATGCTTTGGTATGTAGGATACTAATATAGTTGTGTTTAGATTTGGCTAAACGGTGATTAGCCAAATCTAAAAACAATCTGAAAAATCTGTTTGGAACACGATCTTCCAACAATGTATATGCTTTGGTTTCCTGTTGTGCAAAGTATTGTTTATTTCAATCATGCTGCACCTCCTCTGAAGATTTCAACTTAAAAAGTACCTTTTAATAAAAATTAGAATGTTAATAGAACACAATCATTATTGCAGTATTCATATGTAGTATAAAAAACTTCATGCGGTCATTCTCATTGTGCTTCCATCAGTCACAGGTCAGTTTGGTTAACTTTCTTTCTGTGAGTAGGATAAAGTTTGACTGCTCGTGTTGCTGAATGAAATCAAAGTCTACTTCACTGCCATCAGAAGTGAGAGAATACCACTAAGATATGTTTAATGTGTGAAATCAAGATTTTAAAGGTTTATCCAAAGTAGCGCCACATTATTAAAAAACTTAAATGGAAACACACATACACTCATCTGCCAGTAATTGGCTCACAATTAAGTAGAAATGCCGCGTTATATTCTAGTGACATATGCTCACTGACCACAACTTTTCAGCTGCTTATCAACATAAATATCTAATCAGCTAATCACATGGCAGCAACTCAGTGCATTTAGCCATGTAGACATGGTTAAAAAAGATCATTAAGTGACTTTTATTGTTATTGGTGGCAGTCATGCTGGTCTGAATATTTCAGAAACTGCTGATATACTGGGATTTTCCCATCTCTAGGGTTTACAGAAAACAGTCTGAAAAGGAGAAAATATCCAGTGAGCAGCAGTTCTTTGGACAAAAAAAGTGTCTTGTTGATGTCAGAAGTCAGAGGGAAATGGTGAGCGCATTTTGAGCTCATAGGAAAACAGACAGTAACTCATTACAGTCAAGGTATGCAGAAGAGCATCTGTGCTATAGCAGCAGAAGACCACACCAAGTGTCACTCCTGTTAGCCAATAACAGGAAATGTTACACAGGTTCATAATAAAAGATATAGAGCACCTTTATGGCGTTATTTCAGTGCCACTATTCTGAGCGCACGTAAAAAAATATTGCAAGTGCAAGTGTTGCATTTTGAGGAGAAATTTATTTTGAGCGTACAAAAGCTGAATTTGAGTGAACAAAATTCATTGCTGCGTGCAAAAAATGTATTTCAGTGTTTGCGCTTATCCATATACACACACACAATAGCACCCCCTCTCGCTCAGTTTTTTCATTTGCGCTTGCTCGCAATGTGTTGCTTGCGCTCACAACATTCTCTGCTGCAAGCGCTCAACTCTCTGTACACCGTTATAAGTGTGCCACAAAACCAACCAATCACAGACTTGGTTTCAAAAATTCTGATTGGCTCTTACAGTCTCCAATCAGCTCGCTAGCTGCTGCATTCCGGAAACAGTCCGAAATGTAGCTAAATCCAGCTAAACTCAATTTAACCCCAATTTGCGGATAATATCTTTAATTATTTTATTTTAAAATATATTATTTGTTAAGACTATCGTTGGTGTAGTATAATGTAGTTGCATTATACAACCATGCCAACTGACTCTCCAAATTATATTTGAGTAGCTCTCTTTTATGTCGTCGAATACTGAACAGCAGCACGAAAACAACATGTCCCGGCCACATGTAAGTAATATAAAATCATTTTGTACATTATTATTCGCTTGATAACTGACGTTAGCTAATTTGCAAACTATGCAAACTTGAAAAATGATGTACCTCATGTAGTTCGTTTTATGGGTTGTTTATTTTTGTCTGAGATACGTCATTTCATTGTATTTTTCTAACTACTTGTCCATGTTTGCTGCTTTTAACAGGACATACTGAGACAGCAAATGATGCATAGACTCCTCTCTAAACTGGAAGCTGCTTTAAACCAACAACCACTAAATCTGGATTATTTGGAGTTCTTGACTCGTCATGAGCTTGTTCTGTTTGAATCTTTCTCTCAGCAAATAGGTGGTCTGTCAGAGATTACAGAGGCTCTACAAAATGTTCATCATCTGGTTCAGTGTGAAATTAACATCACCTCTGTGGGAATTATTGAACTGGAAACAGAAGTTGGTCTGGGACCTGGCCACCCCAAAATCGTACTAGAGAGAGAAAAACTGAAGAACTTGTTGGACACTCAGCTGCCAGTCAGCTGCATCGCTAAATGTCTTGGTGTTTCAAGAAGAACAATCTTCAGGAGGATGCAAGAATTTGACTTGTCTGTGAGAGGAACATACAGCACAATGAATGACCAAGAGCTGGACAACATCATATCGACTATCAAAATCAGATGCCAAATGCTGGCTATCGAATGGTTCAAGGACATTTGGTTTCTATGGGTCTCCGTGTTCAGTGGTGGAGAATGATGGCCTCCATGCATCGAGTTGATGCTGTTGGGATCTTCACACGGATTACAGAACTAGGCTGTGTTGTGCGAAGAAGCTACTCGGTGCGAGGCCCTCTCTCCCTTGTCCACATAGACACAAATCACAAGCTAATAAGGTAAAATACCCACTTATATAGCTCTAATAAAAGTTGGGCAGAAAGATGCACGTTATACTTTAAATCTGTTTTAATCAACCTTATCTGATAGGTCTTTCAGTGTGTTTATAATATTTTAAAAAGCACTTCATATTGTAATATTAAGTAAAAGGATTACAGGATGTGTAACAAAAGCAGTAATATTGTTAATTGTAAATTTTCTTGAGCAATTATTTACACTTTGTATATCGATATTTTCCATGATAACAAGCCTATCAACACATAATATGGTAAGTGCTACTGAAAACTTAAAAAAAAATCATGACAAGGGAACTAAAATATTTAGTCTCATTGAACTTATCCACTTTCACATATAAAAATGTTGGTATTATTTTCAGCACACCTGACAAGTGTCCAGTTTAAATCAGTGGCAAGTTTGGTTACTGAAAAATGTATTTTCAATGTCTTACATGTTCTGCAAATCAAGCCTTAGTGAGATTGTTTTCCCTCTGAAACAGGTACAATGTTGTGATCTTTGGTGGAGTGGATGGCTACTCAAGGAAGGTAAATTTAAACTGTTATGTAGAATATTTGGTAGTTTTGAAATGAGAGCTGTATTAGGTTATTTTTTTATGAACATCAATTATTCAGCAAGCCAACATAGTGGACGATTTGCAATTTAAAAAAAAAAAATTATAATCAGTTCTTTACAAAAAAAAGGTTCAACTAAAAGGCCATTTTTATTTTTTGATAAGTACTACCAATATTGATATATAGACTACTCAAGCTTTGAATTATGGTTTTGAACATAGAACCGTACAATGTTCCTTGAACACTTATTATGGAACTGCATTATTAACTGAAAAACTATACATGATCTGAAACCAGATCTTTAATTTTCCATTTGTTTTTACTGCAGGTCCTGTACTTGGATGCAGCAACTAACAACAGGGCAAAAACTGCATTCTCATTTTTCCTGAGATCAGCCCAGCTTCACGGCTTGCCATCAAGGTTTAATGCCCTGATCAAATTTATATGCTAGCAACAAGTTTCATTAAAGACAACTTCCTTAAAAATGTATTTTTATCATAGGGTTAGGGCAGATCAAGGAGTAGAAAACCTGGACATTGCACATTTCATGTTTGCCACAAGAGGAACAGGGAGAGCGAGTTTCATATCTGGAAAGAGTGTCCACAATCAGAGGTTAGTCTTTTGATGTTTTTTTATATTATTATTGACTGCATGGGTAGATTGTTGTAGCAGTTCTGATATTGATTTAAAGCATATAATACCATAAATCCAAATTCAAATGTATTTACAGAGTAGAACGACTTTGGCGTGATGTCTGGATTGCAGTCACTAGCAAGTACCATGATGTTCTTCACTCACTTGAGGAGGATGGCCTGCTTGACATTTCAGATGTCATTCATCTCTTTGGTGTCCACTACATCTTTGTCCCTCGACTCCGAGCAGATCTTGTCACCTTTGTTGGAGGATGGAATAATCATCCCCTCAGGACAGAAGGTGGTCTCACTCCTGAACAGCTCTGGTGTATGGGACATCTACAAGAGCTGGACGACGGCGAGAGACTTGAGGTACCAGATCATAGTTTTTTGCTCTTCTGAAACTCTGCTCTTCTGAAATTAACATATTAAACACTTGTGGCACATCTGCGAGATGCTTCTGGTGATTTTATACATTCTTGCCTATCAATTACCACTAATGTAAATCACAGTAAGAAGAACATGAAAACAAAGGCATTCTTTTTAAATTGTTGTATTTATTGGAAAAAACGCTTACACAAAATAACATTACTCCCAAAGTACCTATTCTGGAATAATGACTATTATATATGTTTGTGGATTTGAAGGAGCTTCAGGATCCAGGTATTGACTGGGAGAGTGCTGTACTGCAAGAAGAATCTAACAGCACAGTTGTGGTTCCTGAAATTGAATGCCCACTGGATGAGGAAACCCTGGAGGGACTTCAGAGAACAATTAATCCCTTGGGACATTCAGAATCTTACGGTCGTGACCTGTATATACAATTCTTGCTACTGGTGTCAAACCAACAGTGACACTTAAGATGGACGTGAAAGTCAACGCTCTTTTGTTCTCAAATACTGGATTTCTTTGTTTCTTTGTTGAAAGATTACAGATTACAATTCAGATTACAAGTAGACAATCAAACAAAGCACTTGCTTATTATCTATCAACGTAGGACCCTACACAAAGTTTTGAAGTCTTATCATTTTCATGAAACAGCTACGAACATCTTAACAGCTAATGTTTAGAAACATTTTTACTCATTTAGTTTCCAAATTACAAGACAACAATGTGTTAAACTCTGTGGAATCCACCACCATATCTAACTGCTGCACTCATTATGGTTTTAAACATTGTGTAAGTGTCCAGATGCTGCACTGGAAAAGTCACAGTACAAGTGCATGCACTCACAACTGGGTAACAAATTGAGTGATCTCCCAGCCGCTCCTTACATTCGTGGTCAAACTTGCATGTTATTTTGAAATGTCTCTTTTCATCAGGAAGGATGGGAACATGGGACTGGCCGGTCATCCACTGGAGCACATGCTGGACAGCAAGAGACTCTGATTTTTCACCACCTGCACCGCCTGTGTTTCCATCTGTGATGTTTGAAAATGTTTCTGAAGTCTTTTCTAAATAAAAAGCAATCTGGATTACAATGTTTTAAATTAACAACTAAGAATACTTCCTAGTGCCCTGTATGTTAAAGCAAAAATATTTAACAGATGCATACGGTATATATACACAATACTATAGGTATATACAGCTAATACTATATAGTACCTGATGCTTCAATCTCCTGCAAGAAATCTTGCAAAAAATTTATGATCTTCCTCTCAGTTCTCTCCCTAGATGTCCCCTTTTCACTGAAATGTGGTTGGCAGCTCATCATAATGAAATCAGCGTCTGGCTGTAAATAAGGAAATAAAGTAGATTATATTATAGATATATTGTTCATTCAAAACTAATAAATAAATACAGGATAACTACAGTACAGATAAGTGGACTGTCTTCGGATCAGACTGAAGCTGCTATGTTAATACTTACTTTGAGGATTTTCCCAGGCACAAACAAACTGTGGCAAGCTTCAGGATTTACAGCCATCAGGTTCACAAGACCATACAGTTCCATGCCCTTTCTGAGCTGCTGTAGCATTGGAATCAGTCTTGTTGTAGAGTGTAAGACAATGGCACTTAAAGAAAACAAAACAAAATGAAAAACTAGTTGGGGATGGGTTAATGATCTCTCTGACTTTTTCTCGCTTACCGTATCATGCTTTCCTTACTATCCATCTTTATCTGGTTTGTGTATCCACAGGTGACAATTTCATCAGCCCACAACATCAGAGACTGTATGTCTGCTGCATCTTCAACCTGGAAATGTATAATGTGAAAGAGGAAATACAGAAGGTTAAAAGTGTTTAAAAACACCATACTCATAATATATCATGTGCCAGAGCTAAACCAGGTGCTCACTTTGCTGATGAGCAGGGAAGATTCCACATCTGCAACATCCTCCTTAGACAGACAGCTGAAATCAACCTCTCCTGAGCAGAGGAAATTGTAGCACCATTCTTTGAAAAAGGCAGGAGATGGGCCTCCTTGGGCGAGGCTGACTGCAATTATTTCACCAACAGTTCTGTGTAGACAAATGATTATAATTCATTTTCAGGTAACATTTACAAAAATATCGGATGCGTATTAAATGTAATACACAAAGCTCGTATGTAACCAACCTGAAGTTTTCATTATCAAGATCGGTCAGAGAATACTTGGGGTTTTTGCCCTTGTTCTCAGGTCCTTCAAAGAATCTGCTTTCAATACCTGAAATCATGTCTTTCATACAAAAAATATCCGCATTTTTAAGTTATCCATTATTTTTGACACTAGGACAAAACAGGTAATAGGCAACTCACCACTCAAAAACTCTTTCCTAAGTGCTCCTGTATCCACGCCTGCCTCTCCAATGAAAACCACCCTAAGAACACTGGTGGGAGATGCAGATTTTTTTCTCTGCCACTGGAGAATGCCTCTGTCTGGAAGGTCTTCTCTGTCCACACACAACTTAAATTCTGTTGTGGTGTCGACTTGTTGTTCAAGGCAACGCAATACATCTTCCACGCTTAACAAAAACAGGGTAGAAAACATCCTAAGTTCTCAAAGAAAAATAATCATCTTTAGATTAAAAGAGGCTACCACATTAAACTTGATTAGAACTTATCGCAGCATGTTCTGTGCAACAATCTTTAACCATAATTTAAAGTAGTGTGATCATAAAATGTTTTATATGAAATTAAAACCCAGCTATTGTTTAAAAGATCTTACACATAATTTTAACAAATGGTTCTGCATAATAGTGTGTATATGAACTATAATAGAGCAAAGATTACCTGTCTGTTGTGCATACTGAAGTTTGAGTTGGTGTGCATGTAGTTTGGTCATTTTCTTCAGGCACCATGCATTGAAAGCTGTTGACGAAACAAAGTAAAAAAAAAAAAAAAAATACATATGCTTGCGTGGACTGTTACTGATTAACATTTTTTCATAAACGGCTGAAAAAAGATTACCTATCCCCACACAGACTTGCGTGGACTGTGATCTCATCTTCAGGAAAGTCCTTAGTGCATATTGGACAAATAACCTACAATTTCAAAAAGGGGGTACATGTTATGCATAGTGGGAAAAAGATCATTACCGATACAAAATTTATTGTAGTTACTATGGTTTTTAGTAATTTGCTAGGTTTACCTTGCATTTGCTTTTCACAATGCATAACTCAGATTCCTGCAGAATTAAAAAACAGTAATTGTGATACTATATTATTTAATTAAAATTGCTCATTTTGACTTCATCAAAATTGTCTCACCTCATCATCAGTCTCATCAGGAGAGAATTTTCCTTTGCACGTATTGATGTGTACTGCAAGCATCTGCAGAGGCATAACTTCATTACACTGGTAACATAACTTCTTTGGCATCTTTGAAAAGTGCTGTGAGTCGGGAGGTAGAGGAGATGTGTCTAATGTTTCCTGAAGAGGTACAATGTAAAAAGTGGATTTGCCACCTCCTGACACAGCTTTCAGTGTTTTGACAGAATATCCTTCTGTTTCAGGTGGAATTACAGTGAGCTTTCGTCGACCACTCCCACCTTTATTGACAGAAAGATAGCACAAACAATCAAGCAGCAAAAGTATCAACTACATAATTCTAATGCAGTATGAGCACGCAAGAATGCCCAAAACACACATAAAAACTGAATTAACAACAAACCTGTTGCCTTATGCAAGAGCCATCCTCCACAAAGATATTCCATTTTTGGAAAGGTTTCTTCCAGAAGTCTTGAAATCTTAGTTAAAAACACAGTTAAGCAGAATGAAACACTAAATGGACTGTGGCATATGATTCAGGCTAAATGCGTCTGCCAATGACTTATTTTAATACTGACTATACAACCTTACCTCTGCATGGTCACCATCTTCTGGAAGAGACACGGTTTGTCTCCCCATGCCAGCTTGTAGGAGTTCAAGCTCCTCAGCTGGCAAAGGAGTGTAGGATGTGTTTTTTGACAGCAAATAAAAACTGAGGCCTGTGGTCTTACTGCCTGCCTTGACAAGCTGTTTAGTAGATGTTAAACATCTCTTTTTACCACGGCTCAAGTTTGATTTGAAATGTCCTGGAAATGATCTGTGGGATGAAAATGCATGAGTTTAAAAAAATGCAGTGTTGCATAACATAAGGGTTATTGTTTAATAAAGTTATTAAATATGACACCAGTCCTTAATAGCACATTTTAATTTAGAAATCAATGTTGATAAATCGATAAACCAAATAACTGTAACAGAAAAGATTGCAAAACGTTTAGAAAAAAAAAACACACACACAAAAAAAGCTAACACCTTGTCATCTCTTGCTGGATAGTCAGAGTTCTAGGCTCCGGCTGCCCACTCTCTGTTGGCCTCCCTGAAGGATTTGTGGATATGTTGTTAAGCAGCAAAGACACCAGATTTCTTACTGCTGACTCAACTGCACCATTACCCTAAAAAGCATGATTGGGATACACTGCCTCAGTAAGACAACTACGCTGGTAATTACCCATTAGGCTAGCTTAAACTCTACAGCTGCATCTGTAACTACAATTTCACGGCATATTAAACAGAAAGGACAGCAAATTACTAAATTCACACAAAAAAAATTAAACTCACCTGATACTGTGGTGTAGTATTATTGGAGCCATTATTTGATTCTGCCATCTCTTCTTTGGCTGCAGAGTAAATCAAAACTCCCTCTATCTGCAAGAAGCGAGGCTGAGTGGACAGTGTTTCCGGTGTCCGGAATGCAGCAGCTAGCGAGCTGATTGGAGACCGTAAGAGCCAATCAGAATTTTTGAAACCAAGTCTGTGATTGGTTGGTTTTGTGGCACACTTATAACGGTGTACAGAGAGTTGAGCGCTCGCAGCAGAGAATGTTGTGAGCGCAAGCAACACATTGCGAGCAAGCGCAAATGAAAAAACTGAGCGAGAGGGGGTGCTATTGTGTGTGTGTATATGGATAAGCGCAAACACTGAAATACATTTTTTGCACGCAGCAATGAATTTTGTTCACTCAAATTCAGCTTTTGTACGCTCAAAATAAATTTCTCTTCAAAATGCAACACTTGCACTTGCAATCTTTTTTTACGTGCGCTCAATATTTTTTTACGTGCGCTCAGAATAGTGGCACTGAAATAACGCCATACACCTTCACTACAGAAGAACAGGGCAAAGAAATGTGATGCTATCATGTCAATATGGACCCAGATCTCTCAGTAGGTTTCTAGCATGAATCTTTGCCACAAAAATAGGACTTTTATCACAGATCAAGATCTAAAAATGTTAGCTCCTATAAGCTTCACCATACAGACTTAAATGGTGGCCAAGCTCTGCCAAAGCTGATTTTATATAGTACCTGGACACAGCAGAAGAAATGATACCGCTGTTTTAACCAAATGCTTCCTATTACAAGTAAGCTAAACTGTGTACTGTGCAAATGAGGGAATTAGTGGAATACTGTATGCTTTTTGTAGCTAAAAAACCCCCAAATAATCTTGTTTTTATCCATGCATGTGTTTGATACAGCGTGTTCAGCCTACAAATATTTTTAAGTTTTCTAATCTTCAGTAGAAATTATACTACACTTCTAATAATCTACAGGACTACAGATAATAAAACCTTTGATTTATACCATATATACCAACAGCTAATATGCCAGGGATAAAGGACATCATACAAGCTTCATAAATTTCCAACCTACAGAAATTTTCTCTGGCACAGTGTACAGGCACGGCTCTGTCCTTATGCCTGTTTATCCACAGTTATGTAAGAGGAGCACATCACATGTCCTGAAGGACCACCTATATATATGTATGCAGAGAGTACACCTTATAAAACACTTTTGCACAAGCACATGAACACACATAGATACTTGAGTGAAGGCTCTGAAAATGGAAACGCTTGCCTGAGCTTTTGACAGCTTTGTACTGATGAATTAACACAGTCTCTTTACATAACTCATGGAGTACTTATAGTGTCTACCCAGACATTGGTCTGACCTGTTTATAACAATATTCACCTAGGGTTTAGTGTCCTGGCTCCAACCTTTCTTCATTATCAAAGCAACCTGAGTGACTATATGACACCAACTATACATAGAAGATTTCTATCCATAGGTTATGCAGCAGTGTCCCAAAGTTTATCCTGTTCTACAAGAATCAGGAATGCGTGGCCGGTGCACAGGGCTGCACAGTTTGGCATGTTGACATTTTCCTTTTCTCCACTCTTTCCCAGAATGCTCCCTAGACACTCTCTCCTGTTTCACAGCACCTCTTTTAACTTCCTGACAGGGGCAGGAGGTGCATCTCCTTTCGTATTTCCTGCACCCCTCTCTGTTCTTCATTAGAGTGCATAAGTCAAAGCAAGTTTGGATCAGTTATTTCAGGCTGGCTAGAACCCGTCTTTCTCAGAATAATCCTCCGCGCAGGGCTGAAACTCTAGCCGACTCTTGATATAGACCCATGGTCAGCACTGGCTCTGATATAGGATTCTAGCACCCGAACACTTCCAACCCTCCAGCCCAACATGGGACCCGATGAACCTGCTCACCCCACTGATGCACTCAAACACACACAATCAGACACACACCCCTTATAATGACCTCTTATGATCTTTGTCTCTCACCAACTTGGGCTCTTTCTCTTTGACTCTCATGTCTCTGTAATTGCTATGTGAAACAACAAGAACCCATAAATTAATGTTTCTCATTTTACTCTGATTTAGCTGCATCTGTTTGCATGCAGTCTGATTTAACCATAATCTGTAGAATCTTCAACTAGAAATTCAATTATTTCCATGCTTATGGTGTGGTTTTTGAGAAAGCCAATAATAAAATGCCCTCTCCTCAGGAGAGGTGGTTTCTCTGTTCTAGTTTTGCTAGAAACAGATATACAGTAGCTTTTAAAGACAGTGCATTACTAAAATTCCCCTTTCTCTAGCCTCCTTTCTCACGGTATCCCTCTCTTTCTCATGTTCTCAAACATAGAAGGTTGTAAATATCACAACGATAAGTCATAGTCACCAGCTCTGAGACAGTCCAGTCATGTGGCTTGTGGTGGAGTGATACAGCGTGTGCAAAGACACGTGCAGTCTCACAACATACGTTTCTGGAATATGTCATGGTCTATAGATGATAGTGTAAGCATGAGTTAATTTGTGAGTTGGTGTGCGAGTGTGCTAACGGAAGTGAAAGTAATTCATCTATGCAACTCATAAAGTAGTACAAGTTCTTTCACAATATTCTCATGGAGCACGTTTGTGTAGAGGGTTTACACACTCACTTAACCAAGAGGAAACACAAATCGGTGGGTTTACATCAGAAAGGGCATCCGGTGTAAAAATCTGCCAAATCAAACATACCAATCATCAAGAATGAGATGTCCTTATTGGGTCAGTGGGGCCCGCGTTAAGAATGAACAAGGTCCTGGTGGAAACTGTTCTAGTTTTGGCCGAAGACAAAGGAAGAGGAATGGGGGAGGCATGTTTGAAGGCAACTAGAGGGAAGGAAGAAGAGATGGTTGAAGTGGTAGAGAGTGTCCCCAGGGGAAGAGAGTGGAGATTGGAACAGATGTAAGTTGATATATATTCAAAAAAGAGGGTGGCAAAGACCAGTGGGATAGTTAGAGAGATGAAGAAAGTAGAAAGAAAGAACAAAGGTGATATGCTGATAAAGCTGATGTGGCATACTTTGAAGATATGGGAAAGTGTTGATGAAGCTAGGGTAAGAAGAGGCTATCAGTGAAAGTGACAATCAGTGAGCTTCGTGCTTTGAAAGGACACTCCAGATGTGGTTTTTGCTTTCAGAGCATTGATGGAGATACAGAGAACATCAGAAGAAGTCGCACTGTGTCTTTCTGGATCTAGAAAAGGCCCATGGCAGGATGCCAAGAGATAAACATTGGTACTGCGTGAAGGTGTCAGGAGTCACAGAGAAGTATGTGATATTTGAGGACACAGTGTTGAGGTGTACAGAAGGAGTGACATATGGGTTCAAAGTGGAGGTGGGATTACATCAGGGACTTGTTTGCAGCGGTGGTGATGGACAAGTTGGCAGATGAGGTCAAGCAGGAGTCTCAGTGGACTATGATATTTGCAGATAACATTATGATCTGTAGTGAGAGTAGGCAGCAGGTGGAAGAGAGCCTGGGGAGGTGGAGGTATGCTCTGGAGAAAAGAGGAATGAAAGTCAGCAGAGGTAAGTCAGAATACATGTATGTGGATGAGAGGAAGAGAGGTATAAGACTGGAGCTGCAAGGATAAGAGGTAGTGAAAGCGGATGAAATTAAATATCTGGGGCCAACCATCTAAGGCAACAGACAGTCCATAAGAGAGGTGAAGAAGAGAGTGCAGGCAGGGTGGAGTGGGTGCAGATAAGTGTTAGGGGAGATTCGTGACAGAAGCATAGCAGCAAGAGTGAAAGTGAAGGTTTACAAGGCAGTAGTGAGAGCTGCTCTGCTGTACAGTTTGGAGATGGTGCACTGACAAAGAGAAAGGAAGCTGAGCTGGAGGTGGCAGAACTGAAGGTGTTAAGGTTTTCACTCGGAGTGACTTGGTGAGTTAGAGAGGCAAGACTGAGATGGTTTGGACATGTGCAGAAGAGGGACAGTGGATACACTGAACTAATGATGCTAAACATGGAGCTGCCAGGCAGGAGGGAAAAGAGGAAGACCTTAGAAGAGATTCATGGATGTAGTAAAAGAGGACATGCAGAGGGTTGACATGACAGAGGAGCATACGGTGAGATGGAGGCAGATGATCCACTGTGGCAACCCCTAAAGGGAGCAGATGAAAGAATAAAACATAAAAGCCCTCATGACAAAGACCAAACATTAAACTCACTTCTCTCTCTCCCTCTAACACACACTTACGGTACATACCTGTGGAACTAAAGACAAAAAGGGAATGTGTTAAGCGTAGACTGTCATTGATCTGCACAACGCTATAGAAATGCTGTATGCACATGCATCCAGACACAAAGGAAAACCATGTATGGCTTATTTTCCATGCAGTAGTTGGCCTCTTCTATAGCGCTGCAGGAAGCACGTGACTGTCACTGGAATCCCCCTTTCATAAGAGAACAGAGACTATATCACAGAAGTCCCTGCAGAGGCACGAGAGCCCTCAGGGTCACATAGTCTGGCCTTTTTCAAACTGGCCCTCTGTGGAGCTGAGGAGGGATATTTTTAAGCTGGTAAAAGAAATAAGCAGATGAACAAGATTTCCTTCTTTCTTTCTTTTCACTTTCATGGATAGAAGGTCAACAACTTGTGGGTTTCATGTGTGACCAGTTGCTCTCACGTTTTAGTCACATGAACATTCCTGCCCCCCTCTGCCTCTCCCCCCGACCAATAAACAAGAGACTGTTTGATGATAGGACATGATTATTTAGCCTACTTCTGCTGCCAGCTCCTCTTTTGCCCTACTCAGCTGTAAAGAATGCCCTAATTTCAGTTCCACCCTACTAACAACCAGCCTCACACGCCCCCTTCTCCTTTTCATTTTACAGCTTTGGCCATCTCTTCTTTCTTTCTCACTTTTGAGCACACACACATATATGCAGGTCTGATTCTGCTGACCCAGTGACATGTGGCTGCAGGATGCTCCAGTTATTCTGCACAGAGAGTTTCTGCATTTATTGGTCCACTGGCATAAGGCCCACTTCCAACCAGACACAACAATTCCATGCTGCTTTTTCCCCCCAATGATTCACTCCTGTCCACTGACCCAGTCTTGGAAAGAAGATACACTCTCACACTCACTCAGTTATTGCTGGTAGTTAAATCTGTCTGATACGACGCTAGGACACACTCAGCACCCTAAGATGACTCAAAGGGCTGCTTTGACCCCAGATGGTTGTTATTTTGTCACGGATGGAGACACATATGCAGAATATCCAAACAGCATGGTACACTAACCGCAGTTATGCTTGTTCTTGAGATAACAACATGAAGGTCACAGTGTATGTTTATGTTTACATATTCAGTTCAGTTCAAGTTTCCATGCCTTAAATCAGTGTTCTCTCACTGAGCCAAGTACATGGCATGTTTACATATCAAACTTGGCCCGTTTCTCCTTTGTTCAGGCCTCCATTACAGCTGTAATAAAACATAATTACACTTTCAGAAGCCATGTAAACGTGCAATACTTTAGGATCCAGCTATAAAAGAAATTATTCTATTTCACCAACCTGACAAGTTGTTTCAACACATGGTCAAATCTAAGAGACATGGCTGTCAGTAAGATAAAAACTCATGGCGGCGACAGACGATCGTGACGTTACAGAGATCTGAGTCAGTTTTAGTGATTAAATGTTTGGTCCTAACAGATCAGCTACAAGTCCATCCCATCAGGCATTGGTGGAGGTGGGTGGAGTCCCTTGCCATTGCGGGAATTTAATTATGTGACTCTTGAATTTTTGTGTATATTATAGGTAATTTTGAAAATGAATGTGATGTCCTCCGTCCTCCGGAAATTTAATATTGGCAATCACAAGACTTTTGAACAAGACAGTGATTCCAAGCATATTTCTTATTCACAGTAAGTTTCAGGAATGAGTTCAGGAATCTCTTTGAGCAGCTGTCTCAGCGCTCAGATATGAATGCCATGAAAATAAAAATTTTTCATGGTATTCAAAGCTGGCTCATAAATCACTTTATGCTCTGCTTCGGCGTAAAGTCCAGTTCACCATTAACTTTTATAATTATTTGATCATTTGGCAGGGACACAACTAAAGAAAAAACACTTTAAACTTAAAAACAGGAGAATCTGATTTGTGTTGGAAAATTTAGAAAAAAAATATTAGAAGTTATAAATGTAATGTGGACCAAAACTGTATTATTTTACTACACCAAAGTTCTGTGTTTTCTCCAAGGTAAGCCTAATATATATTATTGACCTTTTCCTTGACTGTTCACTAAGAGCTTATATGATGTTCTGATTAAATCTTATCTTCTGGCAGGTTAGCATTGTCCTGTCTGTCTGCTATATATGAGTCTGCTTAGCTTAGCTTAATAACTTTGTGTTACAGAAACATGCCATTTTAGGTTCTATACTAAATTATTTAAACAAGTCACTGTATGAATTTTAGTTCAGTCACTTATTGGAATTTGTTACCTTTTAACAGAGCCAGGTTAGCTATTTCCCCAGCTTCCTGTCTTTATGCTAAGATAAGCTAAGTTAAGCTAAGCTATGTGGTTACTGGTATCAGCTTCATTCTGCAAGTGTAAGTTTCAGCTGTCCATCTTTTTTTCTGTCAGTCTGTGTCCTTGCCTCCCTGCCCCCCAGAGGGGGGCTCGTAATCCAATAATCCATCTTAATCCAAACTGAGATTACATGAGGTGAAAGAGCCACTTTGTCCATGAGAATATGCTCCAGTTTAAATCAGCCCGGCATTTTATATAGATTACATTTGCTGCATGTTTTGTACATAATCAAATGTATTAACATCTGTGCATGAGTGTTGATCTGTTATGGAGAAGAGCTGCACTGTGCTTCTTTTTAATGAACAGCTGTTCCTGCAGCCTAGCGCTGCTTCTTCCTCCCTCCACAGTGTTCTGCGTATTAGCAGAGGTCAGCCCAGCCAGTGCTCTTTAATCCTGCCAGTCTGATCCTCATCACGTTTCACCTCCTACACTCAGCCTACTGCCCCACTGCCCTAACACGTCTGATCGACTAGATTCGCCGCAGAATATTCCATATTCCTGTCGTACTTGCTCTGTTAATGCAGCCCTACCTGACTTACAGCATCACCTTAACCTGTCTTATGATTGAAGAAAGAGAGCTGAGATGAATCCTAGGAGACAACTCGGTTTAATGATCATCCTCTCTTTGTCTCAGCAGACATCACAAAGCTGAGAGAAATCTGCTGTGATTTACTACTGGACTCGCGGTCATGTGTTCTTAGAGTCCCGTGCAGTTGCAATCCTCCACTCGGCACTATTTTTAAGCTGCCCAGCTGGCACCACCCCCCTCCACACCACACATGCACACACCCACACTGATGTATGTGCTTGTGCAGGGCTGGTATGACCATTGCCTCTCCTATGTCCTTGTATGGTTGTGTGACCCACACACCAGCATGCCCTGCTAGTTCGGCTTTCCATTCCTGGAGTCCACTCCTAAAACATACTGTTTATTCCTCATTGCCAATATTATGTCCTGTCACGCCTCTTGCTTACTATTTGGCCTACCCATGACATGCATATACAGTAAACCATCATGGGCATGCAGCACTAACAAAAACAACCACACCTGCTTATCTATATGATGTGAACCCATGCCATCTTTACGGATAGATGACATAAATAGACCATTTTGGACTTTTTGTATATCCATACTGTATACACATAATACCTCCCTGCCTGCCTCACGTTTCCAGTGTATCTTTCACCAACTGACAGGATTAGTAACATTAAGCCCTGAACTCTTGAACTCAGGACTTAAAACAGTCAGGGAACACGACCAGCTCACTACCACTGTTAACTGCAGCCGGCCTCACACACTGTTGTATGCATGCTTTTTTGTTCTGTGGTGAAGAGTGAGTCGAGGAGATGCGTGCCACTGTCATATCTGCCCATTAAAAGTGAAGAAGATACAGTCAACTGCTAGTTAGCTTCACTTAGTCTGAAGACTGGGAACAGTGGAAAGAGCAAGCCTGGCCCTGTCTAAGCAAAATGTTGTGGGTTATGTGCCAGACTGTTTCTTGGCTCTGTGTATTTTCCAGGAAACCAGCAGACACTCCATTTAATTACTTGCTCCAAACCAAAAAAAGAAAACTGAGGGAAAAAAGTCAAAGGACACATAAAACCAGGAACCAGTAAACAAGGAACTGTCTTTTTTTTTTTAGTTAAGAAAATAGATTTATCAAAGAACACAATCTGCTATTAAGCAGTTTTAGAGGTGCTCTACTGACCTTTAGCTCTAGCTACACTAAATGGCTAGAACTAAAACTAAAGGACTTAAAACAAACCAAATGATACTGCCACTTCTTTTCTTTTCTGTTCTGTTCATTTCTTTTTCTGTCTCTCCCTTTATTATGATTTTTTACCCTGCAAGGCTTTCAGAAGCTTTGCGATGTTTCATTAAGCAGCCAGTTTGCCTCTTAACACAGTGCCTTAGGCCTTAATATAGCACTAAGTCTGTACTCAGCCGCCAGTGAAACATAAACATTAACACTTTGCAGAGCACTTGAATTATTAATGCTCAGCTGATGGATTGTGTTCAGACATTGCTTTAGCCTCTTCCAGTGTGTGTGTATTGGTGTGTATTGACAAAGGGGTAGGATAATACAGAAAAAAGAGGCTAATTCAAAGTGTGCTCTTCACTGTTTTGGCTCCTGTGGGAGACGCTGCTCTCCTCTCGTCAGTAGGTCAGCGTGTTTCCTGTCAGAAGCAGACAGTAACAGCAGCTCCTAACACTCTGCCATGGAAAAAACTCTTAGGACAACAATCCACTCAGCAGCTGCTAACAACAGAGAGACAGATCAGAAAGAGGACATAGAGAAGAATGAGGCCAGTGGGGCTTCCCCTGAAGACGCAAACTTACAAACATATGCACATATATCTTTGTACAGCACTGGTGCCACCCTGTCCCGCAAACGCCTGCATATAATGTACTGTGTAATACCTTCAGGGGTCATTTCAGTGGAGCTTTTGTCCCTTGTTACAAAGTAATGCAGTATGCTCTCTTCAAACTAGATTCAGTGTAATCAGCATTGAGCTGACTTCTCAAGTAGCCACAGATAAAGAATTATGGGTGGTTATGAAAGCATTCAGAGAACAGCTGGTCCGACTAAAGGACACTAAATTGATTATCTTGTTGTCCAACAGAAATACAAAATCGAAATTTCACGGAATTCTTTGTTCCAACACAACAACCCTTGAATACACAGATTCCCATACTTGGAAAGCGGACTCTGTAGAAGTACAAACAAGATAAACCATGTGACAGAAAGTGATGAGTCGGTGTTTACTCTGTGCATCCACTGATGCGAAGACAGTCACAACACACACGAATGTGTTAAATATATACAAGCAGCACCCGAAATTGCTTTATTATTTATTTTACAAATGCCAAACCGCTTCCAAAACTATAGGCCAGTGAAGGTGGTGTAAACTGATTGTCAGTGCTGATGTTTACTAAAGGTTCACACCAGAACATGACTGTCTTCCAAACTCCCAAAATTCCCTGCTAAAGGTTGTCCTGTCTTTTAAAGGAAACCCGAAACCCACCATAAATATACCATTTACCCAGCAACAGAAAAGATGGGACGAGAGTTTCCAGGCTGCAGGTGCCTTACCAGAAAACAGGAGTCTGATGTTTTACTACAGATAACCTGCAGGTTGCATTCTCTTAGCGACAGCTAAACATCCAGCACAACGTACTGTAATGATTTGCTGTGCTGCCGCGACATGTTCAAAGTGGACAGGCTTGGGTCACCAGGCTTATCGGAGCATACAATAAACCGGGCGGCAAGGGAGTGCATGCATGTTTGATGGGGAGGGAAAGAAGATAAAGAAAATAAAAGAGAATAGATGGGTGATATCATTTAGGGAGACTTTTAAGGACAGGAGCTTGCCACCACTTGGTCAAGGAGCCTTTTATGGCTTTTAGAAGTAATTTTGTAGGTGTAGTTATCATAAAACCTGAATGAGTCAACCACATCAGCATACATTCCCGATCACACAAGATAAATATCCTTAATGGTGGTTTCCATCCTGTAAGTCAGGGACTAAAGCTTCCCTGTTTATTATCTGTTTATTTACATTATCTGATACTGAATTTCAGTGTTTCTTAATCATTTTATATAGTTTTAAGATCCAATTTGAGTAAACAATTTTATATAACCTCGAGTTTATCTTGTATTGTGTTTTTTCATGCAAACCACCTGTTGTTGAAAGACACTACACAAATACACGTGCCTTGCCTAACACGTTATTGGGTGGATGAAAACAAAAATGTCAGAAGAAAAACACTCTCGAGTGCCTGGTTAATAATAAATATGTTGAGCAAGACCAGACTGTGGAAAATTTCCCCCACCGCGAAGCATTTGAGTAGGTGGGCAGACAGATTTTGAGATAGGATTGCTTTGATGCGTCCTTGGAGCGTCTTCCTAGAGTGTTGCTGTGCAGACCGCTTACTTAAGGCTATAAGAAAGCACACACTAACTTACATACACATATAGAGAAAAAGACACAGTCAGATTCACCTCTGCAGACAGGGGGATGAGTCATCCTCTATTCCAGTCCCAACTGTGATCCAGCCGGGGTCATGTAAACAAGTCTAGCAAACTGGCAAACTAAATATGGGGGCTGTATGTACAGGCAGCAAATACATTGAGGAATAGATACAGTTTCAACCAGAAAGACTAATTTAAAGGTTGCAATAGGATGCTTTTTAAAATAAAAATAATGGGGGGGGGAACAAAGTGTGCACACAGTGTATCATGCAGTCTGTGTGGAATGTAGATTGGTGGGTTGGGTGGGCAAATGTTCTTGAAGTGCTACCCCACCTCTCGCAACGATCTGCATCTGTTCAGCCTGTATAGACATGTGCTCAGCTGTGCATGTGTTTGTGTGTGTGACTAGTGCGAGCTCAGCTGTGAGTGTGTCATTGTGTGCACATGAGTAAGGAACAGTGAGCTGTAGTCAGTCTGCTTTTGTGCATGTGGAGGCATGTGTTGTGTTTGTGTGTGAGTTTGGGTACTGGTGCAACAGCAGGGACTAATGTGGCATTCGCCTGCTGCTTCCCTCGCCTGGTTCGTACCTCAGCTGTTCCAGTGGACCGAAGCCAGATGACACTCATAGCTCTGGTGTATGTCTGCACTCTGTGACCTGGGGCTGTGTCTGTGTGTGTGTGACAGTATTGTCCATTCCAACATCGTGCAAAAAAAGAAAGGTTTGTGTAACTGGAGAGATGAAGTGAGCCTACTGAGGAATAAGAGAATGAGCGCTGTGGAGTTCACCAGAGAATCGCCATTCCCGTAGACGCTTCAGTTCAGGCAGCGTTAATAGGCTGCCGCTGGTGGATCATCACAGAGCTCAAAATGACATAAAACGAGCTTCATAACGAAGTTTTGTAACATGCAAATGTGTGAACAAACAAAATCAAAAAGAGGCACGACAGACCCCTAAGGGCATCCTTTTAATTTGCCAAGAAACATCAGTCTCTGTCTCATCCTTAAACACTGGTTAGATAAGTCTGCAGTCACAGGCGACTGTACTAGAAAATAAAAACAAAAGATTATGGCCAGTTCTTTGGATAAACTTGATATTCTACTTAATAAATCACTAGAACTACTAATGACATCATTCTTTATTAAAACCATGTTTTTCTTATTTATATTTCTTAATATCTATCAATAAATCCAGCTTTGGCATATCCTCTTGTCCCTATGCTACCCTGAGTGTCTTTAGAAACACCATTTATTTTGAACGAAGGAGGAGCCAGGGCCTAACAACTGCTGCTGAAACTCCTGCCAGCAGCACCAAATCCTGGTACAGATACAAATTGCAGATTAAGCCCTAAATTTATTCTTGCGTCGACTGAAAGGGGGTAAATTACATAATTTCTTTTGTAGGCATTAGATCCAGCTAACAAAGTTAGCATTCTCTGTCCGGTCTAACTGCAACATAGTGTTTGATTAAATGTTATTTTTCACACAAACTAAAACTTTTATTTTATTGGAGCAAGACAGAAATCTGAGACAAATGAACTGAATTTCTGAAACCTGGCTACATGGCAAGAAACAACTTCACTTTTTATGTATTTTAAAATACTGCTTCCACAGGTTTTAAGAGGGTATAAGTAGCAGCCAGGAGCTACTAATCAAATAAATTTAGGCACCTGATCATCAGCAAATGTGAGCATTTCTATAAAAGCAGATATTTTGTTGTTTGCAGTTTGCTTGTCTGGAGCATTTCCACAAGTCCAAAAAAATTCAGTCTACGACTGTTTAATAATCTGCAGAAAACCCACAAGCTACATATCAGAGCCCTCAGCCAGCAATGTTAAAGTTGATGACAGTACAATTAGCAAAAGACTAAACAAGTACAGCTCCTTTGGAAGGGTTGCCAGGAGAAAGGCTCTTCTCTCTCAAAAGAACGTGGCAGCACGGCTTAGCTTTACAAAGTGGCATCTGAACAAACCACAAGACTTCAGTGTCCTCTGGACTGTAGAGTGGAGATGTCGGACCATAAAGGCCTTTACACAGCGAAATACCACATTTTTTGGTTATGTATATGTATATACACCAAATGTGGCGTGCTGATGGGGAAAATCTGTCTTTAAAAAATGCACTTTGAAAAAAAATGACGTTGATCCGGATGTTCCTAAACAAGAAAAGGAGGAAATGTAGATTCTAGGTTTATCCAGTTTTCACAAGAAGGAATCAGCAGGGAGAATTTCTAGGTTTGATCCAGGAGTTGAAGCGGGATGATGACTGCTGTCATACATAGTGCATGATTTCAGTTGGGCAGTTAAGCTTTTCTTGGTTCAGGACTGCATCTGAGGAGGCAGAGGAATAAATTCAGAGAACCAACTGACCCAAAGCAGCGTTTAGCTGTGTGTCCGAGGTAAAATAGCATTATTTAAATTTTTTATATAATTATATAGTCAATACTGGTGCACATTTTGAGCTACGAATACATTTACTTATTCACATCCCCAAAAAATGTGAAAAATTTCGCATGAAATATTCACACAAATCTTTTTACACGTCCAGTGTGTAAAGGCCTTAACACAAAGCGTCGTGTTTGTTGAAATTCAAACACAGCACAAACATCTCATACCAACTGTCAAGCACGGTGGTGGAGGGGTGAGGATTTGGGCTTGTTTTATAGCCACAGGATCTCAGAAACCTTGCATTCATTGAGTCAACCTTGTACTCCCTGTATGCCAAGGTATTCTAGAGATACATGTGAGGTCATCTGTCTGACAGGTAAATCTTGGCTGAAACTGGGTGATGAAACGGGGACAATGACGCCAAGTACGGCAGAAAATCTACAACAGATTGGCTGAAAAAGAAAACGATCAACATATTTCAATTTCAAATCGCAATCCAGGCCTCAACCTGATTGAAATACTGTGGTGGGACCTTAAGAAACAAGAAGAAACATTTTAAGAAGCCAGGCCCAAATCCCTCCACGATGTGAGAGACTGACAAAGTGACATACACAACCATTACTTCAAGTTACAGGCTACTGAATCATGAGGTGATTTATCTTTTTCACATGACTGTAGGAAACATGCCTAAATTGTTCAAATCATTGGCAGATGACACTAATTTATATTGCTCTGGGAAAGGTTTGCAACAGCTTCTGCACACAAATAAAGAACCTGAAAGTCTTGAAGGAATTAATATGTTTTCGCTAAACTACAGGGAAACGTATTATGTATAATAACAGGCAAACAAAGTGAACCGATCGAATCGACGGTTAATAGCGGAGCTTGTAGAGAGACAGAAACACATGTTTACACTTAGAGCCAAATTTTTCGGAAGAAGAAGGTCAAGATTTCCTAACCTGCAAGGTAACCAGAAACCTGTCACCACTCTGCCCCTCCTCGTTCAGACTCAGCACCAAAAATCCTGCTGTGGCTCCATATGGTCTGCAGGGTTAGACTCACTGGGAGATTCTCGTGTGGGAGAGAGATGTGCGGGGTTGACAAAAATAGAAATCAGTGTGTCAAAGTGGATGTAGGGACAGAGGAGCTTTACACCATATGGTCAGAAGGTGACTGGGTTGATGTCTAATGGGATTGGTCTAATCTGCTTTTACGTTAATCAAAAGAGATGAAGAGAGAAAGATTCAATCACTTAGCTTTAGAGTCTGTCAAGTTCTACTAGCTGATTGTACGAATTATTTTAAAGGAAAAGCTGAATACAGGAGAAATACGTCCCTATAAAACCTGTTCTTCTGCTACAGCGCAAACAATGTGAGATGAGAACATTTTTACAAGGATGGATTACCACATCAAAACAAAGCCAGAAGAAGTTTTCTTATAGGCTTAAATTCCCTGAACAATAAAATGAGATGGTCTGTCTTTTCACATGCATTGCCTGCTTGCTTATTTGTTCAGCCTTGCCTCATATTTGAATAAAGATTTTAATAAGGGCAGCCTGACCTACTGCTGATGGAAAGAAGGTGCCACACCCAGGCTCAGGCAAAATAATGGTACACGCATCATTTTTACCCTAAGGCAACCCTCATATTTTCAAGATCAGCTGGCAATAAACACCTGTGTCAAATTCTGTTACGTATACCCGGCTACCTAGTCATCACACACCACTTCTCTAGTTTCTGCATCCAGTCATGTTGCTCAACCGGTTTCTCCTCCTCCTCCTATTCCTCCTCCTCCTCCTGTTGCGTGTGTACCTGACTTTTTCATCCCACTGGACACCAGCCTGCAAAGTGTAAACAGCCATGAATCACCAGTGTCTGTGATCACGCTGCCTTCGTTCTTACGAAAGCAGGCGTCTTCTTCCAGATTTTTCTTGACAGGATTATTTTTAGCAGTCTTGTGTTTTGGTTCTGTGTCACATCAGGACACGAGACACAAAGGACATAAAAGGACAAGAGAAAAGTTGAGAAATATTACGAGGAGGGGCTATTTAATCTATATATAATGAGATTTAATCAGCTAATCACATGGCAGCAAATAAGGCCATTTAGGCATGTAGACACAGTCAAGATGATCAGAAGTTCAAATGGATCAGAAAAGGGAAGGAAGGTGATTTAAGTGACTTAGAATATGGCATCTTTGTTTATGTTAGATAAGTGTTTCAGAAACTGCTGATCTACTGGAATTTTCCAGCATAACCATCTCTAGAGTCTATAGAGAATTGTCCAAAAAAGAAAAGTCCCCCGCTGACATCAGAGGTCACACTGCATCGAGCTGGTAGGAGGGCAGCAGTGACTTAAATAACCGCTTATTGGTATGCAGAAGAGCATTTCTGAGAGCACAACACTTAGATCCTTGAAGCAGAAGACCACACCGGGTGCCACTTTTGTCAGCTAGGAACAGGATTCAGACAGCAGGGTCATAATTTAGCATAATCAACATGAAGTTTCACATGTCACAGAAGCTGTAAATGAACAACAACAACAAAATTAATGTCAGCAATTCTACACTTACTTTGTTTCACTACCTAGAACTAAAAAGCAGTCCAATAGCCTGGAAGACTGAATCATCTTCCCGTATGTGTGCTGTGTATTTTCTCACATCTGTTCCTTATATCTTTATGACTTTAATAAAGGTGGCATAATAACAAGGCAGCCTCAGTATAAAAGGCTATTGACTCATCCATCACCGACTGTAACCTGATCGCTGACTGAAATCCAGATCACTTAAAAGTGATTCATTGTGCTGACTGCAGTGTAAGCCGCTTTTTTCCTGACACAAGCTCCTGATGTCAGACAGAAAAAAAACCCAAACAACCCCCCCCGGTTTCCTTGAAGGTGAGAGCTTCACACATGGAATTAAATAAATAAAAAAAGCACATTTCAATCCAGAAATCACCCCAAAGCCTAACAGTTCATTGAAGTCATTTTTATTTTTTCTTAGAAAAACAAACTATCACAACTTCATTTGGTTACTGTACAGTTTCTCTCATAGTCACTCAGTTTTGATAACAGGTTGTGATTTCATGCTGAACACCAAACACCCTCCTACTAACTCACACCACTAGTACAACATGACAGTATATGACTTTTCTCTTTTTTTCTTCTTCTTTTTTTCATTTTTTTTTGCATTTGACATCCTTTGATATTTAGGAGTGAAAAGCATTAGAAACCACTTCTATAAAAAAAAAAAAAATGGAGACAGAGTAGAAATCCCTGACCGTTTCACTTAGAAAATGAGGGACAAGAGAAAGAACTCTTTGAACGGTGTGGTCCATACCAACATGCACCTGACATGTTTCTGTGTGCGTGTCTGTGTGTGTGCATTCTGGACAGCACCATTATTCACTGTGTATGTGAGAGTTTAAGAGGTTCCCTGCCCTACATGAGACAGAGTGAGAAAAAAAAAAAAAAAAAAAGGAGCAATAAAAGTGAATGTGGGGGAGGAGAGAGAATCTAGGTCAGATTGTGGAGCATGCAGACCCCCTTCACAGACTCTCGTAAATACTCTCGCTCTGAACGGACTGGGCTTACATGCCATCTTCATCCACAGTCGGGCTACATGACCATAAGTGGAACACAGTAAATTTTAAGATTAAGGGATGTATCAAGTATGTCTCCCTGAGAAACGTTTCTTTCAACAGTACCATTAAAATCGTTCGTTTTGTCAGTGGCTTGTCTTCCACACATCTCTCCTCCAGAGAATAAAAGATCCTGGCTCATATTAAACATACTGCCCTTCATTTTATCCCGTGATCTATCTTTCCTTGCACTACCCACCCATTAGGACCACTACCGCTAACAATCTCGGCAGCCAATTACAGGCACGGGCAGGTGACATTCATACAAAACTTTCCAGCCAATCAACCCAAAAGTGTTTAGGTGCTTTGACTTACGGCTCTCTCCCTCTCACTCTCTCTCTCTGTCTTGCAAACCAGTTGTGAGGTACCGAGCGCGACACCTTTGTGACCGAGTCCGAGCTCTACTGTCCTTCCGATTCCCCATTTTTTCCCCACTCGTGTACGGTGAAAATAGGAGGACGACGGTGGGCTATAAATAGGCTGTCCTATGCCCTCTCAGCGTTTTCCACAGTAGTGCCACGATGCTAATATTAACATCACATACTGAGCTGACACACAAGCGCAAGAGATGAGGAAAAGTGGTGTGTGTGTGTGTGTTTGTGTGTGTTTGGGGGGAGAAAAAGGAAAGAGGAAAAAAAACAAACTTCTTACTGCTGTTTTCAGAATCTGTCGCTACATAAAGCCAATCCTGTATTACCAGTCTGAAGGCATTTATGTTGTATATATGAGGGATAACTGAGTTAAGTGTTCGCAGAACCCAAACACTAACAATTTGTCTTCTACTTAAATTACGTTGGCTGAACAAATCTCGCTAAGTCTAACTTGATAAGAGTAATCTCTGTAGCCCTTTTCAAGTTTAAGAGTGTGAAGTGAGGCAAGTGACAGTGCAGGTGTGCTTCAGTGCGTTTTACCAAAACACAACACTTACGTGAGATCGCACACAGGTTAGAAACATTTCCTCATTGAACAAGCTGTCCACTCACACAAGGAAGTTTTCTTTTGTTTTTAAAAAGCATTATCTAATATCAAACCACGTCCTGTGGCTGTAAACGGAAAATCCACAGCCGCTGTATAAAAACTTTTGAGTGTTTCTTTTATTATTCCTCTCTTTCTCTTTTCAACTATTATTAAAAACCAAAGACTGGGGTGTCGACACCTCGCAGTAGAAAACAAATAAAAGAACAAACAAAGCTGTTTTAAAACCACTTTCTCCTGTACTCGGACTCCTCCTGAGGAGTGGAAAAACGTGGCGAGGGAGGAGATTAGAGGATTCTAGCTCTTGCTTTCTCTCTAAGAGACAAGTTTAGGTAGGACCGTGCGAAGAGGTATGCCCTCCCCTGAATCTCCCATCATGTTGCTTCTAAGTTTGTTGTTACTGGCAGTTGTAGAGCTTAAGCCAGGCCCCCCCTTGGCCAGAATAGAGGGAAAGGAGGTGCTGTGGTGCTCGGGGAGTCGTTTCACAGAAGCTCCTTGGCTCTTCTCTGTCCCGGGTATTGGTTTGGGAAGCCTGCGATACAGCCAAGGGTGTCTGAGGGCCTGGCTGGGGGTGAGGCGAGAAGACGGGTCCCAGTCCAAACACTTCTTTATGAAGTCAGTAAAGGCGGGGTCCTCGCAGCCCTTGAGTGCAGCACTCCAATCCTTGCTACCTGGAGGGCCTCTCATCTTGCCACGGCGCGAGCGGGACCCCGTCAGCACAGTGGCTCCGGTGGGCAAAGTGTTTGCACCGCAGTACCGAGGGTGGCCCTTGGAGTTGATGAAGTTTTTTGCTCTTTTGGCCTGCTCCAGGACCTTCTGCGGCGGCATCCCCAGCAGCTCCATGACACAGGCCAGCTGGTCGCCCTCATCTTCGCCGGGGAACAAGGGGTAGCCAGTCAGCAGCTCGGCCAGAATGCAACCAAAGCTCCACATGTCAATAGGAAGGCCGTAACGTGAACCGAGGATCACCTCCGGAGCTCGATAAAAACGAGACTGAATGTAGGTGTAGACCCGCTGGTGTTCAAAACAGCTGGAACCAAAGTCAATCACCTGGTAGGGGCAAGAGAATAAGAAATGATATAAATGAAAATGAAAACCAAACGCACAGACCCATTACAGCACAGACCGGGATGAGAAGGCGCCGCCTTTACCTTGATGCCGCTGCGACCCTGCTGTTTGAGCAAGATGTTCTCTGGCTTGAGGTCACAGTGGATGATTCTGTGCCTGCTTAAAGCCTCCAGGCACTGCAGGATGGAGTGTGCAAACTTCCTGACCAGTGCCAGACTGAAGCCCTGGAACTTGTTGCGTTTGATAAGCTCATACAGGTTCATGCTGAGCAACTCAAAGGTCATGCAGATGTGGTTGCGGAAGGTGAAGTTTTCGAGCATGTGCACAACATTCATGGTGCCGTTACGATCCTGCTTCCGCAAGTGCTCCAGGATGCGGATTTCCTCCTGCGCCTGCCGGTGGAAACGCTTCTCGTTGCGCACCATTTTCAGAGCCAGGTGTTGCTGCAGTTTGTGGTCATATACCTTCGCAACCTGGCCAAAGCTACCTTTACCAATGATCTGTAGAGAGTAAGACAAAGGACAAGCATTTGTTTAGCTGAAAATGAAAGAACAAATTTAAAGCCACAAACATCAGAACACATCTGACCTTGAGGAACTCGTAGCGGTAAGCCAGGTGGTCATGGGCGACGTGAATATAACCTCCTTGCTCGTCATCGTAGCCGCAGTTGTTGCTACCTCCGGCAATTGCGGGCCTCTTCTTTGCATTGGGTCCCACAAAGTAAATGTCTGGGTAGGAGTGGATCTCCGCCTGTTCCAGGGTGGTGAGCTGAGTTCGGTACAGTCTCAGAGCCTGATCAGGAGTGAGTGGGCCGCACACTTTGCTGCTGTTAACGCCATTCCCGGCTACATGCGGGCCAGAGGATTCAACAGAGCCCTTACTGGATTCAGTGCTGTTGCAAATGAGGATGGCAGAAATGTGTTAATGGACAGCTTGACTGGTCATCATCTCGCCTGTTACATTTTAATTAATTAGCATGCTCTTAGTTAGCATGTCCATCTTTCTCACCTGTCCACACTGTGCTCTTTGGACAGGCTGGGGGCTGGGGCAGGCTTAGTGGGTGTCTCATGGGTGGTCCCACTGTTCAGTGTGGTTGCTGTGGTTATGGCATTGACCTTGCGGTTGCTAGATGAGTCATCATACAGGTACTTCACCTTTGACGGGCCACCTCGGATGGTCACCTGATCCCTCATTACAGCCTTGTTACTGACAACCTATTGACACAGAGGCAAAACAAGACTTTAGAGAACGCAGTTGGTGAATATCAGAGCAAATGCAGTTTATTTTGCTGTATTTGATGCAGATCAAAATATCAACACCCAACTGCAGAGTCTCAGGTGGAGAGAAATGAGCACACATCCACTTTGCAGTTGGTTAACCAGCACGACGGGATCCAGATCCTGTCTGGCAGCAAATGCTAATGCGCGATGTCCCCTCCTCCACTTCCAAAACACATGCAAAACGACCCACATCCCCACGTACTTGTTTGTATACTTGCTTAGATGTAAGATACCACTAATCTTTGTTAGTGCTGTCATAATCTTGCTATAAACATTTAACTTCTAAATTACTCCTTAATTACTACAAATGGCAAATACATACAAAATCAAGTTCCAAATAAAAGAAAGTGATCGCACAATCACTAGGCCATTTTTTTCCCCACCATAACTGTCCACAACCTTTAAAAGTGACAGTTCCACCTTTGCTTGGGGGTGAAGGTTAAAGGAGTTTAAAGAACGGTCTCGAGTCTCGCCGGAGAGCAGCTTCGTTTCAGCAACCCCAGGAATTCATTCCTCCTCGCTCTCTCTCTCTCTAGCGGAAAGAACGCTCCGCAAGATTATGGAGCGCAAGGGAAATGACGGTCATTAAAGTTGAATTATACTGTTAAACTATAGAAGATGTGTGGCTGTTAAGACATGAACTCACCAAAGCCTTCGTACAAGCAGTTAGACTGGAGAGGGATATATGCTCGCGCTTTTTGTCTGTCTCCCTTACACATGAACACTTTTTACTCTAAGGGCAGGCCGGTTTTGGGACGATTGTTTTGTTTTTTTAGGAAAAGTGGGTGTTGATCATCCACGGAGAAAGGACTCAGCTGAGAGTGTGTTTTTTGGGCTCTCTAAAAATAGAGTGGGAATGCGGGATGGGTTTCCATACATGTAACTATATAGTCTTAACTTATTACAACAGCTCTGCTGCTGACCCAGGGTCTCATGCAGCTGTTGTTCCAAAGTACACAGTGAATGTCATTGATCGAGCCCCTTCACCCAGACACACACACAAATATTGACATACATATCAAAGCTCTCCACACGGGGAACAGCGTCTGTGATGGATTACTGACTGACCCGGCTGAAAAATACAATAAAAATTCAAACGTAAAAGGGCTCGAAACGGGGAGAGAAATCAGAGCGTGCGGCACTTCTCTCACTCAGGTATTACAGAGGGTGGAGTCCCCTGTGTGCAAATCTGCATGGTGCAACAGATGGAGGAGAGCTAATCTCTTTGCTGCTACAGAAACACCTCGGTATCCTTTTCTCCTCTCTCTGAAGCTCACACAAGGTTGCAGCAACCACACAAACCTCTGTCACAAACAAAGCAAATGTTGGTATTATTACGCTGCTGTAATTTGGGTGACAGTCAGAACACGGCTATAAAAGGTGGGGGCTCGTGAATTAAACTTACTATGAGTACAAGTTATTAAAGCAGATCATCTAACACAGAACAGGCCTGGCATCAGTTTATTACTTTAATAGAGCATGAGGCTAGTGTCTGAGGACTGAACACGCTGAACTGGGGCGAGTTACTGTCAGTCACATTCACCGGAGGACAGTACCTCTGTGAGCGTGACACAAAATACAAAGGAAGAAGGATGGGACTAGAATAGAAAACTAGGGCTAAACTCTGTGCAAGCCCAGTGATGGAGGATTACACGAGCTAGGGGAAGGGGAGGAAAGGGGGAGAATGCTGATTGGCGAGTTTGTTTGTGGGTCACATTTTCAAGCCCAATAAATCTTTACAATATATCAAACCAGGCTTTTTCATCTACTGACATGTAGGCCTGTGGACTATTGTTGTTTGTGTGTATGTGCATTTTATTTTGCCATAGGGGGCATTTATAAGATCATATATATATATTCAACAGATCATTTATTTTTGTTAATAACCCTCCTTTAATGTAAAACTGGCTAAAAAGCTCAAAGCAAATCCCTCATTATCTTTCGGAATGGATTAACAGAACTGCAAAAGGTAATTATGGTATATGGGCCAATTTATTGAGATTAATGAGCTCATATCATCAGTGAAAGTTACCGTAAGCATGCATGCATGCAAGATAAGCGCATTCTGTAGTCACTTTAGCCGAAGAATCAAAATGGCCAATTCACGGTAGTTTCTCTGACGCAAGCACCGAGAACTGCCGGGGCACTTTGATGCCCTAGGACAGTAAATGAGTCTTACTTACACAATGCTGTTAAATGAAGGGTATAAAAATTTACTGAAAGTCACATGTTGGAGATAAGGAAACAGATAAGCTGCCCATCCTACGCAGCCAGAACACAGTGGAACAAAGGAGGGGGGGGGGACACGGGACTGGCAAGGGAATATCTCTCAGAGGAGCAGGAAGTCTGGAGACAGAGTGTGCTCCAGCACAGGAAATAGGGCTTAACTGGCTATGCGCGTATGCGTGCGTGTTTGTGTGTGTTTACTTACTGTGTGTTTGGGCATTGGGGGTAGCCCCGATGGACTGTTTGTGTCTGCTTCGTCTTTCAGGATGTGGTCGGTCCTCATGTACGAGTCGTACAGACCGTCACCATGGCGAGCTGCAGGGACAATGATGAACAAAGTCAATCAGTGTGATGATGTGATCCTATTAAATCTGCAGCAAACGTGCGCTCGGTGGTAAAAGCACAGAACGATCTTCGAAGGTAACGTCAACAGAATGCAATTTAATTTTCTCCACAGAGACGCACTATCCTTGTTTGACCAAATCAGGCAATGTCCTATTAATCATCTCATCAATCACACCAGCAGTTCCAGTTACCCTGATGCTAAAACAAATTGCATTGTACAACTGGACAAATCCCTTGAGCCACCACAGCAAGACATCTTGCATTACACCGATCTCTGTATGCCAGTGGGGATGAATACGGTCTCCCACAACAGGCTAGCTCACAGTTGCTGTGAAAAGACCACCATTATCAGATACATCACTGTAGCTATTGTACCCAATACATTGTGTCTAAGGCCAGCGCTCCAACCTGACCAGCTTACACGCGGCTTAGGGTCCCAGATCGCTAGCGCTGCAAGTGGTATTATTGGCCTAATGGGGGTAACAGATGCCTCTGTGACGACAGCATCTTTCCGTCTGCCCATCTGTCCATTCAGCCCAAATCATGTGGTGCACACACCAGGTGTGTATGGAATTAGAGCTAATATAGAGGGATGCTTGTGCCTGTCATTCAATAGTGCTGTGTTTCATGCTCACCTCTTTGGCATTGAGCCAAACACCTAATACGAGATGATACGGCCACAGTAGATGGACGAGCACGGCATTTGGGACTGTGGGTGGAAGCCAATTACAAAAATGGCAATCGCTCCCATTGGCCAACTGTTTACCACAACAGTCATCGAGCTTACGTGCTAGCTGATACACCAACTGATTAAAACTAACTGTGTAAAGTGCAGCTTGAAATCAGGGTGAGTAGCTCGTTAGCCGAAATTGTGGCGAGTTTGGCGTTCTCAGAGCGTGCTGTAACCATGTGTAGGTGCGTCAGAGGCTATGTTCCCAGCACAGGCTTGCTTCTGGACAGATTAGACCTGCTGCCTGGATACGCACGCATTAAACCTGCACAGCACTGCAAACAGTGGCATTAGGACTACACACACAATATTAGCCAAGCACAGACTCCATTAGCCCTTAGCAAACTCCTAATCGCTCAGTGGGTGCTCAGCACTTTTTGTACAGAATCTAAATTTGTTGTCCAAGCAAATCTTGAAAGGAAAAAAAAAAAAAGAAGAAACAGAGAGCAAACGTCTGTGTAACCCCAAACATCCAGCCCGCTATGTCCAGCTGGCGTTCAGCTCTCCCCACTATGAAAACCCTCCTCGGCACTGTAAAGGATAGAGAACAGGGTTCAGGCAAACAAACGCAGCAGCTCATGTGTCATAAAACGTGTGAGCGTGGCTGTGGTGGTGGTGGGGGAAAGGCTCAGCTTTTTGTCCTCTTCCTGGCATTCTGGACAAAGTGTGTTTTACAGAGGCAAGGTAAACCACAGGGTTCATATGACATGACATAACGATGAGAGCCCTGTCACTATTTCATTCTTTCTTTCTTGGCTTTGCCATTTAGTAATCATGTTACCAGCTTAAAAAGAAAAAAAAAAATCAGCACATAAGCAAACAAAAAACAGATCAGTTACAGTGTCATAAAACAATAATAACAATGGTCATAGTACAAATTCCAAAACAGCGTCTTAAAAGGATGCCAACCTGATATTACTGCTTATCAACCCCTTTGATAGAACAATAAAAGTTTACGAGAAAGATGAAAATAAGAAAATAAAATAAGCTTCCTGGTGTGACATTCAAAACCTTCTTAGATAAAAGTCTTGTAATTGATAAGGGTAAGCAAAAGGAAAAGAAAACTTGTTTACATGTCGGGTCTTGTGAGAAGCCCACGGCACTGTTACAGTAGCTTCATGTATACGTGCTCTATCCCCACAGACACGACGTGACCACAAAGATACTTGTGAAACTAACCAGTTCTGCATCTACTTGGAGAGCATTTTTTTAAAATCCCAATCATACTCACCTCTAAATTATCCCAAAATAAATCCTATTCACACGACCACGAGGAAGCGAAGGTACAGATAAACAACGCTTTACTTTGTTTTGGTTACCTGTTGCTATTGGGCCCTCTGGTTTCCGGCTTATGATCATCATGATTGCAATTAATATTAGATGCCAGCATCCAAAGTGGGGAAAAAATCCGATTAAAAAAAAAAAGGAGAATAAAAGTTCAAACTAGCAAACTGAGCTACTAGTATTAAAAAGTCTGCTGTTGTAGTGTTTTGCTAGCAGTCCGAGTACCCGTTAGTTGTCTTTTCGACTGAACTCAAGTTATTTTCCTTTCTGTATCAGCAAGCTTTCTTCCCAGTGTAAGCAGTAGTTTCTTCTTAGTTTTATTGTGTTTTCATGTGCTGCTCTCACACTCGTCTTGGCTAACATGGGCCAAGCTACAATTTAAAAAAAAATGAACAGGCGGTGGGGGTCGTTTCCCTCAGCTAACTAGCCAGCTAGCTCGCAGAGCCACGAAACACTCGTCCGCCGGAGAGCTGCTTCCTCCGTTAGTTTGAGTCCAAATATCACAGCTCGATGGTCTGACCCATGTGTCCCTCGCCTTTCTCTGACAGTACAATGAGTCGATCCAGAGCACCATTCCCGTGCCTATTCCTGGTAAGCTGGCTTGGTAGTTAGCAAACAAGAGCCCCCAGGATTTGTCCTCCTTCGGGACAGCTTGGGGGGGGTGCTTCGCTCGTCTTTGGGGATGGCTAGCCCAGAGCAGGCTAACTGTATTCACGCCTCATGTTTATACTGCATTAATAACCGGAGGAGAATCCCCGTCGCGTAAAAGCTTCACCTGAGGTCAGTGCAGTAAAGCTGCACTGTTAAATCCTTCTTCTGTGCGCTGCGAGTATCTTATTCGACGGTGCAGCTGTGTGTTGTTGCTAAGGGCGTCTTCACTGAGTTCAGAGTCAGCAGGCGGACGGAGGGAGGGAGCAGGGCGGCGCTTACCGGGCATCCAGACGGCCGGCAGAAGGGCGCCCTGTAGCGTCCACATGGGGCTCTGCAGAGGAGCCAACGGGAAAGTGGTCGAGCTTGTACATGCATAAGAACAGCACAGGTCGTTTTTTCTCACATCACTGCACGAAAAAGCAAGGAAAAACAAACAAACAAACAAACAAACAAAAGACTGATGTAAAGAATTAGCAAGTGGTGCACTTGTGTAGAAGAGAGCCATAAGTTTCAGAAACACCCGGGCTATTTCTGCGGCAAGAGTCCTGTAAAAGGCCTATAAGCAACACTCTTCTAATAAATTATTAGCAATGCTATTATCTCAAAGTAATTATTATATATTATAAAGCTATTATAAAGGTGGTTTTATTAGAAAGTGGTGCAAAAGGGTCAATAATTTGCTGATTCCTGTATTTGAACTGTGGATACATGCTAAATGTGGGTTTGTTTTGTTGTTTATTTGTTTGTTTGTTTGTTTTTTACTGTTTTCAGACATTTCTACAGTGCAATAGGTCCACTGATGGGCTAATAAAGTCAGATGCACATATATGGCATAATATACTGTGCCACTACCCTTTTCATGCTTGTTTGTTAATGTTTTAAGAATATGATTACCTGTGATCTGCAGCCCAAGAATTAAGCATGGCTTCTCCTCTCCCTCTGCATACCCTATGAGGGAAAGCTGTGGATTGAAACCGGAGAGTGTTTGGAGATCTATACAAGGCTGGATATAGTTAGGGGCAGGGCAGAGGACAGACAGAGTGAGACCCAGCAGGCATGAGAAGGGTAGCAGGCTATATTCAGATAGTGATACATGCTGGGCAGAGGGTGATTCTAATCTTAGCTCTTTCTCAGAGGTGAGAAGAGGGGGTCTCTCTATATTTGCTGCCACAAATACATACACTGACACACTTTCATTTAGACCCCCCCGGGCAGCAACCGACCCTTAAAACCTGTTGCTTATTCTTAGATGGTGGTGTATAGAGTGAGTAGGGTGACAATGCCTATAAACTGATCTGCTTATTGCACTTGCCTCTCAAGAGGTTTCAAGGTGTAAGCCTGTGGACCATGTGCCACTTTTAATCGCAGTGAAGTGAATTTAAAACTGCGGCCCAGTGGGACCAGGTGCAAAGCTACCTATAGGTCCTTGAGGTGGGGGTCTGGGGGGGTCTGGCTGTATTTAGTCTGAGGCTGTGACAGACACTGACACTTGTGGGTTTATTCACCTGACACCACATTTTAAATGCTCTTGAAAACAAACTCATCTGCGAGGATACGTGTCAAAATATGAATACTTTCTCACCAGAACATATAACAACAAAATAATGGAGCTGTGCATGAACTCACACTACCTGTTACACAGTGATTACTAGTGATTGCTGTTGTTATAAGAACCCGCCACCTGCTGGTGATTTCGCAGCAATGCAAGCTGGTTCTGGCGGAGAATCTTGTCATTTTAGAAACAGCAAGACAAGAAGAACAATTACATTTTTTAATATTGGTAATAGTAAGGTTATTTTTATGCTTATATGTGTAACGGCAGTACACTAATCAAATGTAAAAACCAGAAACTCATTATTCAAATATTGATCATAAAAAATGATGTCAAATTTTATTTCCATTTCATTTTTTTCACCCTTTAAGATCTTTAAAACTTATAGTACCATCTGATGGGAGGAGTGGCCCATATAAGAGTTCACAGAGCAAATCTTAAGCGGTTAAGCACTTCCTTTAAATGAACCACCGTGCATCACCCAGTTCATGGGAAAAGGGAAGCAAAGGGACTGAATGTTACCACAAAGGTTTATTTCCTTAATGCTGCCTCTGATGAGCTGCATACAAACCCGGCTCTCTTTTGCCCAACAACAAACAAGGAGTTTCTCCGGGTCTGTAGTAACATCATCTTTCTTTTGCTCTTCTTGAGAGAAACTACACTGCCGAGTCAGACAGTAACTGGGTCAACCTTATCAGCTTCTACCTCTCTGTTGTTATTTTGTCGTTGGTTTGTACACGGGAAACAAGCTTCACGCTGCATGTACATAAATGTGCCAGTAGGGGGCACCAAAAGATCTATTTTTTACACACTTTTATGTGATTTTAGGGCCACGCAAATATTTTATCCGTACTCAGGACCACTTTATGTTCATGTCCATCTTCTCACCCAAAGTAAAGTCCACTATGATGGTGTCAAAATGAATTTTGCATCAGTTTGTTCATTTACTCAGTGTAAATAAAGCACAGCTTGTGTGGGCCGTTATATTTTCATTAACATTTAATAATGCAGCTGTATCCTCAAACATCATCTTTGATTATTGTTCATTTTTACTTAAACAGTTGCATAATGAGTGAATCATAGTGCGGTGGCGTAACACCTGCCTGCTTCAGCATGTGCCACAACTCTCATTCACAGGGTGTAAGATCATTGTGCAACCTACACGTGTCTGTGCTTCGTATATATTTTACTTGATCATCCACCATCCACAGAGCCTCTTTATTCATATCAGAATATCAGAGTGCTTTGCGATTTTTTATTTATCATTACATCTTGTATGAGAATGTAGGATGTTCCTCCTTAGAGAGCAGCACTGGATGGTGTTCATTTACAAGGTTTTCATCCAACCGTGGCCGGGTAACCTCTGCTCTTTGCTTAAATTTGAATACAGTGCTTAGAGTGCAGGTCACAGGACTTTCCAACATCAGCTGGGCTTCGTATTGACACTGAACTTGGAAACCCTGATTTTAAATGTATAATTGCTCCCTCAAATTTGATAAAAGACAATGTGTCTAATTTAATTTAACACTTTATAAGGTTATATTTATGTAACTGGAATTACTCGTGCACATGCTATTTGTAACTGATGAGCATGAATGCGCTTTACAGTTTGTTTTCTGCTTTTATGTAAAACAGTAAATTTCAAAAGCCAATGGATAAAAACAATAATCATATTTTAGCATTAAAAACATCGATAACACTTTATAATAAGGCCTGCAACTAAGGGCATACGTGCCTTTTTAAGTCTTTACTTAATGTTCATTATGTTGATGTGCATGATGGATGTTTTATTGTTCACTTGTCCTTTTATTTCTCCCTTATTAACCTACAAGAAAAAATAAATATCATAAAATTTTGCAGGGCTATGTGACCTTACATTGATGGAGCTAAGGCTAATGTACTTTTTTTCCCCTTTCACATCACTGTTCAAGCCATCAAAAGGATTTCACAGGAAAGGAGTGTCTCTTTCCCTGTAAAATACCTGGAAGTTAGGCAAGGTTAATCCACTCCCTAAAACCCCCACTCCAAAAAGTACAGTGTGTTTACAATGTAAGCCGGGGAAATGTTGTTTGTTTTCCCACAAAATTACCAAGAAATTACACAAAATTACCAAGTACTGTATAAATTATTATACAGTACTTAAAATTACTTGAGCATCAGTATAATTTCTGTCTCCTTTTTTGTAAAACACCCAGAATTTAGGCAGAACCTAAAATTATCTATGCACTACTTATACTTACTTACAGTATAGTTATGTGTTTTGGGTTAAAAAAAAAACAACAAAAAACAACAATAACAAAAAAACCCTTACTTATTACCCCCTTATTCTAGCATACCTACTATTAGGTAAATATAAAAATTTAATTCCAGGGGAATTATGACCTTAGTTGTGGGACATATTATAAAGTGTTGCCAAAGTATAATTTTGATTAAGGAGCTTGCACATACTGGTGAGTACTGTTAATTTAGGGCAGCTGTGACTTTACATTGAGCGGTGGTATAATAAATTCGTTAAGCTCTCTATATATCTTTTGTACACAGACCTTTCTTGTATCGCAGTAAAGCATTTAACAATAAGTATTGATTTAACAGTATAAGATTGTTCACTGAAATCTTTTATACTGCTGTAAAGAAAAACACAAACAAAGGAGAAAGTTTCAATAAAGGAATTTCCTTTTTTATTTCATTTTCATATTTTGTACAATTCTACTGATATACACACACTTCTTCAAATAAAACAAAATAAAATCGCAATAAAAGCATCAGGTCTACACATCCCTTACATAATAACAATGTGGATGGTGTGAACCGTGAAATAAATAACACACGCACACGCAAACCCACACACACACACATTCCCACAGAGGGTTTGGTGGAAAGACATGAGTGTTACAGGACAGAAAGAAAAATGAGAGAAACAGCACCACCCGGGGGACACAGGTTTGCACACATGCGAAAGCACCGAGACATTTAACTCGGGCGCCTGTGTGCTGAAACACACCTTACATAAATACACAGGGGCACAAGAAAAAAAAGGCACTGCCAGCAGGAACAGCTCAGGCTTTGGGTGGTGGCGTTAAAAAGAAGAAAAAATACAAACAAACACAAAAACAGTACAGAGGGACGCATGTGCTCATGGACAACAGGCCTCGTGTATCAGTACTTTTATGCACTAAATGAAGAAGTTTTCAAACTTCTCAAGGTTTTTGTTGAATGTTTTCTGTGATGCATGCACTCCAGATGTTTTAGCAGCCAGCTAATGTGCAGTTAGGATCCGTTACATTATATGTGCACTCAATGCACATCTTTGTAAGCGAGGCCCAATGATGGAGCGCTGATGACAGACACACTCATTTTAAAACACTATTCACATTAGCCTCACTGCCCTAAATGAGAGTGCAGACACACACGCGCACGCAGACGCACACACACACAAACCAACCAGTAGGAATGATACTTTAAAATGTTCATTTTAACAGTTAAGTTAAACCTTGTCACTCTTTTTCCAGTGTCTACATAATACATATGCATTGCAAACATATCATTGGTACATCATAGCCATGTTCATGAATTTTATATATTATTATTTCCTATTTTTTTTTAGGTTGGAAGGCAGGTCGATTCAAGAAAACCTAAATGCATGCCCAGCCCCAGATGTGTGGACCATCATTAACCTGCGTCTACTGTAAATGTGCAAAACAGAATCAGTTTTTCCTCACATACACCACCTTTAATTCAACAAACTTTTGTCTGTAATCCCTTTAATCCCTCTTGGCAGATGTGCCCCCTCTAAGCTTTGGCGTCAAAGTCCTGTAACATTTAATATACAACCCCATCAGCGTACATAAAGTGTGTCCATAAAGGTTTGTGGTTCACCTCCTTCGGCAGGCTTTCTCCACAGGTGGGGTTCATGCAGTTTGCAAGTGGAATTCATGCAAGTTTGATTGCGATTAAAGTGAGAGGGGAAATGGAAATTATATGACAGTTATCATCTTGGAACACGTCTGGATTATGTGTATGTTTTGCAGGAGCATGGAGAAGGGTGCTAACTGGGTGTGGCTGAAGAAGCACTGACTGAATTTAGCAAATAAGAACAGATAAGCAGGGGCTAAAACGAGCTTGTTCTACGTGGAACAGGGCTATCTTTTTCCTCCTTTAGCTTTTCTCTGTTCCCAATTCATGCTCCCTGAGAAAAAGCCCAGAATGGATCTCGCTTTCTTATACCTGTTATGAGATTTCGAAACTCCTTAAGAAAACATGTTCTAAGGAGAAGCACAGGTTGCCAGTACTTCAACTCCCACCCTAAATACCTCCCTTAGAACTCCAGAGAGATAAAATAGCACATCTGCTGATAACTGATACATCATTTCCAGGAACAACACAGTATTATTGTCCTTTCATCCCTGCATGATGCAGAAAAAAAAGTAATCATGCCTTCTGTTTTAATCCTAAGTCTATGTGCAGGGAAGATGAGCTCAGACTCATGCATAAGTAACACTTGCAGTAGCAGCAGCAGCAGTAGCAGAAGAAGAGGGAATCTTTACAAACACCACTTACTCAAATCTATCAGTCTCAACTCGAGTTGAGTTACAGTACAGATCTTTCTGTGTGTATGTGTGTGTGTGCACGCGTCCTTGGCACTATTTGTCCCATCAGCTAGAAGACAACACACACTCTGTAGCTTTTTACAGCGCTTTCGACTCCCGATCCCCTTCACAAGGAGGCGACGTAAGGGGGGGTGTGGTGGCGATGAGAGGGGCTCATATGCGTCCTGAGAAAGGCTATGCAACCACGTGTGAACAAGTGTGCACGTCCGCGTGTATATCTGGAGCTCCAAGAAAAGTTTAGTTCGGGCTCCGCTCTGTGAATAGATCTCGAAGGTGTCGGAGTTCAAAGGGTCAGTCTCTCCCTGGGTTAAAGCCATGACGTTATGTGTGACGGGGGTCAGGGGGCATGTTGTTCAAGGGCCTGCTGTAGTTTCTTTCGGTAAACAGTGTATTTTTGCTCCACTGCTCGGATGCGCTCCGCCTCCTCTTTCTGAAGGATGACCAGGAAGTTTTGAAGCTCGGGGACAGAGAATGCATGCCACTGTGGGATTAAGAGGGAAAAGAGAAGGAGCAGATTTATAACACTTCTGGAGGCACTTACCCTCTTACTTAACATTTGCAGCTTAGTAATAAACTCATGCATGTTTCTGTGCCTTCTCACCTCTACTTCTCCGGTCTCGTTTTCCTTAAGCACAAAGCTGAGCTGCTCTGGATCTGGTCCCGCAATCAACCTTAGAAGAAGAGGGTGGTCGGAGAGAGGAAGCTTCTGGAAGAGGTCTGCAAAAAGAAAAACATAGCGTTGATGTTGATGTCACCAGTTACTTTTCTGGAAACCACGCGAGCCAGCGGCTGCACAGGTGTTGTCCTCACCCTGTCCGTCGCGGTGTGTCTGCCTGTACAATGCAAACTTGCGCGGATCGTCCAACACCATGAACTTCTTCAGCAAGCCCTTGATGACCTCTCCTGTGGTGGTTTGAGAGCTGATGTGGAGCTGCTTCACACTGTCGCTTGGTAGATAGAAGGACGTTCTCTTCTCTGAATGCTCAGAGTCTGTAGCTTCCTGCTCCTTCGACGGAGCTTGGAGGCGGTCGCCGGCCTGCTTGGATGCACCCTCTGAGGCTGACGGGTCCACGCCATGGACGGTGACTGGTCGATTGAGCCTCAGGTGGACTTTAATGAAGCCTGTGTATGAGCCGTCTGAAGCCTACAGCAACAGAGGGAAAGGTCGTGCATTAATGTATGCAAAGTAACAAAATGCAGCCTAACGATCCTGTTTCGGATCTAATGTCCACCAAACTTGTGGTGGTTTAAGATCTTTCAATTTATAGACAGGTTAATGCAGTGAAACATGGAAATTAGGAAAATGTGAAAGACTTGTTTTATTCTGAACTTAAAAAAAGTTACAGGTTTAAAAAATCTTTAGTTACAGTTATGAATTTGTTTTCTAATATAAGTGGAAAAACATGACCGAGCAGTTACTTATGAAAGGCCTACTGTAGTTCAGCATGAAAAATAACACGCCTGACAAAAAACAAAAAACAAAACCACCACCAACCACCCCGCACTCTAACATGTTCGATCTTGTTTGCATAGTTCATGAGAAAAATGTTTCTCGACCGGCGGCAGCCACTTCCTGGCGCGTTGCTATTCTTGTGATGTTGCAGACCAGCAAAATGAACTTTGGATAGTCCCAGGTGTTAGGTGTTTGCACCTGTAAGCTAAGCTAAATCAAGGCTCCTGAGAGGGAAGCAATTTTTATCATCTCTTTTGTCTTTTTTAAATCATTCCCACTGCTTTCTGTTTTGTTTTTAACAGTTAAAAGCTACATATATAAAAGTGTGCTACTTTATTTAATCAAACTAAGTATTCCTAAATACTATTCCCAATTTAATATTTTACTTTCCACACTACATCCAGGTTTGTTTGGTTGTTTTTAATATGTGTGCATTTATGAAAAAAGGGAAGCTAAAATAATAAGGTTTCATTGTGGCTTTGAGACTGAATAGTGCTATTCACCACCTACAACATTGTTTAAAAAACAAAACCCTCACCAATTTCATTCCATTTTCTGTGACTTGAGCGTTATACTTGTCAATCCTGGCCCGCACTTCTTCCTCTGATAGGTCTTTTGTCGCTCCCTTCTCTTCTTCCTTTGCTGCATTCTGCTGTGAGGCAAAGCAAAAAATTATTATCAGCACTGCACCACTGTCGCAAGCAGCAGGAATGTTTTATCTTTAACCAGCAGATGGTGCCGCTTCAATCTGTCCAGAAAAACAAACGGTCTAACAGTCTTTGCTCAAGTTTCTGAAGAAAGATGAACCACAATCAGGAAAAACCCTTTCACCTTCCACACAGACTTGCAGACCTAGTGGGTGTCATGCTTGGCTCACAAATAAGACTAAAGAGAATCTAGGCCAGTTCCTGCAGGGTGGTCTCTCTTGACACTACCCTGTCCTCCATCTTTGCCATCCTCACACAGAAAAAGCTGACTCTCTGACTGCAGCTGATGGGCTTTGAATACGCGCTAAAGCGTAGTTACACTATCCCGCAGCTCTGCACGGGGACAGGAAATGTTGTGAATGGAGCTAATCGTGCATTCAGCATCTCAGCGCAAGAATATTGACAGCTTTGCCTCCCTCTTACTCATTTCCCTTTGTGAATAAGGATGAGAACGAGAGAGAGAGAAAGGAAGGATGCAATGAAAGGAGACGAGGGGGAGTCAAAGAGTGGGAGGCAGCGAAAGAAGGGGTAAGGAGTGATGAAAAAGCGGCTGCTGAGCCAGCCTTAGCAACACAGAGTTTGACTAGGTTATTTATAGTACAGTGGGATGCATCCTCTCTATCTCACAATAGCTTCTTTCTTTTTTTTTTTGTAAATTTCCTCCCTTCTACTGTTCGTTTGCATTTTCCGGGGAGGTGGGAGAGAGAGGTTATGTGTCTTTGTGTGTGAGAAAATGTGATGCAGCTATGGTTTCTGGAGGGAAGTCCTCAGGTTGAAGATGAAGTCACTGTTTCTTTTTTTCAATGGAAATGCAATAAGTGCACCCTTATGGTAACAAACAATACAAATAAAAGGACCCATTCTGGCTAAAACTGGGCATTCTGGCAGGGGAAACGCTGCACTGCTCATTCTTTTTGTTGCTCTTTTTATTGCGCTACCAGACTCTCTGCCCAATTATAGTCCCACAATTATGTAAAAATGCCAAAGTTGCAGCAGTGCAGCAGAGAATGGAGGTGGCGCCTTTGAGAATAAAATGCTTTACTAATTAGGACCCAAATACGAGTGTTTTTGCCTCATATCTGAATGTGAATGTAAGCATCTCTGTCATGAGGGAATTTACAGCCTTCTGTTCTGCATCTCTCAAGACCCATAAAAAGCCACTGAGTTTACTGACCCAGCTGCATTCATAAAAACATAAATAAAATAAAGAGCACGTTGTGCAATCCAAGGTTAGGAAAGGAATCTGAGGGATACGGAGGAGCTGACTCGTATCGAGAATTCCGTGCAGTGGAAAGCAACAAAATGCAAAGAACCTCGCAGGAATTCCTGCGTTTGTATGCGAGTTTATAAATGTATCAGAAGCAGTGCCCTGCCCTGCCTGTCTGCATACCAGCGAGAGTGATCAGAGGACAATAGAGCCGGACAATAGTACAGTTTTCGCTCCTGTGAGGTCGGCAGAAGCCCTGACTGTGACCAGGTCACAGAGGCGCACAGAGTCTGCAGAGACATTCCAGGAAAACACATTTGATGGACTTGCACAGTAGATTATTGGCTCCAGAGCTAAGTGTTTCACTACATTAGATAGTTAGATATCTTTAGACTGTAAGTGCTTGAAAGTCTCTTAGCCAATGTGCAAGCACACTTCCATCATCTAATGCATACATGTAATAAGTTATCTGATTATGCTGTCTCAGTCTCATATGAAACAATCAGCTCTTGCTGTCCTGTTTTCATAATTTAGATACCACGCTTTTACTACATACACAGCTTTTATTATGATACTTAATTGAGCTTCACAGTGTTGGGGAGGGCGCTTGAGGCAAACCTGAAGCGACTCAAATTTGTTCTTGTTGCTGAATGCATCTAAAGGTACTGTGTATCTAAAAAGCATGAAAAATATAGATAAAATATCTCTGACTGTGACATAAGAGTCTCTCACATACACAGACACACAGAGACAGTCCCTCCAAGGTGACGCAGAGAAGTGTTGATGCTCTCACTCTTGTGAAACTGGACAAGAGGTTTTACGACTGCTTGAAATATCACGAGAGTGTAGTCGATATGAAATCATGTATCACACCTGTCTGTGTGTATCACCTGACCACCTTTTTAACTCGAACTTGTAAGACCGACAACATGACGAGTGATGAGCGTTTTCACAAAAATGCAAACATTTTGAACAGTCTGCGATGGTCACATGCAATCAGATACATAAAATACACACATGGACCTATGCGCACCAAACTTTCAGCAGTTTGTTTCAGAGCACTGTCTTTACTGGGTCAAGTGTCAAGGAGAAGTACAGCTGATTCTATTTCACAGCCCAGAGAGCGCTGTGTGTGTGCCATCACTGCCAGCAGCGCAGGTCTGTGCACGAGTGTGCACTCACACAACAAACACACACAAACCTAAGCACCAGCGTCAAAATAGATTTACTACCACAACTTATTGCATTTTTTATGATGACTGAAACTGCAGATATCTACAGCTGTTGTTCGTGGTCTCACTGAGATGCTAATTTAGAGCAGGATAGTAGCTCAGTTTTTAATATGTTGTATGTTTGAGTGCAAGCAGTAACAATCATCTGTGTAATGACTAACTAGCACGAGAGCTACAGTTGATTCAGCTGGTTTGGATTTAGCATCACTTGATGTTCTGGACTGGGCCCCACAGGTAGCTAGGTGGCTAATAAAGCAAGCTACGTGGCGGCAGTAACACTTGGTTGTACACTGAAGGAAGTGAGAGATTTCATGACAGGTTGACGTGTTTGGATCATATCAGTTTCTATTGGCTAAGATAATGTAGGAGGAAGTAATAGAAACAATATTCTTGTTTTATTAGCATAACACGGTCTGTTTCTGAATAAAATGTTACAGGTTTCCGGGTGAATATCAGTGTTAGTTATGGCCTACACTGATATAACTCATTTATTTGAACTATACCAGAGAACTGCACATATTCAAGATGGCTAATCTGGAGCAAAAGGCTCAGCTCTGGAAATAATTCATAGAAAAAAAAAGAGTACATGAACTCCATTCAACTGTTTGGATGAATATGTGTGTGTACTTAAATGCACACACAATCATAGAGTAAGCTTTGCCCGCACAGTGACACTTCAGTTCAGTTCCTTATGCACGAAACTTATGATAATGTCTCTATTTACAAGATGCAGCTCAGATCTTTGCATACTCCTTTTCCATATTCAAACACGGGGATAAACAGAGCACTTTGCTCTTTAAAGACGCACTGCCCCACAGGGCTGCAAGCACACAATTCAGTTTCTATTGGGTATGTGGACTAGCTACTATGTTGTCTAGCTAACAGTGCTACTATATTATAATTCATATAATATTTCTTGGTTACAGGGTGTCGGGGTCATCAGTCTCAATCAGCTGGCAGCTTCTGTTCTCTCAGATCAGGCAAGTCAGCCTTGGTACCCTTCTGTGTAAGCCTGGCTGCAACCCTAACTCCACAACCTGACAGTACAGCTGGTCAATTATTCAGAGATTATACCTTCTCCAAGTCAGACACCAAAGGCAGCACAAGGCAAGGACAGCAAAGAAGGGGGCTGAGCAGGTTTTACATGAACCCAACTGTCTGTGTTGGTTTGTCAGGCCGTCTCCCACTTCCTTCTCTTTTCATTTATAGTATTGACAGCGCTGCTTTTCTTTCAAGTACTTCTTTAAATACTTTGGTTATCGTTTGTTACACAATCAGGTCACCGAATGTACAGTAGAGCTAAACTAAATCTCAGGAAGTGTGAAGACTGCCAGTAAAACCAGCAATGGGTTGCTATGGTAACTAGAAAAGTGCAGTTAAATAGTATACACACACACATCTACCCACACACACACACACGCAGACTTGCTCTTGTGCAAAAGTATCAGCTTTGCCTCTATGGAAACCTCTCCACTCCCACACACTGTAGAGAAGAAGGCTCCATGAAATCAGTCGGTTAAAAACAAGCAAACCTGACAAGCCAACAGATCAACGTTGAACAATACATATGTATTACAGTAACCCCTTCCTACTTTCTCACACACACACACACACACACACACACACACCTAGAGGCCTACTTAACCATGCACAAACGCCATCGCTTCCTCTCCTGACTTCTCCTTTTTGGATAAAAGTTTCGTTTTTTTAAATATAGAAAAAGTGCAGTAGAGTTTGTTTGCCGGCACGATCGGCGCACCAACTGAGCTTGCTCTGATATTAAATTTCAATTATCAGGTTGAGTGTAGTCCTGATTCTGTACCTTAGTTGTTTGCCTAGGCTTGCGGAAGAACGAGGTCTTGGCTGTGAAGAAAGTAAAGTCCTCGCTCTCATCATCCAGGCTGCAGTACCCACTGCTCATGCTGTTACTGCTGGTCATGGAGGGGGTCAGCACTGTGTTGACGGTCATGGAGAGGTCCAAGGACAGCCTCTGGCACCAGAAAAGCACCCGAGTAGCACGTTGGCAGCTCGAGGAAGCGATGGGTTGTCTCGAAGTGACACTTGGCCACAGTCAGAGTCTACACGCGTACAACTGCTCTTTACTCATCCAGAAATAGTCTGCACTCCTGTGCTGATGCATCCAGAGGCTTTAGATCCCACCTGCGAGGGCGAAACAGGTGAACTCGGCTTCGATTCGGCACTGTGGGTGCTACCGGAGAGACGACCAGGAAATGCAAGAGCGAGCAACAGACGTGTCACTTCCTCCTGTCATGCGTGTGAGTGTGTGTGAGAGTCACAAACAGGCCATTCTGTATGTGCACCTGAGTATTCTCAGCTAGACATACAGACACATTTACGCAAAGCTTGTAACTACCTCACACACACACGCACGCATAAACGTAGGCACACGGCGGAGTGATGGAGTCAGCTTACAGGCTGGTTTCAAGTTAAGCTCGCTCACCTGAGAGCACCTGTTATGCCCACAAACACACACTCGTTAAGGCATGCATGCAAGCAACACCACATCCTGCTTTGATCCTGCTCTGTGTCTCTGTGAAGACCCACTGAGAAGGAGCGAATAACAGTCCAATTAAAGTCCCTCATGCACAACCAAGTCAATTATGCTGGCATTTATTTGTGTAAGCATCCAACCGTCCCCAGGGTCTTGGGTAAATAGCAGCAGCAGATCTCCTCGACTGCAGAAACGAGATGCTCACAGATCCCCTGCTACCTCCTCTCTGCTCTCCTTTCCATCGTTTTGACAATGTTACCAAAAAAAAGGACAGAATCCTCACACTCAGCTCCTCTCTTTCTTATCCTCTCCCTCTTCTCTCAGCCTGTCTTTGCACCAGCTTCACTGCCTCACTCTCTTGCAACCTTGCTCAACCATCTGTGGTTGAGCGTGTTATCAGTCCGCAAGCGCCCTCCCCCTTCTCCCTCCACTCTCTCTCCCTCTCTCTCTCTCTTCCTGTAAGCGACTGCACCCTGCAAAGCATGGCCACTTCCTCTCTCAGAGGGGAAAGAGAGATGTATGTGTAAATAGAAAGAGAAATGCTGATGAGTGAGAGATATGAAGGCCCGTAGCTTCTGTATGACATACAAAAGACAAGCACAAACAGGAAGCAGCACAGAAGCCGGGCAAGATGGCTGTTCTGCAACTGATATTCAGGTGCAGCGTGCAACGGTTGACTGGAAACCATCGTAACCGCCGTAAATGTCACTTTTATGTAGAACCATCCCGACTCTTAATTTGTCAGCACCGAAACGCAGGCAGGGACAGACACAGTATTACAACAAAAAGGTGCACAATCACTGCTGTTTTGTTGCTGAGGGGATAGGCTTATGGTGCCCAAGGAGAGAGACAGAAAATGAAGAATGATGGCCGTTAGCATAGAGATTACCGTGACCCCTAACCTCAGAGCGACCCTACAACCTGCCCTCTAACTCTGGCAGTGACCCCCTTGCCAAAAAGCAGCCGACGCTTGCTGCTGCTGAGATTGATGTGCCCATCTGTCTGTCTGCTGCTTCAGTGCATGTAGCAAGATTTTAAAATCACACAATAAGCTTACACTTTGGGAGAACTGTGGCACGCACTGACAGTGTGTCAGCCTTTCACTGGGGTGTTTTTCATCAGGTTTAAGTCAGCTGATGACTGATAACCTGCAGCTCTCCTCCTCGCTTCCATCAGCGTAATCAGTATAGGAGAAGAGTGCTAGCAGGGGGTGCTGCACACAAACTCTCTCTCACACACACACACACACACACACACACACACACTGCTGGTCTCAAGTCGATGAAACCTGGTCAGTGTGATGATCCTTTGTGTGGCTGCAGCAGTCTCCGTCCATATGGGGCAAAAGGCGATCAATTTCTGCTGATGTACACATAAAAAGGACTCATACCAACCACGCACACACGGTTACAGTTATAAAACAGAGCAAAGGAAAAAACGGGGCTGCAGGAAACAAAGTGTCATCTCTCCTCTAGTCTCCAATTCAAGAGGCTGTGTTTGAAGCACACCAGTCACTAAGTTTATATGCCACTAAAACTGACATCATCTTTAAATGCTGACATGCTGACTAATGGCCTCAATGTATAATACATAAAAGCAATTTTGTCGTTATTTTTTTGTTCATGTGTAGCTGGACAGAGGACCTGAATGTAGGACACCAAGGCAGATGAAGTAAACACGACATGAACCGGTAATGGTGATTACAAAAACACAGAAACACAAAGTCCAAACAGCAGCAAACCAAGAATCCAAAATAAAAGCACAAGAAGCACAAGGAATGCAGGGGGAAAGCACTGAGCACAAACAAAGGGAAACACAAAGTCTATATGGACAGATGAAGACACAGTTATTAACCCTCCAATGAGAATTTTTTCAGTTTTGATTTTGTTCTGGGGTCTTTAAACACATCTTTCACTAGTTTTCTTTCCAGAGTCTTTGAAATCTTTTGCTTCCTAACTCTGCCAGGCTCGTTCTGTACTGTGTGGCTCTCTTCAGTTCGTATATCTCTCTCTTGTTATATGAGCATCAACAATTCTTTTTCTCAAGTCTAAACTGATGTCTTTTGCTTTTGGCAAATAGAAATAATTTATAATTTCTAAAGAAAACTAGTGTTTGTATAAATAGGAGCTGGTGTGATGAAAATCCCTTGCTCTATTAAAAATAGCACTTGGGAAAATTTTGACCAAAAACAAATTTCATAGAGGGGTTTAATGATTTTGTCCTCTGGGGTTAACTGCAAAATGAGACACTGGTAGAGACAAGGAGCGGGTGAAGTAAACAAAGCACATATAAAACTAATGAAAGGCGAGCAGACAATCACAAAGAAAGGAAAACAACAAAAACAGGAAGTACATAAAACAACATGACAAATGAGAAAATAAACCTTCAAAGTAAAACAGGAAATAACTGAAAGACAAATAAATAACAAACATGCTGAAACAAGGAAACTGATGCCAAACATGATGCACGGAAACAAAATGACACCAGAAACAACTAAAAACTGAAGGAAACAACTGGGACTGTGGCATTTATGTCCCACTAGAGATTTTGATTGAAACGAATAAAGAACAAGTGGTGCTATTGGCTCAAATGACAAACACACTTTGCTCCAATTCTGTGCACGCTGTTTTGACCGTATTACTCTCTATGCATTCGCTCACACTCTCTAGATGACCTCGGGACATAAGAGGAGCTGCCAACATTTTGCTGCTGCAGGCCTGCTTGGTTAGCCAGAGCACCCTTGTGCCTGATAGCTGTGTGTCCGTGTGTGTGTGGATGGACCGCATTGCGTGGGTGACTGTGGATGGCATGCCAAGAGCAGCACACACACTCACGATGTTATAGGTCCCTAAACACAACCATGTGCTTACACAAAGAGTGAGTGAGGCACTATTTTGAGGATGGATTTTACATAACTACTGTATCACTTGGATGCCTCCAGACTTGTACAGTAGGAGAATAGGAAACAAGGCTAAAAGCTGAAACTTTGAATTTCAAGTTTAAAACTGTTGATTTCTTCTTTATATAGGTTACTGACTTACCATCATCCATGGATACTAAAAATTACATATTCCTTTAGCATCTAAAAACTCTGATATAGAGCAAGCAACAAATAAGGTTCCTGTACACAGAGTTAGTGCTGTGGACAAGGAATGTCCACTAATTGCAGTGTGAGTGGTTCTCCGGCTCCTCCTGTCTGTATGCCGAACTGCTCTTGTGCAACATGCTGAACTCCAAATTATTCATGATGTATCATCAGTGTGTGAGATAGATAAAGTGCTTTATGGGTGTGTGAATAAAGCCATTTGAGTGGTCAACGCAACTAAAAAGCACTTAATAAACTCATTAAGCAATCCAAAAGTTAGGACATCCTGAAGCAAACCTCTACACTGCTGGAGAGAGGTGGTGGAGAGCCAAAGCTGGGAGAGAGAGGGCGGCAAGAGAAGTCATGAAAGTGGGAGAGCAGACGCTAATGTGACGTAGCATATTTTGTCCTGGGAACACTCTCTGACCAAAAAAAGCAAATGAGTGCATAAATACATTCATAAGTAGAGAGCCAAGGAGGAGAGACCGCATGCAGTCAAAGTGGAGGATGGTTATGTAAAAGTGTGGGCACGGAAGGAAAGAACTCTTCCATTACCCAGCCCTGACTCATATACACCTCTGCTGCACACGTCAAAGTGCTTACTCTTCCTCTGTGCCCCCCCCCAAAAATGGCACCCATTTCCTGTCATGTCTTTTAAAATACTCACCCTGCACTGAGAGGCTGTGGAGGAGCTGTGCCGTCTGGGAGAAGGAGCTTCCTCAGGCTCTCTGTCCCTCTTGTTGCAGTCAATCTGTACTTTACTTTTACACTCCAGGTGACATGTGTAGCTGCAGTCTGTTGATCACACACACACAAAAACAAAACACTCCAGTCAGAGACAAGAACAGAGGCACAGAACTGAGGGGGAACAGCAGCGAATTAAATCAGGTGGTGATTTAATAATGTGGCCCCTGTGAAAGTGTGAAATGGTGATTAGTCGCATGTAAGTTATAAATGAGACCCAGTTCTGACTTAATCAAAGGTGAAGTCATGCAAAAGATCCATTTGCACAGAAATCTGGCTCCATCTAGTGGCTAAGGGCAGACTCACAGCTTATAAGGTGTAAAACTGCTAGGAGACTATATGCATGTGTGTAGTGATTCGAGAAAATTGGAGGCATTGATACCTGAACATGTGCTCTAATCAAGCAACTTTACCTGATACTGACAAATTTAAGGCCCGCTGAAATCGCATCGATTGGCTGTCATAATATTATTGCTCAGAGAAGGGATCAGGGAAGCAAATTCCCCTCCAGTGGAACTACATTAGTCAGTCAATAATGAACATGTCACATCCATTAAAAATCAAATCCATAATGTAACACAGTTTTAATGCATCGCAACAACTGATGGGCTTACTCCGTTTAAAGGCAACAAATGGTGCAATGCTGCCATTGGTCAACTCCCATCGACCGCCCAGCTAGAAAAGAATAGATTCAACTACTTCCCCCCCTTAAAATGTCCCAAAATAGTCCGTCGTTGTTCTTTAATTTCTAGGTGGTTCCGCGTATGTCAGCGTCTGCTTGTTTATGCCCTGCTGACTTTATTGTGGTCAGAGACTTTCCCCATTGCAAGGCCCAGCCTCAGATCTCACTTCCCCTCGGCCGGTGAGATAATCCATGCACGAGGATAGAAAAAGGAAAAAGATTACTATTATAGAGCTGCACAGACAAAGAGAGAAGTGTATTTTGTGGAAGCTCTGAGTCAGACGCCTTTCATGGTTTTTGAGCTTAAAGCTTCATAAAGGACACACAGTGGGCTATACTGCATGCACTCGGCGAGATCAAACCTCAAATCAGCATGTGTTGTTTTCTGTTACACCTCTTTGCTGCAGCTAGGGCTGAATGAGTAAGCCAGGCTGAGCCCTGCGTGTTGTTTTTCTGTCTGCTGTTCTTAGAGGAGGGAGGGAGGAGAGAGGAGGGGGGTATCACTGCGTCTCTCACACTCAGCATCAGTAACCATAGTAACAAGCTTCTTAATGACCACTGCTAAAGAGAAGGGCTTTAATTACAAAGCTGTGTGTGGAGCTTTTCTTATTGGAAAATTAGCTAGCAGTTTCACATTATTATTCACTACTGATTAAAAGAAAAGAAAGGTCTATGTGGGCATTAAAGACACTGGATAATGGTGGGCTTGCTTTTTAAAGCCGGGCTACGTGGGGAAAAAAAGTTTTCCCGTGACAGTTTAGAAGTCACTTCAGATTGAGATGCCTCTCTGCAGTGACCTCTAAACTGCTGGTGTGTGTCTGTAGCTTCAGCAGAGAGAGGAGGACGTCAGCGCCTCACCGGCAGGAGGGATGTGTTGAAGCGAGAGGAGAGTTCAGATAGGGGATGCTCTGCTCGTGACACTTTAGAGGTCACTGCAGAGAAAGAGAGATAGAAAGGAAGCACGCAGGGGAAGGAAAAGGAGAAACTCCTTTCCTGCCCTGCTTTTCTTCATTCACTCCCTCCATCTACACTCTGGCTGGCATGCTGTGCCTTTTTCCCTCTGCATTTGGCTATGCTTACACAGAAAAACCACTGCTGGTGTTTGGTTGGGTGACAACTTAAAGACGGACCCCACCCTTTTCTCTGATAAGTAACTGCAAAAGTTGGGACATGCTGAAAGGAAAACAGAGCCACACTGTAAGGGTGGAACGTTTTTCCCTGCTCCACACCTACATGATACACCGCTGTCAGCAAGACGTTGTTCACCTAAACTCCACGTTATTCCCACGCTGATAGCATACCTCTGCTTCGCACATAAAGAAAGAATGGAAATGGCATTTCAGCGTTTTGGAGTATTTTGAAAATTCACAGAAGTGTTCCTGTACAGGTTTCAGCACCTTCCTTATCCCATTCTTTTGAATTGCTTGAGCTCAGGTTTTTCTTGTATGTTCAGGGTAAATGTTTGAGCGTCTGCTGGCATGCTGGTGCGTGCAGGCCTGGTATTACATGTGACTCCTTCAGATGAGTGCTAATGAGCAGGTGGAAAAAAGAGCAGCAGCAGATCCAGTGAACCAGAGGGTTTCTGAAGGTCATGCAGGCGTGCTGACGTACGCACAGGCAGAACAGAAAGAGTAAGTAGGAGAAGAGTAAGCACTTTTCTTGTGTGAGTTTTCTAAGTAATGGCAGTTGAATGCAAATTGACCCCACCAGCCCCGAGCTCCTCGCTGGGACTTGCAAAAGGGGCTTTCCACTTTCTATTCTGGAAAGTACACTCTTACACCGTCCACTCAGCGGCGAAGTTCCTCAATCTTAAATAGATTCCACCCTGCTGGAGTTTTAGATTTTTGCAGTGGGAGATATTTACAGGAATTGCCATTTTACTTCCATATCTTTATGTGAAATTAGACTGGAAACTACCTTTCACAAGAAAAAAAAAAAAAAAAAAAAAAAAGCTTCAACCACTGTCCACATTGGACTCTTTTAAAGCTGTGGGGCTTTTTTTGGTGCTTTCTCTCCCATCATTACAGGGTTCAGGATTTGAATTTTTCCCCTGTAAAATACTTCTGATTAAATGGGGATGAGGTGGAGACACTTGGCAGAGAATGCAGAGCAGGTACACGATACTCAGAAACTTTCCTGAGAATGTAGCAAAGTAAACTGTCATCAGCATAGCTTCCTTCTGCGCTATTTCTGTGTGTGCCGTTTCAACGTGAAGAAGGGCTCTGGTGTTAAGTGTCACCATGGATAGACCAGTTGTGCTCCTTCTTCCGCCGCTGTGAGCAGAAGAAGGAGGACGAGCTTTGATTTGTGAAGTAAATTCTGATCTCAGAGGAGGATGAGGCTGTTTTGTTTGTTTTCATTCTTTCTGGGGATTTTTTCTTCCCCTTTTAGTTTCAGTTGAAGTAATTTGAGACGTTCCTGTATGCAATCAAAAAAATGTGACTATGCCAAGAATCGGCAGATAGGACATGTGGGCGGTTGTGGTTGTTTTTTCTGTGACATGGTGGGTGTGGGAGAGACAGGCATGGGTAAAAACACAGATTATCAGTGCGTCTTTGGTTATGGAGGATGTCTGTATGGTTCCAGATAGAGACGAGTGGGGGGGGGCATATTGTATTTACTCCTTGTCTGGCTGAGGATGAAGGGGTTACACAGGGGTTAGGTAGCGATAAAAAAGGGGCGAGGATATTAACACACTAATGAACCTGAAGGGAGCTCTGTAGGATTTAGAGTAGCTTTGGAGGTCTTTGGGGGGCCTTTAGCTAGTCTGATCCCATCATAGCTGATTTGAAGCAGTTATCCATGTTCTCCTACTGCGTAGCTGTTCTCCATCTCTCGGCACATTAGTGAATAAAAATATTACCGTTCCGTTTTTATACTTGCCTCCATCTCTGCCTTATTCATAACTCAAACGACCCCTCCATATGCTGCCACATCGGACATGAACAGATCTAATCTAATCCCAAATCTGAATTTAATCTGACCCTCTTACCCCCTTGACATCTGTTTTTATTTGTGTAAACAGTCATTTCATATTTCTTTCCTACATTTTTAATCTTCATCGCGGCAGAGTCTGTCTTCTCCTCTCGCAAAACTCCCATCTGCAAGGTTACAGATGCTCTGAGAATTAGCGAAACAAACAAGACAGGAAGTGGGCTTTATTGTTGTTTGGGTTTTTTTAGTATGTGCTGTGAGCTGTAAATAAATACAGCTGAATATTTTTGTGGGTAATGATTGCATCATTAGTGAATGTTTTGGAATGACGACAGTCAGGCTGCACGATAAAATAAAAGAAGCACATTTTTAAAAAATATGAAGTCCATACATAAATGTATGGCCCCATAAATGTCAAATAAGCAAAATTTCCATAAAAGGTTATGGATCCCAACCTAACCTAACCATCACCCTACTATTAACTAAATGAGTCCATCTGAAGTGCGGTCATAAATGGATGGATGGATGGATCAATACTACATGCTAAATGAAATACAGTTACGGTAAAGCAGACTGACTGCACAGTATGTCCATACAGCGTTTATTTGAGGCTGGTTAACACATGTCCCCATCTGTTGTCATGAATGTAAAGCTTCATTCTGAGGTTATGTGCTGACAACTGAACAAGCAAGCAGACCTTGAGAGTTTCCTCATCATTCTATAGCGCTAATATTTCCCAGTTTCTAATTCAAAATTCACAAATGACTCTCAAACCTCAATAGAAGAACGTCCAGCGTAGTAAACTGCACTAAACTGCGTTCCAGTGAGGCAAAACTTTTAAAGTGTGCACGACAGAAGCCTTAATAAGCCAATAATAGCTTGACTCAATGGCGTGCTCTGGAGATTTGACACTACTTGTACTTAGACTGTGAGAACAGGAAGATTTTATAGCAGCGCAATAAATGTGACACATTTTCGTAGCTATACTGTGTTTTATATGTTGTGCAGTTTCTTTTTGTTTCTTCATGCACTGTGTGCTAATGCTTAAAAAATACTTTATGGTTAATGGAATGGACTCCATTTGGCTTCTGAGCGCAACCTCTGATGAAATCACCGGGGCTACAGATACACAGACTGAGCGCTGACGACGTGGTTTTAAACTGACAGAGTGCCCTTTTTCTAGTTATTTCTGTAAATATGCAGTAGCGCTAAATTATAGCCCCGTGTTGGCAGGAAGAACTGTCAAAAGCCTCCCCTGATATAATTATGTAACTGTCTTTTGTTTCAGGTCAGTTATTATATTCTCAGCAGGTTACAGCATCTAAGAAGACTCCCGGGGCATCCTCCACCATTTATAACACTCTTTGGCAGATAAATATAGACTAAAGATGCAGTAGAAGACAGAATCCAAATTGGACAAGTTCATTCTTAAAAGGATGAATTGGGTTTCCTTAGAGGGAACACCATCCAAAAATAGCTGCTATCTGTCTGCGGCAGCTTGTACTACTGATTGTGTTTCTAAAGCTTTTGAGGCCGCAGCATGACGTTACTCAGGTGGTGCAATGATGACCTCCTCCTTGAGTCATGTTTAGTTAGGCTCTTATCAGGCTCACACAGGAGGGCGCTCCTACACCTTCCCCCAAAACATGTGCACAGACATTCACACACAAATAAGCTGAAGTTTTCTTTGTTTTTTAGTGGTGGTGGGGGTTTAAGCAGCTGCTGTCACTCTCTGGCTGAATCGATGATTCTGCAGCACCCAGCCATTTCACTCCCTGCCTCTTTTTTTTAACCCATTCACACTTTGTGCTGATGCTACATTAGTCCTCTATTTGGAGAAAACATGGGAAAAATCAATGGCATGCAGCCTCAGGCAGGCTCACTTTAATCTCAAATTTCTGCTACAAATATGAAAGTCAATATGATAATTGACTTACAGAGGTTTTTCCAGGCAGACTGAAAATGTGCAGGTTAAGAATAAACTCTAGATACTGTGTGCTGTACACAAAAGCAGACAGGGGGTGGATCACCCGTTAGGGGTACTGACAAAGACTAACACAGCTTACCGGCTCAGTTCAAAGACAGATGGATCGGTGCGCACAATACACAAATATTTTGGCCCACGGCCGACCTCTGAGGCCAACCCAGCTCAACCTGTCTACTCATCATATTTCCCCTTGTCCAGAGCACTGACCCTAACTAATCAACGTCCTATGCCCACGTTTCCAGGTTTCACTACTTGTACACACTCTGTGGTCATCTTGATCATCTCCATACCTGAGGTGTTAAGCAGAGATCCGTTGGAGGATGATCGTCGGAGGATTCGCAAGCTGTCGCTCCAGGAGCGAGACTTGGGCAGCCTCTTCAGCAGCCGCCCCAGCCGCCGTGACACCTGACCGAAGCAGGCGCTGCCGACCTCCCCTTCCGATTCACCCGTTACCTCCTCAAGACACAGTGAAACCTGGCCGAGAAACGTCCTGCCCACCCTAACACGCTCGGCTCCCCCAGCCCCAACTCCAGCCGCCGCCTCCCCCTTCGCCTCCTCCTGCCCTGGGACGGGAGGTGCTATCTGTGCCATTGATGGAACATGGTGGCACCATCCGGCAGGCACCGTCCTGTGTGCGTAACCCTCGCTGGAGGACCTCCTGTCCTGCCGCCGGCCGCCCTTCTCCCTCTGAGGACTGCACCAGCGCCAGCCCCCCACTGCCCCCTCTGCCATCCCAGCGCAGCCACTCTGCCACCGGTGCCACGCTCCGAATAAACAGCCCCCTCTCCACACGCTCTGCCACCCCTCCACCTGTACTTCTCACACCCTCCCCAGTGCTCAACCCCCTCTGCTCGCCCTACACTGTCCTCCTCGGGTCTACCCTTGAAAATGGTCGTCTTCAAGCCTCAGCGTGAGGACATGAGCCCCAAATCTCTGAGGTACAACTTGTTCCTCTGTCGTCCTGCTGCTTCTCTCACCGCTGCTCCCTCATCCTCTCTTCGTCTCTGCCTCTGTCTGTCTCTGCTGCAGCACCCACACACTCCGCAGTGAAGAACGGCCAGCTTAAAGAGACAGAGACCCCCAAATGCATCCACTGACCTAGCTTCTCTGAGCCTCTCTCTCTCCTCTCTTCTCTCTTTATGGCAACAGGACTCTTTCTGTCCCCTCAGTGGCTGACTTTCCTCACTTCATTCAGTATCTGAAGACATCTTCAGACGTCACAGGCATCACTGCAGACGCTCCAAACGCCGTTCCCCACTTTTCTGTCTCCTCAGTTTGAAATCCACATCCTGGCGACGAGGAAGTGAGTCAGCCATGCTGTCTAACCCCTCAACAGTGACATACTGAATCTTGTCAGTGTGAAGGATATGCTTCACCTTGTGTGCGTGTGAGTTTGTGTGGGTCGCTGTGACGCGCAGTCCGTAGCTTATTAATATGTGCTGTGAAAGAGAAAGAGTGAGAGCTCCTGAGAGTTCTCGTCCTGCCCCACTTACAGAACTGAGCAGTACAAAGGAAAGAGATGCTCACCATTCTCACACAAATGCATTACGTTACAAGGTTTTTCATCAATTCTCACTGCTTTTTCCCCCTGAGGTGCCTGTTTTTTTGTTGTTTTTTTTTACCTGTGATGTAATGTGTGTTGCTAAATTCTAAAATCCCCCGATTCGACCTCACCTAACAGGTTCTTGAGAATGTTTTCATTGGTTCTTACTGCTCTAACCACCTCTTCCTACACAGTCCTGATATCAATATCCACCAAGGGCAACCTAAATATAGCCTGCTTGAACCCCCCATATACATACAGCAGAGTGGCAATGCAAAGTGAGGCAAACACAAAACACCACACGGGTCTTTCTGCAAAAATACAACAAAACCCTTCATGTCCTACATTTCTGCTTCTATTACAGCTAAACATATTCATCACCCTGATGTCTAAAGCCTCACTGAAATGACATTCAAAATAAACAGATTATAATACAGGCGTTCAATCAAGCTCTGTTCGATACTCAAAGCAGCTTTGTACTCAGACTCAACTTCATTTCAACTTTAGACACATGAGCTCCAAAGGAATGCTTTGGATGAAGTCTTATTCAAACTATATTCAGCTCAGCGCTGGCAGAGCGGCAGCAGCGGTATGCAGGGACAAGAAGGTTATGAACCATTTAACACAACCCTCCTCCCATGTTTTCTTCTTCAGTGGCGAAAAGGGCCAAAGGAAAGAAGTTCCTGAGACAAGGCCTGTACTGTGTGGACCACAGGAAGAGGTAGGATAAGGATGGAGTTCAGGGAAATAATACAGTCCCTGGACAGACAGCGGGCATGCCCCGAGGTGAAAAGTGTGTGTGTGTGCGGACACTTACACGGGCTTCCTGTAAGACAAATTCAGAGACGTGTGTGGGCTCACACACTCGTCATGAATGCTTTTGCTGTTGTCGTAAATTTGAGGATCACTGACCTCTCAGGTGCTCACCTTGTCAAACAGACCTCTGACACGAGAAGGGGAGACACGCAGAATAACCGATAGCAAAGCTCACAAACGGTGGTCGAAGTACAAGTTCATGCAAACATGGCCACCGTGAACGATCTCTGAAAAACATAATTATCTAAAATAGTTGAATTACTGGACTAAACTAGCAGTTAAGCAAACTGAGGATTCAGATTCTCTGGTTGTTGCTTCAAAAACTTTGGGGCATTTGTTCTTTTCCTATATTATTGCACATTATACTGTGCTCGGACAACATAACCAATCAAGAAAAATGCTAACTCTGACGGTTTTCTTTTCACTTCCTTCTGATTTCTCTTTGAACTGTTTCATTTCTATCCCTTCAAACTGTTTATTTAACTGAATGTACAGAGAAATATAAGGACATTTAAGGGCATTCCTGCAATTGTCAATAGTCATGTCTCCTCCTCTGAGGCTCTCATAGCCCTCTTATACAGCATATAATGACCCCAGATAACACATTAACAATTCCTAAAGCATGCTATGCTGCATTTGTCACTTATAAATCAGCTTACATCTACATTAAATTGCAAATTGTTCATCTGCTGCCTGGATGTTACGCTCAGGGATTAACTCCAAAGAGGCTAAAATAGCATTTAGGAAGGAACAGTGTAAATACAGTCAGTGCCACATGTCTTATAGATGACCAGATCCAGCATATCAGTGTACGAGTGCCACAACAGCACGCTTCCCTGAAAGCTTTATTTAAATATTAATCTGACGTCTGATCCTGTCTGTTTGTAATCCCAGTGATTCCACTCTGGAGAGATAATCCCAGGGCTGGAGACACTCAGAGCTGAGATTAGTGGGAGTGCCCTACCCCTCCTTCTCCCTAGTATAGTGTATAGATTTACAGATGTATGTTTCTGCTACACACTCATTTCTTTTTTGTGTGTTTAAATTAGCATTTTATAACAAGTCGTAATAGTATGTGTACTGCAGGGGTGTCAAACAAAAGGCCTAGGGACCAGAATCAGACAAAGCAAAAGAAGGAGTGCATACATTTTTGGACTTTTGACTGTTTTACAGGTTTTCCCAATGATAAAGAACTCCTCCACAGCCAGTCATGCTAAACCAAAGGAATTAAATGACAGAAATGCTCCTTTTTAATCACCATCTATGGAAATATCAGTAAAGTTTTCAACATTTATCAGATAAAAAACTGAGACATGCTGTTAAAATTGTACTTCTTTTTCTCATCGTAAGATATTTTAAGGGTTTAATGTTTAGTTAAACATCTTTACACTAACAGAAGGGAGCGTTTCACACATCCAGCCCACTTAAGATCAAAGTGGGCCGTATGTGGCCCACAACATAAACTGTGTGCATGTTTTCTGCCTATATGACAATGAGCTTTGAAATTTTAAGATACCAAATGGAAGAACAGGGGCTCAACGGTGGGGAGGGGGGATGTGGGAGGGGGGGTGTCTCCTAATGGGACAGACTAGCGCCAGTAAAGCAGCTCATAAATGTCCTGACTGTCACAGTCATCAGAATCTGTGCTGGTCTTTATGCTTTCATATGTCGTGCTCCACTGAAGCCTGATGTCACATATGGCTCATATATGTGCGTAAAGTCTTTAAGCTTTACCACAAATCACATTCTCATCCATCACCCGAGAGGAGCAATAAAGATAAAGAAAACACAAACACAGAAGAAAGGCAGCAGAGGAAAGTTAAAGGCCTGTACACCAACAGAGCAGCAGACGAGAAGACTGGGAACTCTTGGGAGATTGACAGATTCCAGTGCAGAGCAAGGCCACAACTGTCCCAGGGGTGCACGCTGCACAGCTGTTTGGGCTTCGTATGCAACAAAGCAAACACAGACAAGAGTGAGGGTGATAAATTAAAGGAAGGCCGAGCGAGTGAGGCAACAAGACAAAGATGGAGAATGATGGTTGTTTATGGTTGCAGGGCCTCTTGTCTCTCACTCCCTGTCATTTGCAGGGAGCGGGGTGCGTGCGTGCCGTTTCTATTTTGGCAGTCACGGCTGCATTTCTTCCACCGCAAAAATACCTTAAAATGCCTACATTTATATTGCCTGCTGACCTTCACGGCTGTTCGCCGCATTCACCTCTGATGTCTTCTGATAAAAGAGAGCAGATGTACAGCTAATTGGTTTTATCCATGAAGAGAGTAATTGTGAAGGGGAGTGAAAAAGTTAGTGAAGTTTTTGAGATGTAAAGAAACTGTGTGTGTTTTGTGTGTGTGCATGCTTCTGTGGGTATATGTGCTCCAGTAATCTCTCTGCTCTTGCCTCAGTGAGCTCTTGCTGATAGCACACTAAATCAGACAGCTCCGCAGTGCCGGGCAAACTTGCGCTCTTTTTCCTCCATCCCTCTCTCTCGTGCACTCTCTGCTCTTAGCTCTTTGTCTCTCCTGATTCCCGTCACTTGCCGTCACCCACTGTTTGCAACCACATGCCATCCTTTATTTTTTGCTTTCATTTCCTCCTGGTTTTGTTTCACTGTTTGTTTGTTTTTTAACCTGCTTCATTCATTATCCCTCCCTTTCCAATCATCCTTTATCCTGCCTTATCTCACACTACTCTGCAGCCCTAACCTCCCCATGACAAACTACTGCTGACACAATGCCTGCTCAGCAGACGCATATACTCAAACACACACACACATAGAGGATGAACGCATGTGCAGTAGGTGTGCAGAGAAGCACAAAAGTACCTCAGGTTGAGTTCTAGTCCAAACTGTCTGTGACAGAGCCGTGCAGAGATGTTAGGAGTGGCATCGTCAGATGCTGCTTTCTGTCTCTGAACACATTCTCACATCCCACAGCATCAGACTGATGTATTTAATATATTGTCCCCATTAAATGTGTCTGACATTTCCACTGCTCAGGATTTCACCAGTACACTACTGTGGATTCCATCTCGCCCTCCTTCTCTAATTCTGGTAGCAAAGTGGGAACTCTGGGAGGCACAGCTGCAGAACGAGATAATGCTCTTTCCGTGGAAGGATTTTGGCTGCCTGTGGTGAAAAAATCTTTGGAAATGTCCTTCCCTGTCACTCCGAGTCACTCACAAAGGCACATGCACAATTTTTGTGTGTTTTTCTCTGTGTGTGTACAAACACGGAGCCACAGCTATGGTTTGGCACCCAGCTACAACGTGCCCTTCATAAAAACTGCGCTGCAGGAACAAGACGCGGATCTCTAATTCAAAACACTCTGCATTCACGTGCGCAGTCTATTCCACGATGTCTCGTGTGGGGAAATGAAACAGTAATCACACAAGTGAATGAAGCAGGTATACACCGAGTGTGTGGCGTGACACCACATAAGCCTATAATCACTCATTTCCACGGGGAAAGAAAAAAAAGTAACTCACTTGCAGTAGCCTGCTTTAACTACTTACTTTGACATTTGAGTGCCTCCACAGTGACCTGCCGGCTACACGCGTCACACCAGTCCTGCTTAACGGGCTTGGCCTCGAAACGGTGTCCTTCACCCCTTTCCGTCTTCACCCGGGGGTCCGTCCCCTGAGAGAAGATGGACCAGGCCTCCATGCGGTGAGGTTCGGGACGAGCCAGCTTCACCACTCCGGTTCTGCCCTGCGTAACCCGCTCCAGTGGAAGACCGCCGCTTTTCCCTGGCGCTGAATGCCGCAAGGAGATGCTCTGACGTCCGCCGTCTCCGTTCACAGAGTCTGCCGGCGTCGCGCTCCGATGCCGGTGCACTCTTTTATGTCCACTCGATTCGCTCGGCATGACATTAGTGCCCGGTCCCTTCAGCGAGGAGCTCCTCCGGCCCCCGCGGGCGGTGTGCTTGGCGTGACAGTCCATGTAGCTGTTGCTGCTGCAGTCGCCGGTGATGTGCCCGCTGTGACTTTGCCGTGCCCCGGCGGCGGTGCCCGCGCCGCTGTCCCGCTGCTTCTCCGGGCTACGTGGCGCAGAATGGGCGGACGGAGCCCCGCATCCTTCACCGGGCATCATTCCTCCTCTCACCACCGTCCCTGTGTCTCCTCCAGCAGTGACAGACACATCCTCCTCCCCGCTCCCTGAGCTTCTCCTGAACATCTCCCAGGACTTTTTCCTCGGCAGGATGGTTTTCTTCCTGCCGCCGAGCTGCCCGAAGAACTGCGGACCCGGCTGCTGCCCCACCACACTCACAGACGCCATTATCCTGTCAAACCCCCTCCTGTAAGCGCGTGTGTGTTCGTCTGTTTGAGGGGTGTCAGTGTGAGTGTTTTCACTCCGTGCCCTGACTGTAAACTCAGCTCTCTCCGCCGTGTCACGCCTGTAGTAGTGACGCAAGGGATACGACACTTTTAAATGCCGCGAGCGCGCTTCCCCAAAGACACGAGGGATAGTAGCGCGCATGAATTTTTGTTTATCGTTTTAGCAAGCTAACCAACCCGCTTCACTGGGTGATATTGAACTTGATGATGAGTCAGTGAAATTTGTTTTATTCCAGCCGGCCACTTACTGTAAATGAAGGGAAAGGAAAAATCTCCTGAAACCAGAGAATGCATTCTTAAAGAAGAAACCGCAATCACAGTTCAGGGATATGCAGAGAAATACCACAGACTGGATGTATAATGAAACGAATAGCTTAAAAATGATAATTTAGGTCTCTTATTTAAATAGTCCGTGTTGTTTCAAGTGGGGGTTTTTTTGTTTTGTTTTGGTGTTTTTTGTTTTTAATGGGACAGCAAATTAAAGGCCAAGATATTTGACATGCCACATGTTTACCTTAATTTTTTTTTAAAAGCGGAATTACCACCTTGAGATTGTATGCTTCCGCCATCCAGTCAAGTTCTGTTTATGCTGTGAGTCCAGATATATGTTACGGAAGAGGACTAGATATGTAGACTTTGAATTTACACCAAAGATTATTACCACCAATTTAGTTCACCTTTGACCCCTCAGGTAAATATTTTCATCTTGTGTCAAATCCCTTTTATATTTATGGTTTAAATTCTTAAATTATGGACAAAAAACACTTTTTCTGAAGTCAGTTTATTTCTAATGGGGGCTTTCGATTCTAAGTATTTTCAAATGATTTGATTTCTGTTTTGAGTTTTTTCGTTGTCGAGTCCGTTTTGTTTCTGTTTGACTCTTTTCAGTTTCACTATTATTTTTACTATTATTTTGCATGGAGGGGATTTGTCAGGGGCAAAATGAAAGGTTTTGACTCAGTACTGCAAGACAAACAGCATTTTTTGAGCAGCAGACTAACAAGTCTCTAACCAACAAGACAAGTCTCAACAGACCTTAGTACCAAAGCCTCATCAGGAAGGGTGTGAAACCAAAACTGAGCAAACTGACAAAAGATCAAATCTTGTCCAATATATGTATATATTTATTTTAGAAGCATAGTTTTTATTTCACATAACAAAAAACAAACCCAGAATGGCTCAGGTTACAACTATTACTGACTGGGAGGTGTAAAAAACACACATTTGATGAATCTGATTTGTAGGCCTCAGTCTGGACTGACAGTATGGTGAATTTTGTCTCAATGTAAAATATCAGTCTGTCTATCACACTTGTTTGTGTGGGCTCAAAACAGTAAAGTTTTCCAATTTGCCAGAAACACGTCATATGAGCTGAAAAAATAACCACAGAGGCAGCTGAGCTCATCGCCCCCAACTGATCTGAGAAAGTCCACGAGGACGCCCACGCCCTGCCCACACACTTTCTTTCATTTTCAATTTCTCACACTTGTTTTATGTTTTCACTTCAGGGTTTTTTGGTGTTTAAGAGCAACGATATTCGTTCACACCCGCCATAACCTGACATTATGGGCCAGGAAAGGGTTTCATCCACTTTTCTGTCTGAAATCTGTCTCTGACTGAATTATTTTTAAAGACTACAAAACAGTCAAATAAATAAATAGGTTGAAAAAACAGCAAGTATTTCCCCCTAAATACCACCTTTCATGATCAACAAATAACAAAGCTGGGATTTCCCCAGCATGCACCACAGTGGCTAATGTCACTTTATAATGTCATTTTGGTCAGCTGTTATCGAAGTGTTAGCTTTAATGCCCTTCTGTAAAGAAAAAGAAGACACTGTGGTGAGTCCTGAGTTCCCCATGGTCGTGCTTCTCTTTTACAGGGATTCCCATGATGAAACAGACAGAATTATTTTATCATTCCACTTAAAAACCAACAGGAACAGAAACAAATGTGGGTTAAAAAGATGAAATGCAGCAAATTCATCATCAAGTGGAATCATCAATGATCACAGACAAAGAAATACAGAGTCTACATGCACAACCATTATCCTGTTTATGAGCAGATTTGTACAGAAACATCTTATACTGTTTTTTATAATGTTATAATGTTTTTATATCCCAAATATAATCAAAACCTGCATACTAGTACACACTCTGTCTGAATAAATACACTATTCAAGGTTCTCCAGAGCCTACTCTTCCTCTTCTGTGAAACAAAGGACCACAAAAAACAGTAAGAGCTGACTTTGCATTCATTCTCTCCTGGCTGTCTATCTCAATGGCAGCCTATTACAAATACAATAACACTTAAGGCATTAATGAAGATTTTATTGATTTTATTACTGCTATACTCAGCAGCGCACACACACACACACACACACACACACACACACACACACAGATCTGAAGCCTATCCTCCTTTCTCTTTATGCTTATCTTATTTCTAAATTGATAAAGACATTTCATTGATTGTTAAAGGAAGAGGAAGCAGATAAAAACAAACACTGTAGATGGTCCTTGAAAGGCCAGTACATTCATTAATGGTACTTAAAATGAGGTGATTTTCAGAGAGAGAGTGTGTGCGCCTTTCAGAGGCAAGGTCCAGAGACAGTGCTCTTGTGTCACAGTGTAGAAGGTCTGTCCAAAGTCGGCTCCAGAGCTGCAGGAGAGTTCACGGCTCCCAGGCTATAGGACCACAGAAATACCATCAGCATCATGCTGCATGTGCTTTGACAGATGAGATTTATTACCAATAAGGTGGTCACACCACTGACCTCTCTATAATACCGTTGTTACACTGTAGCTCTCTCACCAGAATCTCCATTTCCTCCTTCAAATGGTGCATCCTACAAAAAAGAAAGAAATACTGCAATGGCAGTCGGGAAATGTCTTAATTTTACAGACACACACACACACACACCTGGAGACCATCTGGTCATTGTCTTTGGGTATGACTGCTGGCTGTTGTTCTGGTCTTTTGGACTGCAGAGTGTAAAGGATTCTGTCCATAACCTGAGGACGACAAATGACACATGACATAGTCACTGACATGCGTGACATCACTAATACAATAACTAGTGAGCACAAACAAAAAGGCAGCAGAGGAAAAATGCATGTCAGACTCCATGTTTATGCATAAGGTATGCAAACACAGTCATGACAGGAATTGTCAAGACTGTGTCTCCTAGGCATGAAAAGAGGGATACTGACCTTATTCTGGCACTGCTCACTCATCTCTAAGTCTGCCATTAAGCCTGCAGAGAAAGAACTGAAGTCCTGCAGTCGGGTCTGCATCTCCAGCATAAGGCTGCAAACAAATGTAGAAGCACACTTGAGTAAACTGAAGTGGTAACAGACAGGTTTTCAGACCCACACCCACCATCCTGCACCATTCTTGGAAAGACCACCCTGCTTTCAGTTATTAAACACCATCATTAGGCTGGTAACTAGGCAGGGTTAAAGGCTCAACGACCTCATGGAAATAACTTTTCCTTCAAATTTTTAACCATCAAGTGAATGCCAAAAATGTTGTTCACCCTTGTGTCCTTTGGGCCTCGCACTCCTTCACCTTCTTTTCCTAAGCCAGAGTTTCCTGTTGCTCCAGTTATTCCACTACCTGCCATGGGAAAGCTATCGCTGGCCACACGAGTAAACAAAAATGCTATCCTGTTCCTGTTTTAGTTGCTCAAGCATCAAGTAATTTTCCACGGAGATTGGATACCCACTGACAGACAGTGCTGCCAAATGACAGAAATGCTTATAGATAAACAATCGTGGTGGTGTTTTTTTGCATTTTTATTGTCCAGTCACTTTATAACGATGATGAACGATAATTAAAAAAAAGCATTACTGACAAAATTATAAATGTTTGATATGGGAATGTCAAATGCTTATTTTAAATGCCTGTTTTTAATGCTTTAACAGGGAGTTTATTGGGGTAGCCCGCCCCTTCCTGAGCTGGGTTCTACTGTTGGTTTCTTCCTGTTAAAAGAGAGTTTTTACCTTCCATTCTTGCCAATTGTTTGTTCATGTGTCTGTGTGTGCAGAAATGAGTAAATAAGAGGGGCATCTCAAGTTGAGCAGCGTGGAGTCAAAGTCAGAGAGGAAAGGCTGAGATGGTTTGTACATGTGCAGAGGAGGAACAGTGGATATATTGGATAAAGGATGTAGAATATGGAACTGCCAGGCACGGGAAAAAGAGGAAGACCTCAGAGAAGTCAAACCTTAAGATTAGTCTTAAAACCTTCCTTTTTGATAAAAATTATAGGTAGGACCCTGAATTCTCCCTTAGTCACGCTGCAATATGCCTAGGCTGCTCGGAGCCTCCTATGAAAAACTCACCTTTTTCCCTGTCCATGTGTTTAAACAGCACTCTGATGTAATCATTAATTATTATTAATCTGTGGCTCTCTTCCACAGATTTCCTTCCCTCACCCCCAGCCGGCAGATGGCTACCCTTCCCAGAGCCTGGTACTTCAGGAGGCTTTTTTTCCTGTTAAAAAGGAGTTCTTCCTTCCCACTGTCGCCAAATACTTTCTCATTGGGAGTTTTCTGTTTGTTGGTGTTTTCTCTGTGTTATTGTAGTTTTTTAACCTTAAAATATTAAGTGCCTTGAGGCAACTCTTGTTGTGATTTGGAGCCATATAAATAAACCTGAAGAAAATTTCACTGGATTCAGCTGAAATCCAGCAACAAATTGCAGATGTCTTTCTTCATGGTGGAAGTAAGAATTTTTTTTTCTTTGTGTGTGTTTGGAACACATATTGTGTATTATAGAGGGTGGATAACATCTTTGCTTGCTGCTGGTGATGCTATCGTCCAAAGGAGGACGATTTGGAGTAGGGAGCGAACCACCCAGCCTTATTATGGTCATTACTTGAGCCAAAAAGAAGGATAAGCCACCATGTATTCACTGGATAATGACTTGTCAATCACAATCGTTTGTCTGCTCAAGGTGGCAAAAACTCTCAGTTTGAGGCTTCACAAGCTGCGTGGCTCCACCCATGTTTTATACCATATATGTTTTTAACCTGTATTTTAAATTAAAATGTTTCTACTCTATTTATTCCATGTTACACAAACATACAGTGATGATGACCAGGGTTAATCAATAACATACAATATCAGCTCTGATCAACTGTTTGAATGACTGTAAAGGTTATTTTAATGAAAGAGTAGCTTGCTCTGACCTGTTCCATGTTTTTGCTGAGACTAAAACCTCTTTGTATTTCTGCACGCAGTCTTCTCTGAACAGAGATTTCACTCGCTTAATGTGGCTTGACAGGTGGATTCTGTCAAGGAAGAATGACAAACAGATTACACGACAGCGCAGGTACTTCACAGGCTGGGGCACAGCTGTGCGAACACAAATCCATAATGACACACACGCACTCACTTCTCAAACTTGTGGATTTGCTCATCATTGTATGCTAGCTCTGTGGGAAAAAGAAGAAATCTGTCAGATGAACAATATGAAACACAAACAAGAAATTTATAGTATCTATAGAGAAGTTATGCATACTGCCGGTCAGCCTGTCTTTACGATAATGCTGATGAATTGCAGTTATCTTCTGTAGCAGCATTTCTATCTTCTGGCAGCTATAAGAAAAGAAATTAGTTCTAATAAACACTTATAATAAAACCAATTGTCCATCCTGCAGTTTTGAATCCCTGCCCCCGATAGTACCTCTTATCATTGGCCAGAGTCTCTGCCAACTTGGCCTGTTCTATCTGCAGTTGATCTAGTCGGTTCTGAAACTCTTGGATACCAGCGCTGTACACAGGTAGGTGTTGATGAACCTGAGGAGACGAGCATCTCAGATTCTTACACCCAATACATCAACAAAGCACAAATCTGTGCAATCAGTTGAGATTCAAGCTCTCGCATTTAGGGGATTCAATATGAGATGCATCAAATATAAGCTATGCTGTCTGCCTGTCTCTCGTGATATTGAATTTCAGTCAACTGTGGGGGAACTCTAACTTGTTTGCATACCAGGTTTAAATCTTACTATAACACTAAGGCAATGTGCCCGTTTATGTATAAATTCATAATAAACCTAAATTTAGCATCCTCTAAAATTTAGTACCTTATAATTCTAGTAGCAACTAAATATCCCTCTCAAAGACACACAATCAGTGTTAATATTTACCAATAGGTAGCATAAAAAGCAGGATGATTATATCTGCTTTCCCTCTATGATGTTTTTAGAATAACAGCATGTAAATCAGGTGCACCACAAACTGCAGCATCCAGTACCACTACTACAGTGCCAGCAAAAAATATTAAACCTTCACAAAGACAAGACGTAATTCAAGTTTTAATTGTACAGTTTTAATTGGGACCTGTATAACTGCATCAGTCGAACTCGTCTCTGTTTTTTGCTCTTGGTACTCACCTGCCGCAACCTTTGACCATTAGCAGCTGAGCCTTGATTTTCTGAAGAGTAAGGGCCTCTAAGAAATGTAGCAGATATTAGAGGAGAAAGGAAGGTTATAGGTTCGAGATGGCATTATTACAGTATCAGGAACATCAGAAATGTTTTGTGTCTACGTTTACACAAGATCTAGACTCGTTTGTCAAGATAAAAAAAAACAAAAAACCATCTACTTCAGGTAACAAGTATGCCTGAATTATTGCAAACAAATTCGTGTAAAAGTGCACTTTACCATCTCGAGTGCACTTTTACAGAATTAATTTTCTGTGCTTATTCTAAAAACACTTATGGGTGCCAGTGCTACCCTTCAGCCTTCTAGTAGATACACTGTATGTATTCATTTGAAAATCCCAGGTGACTTCCTTCGTGAGTTATCACATTCACAAGATTTCCAGAAAACTTGCTACAACAATAATATCTCTTCAGCCTTTTACAGCTTAGGGTTAAAAAGTGTGCAGACAAACTTACAGCGTGCGAATCGTGTGTTCTGCATTGAGGCAGGACTGCAGTCTAATGGTGACCATGGCAATACTGTGCAAGGCTTCTCTGCACTCGTTGCGCAATTTCATTCTAAGAAACAAGAAAAATAGGAAAACACAGAACATAAACCGAAGGGAAAAAACACCCCGGAGGCACAGAATTCCAAGAAGACTAACAAATCATTTTTATCTGTGTTTGTGTCTCACATGTAGCTGTAATATCCCTGCAGCAGCAACTCCCGGTGCCTGTGGAGCAGCTTCACTATCCTCAGATACTGGTGGACTACACCTACTACAATCTAAAAATAAAAGGGGATCAGAGGGAAAAAGAAGGCGGATATGAAAAGTGTTTAGTATATAAAATAATATATTAAATAATATTTTAAACTAATAACAGGGAGCATTTACCTTGGAGAAATTGTAATCTGCCATGACGTCAAACCTGGCCGGGATGACGGGACTCTCTGCTGCAGAGGACAAAAGAAATACATCGCAAAAAATATATAATTCATGAAAATGTGTAATCATGTCTGTGCAACTGTGTGACAACAAGTGCATGCTCACATATTTCTAGTGTGATTGCTATGTTATTAAACCAGCTAAAATATTTCTGTTGAGACAGAAACCGACACCTTCTTTTCCTCAAAACTTAACACATACATATTTCAGTTATGCAAGTCTCGGTCTTACGTTCTCTGAATGACAGGCTGGTGTTTGCTTCAGATGCATAGGTGAGCAGAAGGAGGGGCTGAGAAGGTGAAGTTCGTGGAAGATTGACCACCTTCATGCTGCCCTCCAAGAGCAGGTCATGTCCGAGGTACATGAGATGTTGTTGCTGTACCCCTATACCTGTCTGAGACGCCACCTCTTCGAAGAAGATTGATACTCTGGTTGAGAAGAGGGACAGATTTTATTTTTATTTTGTCAGACACATTTTTAAATTTAGGGAGCAAGTTTGCCTGGTCGCTGCTGTTTGGAGTGAAGCTTATTTAGTTAACTTCTTTTTTTTTTGTCACACAGTTTTCTTCTGGTTTTGGAGGGTTTGAATACCTTTTTGATTTGTCATTGGTGTTTTTCTTATTAATGTCCAAATCCCCACAAATAAAGTGTATTAAATCTAAGTGATTACATGTGTAAGTAAGTCTTTTAAACCTTTAGTTCGCTTCATAAACAATGACAAAATAATAATGGTCAGATTACCATAAAGCTGAGTTGCAGACATATTTTTATACAAAGATAAATGTAAAATAATTGTTAATAGTATTTTTTTTTAGCTTTTTGTCTTTTTTTCAGTGCCGGGAGAGACAAAAAACAGGAAACGTTGGGTTAAAAAAGATGAGGAAATAGCAGCAACAATGCCTTACAGTTTTGTTTGCATAAAAATCACCATCCTCAAATTACAAACGTAACATACAAATCTGCTCTGTCCTTAAACGCTCTGAGTTCTACTGCGCAGATTCAATTAACTGAGAGTGAAAGGCTTTAAAAAAGCAATTTGAGATTACAGATATAATCCACAGCTCAGCACAGACTTTACTGGCATTACCACTTTAAAACTATTACACATATTACACCTCATTATTCTGCAAGTTCTGCTGCTGCATATTTCTTGTATAAATTCCAGAAAACAAAATGGTTTCACGTCATTGTCAGTAACAAATGCAGCCTCTCATCAAGATACTGAGCTTGCGCTACATTTTTTAATAAACAAAAACAGCCAAAGAAAAAAAAGGGCCACCCATAAAGGCCTCTGCAGACATACGTGTTGTAGTGGTGTATGTAGATACAATGTGCCATGGTCTGCTGCAGAGAAAAGAGGTGAACTGCTTGCCGCTGCAATATATCTGTGGTGGCTGTGAAGAACTGGTCAAAGCACCAACACTTTTCCTGGTCAGCCTCCATTATACCTGCTAGTACTGGAACCAGCTGCACCCTTAGACCCCTACAGCCACAGAGACAGAGAGAGCAAGGAAAGGGAACAAAGAGAGACAAAAAAAACATGAGGGTTTGATGGTGACAAGGAATCGTGTGTATAAATAGGATTCAGTTGTTTTTATTAGGTGGCATACTGTGACAGCTGGCAGCTGTGAGGTAGGTGATAGCTCCACTCTATAGGTCCGCCCTCTGCCCGTTGTATTCCAGCTATCGCCCCCATAGGTTTCTCTGTGGTTATTTTGAACCTACAAAACAAAAACCCCCAAATGGGTCAGAGGAAATACATACATATATGTCCTAAGGCACAGTTACTGATATAGATCAAGGCTGGCACATGTACGGATGTTAGCTGTGGTTTCAGTCAGGGGCTTTAAGAACTCTAATGTATTAACTTACATAATGGGCTTGTTCCTTCGTGGTCCTTCATATGGTGTGAAGGGAAGACTCCCAGTGGCAGCGTGGTATAAGGTCACACCAATGCTCCACAGGTCGACACTCACCCCGTAAGATTTATGATGAGGCTTACGTAGCACCGCACGCTCATACATGTCCGGGTGCTACACGCACACAAACAGACACACACATGAAGAAGAGAAAACACAGTCAAAGCACCTTCATAGTGAGCCACAGTGCGCCATTTCTATCCAGCGCTGTGTATCAGTCAAGTCTACATAGTTCACCTTTTGTTCTGATAACTCAGTGATTTCCAAAGTATCGGCTGGGGCCCCTGGTGGGGTGCAAAGGTACCACAGATGGGCCGCAGTAGCGACAGAAGGTCAGTTTGAAATTCCTCAGATGCATGTACTGTTACATATTTATATAAATATATTTATTTATATAAAGAGTGAATTATAACTGGTGATAAAAGCTTGTGAGTTTGTGATATTACTCATGACTATGGCCTAAAGTCACTGCTCTTGTATTGAAGTTTGTGTGCCAGTGGCAGGTGGGTCACACTTTGGCCTTAATACACTGCGTATGACTGGGTAGCATTTGAAATTTATAGCCAACAGCCTGTGTTTTTTATGTTTTTCTGATAAAATATTCAAGAAAATATATCACTTGTATTTTGATTAGTAAGTGAAGATTTAAGACTGGATGAGCCCCATGAAATTTTCTGCTTTTTAAGTGGGCTGCAGCACTTTTGATTTTAGGAATGGTTGTTATAACTAATAAATTTGACCACTAGATGGCTACCTAGTCCTGATCATGTAGGCTGCCTTTAAATATTCAAATTTGGGCTCCTGAAGATTGTCATTTAAATGTCACTTGGATACTGTCCACTTTGCTGTGAAACCAGACCCTGGTAACAAAACATCTTCACATCAACCTCAGGTTAAATCACTCGCAGAGGTGTTGGTCTCAACCTAATCTAACAAAACACAGAGATTCAGATCAGAGTTTACAAGGTAAGATGTTCCATTGGGGAAATTGGGAAAAGCAAAATAATTTAGTGGGGACAAGGCTGCATGCCCAGTCCCGAGTGCTGAAGGAAGCATTTTAATTATTGCAATATGAAAGTGTATCGATTTAAAGCTTTTACTTTAAAATCAACACTCCTTGTGAACATGTTATGTTCTATACTTTTTAATGACCCCAGTCTTTAGATGGGAATGAATGCACTCTTTCACCACTGTCCCTACAGTAAGCCAGTAAAAAGATTTTCTGCTGGAAAAACTCATCATGATAAATGTTTTTTACTGTAGTGCAAATGGAGCATAAATGCAACGGACCATGTCAAGGCCACCTTGATATTTAAATTACTTCAAAGATTTAAGTGAAATATGGTGAGAAGATACAGAGACTTCTTTAATGTCCTGTTTTATTAAATCTGATGCATACAAGGTTTTTATATAAAGATACTGCAACACAACGTTTTCTCTAAGAAACTTTTTGTCGCTTTGTCCAGGCTTGATCACTTATTTTTGACCCCTTGAGGCTGGGTTTGTGTCTCCTCCTGGTCTCAAACTGGGGATGTTTTGCATCTAATGCTTGTTTTATTCTTTAGCCAGGATAGTGGACCTGCAGAGAGCGCTTGCTGTCGATAGAATCAGTGTAAAAAACATGTATTCCAGTCAGTCTGTGGGCTACTCTTCCCTGTCCTGTTGTTCGTCCCTCAGACAAAAACAATGGAAAGTATCCACTACAGCTATTGTCTATGCTTTTCCTGCTGTATTTTTTTAAAATCTTTGATTATTTTTTTTTTTTCACATTATACCTTTTCTATTCTGGTCCACTCATCAGTGAATCAGCATTCGATTGACTCCTAGGAGGTCTAAGTCCAGTAGGATTTTGAAGGACTGCACGGCAGCACGTGTGCAGTGGCTAAAAACTCCTCTGTTTGCTGTCCAAATGTACATCTGCTGATATCCCAGCGTTGGTGTTGTTCCTACATCATCATAACAGTGTCGGTCGGCAACCACCACCGCAACTGACCAATCATGTTGTCTGAGCATTCAGTTAGCACTAGCTAATCAGGGCTCTAGACTAACTTTTTGCCACGGTTGCACTGGTGTGCCTAACTTTTTTCCTTAGTCTGCAGTTTTACATGTTCGCTTTTTTTTTTTTTTTTTTTTTTTTTTTTAAATTGCTGCCCATACAGACAATATTGACTTGTAAAAGATTAACTAACAATCTTGTCAGCACAAAGTTCTTTATTTGGAGCACAGTTCTACAAGAAAGATAAGTTACTGAAAAAGTCCTTGTGCTTAAAGTGCTTTGGCACTTTGCCACTCTTTGGCAATATTGTAGGCAATGTTAAACTTAATCATGCCCTCGGCCTCCTCTGACGACCTGTTTCCTGCTGCCTGCCGCTGAAAGGCAGTGGGGAGAGGGGACACTTGGGCAGTGCATTTATCGCAGCATATAATGCGTTTCTGGGTACACTGTGCTTTCTCAGCATTTCAGTTCGAAACATATTAGCACCAGTCACAACTACAGTATTGCCGGCCATGGTCCTTCCACACTAACGACAGTAAATGCAGTGCATCATGCTATCAGCTTTACTGTATCTTAGCCAGGGAAACTGGTCAAGCCACTCTCTTCTATTGTATACACTTTCCCCCTTTTACTTTCAATGGGCTCTGGCTCGGAGTCGATCGTATCTGATGCTGTCTCCGGACCAGTGTTTGACATAAACTGAGAGGTCGATGGCTCCGTGTCAGAGCACTGGCTATGAATTTCAGGCGGATCAGGCCTGAACTTAACGAAAAAGTTATCAATCGTTCTTTTCATCTTTTCTCATTACCCACAGCTACATCCACCTCTGTCGGGCCTAGGTTACTCACTAGGGCTGGGTATCGTCACTGATTTCAATAATCAATTCCGATTCACAATTCACAAGATTCAATTTTGACTCAGACAGTCAGAAATATTATACTTCTGATCATTTATCAGTACTGACACTTGTGAGACTTCATCAGAGGTGTAAGCATCACAGCAGATGCCTTTCTGTCAAAGTAACTGAGGATAAAACACAGAAAAACATGAAGGAGATTTTCCTGGCCTGGCTTTTTATAGCAGATAACCTTAAAAAAATTCTGCAGTAGATCAAAAACGGAAGAAAACCATGAATCAGCATGTAAACATTACCTAATGCTGCTGAAGTGAAGCAGAGCAAAGTTACAGAGGTTTTATTAAAGACACAGCATCGGTGCAACCTAGGATTTTTTTTAGTCGCACCATTGAGAAATTAGGTCGCATGTGTGACCCAATTGGTCGCACTCTAGAGCCCTGCTAATACTCCTATCACAAGCAAATCAGCACTAAAAACATAATAAACTGTAATCAGTCTTCACTTATTCGAAGATCCCCAAAGTATTCAGGAAACCTGGCAGAGGTATGCTCAGTGAGTCCGCTATCTTACCAGATACTCTTCGGTTCCATAAATGGAGACAAACTTCTCGTCATCTTCGAGCTCTCTTGCTGCTCCAAAGTCTGTCAGCTTGTAAACAGACCTGCCGTCCTCCCCAACTTGCCGCATGATGTTCCCTGGCTTAATGTCCCGGTGCACCACTCCATTTTCCCGCAGGTGATTCATACCTTGCACTGAAGAGAACAGAGTTTGGAAAGTTTCAGAAACAGGTGCATAAAATTACAGACCGATACCACATATACACACCCACCTATACACTGCAATACTGTGAGGAACTCTGTTTCAGCGAGACCAAAGGCGTTTTCCGGCTCCTCGAGCAGGCTTAGGAGACTCCCTCCTGAACAATACTCCATCACCAGCACCTTTTGTTTAGAGGGCAGCTGAAAGGTGAGGGATTAACCGTGAGGTGTGCTTCTTTTACATGTTGCTAATATTTTTCTTTTTTTTTTTTAAATATAGATATCTTTTTGTATTCTTACCTCTTCCACGGTGAATAGCTTGATAATATTGCTGTGATTGAGCTTCCGGAGCATCTCGAACTCCCTCATCTGGACCTCGTGGGGGCGGTTGTAGCTCATTATGTTAAACACCTTGACGGCCACCAGTTCACCCGACCTCTGCAAACACGCATGCACATTTGCATCACAGATACATCACAGCATTGCGTAAATGTGTCAGCAATCAACAGCATCTCTGAAACCACAGCTTTTCTTATCGTACATCCTGGTATTGCTCTGAGCAAAAGAAGAAGAAGAAGAAAAAAAGCAGGCTGAAATTTCAATAATGACGGCAGCACTGATGTGAATGACTTTTCCTGTGAGTACGATGAGATGATAAAACCATCCTGTGGTTACCTTATGGCGTGCTTTGTAGACGCTGGCAGTAGCCCCCTGCCCGAGGACATCGTCTAAAGACCACAGGTAGCTTATTGTACTGGCTGTCATACCCGACATACTGGAAGAAATGAGAAGGGAGGGTTACTATTATTAGAAAAGCCTTGGGAGACAGAAACAAGGTTATTCAATCATAAAACAAACAAATGCTGAAATAATAAGGTTAGTATCGGATAACCGTACGGCCAGCTGTTGTAGTATTTGTCAGTGCATTGCCATACTGCAAATTCTGGTGTTGATCTGATACCAAGTAATGCAGGGCCAGCATTACCAGTATAGATACTTTTGACTTGTAAAGGTACTTTACCTGGGGTACAGCAGTGTGTCACTAAATCATGGTGGTTTTTACTTTCTACAATAATTAGTTGATAAAACAAAACCTTTCGGCTTTTCATTTATTGTGAAACTGGGTTTTTTTTGGGGGGGGAGGCCTGAAATGTAAATGTGCCTGTCTGTAAAGCACTTTTGGTCGTCTTTTATTAATTAAAATGTGCTGTAGGCTATAAATAAAATCAATGTGACAGTCAACACAACAAGGTTCAGACATCTTTCATACTGCATGACAGGCTCCAACCCACACCCGAGACACTAATAAGGTTAAATGGAAGAAAAATGTTGGATAGATTGATGTTTGAGGTAGGGGTTTTTCATATTTCTAAAATAAATAAATCATTTAACACAATGCAGTGGGCTACATGTCAAACTGAGAATAGAAAAAAAGTATCGATCCTATTACGCCAGTATCGATCTGACACCAATACCGGCATTGGTATCGATACTTTCAATTTTTGACTCGATCCGCCCACCTCTAGTATTTGCATTTATTCATTTATTTATAATTTTTTATTAGCTTTAAAAAGGCTAGTTGAGTTCATGTGATCACAGCAGCCATTTTTCCCATTAAAAGCAGGTGTTATATGAATTAAAGCTCTGTCAGTAGACAATCACCACTAACACCGTGTTTTACCTTTTACTAAACTTCTACATCAAAGTCTCTATTAAAACGACGTTAATACGCGGTTAGCTACTTGAAACTAGGTGTTTAATTAGTCTAGCAGGGCTCGCGTTACTAACCGATGTAAGAGCTGTAGCCGTAGCTCACCTGGACCCGGTGCTGCTGCTCGTCAGGCGTGCTTTAATTTAGCCCTGACGGTAACGTGACAGGAGCAAGAAAACAGCTTTTCCCAGCCGTGCCGCCACAAATAACTGCTGGTGATGTTGGTTACTAACTCCAACTGCCCTGTGGGTTACGGTAAATCCAGCTCGTCTGAAAACAAAATACGCCTACGTGTGAAACTTCTTCCGCAGTTAGAAGCAGCTTTCATACCTGGAAGGGCTCCTTTCCGAACAGGTGAGACGCGGAGAGGAGCTGCTGCTGGAGACGGGCTCAGTGTGCCGGGGGTCACTTTTTGTAACGGGGATCCAGGAGGGTTCGTTCAGAGCCAGCAGCTGGCCGCATTGCGCTGCGGTGTTATGATTTAGGAAGTGCGGACTTCACGTTGTGGGACGGACTTTAGATGAAGGCGGAAATGTAGTTTCCCTCTGCGCCTGTGTGAGTGTGACTGCCGTGAGAGTACGCAGATCAGATCAGAGAAACTGGGGCTGGAAAACCCTGGAGCCAATATGTAGGGAATATGTTTGTGCTAGAGGGAAGTTGTAGCAAAAAATAAATAAAAAAAATAAAAAAATTGCTACTCTCTTACATAACCATACAATAGTTTTAAGAGTATTTGGCAATGAACTCTCTTTTTGTATCTCTATGTATTTATTTGTGCAATTTTGCTCCTTTCACCACTGACTTTCCCAAAGAATTAGATTAAAATGAAAACTGGCCGCTTAATTTTGCTGTTTGCGTGTTTTTAGCACTTTATTAACAAGTTTTTCATTACTCCTCCTTAGCATGCCATTTGTGTTATGTTTATCCACCTGTTACTGTTACACTGCTGTACATGTTGTAACTATGTACAGCTGTCACTCCTACTATATCACTGCTAGCATTAATCACAATCATAATAGTATCAGATCTGGATTTATAAATGGCATACTAAGGAGGAGTAATGAGATATAAATGATGAGTCAAGCATTTGCTAATGGAAAATATGCTGTAGTCAACAGGATTTAAACAGGTATAAAGAAACTACTTATTTTGCAATCGTTTTTATTACTGTGTTATTGTAACTACATCGTAATCCATCCAGTCCTTCTCGGACCTTTTTAGACTGATGGCAATATGATATTTTTCAATACTTTAATAAAATATTGATAATTGGTGTCCCTGTATAAACATAATATCACCACACAATGCTACATTGACCCCCCGCCCCCATCCCTACCTGACAGTATCCTCTTTTCTGCCATTATTAAAAGAGATTTATATTCCACCTCACTGTGCAGCTCTCACTTTAGTCTGAAATATTTAAATCCAACACACAACTTTATTGTTCATTTTATTTTCTTAATGACCACAAAAAATCATCATATTTGACCAACTCTTCGTCTTTTCTAATGTTGAAGATATAATAATGCATTCATCCATCTTTCTGTGTGGCACTTTGCAGAGTTCTTTGAGGGTTTTTGAAGGGATTTTCCAACTTTCTTAACATTAAATCGATGAAACTCCCCTTTGGACTTACAGCTGTATCTTTGTGCCGTGGATATTTGTTCTTTCGCACATTAATGCACAATAGTAAGACGTAATAAACAAATAACAGTGGACAGACATAAAATTGGAATTAACGTTTTAAAGAACGACTTCCTGGAAGTTTCATGTTGTCAATTTATTGTTACAAACAAATCAAGAATCTTTATAGCAAGCAATGTTTATTAAAAAAAAAACAAAAACAAAAAAACAGATCTACAACAAGAACTACACGTGGAATATTATATAAGGCCTATTTGATTAAACTACTATTGCTATTACTGTACAATATTGTACCAAAAAAAGAGTGTACCTCTGTAATGTACAACATTGTATTTACAAAGTAAATCTGAACACAGGATTCTCCAGTAATACAGAGACAACTATAAATAGATTTGACATTACAGTCTTTTTTTTTGTTTTGTTTTGTTTTTAAGTTCTGCCATTTTCAAACTGACACAAAAATGCATATGTAACAATATTCAACGCCTACATTATCATCCCCACACAGTTAGTCCACATGCAAGCCAAGTTGTTCAAGTGCACGATGATTGATTTGAGATCAAAAGAGGCTCCCAGTTCCCTTTGAACAGCACAACTGGGACAAAACACACCAACCACCCACATGCATGGTGTGTATGTGCGAGAGTGTTTGTGCCGACAATGTGATTTAATGTTTTCTGCACCACAACCACACACACAAACACACATGCACACGCGCACAATCCCTCCAGTTCTCACGATGAGGTAAGAGCAACACAAATACACCAGGTAACACACAATCAGTATACAGTGATTAAAAATAAACCTTAACACTAACAAGTCATTACCTGGGAGAGAGAGAGCATCCAGGAGTGCACTATGTGCTGGGTAATGTGAGTTTAGCATTTGTTCAACACAGTTACAAAGAAAAGGCTTTCTTTCTTGGATCTGGGTGAAGACAACTGGCAAACGAAGACATTTTAAGTATCCCTGTACGCTTTTTATCTGGTGACATTTATACAGTGCATATTTGTTCAGCACTTAGGCGGCCAGCACTCCAAAACACCGGAGAAGTTTCTGTGTGTCTCCAGGCAGTCGCTGTTGGTTGGCATCCATTTTTGCTTAGGCAAGGGCTGGGTGAGGTGCATACATACTCTGCCAATGCGTGCCTCGCACAGGAACACGCATGTGCATTTACCCAGGTGGCTACAAAACTCCACAATTTACAAATTCTGAGGATAAAAAACCCAACAAAAAAAAAGTAAATAGACCCAAACGAGAATATAAACAAACTTTGCTTAAGAACGTATTCGATGAGGTGGTTGGTTGTGCTTTTATATAAACACACTCAGGAGGATTCTCAGCTCCATGCTTCCAGTTATCATTGTGATTATTAAATATACATACACACTGTTAGAATAATCAAAACCCTTTTTTTTACGGCTATGTTTGAAGGATGTCGTCAAAAGGAGCAAAATGTAGCTTTGTTTGGAGTTGGACTCGGACAGCTGGTGCTGCAGTGGCTGCTGTCAGCGGCCCCCCAGCATGCAAAGAAAACCTGAAAGGGGTTTAGCTGCCACAAAACAAAGCACTGCCACGCACATACGTTTGAAGAAAACGTAGGTTTGCATGTACAGTCCAACATTACAGGAAAATGCTGGGTTTTCAGTGGTCCCCTACACACAAAACCGAGCTGCAGGAGACGAGCAGCACATAATGCCACAAACTACCAGGGTTTAGCATTTGTATTGCTTTACGTAGACTTAAAATTATTGTTGGCCATGTTATTTTATGCTCCTGTTGTGGTGCGAATACAAAAAAAATATTAAAAAATAAGACTATTTCCAAATCATATCGAACACTGAAGGAAGAAGACAAAGTAAAGCTCTCGATCACATGACTTGCACAGGTATTTGGACCAGTTTTCTTTCTTTTTTTTCTTTTTTGTTATCATCCCAAAAGTCTGCCTTTAACTCCAGCTTTCCACTTCTGAAGCAGCAGGTCAGTGTGTGAGTTAGAGGTTAGCATTTCACAGTCTGTTCTCTGAAACCTGGTCTGCTAGTCACGGGGTCATTAAAAAGATAAAAACGCTGTCTACTATACAAAAAACAAACAAATAAAAAAAACAGTGCTTTTTATTCCTCACATAGATCTGTGTATAAAAGGCAAGTAACGCTCTTGCACGCCCACTCAAATGGAATTTCATACAACGCAAACTAGTGTATGCAAGCTCCAGGGCCTGTACGAGTCCACCCTGAGTCCTGCTCCCCTGTACAAGATTTGAAAATCCAGCAAAGTCTGGAATCTCTGTGGTGGCAAGAAGAAAAAAAAAGAGAGAGAAGAAGTGTCTTTTGCTTTATCAGCGATAGTTGAGCTGTAGTAAAGCAGAGCTGCCAGGAGAGGGCAGATTAAAAACTTGACACTAAATTGAACATGGCATCATAAGGAACTCATCTGGACTCCAAGTAGTGAATGCTACATGTGAGAATTGGGTTAGGGGTCCTATGTGTAACAAGTGAAGTGCTTTTGGCACCTGACAGAAGAGCTGTAAGAATCTTAAGAGTTTGCAAGAATCAGGATTTCCATTTTGGGCTTAAGCAGGGCAAGATTTATCATTAGACTGGGGTGGAGGGGGAGGTGGAGGTGTGTGGGGGAGAGAGTGTGTGTGGCCTGCAGGTGGAGGAGGAGGCGTAGGGGGAACAGTGGAGGTTGGGGAGCCCATTGCTGGACTGCCGCTCCCTCCTCCACCCTTTGGGAATACCACCGGCTTGGGCCTTGTTGCTGGTGGGCGCGACTCTCTGAAGGAAGATAGGGATGAGGAGTGAGAGGTGGACAAAGAGGGGGACGTGGCAGAGGGCAGGGGGCTCCGTGGCTGGCTCTTAGCAGGGCGGAAGGAGGAGGGCACGTCGCTAGCTGAGGAGGCGCTGCGCTGGAGTGGATGGGCGTGTGAGCCTCCCTCATTGTCCCGCAACAGACGGGAGTGGAGTGGACTAGAGGGCTCTGAAGCTCCTCCTCCGCTTTTCAGCTGCTCCAGGGTGTCCAGCACCACGTCAGGGGTGTGTGTATGTTTCGGGGTGCTCTGTCTTTCCAACTTACTGAACTCATTTATGGTTGTTTCAGTGTCCTGTAACACAGGAATCAGACATAAAGTAAACACACACACAGACAGAAAGCTGAAATGTTCCAGATGTTTAAACTTGAAGCTGAAATGAAAGCAGTACCTGTGAGAGGGGATCCACCTGGGGTATGACTTCAGGGTCCAGTGGTCTGTGGTTGCTGAAGCTCTTGGAGCGCCCTGCTGTGGTCGTCTTCCGCAACTGTGGACTCTCCACCTAAAAGCGGCACAATGGCCTCAATTAAATGTTTTCCCAGACAGCAATAGTCCAGTCACTCCATGACTGCATACAAAAGACCAAAGGAGATCCAGTTACAGTACCTTGGTCTTGAGTGAGGAGTGGCGAGTAACTGAGTTGAGGATGCTATGAGCGCTCACGGGTCGCTTGTCCCCGGTTTCTTTTACCAGAGCGCTGCCAACAGGAAGAGAAGCGGTCCTCACTCCTCCTCCGCCTCCACTGGTTCCTGGACTTGTGCTGTCGGTCTCTGAGCGGAACGTTCTTCTGATGTTCCCGGGCTCCGGCCGTTTCCTCAGCCTAAATGACACAAATGTTTTACTCATTTCTTTTCTATACTTTTGTGAATCATTAGGAAATGTTCTGGGAGCTAATGGAAAAACAATCTGAAAAGAATAAAACCACACATGACTAATGTCACGAACTGACATCTGACTGAAACATATATATTATGAGACGTATCTGCACACGATACACACTTGTTCAGGTTGGCCAGATAGATGTCAGCTACGTGAGCTCCTGTAGGAGAGGCAGCACTGACTCGAGTGGGTACTCTATCCTCCAGCAGATCCCTGCTGTCCACGTCTGGCTTTGGACTTCCTCGCCCTACATCAGACCTGGAAAAAAAAAGAAAAGAAAAAAACGCAGCAAAATCCTGTTACTTCTGCTCTGCCTCTGTCTTGCAACAAACCTACAAAGGAGGGAATATAATGCACACTGACACATCTGCAAGAAAAAGCTTATTTTAGAGTCACTTTCTATCTATATAGCAGCTGCTCTTTACTTCCACGGGAACCACGAGCAGTCAAAAAAAACAGTCTTAGCTGCATTAAATAAATAATAGAAATCTGCCTTGACCTACTCTTACATTTATACCTGTATAAAAGAAATAAAGTATTTCTCTATATAAATCCCAGATCTCATTGTAGTAATTTGCAATGCAGTTGCAGAACAGTTAGCAACAGCAAAGTGAACATGAGGTTCAGATTTTTGTGCTTGGGTAGCAGGGAGGGAAAATCCTTACACTAACGCAACAAGCCACTCTGCATGCTTGTATATACACAACAGGCTAAGCTGAAGAGGAAATTGATCTGCTATGATATGCAGTCTGTATGACTGCACTTCCTTAGCAACGGGGATTTCCACTGTTTCTGTATTTACTCATGGTCAGTGTTTGACATCATTCCAGTTTATGCTTTTGACAGAGGCCTCTTTGTTCTCTGGGTAAAATATTATTATTGTAACCAACATTCATATCAGACAAAAATTTAAAAGTAACATCTAATTTAATAAATACAAAAGTCAGCCTCTTAAAATGTATGATGCTTATATTAAGATTAATTACTAGAACAGATCTTACGTGTCTTGGACCACAATATACTGGTGCGGCACCAGTCCATCCACTCCGTTGTGTCGTCCCTCCCACCAGTCATCAGAGGCTCGGTGGTACAGAAGCAGAGAGGCACCTTTCTTGAATGACAGCTCCCGACCGGTCCGGCCTGTATAATCAAACCTAGCGATGGCTTCGATTGGATCAGACTCTGAAACAGCCAAGGAGCCTGAGATTCAGAGAACGGCGGAGAGACACGGGACGTGGCAGAGGAGCGGAGGAGCAGAGGAGCCGCAAAAATTGAGGGAATAGAGAGGTGTAGGAGAGAGGAAGCCTGATTAGCGCATGGCAGGTTAGTGCTGCTTATTCAGTGACTGCAATCACGTTAAAAATTGCTGAGCAATAACAAAACAGATTAATGGGAGCAAGACGTGAGCTTGCACAAACAGATTTAAGCCACAGTAAGTGGTTAGGAAAGCATGAGATCTCCTAAACTAATGAAAAACAAGCCAGTACATAAAGTACATACAGTGCATGTAGTTAGTTTTGTATGTTACTTACCATCTTCGCTGTTATGGCTGACAGAGACAGTGTCAGGTGCTGGCTCTTCCACAAGAGGGGGCTCACAGTGTGGAATATCACTACAGTAAATGGAGAGGGCAGCAGGAGTCAGAGGATGCCATACTTCTCTGATAACTCACAATCTGAGCTCACGATCCTCCACCGAGTTATAACTGCAGACCAAGTTGTGGTCTGCAGTTATATAGAGCCTTTTAAGGTTAGACAGGTTCTACATAGTGCTTAACCCATTCTGAGCTGCCTGCCATAAAAAACAAATTAGGGTTTTGGAAGATTGGTGAACTGAATGTAACAGAAAAACACAGACTGCTGGAATTTCTTTGTCATTTGCAGGGATTGTTATAAGATGTTTAAAATACTGAAATCAAACAATCGACTACCCTGTGGATATATTTTCTGAAGCGATATGACACAAACTCACAGAATCATTCTGGTTGATTCAAACAAAGTTAGCATATGCTAGCATGAATGTAGTCTCCATACTTTGTGTGACATAGAACAAAAGCTGCTGCGCCATGACATACAGTCTGTACAACCGGAATGACTGCCAGCAATCATAATAACTGGTGCCCGGGCTTGTCATTACAGTAAAACTGAAAGTAACCATTGTGTGCATTGTGGTGTGTGAGTGTGTACAGGCTGTGCTCTGCGGTTAGGCGGTGCTTTCATCTTTAGTGTGACAGAGGGTAAGCTGATCCTCGTGGCCCCTTACCCAGAGTAGGGCAGACAAGCTGAGCCTCCATCACTCCCCGGCAGCCTCTAAATCAACCCCCACTCCCCATTTCTGGCCTACTCATCATCTCTAAGTCCCTTCTACAGCAGTATGAAAAAACAATTGGAAGATATATCCAGTTAGCTTCAAGAAGCTTTAGCAATTTAAGTTTCATCCCATTGTGATTTGTGGGGTTTCTTCCCCAAGCCTCACCAGAAGTCATCCCCAGCTCCAGGAATAGTGTAGATGGGGCCTTGCAGGTCTTGCGGTCCAGGAAAGATGGTGTCATGGTGGATGATGATAGTTTTAATGAGTTCGTTGACATGGGCCTGGCAAGAAACCTGGTCATGACCCTCTGGGACAGACATCAGGGTGGGGCCAAAACAGATGGCCAGGTTGTAGGGGTCCATCATGTTGTCCTCGCTGTACTGAGACAGGCTGGGCAGAAGAGAAAGCAGAGTCTCAACATATAAACCCAAACAACCATGACAAGTCATTTATAACCTGGTGATGGAGAGACTCCGATGATGTGTGTGCGTGTTTCAGTGAGTGAGAAGAAGCAGGAGTTTAGGGGGTGACTGTAAATCACTCACGTAAAAGAAACTCCCCTTCTCCACATGAGCTGTCTGGGACCACTTGGTTTACCCATGAGTCTCAAATGTCAGGTCTCCCACACCATATTGCTTTTTACCCTTTCTCCCTTTAACTGAAGGGTTTTGTCACGGCTTTTAAGGATGGAGCGGACAGAATGGATTGCGTCTCTGCGTGCCGTACATGCACTCGCTCTTAGTTTAATATTTCTTTGAACTGATACACGATTAGTACCTTTGTCAAAAAAAGCTTTTTTGTTTGCCCTTCACTTTTTTTTTAAAGAGATTGGATTTTTGGGTAGTGTGATGAAACTGAGGCCATTTCAGAATATTGGACTACTAAAATAAACTCAATGGAGGAAATTAATTAATTTCACAGAGAGGAAAGCTTACAGTTTCTTGAGTAATAAAGGGCTTATTATAGTTTCTTTTATGGACTTTTATGACCCCGAACTTGACTTTCCATGAAAGTTGAAGGATGTTTTGATTCTGTGTGAGACGGCCATATAAAATCGGATGTTTACCAAATAATCAAGTGACTATAGGTCAAGTGGATCAGAACAGGGCTGCTTATAGTGACTATGTTGCTTTTACACATGGTTAAGCAAGTTTTAGATGGAGTAGATATTATTTTTAACTATACTTCCTTTAGACTTTTGCTCTATGGACTCTTTCTACATTGACTGATACTGAAAGTATATTTCTTCATGAATGAAGATTCAGTGAATTACTTACATTTTTATACATTATACATACATTTTGAACTCTGTTGTCCAAATCAACAGTTTGATGACATTTAAGTATTAGCAGCAAATCTGTGATAGGTTTGCATGCCTTAGTTTTTTGCTGTTTGTTTTAAGATTAGTGTATCCACTGTTCCCACTGTGTCAAGGAGCAGGAGCGGGTAATGTGCGACACAGGAAGTGAAAACACCTGAATTCAAAGATTAAAAAGGTGTGGCCCAGTATGTTTCCCAACAAAGCGTTACACTAGACTGTGCTACCACATTAATACACACCATCTATGTTACGAAAGTTGCAGTTAGTGATACATCTATAGCTTAATCCCAAACATCTGGCCTCTGAGCGCTCTGGTACTCACTGGTTGAGGAAGGCAAAAAGGTATCTCATGATGATGAGGGTTTTACTTGGCAGGGACTGCAGAACCTTCTTAATATGGACTGCCCGCTCTGTGAGGCTCTCCATTGCTGAAAATTAAAATGAACCCCCATCAGATTACTCACACTCTCAAATTCATAAACACACAAACAGGCAAAAGGAAGTAACACTTACAGACACAGGATATGAGGTCATGGAAGACTTCTTTAGGGAAGAGGGCGTGATCCAGGCCTCTAAAGTAAAGCTTGAGCACGCCAGCAATTGAGTCCATGTCATGGTCATTTTGGTCCCCTGCGAGCGGGTCCTCACCTACACCGGATGAGAAGAGGAGGGACCGTGGGACACAACGGATAATAACGCGCTAGATAAACACAACAGAGGGGAAATGCTTGTTTTTCCTGCAGGACAGTGTTACCTCTCTCAAAGGCATTCTTGATGTCATTGACTTCCACTTGTGAGCCTGACACTCTGAAGATTCCCTCATGCTGCAGACCTACACACATACACAACCACACACAAGTCAATATCAATCCCCTTGTTCAATTTCAGAGATTCACAAATCTGAAATTAGAGGGAAGAATTCTGATACATTTTTTCCCCCAGTTCAAAGAGATCCAGAACCAATTGCATTTGCAGTAGTTTACCCAATCAGCAGACAGAAAAAAGCTGATCCTAAACCTATCACTTCACCGCAGAATTTCCTCACCATGGCGACTGATGAAGCGGATGCAGCTCTCAACCATCAGGGGAATGGTTTCGCCCGACTCCTGCAATAAGAGGGAAAAGAGTTACTCCTGTCAGAGGAAGAAAACGGCACATTTCTTTCTTCTGACATGTCTGCAAACGCACATGCATGGGTGCACACATTTAGAAGGAACGGGTATCAGACATGGGGGAAGGATGGTGGGCACTGGGTTCCCAGCTGTTGCTAGGAGACGGCACCTTTTCCTTTTCCCTTTGTTTGTTTGGGGATTCCAAAAAAATCTCTGGCAGTGAGACCAAGGAATCCATATGTGACAGCACATTACTGCTTAGAATATAAAGATATTTCATCACAATTATATGTTGTGGTTTTTTTGTATTTTTAGATGTAATTTGAAATTAACAGTTACTGGGATTACATTTTAAGCCAGCGCTTAAAACAAACACAACCACAAGAGGGAGCTACAAACATCAGCTTCTCTAATGAAAAGGTTGCCTGCTGATCAAATACTACAGATGCAACTGTAGAAGCAGACATGCACATTTGTGCATTGTTATATTGGGTTACAATAAAATGAGTAATACGATACAAATAATAGGTACAAATTCACCCTATGGGAGGAGGATGTTGTGAGAAATCATGTGGCTTGAGTTAAAAACAAAGCTGCAGTGGCTCTGACTGAGAAGCTACCCAGCCACACACACACGCACACACACCCACCCACACACACAACGCTCAAAAAATAATTACCTGCTTCCGTACTGTCGAGTTTCTCCGTCCGCTACGCAGCAGAGAGAGAAAAAGGGAAAAAAAAAATGAACGGCACTCTGTCATTATGTCTCCAGAGAAAGTCTATTTATACTCCCAACTCTGGTAATACTCTATTTGTATACACAGACACACATAGACATGTGTTGAGGATATCTATAAACACTGACAAGGAAAATAATAACCCTGCCTGCCAAGAAATCAGGCTTTAACACTGCTTTGGTAAATATGTGTGTGCATATCTGTGTGTGTGGGTCCGTATATGTGTATATTAGCATATTTCCTTCCTACGCCACACCTACCTGGCAAGGCAACAGTCAGTCTTCTGACCTAAAGTAGGGAGAAACAGGAAGGAAAAAGGGGATGGGGGGGTGGAGTGGGGTAAAGGGAGTTATGACAGAGAAGAGAGAGATAGGCAGTTATAGCAGAAACAGGACACATGAGGAAATTTGTCAGATGGAACAGAAAAAAAAGAGAAACACACTTCCCACTTTTAGCTGTACACACACACAACTCAGGAGGGGTTCTCCCATAACGCTGTGGACTGGATGACACTTTCAGCCCACTGTTACACCTTCCCCACACACAAACTAAGTTAAGCAAACAGCTGCATCCACATATGGTCACTGTCACTTTGACCTACCCCTGCCCTCTGTCACACACACTGAACTTGTGGATATTAGATATATTAAAGTGATTCTGCTTCCCTGCGTTGCTCACTGATGCGCCCCGCTGCACCACTCATCTCTCAGATTTGTTCCCCGTTTAGCCTCTGGGCACCAGACTGTTCATGAATCCTGAATCCTGCTCAGTCCCACTGGGGGACTCCCAGCACATAAACACTCACCCAGATGGGAAGGAAAAAAGATCAACTTCTAAAAGATATGAAGGACATTCTGGCAGCCATACTCACCCTCTCCTAGGGTCTTCTTGATGAGGTCATGCTTGGCCTCCAGCTTGGTGATCAGGTTCCTGCCTTCCAGAAACTCCTTCAGCTTCTACAATACATACAAAGACACACATGATGAAGTTACAGTTTGTGCAGATTATCCTTTCCAGCCAACACAAATGAACATTAATGATCAGAGTCATTGCTAGATAAATGATAGCATTAATTGGAACTGACTGTGAAGTAAAACTGCTCCGTCTCCTGCTGATTGGCCCGTCTCTTGGCCAGGCTGGGTTTGCTGAGATAGGATTCACAAGTGGATTTGACTGACTCCATGCTGTTGCTGTGCTGGAAGCACTCGGAGACATCATAGTCCTCCACAGTCACCATGTCTTGAATGGTGGACAGAGTAGCCTCCATGGTTTTCTTCACCTGAATGGCAGCGAGGCAGAACGATATAAAACAGGCTGGGATTAACACACAGCGCAGGTGGTAAGTGTGGGAGGCTAAACTTATAAATAAAACGCAAAGAAGAACAGAAACATGCCCGACCTCTTCATTCTCAATCTTAAGCGTGGAGAGGCGGGACTGCAGCTGCTGACACCTCTGGATCAGTTCGCTTTCAAGCGGCGACTGTGCACACATCACTCCCATCTATAAATTAAAAAAAACAAAAAACATATTAGAAGAATCACATTTAGAAACACACTCTAACACACAGACGAGCAACGGGACTCTACCGTGTCTCCCATGTGGGACTGAAAGTCAAAGCGAGCTGGTGGGCAGAAGACATTGTTGTAGGTCTCCATCAGTTTCTGTTTGTCCCCGTTGGCTTCAAGACTCTCTGTGGCTCCCTCTAGAGCACCAAGCCCTGTTTGTTTGGATGTTTCCACATTCTGTTCAGCAGACAAGTAGGTCCTCAGCGCTCGGTGGAGGCTGGCATGGTAGCCCAGGTCACAGCACTATCACACATGCAGACATATGGTATGAAATAAACATTATTGGTTAAAAAAACCCCACTCTCTTTAACTTTGTAATTGTTATAGTTTTGCCCCCTTGTTCTGCACTACATTCATTCATTCATTCAGAGGCACATGGGAAATGTAGTGAGAGAAAGCCAGAAACAGACCAGAAACACTGAATTAATGTGGTAAACGACAGTGTCACCAGACTTCTCCCACACACTGCTGACCTGTATTTTTATGTCAGTGCCATTTATCAAATACATGTGAAAAGTGCTGTACGATCAATATCGTCTTACTATAATGATCGTAGCATAACCCATCTCCTCCTTAATGGTATTTATTCAAAATATCAACAACAACAAAAAAAGCTATTACAAAGAACTGGTTTAAACCGGACCCTCAAAGTCTTAAACAATGAATGAACATTGTGATGTTAGAGAGGAGGAATTTCTTGCTAAAAGAAAAAAGAAGTGCTGATAATAATATTGGTTCTGCTGTGATTTCATGGTTATTTATCATGAAGTACCATAAAGCTGTGTCATTTTTAAAAAATAAAAGTGGATATAATCTAATACCCAAAGGTGTTGTAGCCTACTGACGGGATGAATAAACACAGAAAAAAGGCTGAATACATGCTGAGATAAGTATTCTCTTTTCCAGCAACAGGAAGCTGTCCAGTGCCACCACAGCCGCTGGAGCAGCCCGTGACATTCAGGTCATGAGCCTGTTTCGCTACCCTTTCAGGTCACCCTTGCATAAACTGTTTATGCATACACATGAATAACTGCATGATTACTGCTTCCTTAATTCGCTTCACAAGCCTGATAGGAACACTGTCTCCAGCTGGTACCTGCTCGCTGGTTCCAAGCAAAATTATACACAATTTTTAAACTAGAACAAAACAAAGAAACAGTAAAAAACAAACAAACAATTAGAACTGATGTGTTGCTACATGCCACCTCCTACCTAGTTAAGTGTTGCTTGTTCAGACACGTGTCAGTTTCTTCAGAAATGAAACGTGCTGATGACTGCTTCGTTATTTCAACAGGCCGTGACGCGTTATAATCAAGCAGAGAATTAACAGCTTCCGTGCAATCTAGATTTTTTTCTTTTTGCCACTGGCTGTCAATGGAGAGGCAGGGAGGGGGGCACAATAAACCCTGTGTTATGCACTTGGGAAGCATAAGGACTTAAGAAGAGGGACTGTACTGAGGCTAATGTGAAGAGACTGACCGAGGAGCCACTGCTGGCTCAAACGCAGGGACGCTGGAATACAGACACAGCAATAACACGGTTATACTCACATCAATGATGTCAGAGAGGTCATGGATGTAATATTTGAAGACGCAGCTGTTGGTGGCCTCCAGGGCGAGCAGGTACTCATTTCTGGCTTTGATGGCCTTCAGTCTGTTCTCTGTGTACTTAGCTTGCCTCTGATAAGAGAGAAAAGAAGAATAGGGACAGGATGAGGGAAGGAAGAGAGAGGGTTAATATGTGTTTCAGTGTAATGTCTCAGTATTGATTGCCGGTAATAAGAAGAGGGGAACCGTGCTGGTGTGACAGGCTCCAGTAATAATAAACAGGGTTAGCAATAAGCCAAGCGCGCACTTATAAATCATTCATGAGACACAAACATAGATCTGTCTGACAACAGGTGGGGAGCCCAGAAACAGCCGTCATCTATCTGCTCGCTCCCCTCGATTCACCCTCCCTCCTTAATCCCACGCAGGCTTGCTCACCTTCTCCTTCATCTTCTCGATTTTTTTGACGCTGGAACGCCGGACGGGTTTCTCGTCCATCTTTATGCTGGCCAGGGTGTCGGGGGAGCGCGGCGTTTGGCGGTCATCCTGTCGACCAGAGCGCCCCATCTGCTTCTCCTCCTGCTTCTCTGCCTCCTTGAGCTTGGACTCAGCATTGATGCTGTCAGTGTTGTACATGTGGTATGTCTTCATCACCTGGAAACAAGGGTCGAGATTTGTAGACAAACACGGATGTGTGTCTCTTCGCTCACTTCTGGCTCTGTATCAAAAGCGGGCCTTTTGCCAGTGAGCAAGCGAAGCACCAAAGCTCAGTATACACACAGCTCAAAAAACTGGCTCTCTTTTTTGGATAAACCTCGAGCAATGGCTGGCTTTAAAATATTGAAGAGAACGCGTCACAGCACCGTGCTGGACGGCAGAGGGGTGTGGCATGAGTTTACCGTGAAGAGTTAAACACGTGTGCAGCGTCAGCCTTATTCAAGCGACCACCACTAGAGCCATCATTATGCTGTTCTGCTCAAACCCTCCAGCAACACTGCAGACAGACACACTGGTTTGTCTGTGAGCAAGCATGTGAGCGTCACTCAAACCAGATCTATTCCTATCTCTTACTATAGACTATAATTACTGTGCAAGAGTTGCTTTTATGGGCCTGGCTGAGCTTTAGCTGAAGCTTTAAGCTGTAGTAGAAAACCCACACACGCAGACAGTGACACACACTCAGACTGCTTTAGTGCTTTTGGCAGTAGCACGAAAATGTGGAGCCAGACTCCAAGATGCCCGTGATAGTGAAAGGAGACAGTGAGGTTTGGCATTTATAATGTTTAACACGATCACCATTTAGCTTCGGCACATCCGCTAATTAGCTTTAAAAACAGGGTACAGTTGAATCTGATGTCATTAGTTTTGCAGGCATTTTGGTGGTGAACCAAAGGAGTAGACCAAGCAAAAAATTAAATATGAATGTGACGATACTGCTAACTAAAAATTTTAAGGACCTGTGAAAAAAGGTAAAAGAAAGCAGTTTTAGTGCCTGCTAACACCAACCCATACTCAACAAGGGCAGGGCTCTTTCTCATTGTTCTGTATGAAATGCAGGCGATCGTGAGACAAAATTAGAATCTTGCTTGTGACTGTAATAAAAAGGGTTTTCCTTACCGAGTAAAGCTCATTAAGAACTTTCAACAGGTCTTCTTGCAGCTGTAAGCCAACCTCTTTGCTCTGATGAGACAGAGAGAGAGAAAAACAGAGAACACATGTGATAAAACACTCCCAACCATTGACTCAGTGTTATAACTTGCAGCTTCTAAGGGCTGTCCACTGATGGGGTCATCTCTCTATACCCACTCAGCCATGTGGTCAATCAATAAATCAAGAGTAGATTATCTGGCCAAACAGCAGTGGAGAAGTGTCTAATCCAGACAAATGAGCGAGGCGGTAATGGTCCCGATGGATGTGGAGCTACAGATACCGAACTCTACATGATGGCCGAGATGGCGAGAGGACAAAAGAGCTGAGACGGGGTGGGATGACGAAGTGGCAAAAGACAGAAAAAGAAACAAGAGAGGGAGGACAGAGAGTAATACAGGCGCTACCATTCTCCAGACATAACTGCCAGGAGCCACTACTGACTGATGACTTCACAGCAGCCCACAGATGAGTAGACTCCACACACATTAGAGCACACACATGAATAAACACACACATCCATTCAGAGCCCTTCTCAACATTTCTATGTTAGGACTTTGCTAATCTGCTAAAAGGGCACCATCCAGACTTGGGTTTAATATGATCACAAACCGAGACATAAAATTTTAAAATCACTCAGTATCACAGATTTGCCTCAGGACAGCGCCTGTCCCAAAAAACAGGAAGAGTAACAGACAAAGGATACCTCTGTTCAGACGGACAGGCAACGCATGCATGTGTGTTCAGAATGGATCCATATGGAAAATGTACAGTGTGAACATACAAGGTAGGAAGACACCAAAAGGATAAATGGTGACAGGTAAAAGAAGAGCAACCGGTTGAACAATAAAGAGAAAATATTATTATCAGGTTTAGATCAGGGGTGCCAAACATAGGGCCCACGGGCCAAAATCAGCCCGACAAAGACTACAATCCAGGCCACTGGAAGGCTGGAAAAGGAGGGCATACATTTTGGGGCTTTTAACTGTATTTCCTATTGAGAAGGACCTTCCCAAAGGCCATTCATTCATTAAGCAATAGAGAATTAAATGATAGAAATGTTCCCATTTGTCATCACATTTTTCTTTATCAAATTTTGATTAAAAAAAAAAAAAAAAAAAAGAACATTTCCTGTGAATTAACAAAAACTCTATATTCACAGGACAATCTGGGCAGCTACCAAAAGCTTTGCTGTAATTTTACACATTTATCATGTAGACAATCTGAAACATGCTGCTGAAATTGCACTTCCTTTTCCTGTATTAAGATATCTCTGGGATGCAATGTGTAGTCAAACATCTTTATACTGACAGAAAGAGGAAAATCACTCGTCCGACCCACTTAAGATCAAAGTGGGCTGTATGTGGCTCAAGACGTAAAATGTATTTGACATCCCTGGGTTAGATTTTAAGGCCTAAACAGAGTCATGGAGGCAGATGTCTGTGGTGCCATGACAGGAAACTGCCCTGGAATTTGCTGATTTATTTTCAAGTCTAAATATGAAAAGGAAAGGGCTCATGCTTCTCACTGTATTAAGAGTAATGGGCATAGACTGTTTCAGAATGATGAAGGGCCACTTTTTCCCCATTTTGAATTTTGTACATCATCAAAACCACCTTCAGATCTGTTCAGTTTAGAATTAATTCAAGTCAAGTTCCAAAGTGTTGAGATGGGATCAAATCAAACAGTTTTAGTTAAAATTCTTGCTTAGAAGACTTTAAGTACCTTAAAAACAAAAATAGAATAATAGATTCGGATGAAACAAAGGCATGAATTATTGTCTGAGACAGCCAACACCAGAAAAGACATTTTCAAGTCTTTGTGATATCTTCCGAAGAAAGAGTACAATAACTGGCAACAAAAGTCTTTCTGTCAGTTCTTGCTCTTGATCATTTTAGTTTTATCAGAATTCGGAAGCAGAAAAGATCAAGAGAGTCCCAAAATTTCCCATCTTTTATGCAACATATTAAACGTCTGGTAGCAAATGTGGGCAGCATGGCGGTGTAGCTGTTAGCATTGCTAGCACTGGCCGGCTGGGGCCTTTCTGTGGGGAGTTTAGATGTTCTTCCTGTGCCTGTGTGGATTGTCTCCGGGTACTAAGGCTCCCTCCCACAATCCAGAGGCATGCGTCTAAGGTTAATCAGTAATTCTAAACTGACAATGAAGGAGCTGTAATTGTGAGCAAGAGTAACTGTTTGTCTCTCCCTGTGACAGAGGGGCGACCTGTCCAAGGTAGTATCCCAGCCTTTCACTCAGTTTGGAGTAGGCTCCAGTGGATCTGATTTAGATAAGAAAAGGATGATTGATGGTTGGATGATTGCAATGGTAGCTGAAAATATGCAAATCATGTTGTTGTTTTCTCTTTCTTTTGTGAGTTTCTTTTTTTTTCTAAATTCATAATTGTTTCTGCAGAAAAAAAAAAGAAACTGAAAAGGCCAAAAAGACCGTTGCATTGTGACATAGTCACTGTAGCTTGGACTGGTGATTGAAGAACACACTCAACACAAACTCACACATGAGCTTCCTCTTTCGATATACTTCATTTGCATTGCAGCCTCTTGCAGACATGCTTCAGAGCATGTGTGCCTTCTGTAAAACATGGCATGTACCTCAGTGATAATCTAGCTGTGGGAGTAAAAGGTCAGATTGATTGCCACTGGAACTCATAGAAATAAGGAAACCGTTATCTGACACATTAACTGAACAATATCCCTTTTCATTATTGGAAGTGTTTGAAGAGGTTACGATCTGCACACAGATTTACACATAATGCAAATCTGTGTACACAAATCAAACTGGGTTAAAAGGTGAGAGACAGCAGCAGAAAGGGAAGAGAAAATGAAAGGAGGAGAGAAATAGGACAGTGAAAGTAACAAAAAAAGTAGAGGAATGCAGACAGAAAGCAAAAGCAGAGCATGTTGAACATCTGTCTTCTCCTGGATGAGGGCGCAAAAGGGAGCAGAGAAGGATCGAAGGCTTACAGGTCAAAAAAACCAAAAAAGGGTTAAGGGTGGGAAGTTTAAAGGTGGTATATGAAAAAGACAAGGCGAGGCGTGTAGGGGATCAGATATCATAATGTCGAACCTATTTGACAGCATTACAAGGAACAAAAAGGTCAGGAACAGAGGGGATAAAGTGATACGGAAGGAGATTTAGGATAGCACGGCAGACAAAAGAGGTAACAGGATAACTGTAGTTTTCCTGCCCTCTAAAGAGGTTCACATTAGGTGACAAAGCCCAGACCACAGCCAATCAAAAAGCAATAGTCATGGCTGAGCTCTCCTACTGTGGATGTCGACCTTTGAACTTCCTGTTTTGCCTGTGGTCGTCTACTTTACACTCTACGGGGACTACAAAGCAGAAACTAGCAACGGCTTCATTAGTCCTGATGTTTGTGGCTTAGGTGGAGATTGTGTGCGTGTTAATAATGCAGCTTGATTCATTATTGCTTCCTGTTGGCCAGTGACTAAAATCTCACACACTCCCACTCTATTTCAAGAGCCTGAGATGAATGTGTTAGCTTCTCTAATACGGGTTGTGCTTTGCATCTCCATGAGTTGTGTTTGCGTATAATAGCCCCTGGCACTACTGGTATTCATGCCACTGACTGGAAATGTTATAAATGAACCGATTATCCACTTAATTAGCCATCAGAGCATTCTCTGTGCAGCCTGCTTATGACCTAGACACGATGGAAACAACCCACATGCACCCAGTATTACAAAAAAAAAAATGAAAAATTTAAATCAATGTCCAAGAGGCTAGAGGGCAGGAATGAGTGCTGCGTGTCGGACAGGCAGAGAAATGAAAGTAGAGGTTTGTGTGCGCTCCTGTCGCTTGGGATCTGATTGTAAATGTAGTTCAAAGACAGCCTATCGGGTTGGAAATCAGCAGCCTCTGCCATGACATTCCACTCACAGATGGCCTCACTTTGCCGTCGGAGCAGACACTTATCTCTCTATACTTGGTGCGGCTTTCCTCTGATCAAATTTTTTCCCTGCACCCATCCCTAGCCTTCTTCAACGTGACCTTTACCTTAAAGTCAACTCTTAATATCCAAACTAACACTTAAATTTAAATTCAGCTTTTTGTGTCCATCGCTCAAAGCTCCAATACGCTGCTAAAAAAATGCCAGAACCCTGCAGAAATGTTCACAATCTGAAGCTCACACAGAGAAAAAAGGAAGCGCTGGAGAAAAGTAAGTGGTTGTATTAAACAGATTAGAAATTTTATTTGCATTTTTGGCACTAAGGGCTTGTTTATTTGGTCTCATATCCTGGAGATGAGCAGCAAACTCCCAGGGGAGAATACTTCCTTGCCATTTGTTGTCATGTAAAGCCCACTCGCTCTGTTCCAGTTCTTTCGTTTTATTCTTTTTTTTTTGTTCTTCCTCCACATTTTTACTCTTTCATCTCTCAGACTATAAAGGCAAAGATCAGAGCGGACAAGGAGGAGGTTTCAGTATGAAACAGACAGTATAAACTCTCCTGGCCTGAGGTTCTGCTGCCTCGCTGTCAGTCAATAAATCAGCCAAGACAGAAAACAGATGCTGGGGGGGGTTGGGGTTGGACATGGCAAAATATGACATGGATGTAGCACATCGGGCTGAATTCTTTCTCTTCTTTACTGTCTGAAGTGGGGAAGGAGCATCTACCTAGCAGCAGGATGGATTTAAAATGTATTCACACATGAGAACGGCTCTGAAATAACTGCAATCCTTACGCCGTTAGGTTCCCCACATAAATCAAGCTAACCGCGATGGACAATTAAACAAAATTACAGTGAGGAAAAACAATCAGAGCGAGGCTCTGACGTTCCTGCGTGTGTGAGTGGGTGCTTACCTTCTTGAAGAGGCGCCCTGAGTCCTCACTGATCTGTGCAAAGCGGGGAATGATGTTGTTGAGGTAGAGGTCAGACAGAGTGGCGTGGTCGCGGCTCTCCCTCTTCACCTGTTGCAGCAACAGGTTCCAGCAATTCACCGGAGATAAAATGCTCTGCTCCTTCCTGTACGCGCAGAGAGAAATGACAAGTCTTTATTCAAGGGAAACTGTAATCTAAATTCATCTAACGTTCACTGCAAACTTGTACACAGGTCTATTTTCTGTTAAATGCAAAAACAAGCAAACGGTACACCCATAACACGGCTTTTAGAAACATGAGACAGGGCACTGGGATAACAGGGATAGACAGAGAGTTTGTAGACAGACTCTCTTACACACATACATACACAAAGGGTTGGTAAGCCAGCCCCGACGCAGGATTCAGCCAGGGTACAAAACCCAGCAGGAAGAGGTAAGGCTCCCCTGCAAGCACAGCTGTTGTCGAGGGAAATAAGCGAGAGCAGAAAAAGATGGAAAAAAGCGGGCAATCTGAAGACTGTAATCATTTCACTAACGATATAATGGTTCAGTGGTGTTGCGCTCTTTGTTTCAAAGCCATTACACAAATGCAAAGCTGTTAATGCCCTGCTTACATGACAATACAACTGGTTTTATGGGGTGTGCACACTGTAAAAGTGTATGTGTGTGTGTGTGTGTGGACTATAGTATGAGTTATGGATGATCTAGTGGGTAAAATGGATTATGAGTGAGTGTAAGTGGATGAAAGAAGGCCTTTGTGTTGTTAAGAGGAGCTTTAACTGGATAGAGACAGCAAAGAGCTGCAAGGCATTTATATCACACACACACACACACAACACAGGGGTCAGGGAAAGTAGAACAGTGACCCCAGCACAGACAATGCCAGACAGACAGAGAGAGTCTTTGATTTGACTAAGTGGGGGTATACAGCGGGGGCGGTGAGGGGACTGTGTGCATGTGTGTGAGTAAAGGAGGTTTTCTGGGGGTGCGTAAGGGTGGTTCCAATGAGATGACTCAATGGGAGTGATGTGATAAACTGGTACTGGGTGACACTGGTCTCAATGTCATATGACTAACTACATGAGCCTAACAGACAATCCACCCGCACCACTTCAATACTGAAACCCATCTCGCACTTGTTATGTAGCTGCACCTCACTTTCCTTTCAAACTTCTCTCTTCTGTCTGATTCATGTCCGGTGCGTCTGTTTTTACTGGTTGCACAACAGACTCAAAACATGACTCCAGTTCCTCTGTAAGCTCGAGAAGACAGCCTCAACGCCACCATGTGACTCGTCACCCTGAATCCACCAGCGATAACCATGGCAATGGCACTGCGGCACTGGCTGAAATATCATCCAAATCCCTCTCTGACCTTCAGCTACCGCAAGGTAAACACTGAAACATAATTGGCCCCCCTCAGGTCACATGGTGCAGATGCTGTTCCATACTGTTACACAGGCTTCATCCCCGCATGAAGTTATTTTTATTACCTCCTTGCAGGCATTACAGCTTTTGCAGCAATGCATCTGTGCGTGAGGATTACTTGAGCGCCTGATTTAGACAGTGACACTAGACAATACAAATGACAAAAAAAGAAAAACTGGGCAACATGTGAAATCTGGGAGAACTAAAATGAGCTTTCATGAATCTGTGTGAAAACTGATTTTAATTCCTGGTGCATGATTTATTATTTTGTGGTATTTTAAAGGAGAAAATAGATAAAGCCCTGGACTTAAATTTAAAAAGTAACAGCACATGTAAAACGGATTTGTATTTTTTTCATCCCATGGGTGGCCATGCAATCATGTGATCAGATCTCAAAAAACCTCATTGAAGTACTGGACTGTGCAAGGAGCTGCATCTTATTAACAGTCAAACTGTCCTAATATTTAACATAAGGGCAGGCTTTGAATGAGTGCACAACTTGTGAGGGCTTCTCCATGTGACCAATCAGCCTGTCAGCCTAAGGGCACGCACACACACACACACACACACTCACACACACAAGGACATACACAATACGGCTAAACCGTGCAGTCACCCCCCAACCGCTGCTGTATGCAGTCTGCCAAATAACTCGAATACCAGGGGTCTCCACGGGATCAACACACTGACAACCCTCACACCCCACATTGCTTAGAGCACCATCAACGCCTGGCTGTGCAGAGAAACAACCACAGCACCCTTCTACACACACCTACATACATACACACACACACACACACACACGCACACACACACAAATAAGCACACATAGCCGGAAAATAACTGAAATTCCAGCATGGCACCCGGACTGAGCAGCAGCAGATGCAGCAAGACTGTTAAATACACAGATGTTGGGAGAAAAGAAAAGCAAACGGGGTGGGAGAAGAGCACAGAAATGAATGAAAACTACAAACTGAACAGTTTTCATCATACTTTTGGTGCCTTACGATGACTTAGTGGATATGATGGGAGCACACCTGCTGCTGCTGGAGCTCCAGTCGATCAGGTAACCTACATCTCCTCCTCTGTTTATTGCTCTCCCTTTTCCTCATCATCTTCTTTCCCTCCCCCGCCCCACCAATATGCATCGCACAATCTGAAACTGTCTCAGTATTGATCGGGGCTGGAGGGTGTGTATGAGGCCGAGTGAATTTGTGTGTGATGTGGGGTATGTCCTCACGGTCGGAATTGGGTTTCGTTTAGAGGACCTATTGATCCTTTTTAGTCTGCGAGAGAGCACGTAAACATGGGTTTGCCCCCAGCAGGGATATTAATATCTCTGGAAGGGTGCATGATGCTTAAGAAAAGGGAACAGTCACTCTATGGAAGAAAGAGGAAGGCTGGTATTTAGGAGGTAATAGTTTAGAGGAAGTCTCAGAAAATATAGAAAAGCGGAGCAGGAAAAAGTCCCTGTCCTTTGTCACAGTTTCAGTTAACTTGGAAAATCCAGAGTATGGAAAATTAAAAAGATCATTTCTGTAGAAATGAGCTCTACCTCTAACACTTCTAAAACCAAAAGCTGGTAGCTAAAAGCACCTCTGCTAATGATTTTTTGATTATTGTTATTACCAGTTAATTTTACAAACACAGGGTTAAACACTGCATCTATCCATTATTATTAACAAAATGCATCAATTAGCATCCGAACATAAGCTGCTGCTCCATGAATGAATTCCCATTTTCTGAGCATGACAGACAAACATATTAATCTGTATGATAGCCTTAATTACATCAAGGCAATGCAAAGTACTAAATTATGTTTTCTGTCTAATCAAATGCTTGTTTTTGTCCCTTAATGTAAAGCCTTCGTGACAAACATAGAAAAACAAAAACCTGAAAGCTGGTTTGAAACCATATGAGGGTAAATTTCAATTTACAGAATCTGTGTGTCTCTTTGTTTTCTCATGTGACTCTTTTAATCGGGCCTTCAGTCCTAGCGGGGAACATGAAAGAGACAAACGCACAGAAGGATGACGATATTGTTTCTGCAGAAAGGGCTGTCTCTGTTCATCAAGAGTAAGCAGTTACAGATGACACACAGCTGTGTCACAAGTCATCAGACATTTAGTGGAGCTATTTGTGTCCCTATGGGTTGTTTAATGACGTATTAATGATACTGCAGTAACGACAACAGGAGCTTTTTGCTTGTTCAGCTAAACGGCAGGGATCATCCATTATATGCACTTTTGCATCTAAAGGCTGTTGCCAGCATAAACCCGTGTATTATATCTGAGTATTTAACCATCCTCAGCAATGGCGGTCAAATTCCTGTTCACAAGGTAAAAGATGGAAGTGAGATGCAGCGAGGCAGTATTATCCAATAGGATATGTTGTGTGTGTGTAGTTTATGAATAGCTAGCAGTTCAGTAAATCCTTCCCTACAGGGAAGCAGACTGCTAAATCATTCCCCACTCAAAAAGTGACAATTTTACAAGAGCACCAAAGGCTGCTAATGCTGATGAGCTCCAGTGTGCAACTTATGTAGTTTCATATAAAAAAAAAAGAGTGAGAGAAAGAGAGAGAGAGAGAAAATCCTTGGTTTGGGCAATGATCCACTCACAGCAAGACACTACAAAATAGTCAGAGCACAAAATCACCACCTGACCATTTCTGGCAAAAGTTGTCATTTCCCTCCCTCAGACACGAACACTGACTCACAGGACCACACAGATAATCGAAAGGAGCCCTTAAAACGCAGTGTGCACGCAGCTACAAGTCAAGCAGCTATTTCACATTTATCAGGAAGGAAGTCACCAGTCTCTGAAGCAATGCTGTGTTTTTTTTTCTTTAAATGCTAAATATGGAAGCTGGGTCAGTTTTGTCTCACTTGAGACTTTTACAAGGGCAGGATATTAATTGCCCCAGGCACTTAAAAATACACGTATGCGGCCAAAAGCCATAACCTGAGGCTTACTGTCAAAATAAAACTATGCATGCTGTCTGTGTGATTTTCTCGTACTTGAGTAGATGGTCCTTGGTGCTGCGCGTCTTTGTGAGGAACCTTTCACCCAGCTTCTCCAGGTTGCGGCTGTAGTCCATCTCAATTTCTGCCTTCTTTCGAAAGAAGTCCTGCAGGTCCTGAAGCAGCTGCACCCTCAGCTCGCACTGCTGGTCCAAACACTTGAGCTGCTCCACCAGCTGAGCACGGACCTCTGAAAGGGTAAAAGGAAAAGGAGTACAGAGTCAGAGATGACGTTAGCTTTTTGGTTAACATAGCCAGGTGAAATCAACACTCGAAACAATGTTTAATGTGCAATCGGTCTTTGCTAAAAATCAAAAGCCTTTTCATATGTTGCTGTTGGCTATACACCACTACCATTAAGACACATTTCACAACGATGCGTAAGATGTTAAAACAACCCCTTTACAGCTGACTGAATGACTGGATGTTCCAGTAAAACACCTGGCACCGTGTTGGCTTGGCTGAACTCCATTCGCCTCCCACCCGTCCGCAATGCACAGACGGCTAAGCGCGTGTGTGTGCGCGCATCATCGTATTTACAAGTGTGCATCTGTGAGTGCGGGATCAGATATCATCTTCCACACACACAGATCTCCAGAGGCAGTCATTTATCCCAGCTTATCACTTTTCATTTTCCTCCTGCCTCCTCCCTCCTCCCCCCGCACCCTCATCGCTCCTCCATGCTGCTCTCCAGTCTGGCCCTCAAATTAATAGAGTGCACTCAGTGCAGGCACATTCAGTAACCGTATTCAATCACAGGCCGCAAAAAAGTTCTCTGGAGAATCCTGCCCATTGCAGCTACAGAACAGGACACACAAATCATGCACAGCAGCACTTCTGCACAGCCAAGGACACACACATATATACACGCATACACAGAGGTGATAAGCTGGATCAGTCCTGACAGCTGACAGATTAATGCTATGCTCCCATAGCTTCCTGCCAATGCTGAACAGTCTGCATCCCTTAAAAGAGTTAGGAAACAACACACGCATTTCTCTAATTGTCATCATGGCTAATCTACCACAGCTGTCATACCTCTACAACGCTGGCTGTACAGAAAGCGGATGGTTTTGGTCTCCATCCTGGCTTCAGTGATGTATGGATTCCCTTCAACAGTATTCACACACTCAGACACACACACGCAGACACACACGCGCAGTCATGCAGTCAGCTGCCTGTCCAGCCAGCAGCGACTGTTGATGCTGCCTTTGTGTTTAACAGCTGAGAGTGCAGTTTCTCATTACCACAAAGAGAAGTGGGATCTCTAAATGTGTCTGTGAGCGCCCCACTCCTCCCACTTCTCTCTCTCTCTCTCTCGCTCTGTCTCATAAACACATACCTAAACACTGTGCCACCAGCCAGCGGCCACTGTCGTTCTTTACTGATTAAAAAACCAGAGTTAGGGAGTTTTAAGACACTCTGGGTGGATGTGGGGGGGAGAAATGCACACACCGAGCCTGTATCAGTGCTAATGACCTGGTGTGAACATTTGCTTCCACAACATGTGTTTTTGTCTCGCCGGCTGCATACGTGCGTGTTTGTGTGCAATTTTCTCGTCACACTCCGTTGTCAATGATCCACAGTGAGTCAATGTCCCGCCCCTTAAGGTTCTGACACAAAACCTTGAGATAGCGGCCTTGTAATTAGCCCATCCACGACGACAACACACAACACCTCCAACGAAAACAAACCTGTCCATCCATAAGGAACGTAAGAAGGTGACAGAAAGCATATGGTTATCAGCGTGGAAACAGCTTGAGGGGTGGAGGATATGCACAGGAGGGAAATTTTAAAAAAAAGAAAGCGACAGCTAAGTCCCATGTGATCCAAATGTTTAGAAAGCAGATTTAATGGAGGGGAAATTAATTTAATAGGGAGGCCGTGCCCTGAGCCCTGAAACCCCTCTCAGGCCCCTCACATTTACATTAGGATGAAGAGCGAGTTTGACGGCATGCTTCATTTATAAAATATATGGCTGCGTTACATGAGCTCTCCCCACTAAACCCTATTGGTACTGGCTGCTCGACACAATTTCCTTAAGGGGATGTAAAAAGCACAGACGGGTGACAAATTAAAGGAAAAATCCACCATAAAGTGTCATCACATGTGAGCAGACCTGCTTCATTGAGCTTTGATATTCATTCTCCAAGCCCCTGAAACTCTACTGCAGGGTTATAAAGCCATTCTGAATCGGGGGAGCGGGGCACTGTAAAATATGCCTATAGAAAATATCCCATCAGTGTTCAGCTTCATAGGGCACAACATTACGTGTAAGTGAGAGCATTTTCATACCAGTCAAACCAGTCACTGACCTCTCATGCCGTGTGGATAAAGTAATCACTCAGATATGCCAATACAAAGGGTCAAGAGGTCCCAAACCATGTCAGCATGTCTGATTATATGGGATAAAACGTGCGGGTTGCCTTCTCATTCGATTTGCCACCACTATGCATTTCCGTCTTTAACCATATAAATACCGTTACGACCAAAAGAAGCCGTTTGCTTAGTGAAAGGGAGTTTGCTACAACAAAAAGGAGAGGCAGCAAGTAAAATTCAGCACAGGTCTTCCCTTCGGTTTCATCCCTCTGCAATGACTATCATCCCCCAGCAAGTAAGAAATGGGATGTGAAGTGGGATGTGAACTGGAATGTGACGCCTCCACCCCCTCCAGACAGTCCAGTCACATTTTCCAGGCAGATGAGAGCAGGTCTTGTAATCAGGCTCTGGGATTCTACTTTACTGATGCTCTTCTCTCCATTTTTCTTCCCTCTCTCCCCTCCGCCTCCTCTGTCTGTAGTGCTGAAGGCTGTCTGGCTCTGTTTGCACGAGCCTCGTCCATACGCTTTTCAGTCTGTTCGCCCGTCCAGCCACACTACGATCACAATCAGGATCAATTTGAAAAAGGAAGAGATGTCTGCTACCTTTGAAGCAGCCAATCCTCTCTTTGGTTTCTATTAACATACATAGTGTATTTGTCTCCCAATAGAATATAGTCACACTACTGCATTTTTCTTTTTTCGGGATCAGTCTTTATTATTCATTCATCACTTTGACTCTCTCCAGACATAGCAGCCACTTGTTGGTGTGTTTGGGTAAGTTAGAAGGTTGTGTATAAATGATATCAGGGCAAATCATATGCCTGGAAGAATAGTGAGCTCACAAACTAGCAGTGAAATCTGAGAAGTTCAATGTCTTTTTCCCATTTTGATTATTCCACCTACACCCACGTCTCCCTATGGTACATCATAGCTTATGACACATCATCATAGAAAAAGGAAGACGGCAAAAATAGATGATGGATGAAGACAGAACACTCAGTGGCACTTCATTGGACTAAGGGTGCAGGCAGCTTGTCTGTGTTGCCTCAACTCCAACCTGAGACAGACGTGTCGCTGCATATTAATGTGTGGATAGACACTGAGGAGGAAATTAAAGTAGAAAAAAAAGGCATAAATATTCTGCAAAAGGCATTACAACCATCGACCTGAAGTTCATGGTACATAGACAACCACAGCGTGAAGGCTAAACATAGCTTTCCCCCATCATTTCCTTTGCTTAGAGTTAATTCTGCAGCAAATTTCCCACCAGCTTAACGCCGTTTTGTTTTGTAACTGATAAAAGTGATGGTTGCCCTGGATGCCATTGTGTACTGGCCTAGATACAGAAGCTACACATAATGCTACAAGGACTCATTATACCTGAAAACACCCTGGGCTATGGGCACACACACACACTCACACACACAGGAATGTGACACTCTGAGTCCAAGTTGTCACTTTGAGCTGTTTTGACAGCAGCTTTCCAGCCTGCTCCTGGAAGCCCCGCCCTAGTTCTGTCCCCCTCCGTTACTATATTATTATTCTAGACACACACACACACACACACACACACACACACACACACACACACGCACACACACACACACACACACACGCGCATGACAACTGTTTACAAGTATGTGATGAGTGTTTGAGACAAGGCTTGAAGTGGCTGGAGAAGGAGTGTGACAGAGAGTACAGACAACAGAGGAATGACAAACTACGACAGTGCACACAGTTGTGTTGATTTACAGGGTGCAGTAAAGTTCTGGTTTACGGCTCCTATTACTTTTGGTAAGAATGTTCTATGTGTGCTCAAGTATGGAAATTCCCATTTCCCTTCTCTGCAGACATTATTTATGTGACATTATTTTGTCGGAGCAAAATAATGCAAGGTGAGAAATATGTTAATATAGAGTAGAAAACCTGGCTGTGTACATCAGGATTATCTCTCTGCAAGCTCTGGGCCTACAAATTGTGGGCCAGGTAATCAGTAATCACAGCAGGAACACAAGAACAAACTCACACATTACAGTTAACTAGGACAAAGAAATCCAAGTCAAACATTAGGAGATGTAGCTCCCAGCAAAGTACAATATTACCCATTCTTCTTGCTATGTTTGTGTTTGTGTGTGTGCGCGTAAGCACGCATGCACCCTGTGTTTATGCAGTAAGGCCTGGTCTTTGTTGCTCTGGGGACTGATACTGCAGCACAGGCTACAGAGAAGCTTATAAAAGAGGAGGGGAAGCAGAAGGGGGGTGGTAGTGGTTTTGAGTTGTACCACTGTGAGCTCATACCATTGTCCTCACAAGAATGAAAGAAGCAGAGAGAAAAGAAGAGAGAGGGGGGCGAAAAAGCACAAAGTAGTGTAAAGGGTGAGTAAGAGGGCGGGCACTGCGTCAGTGTGAATAATATGTCCATTCATCCCGTACACACAGGAAGACAGGACAGAGCTGACAGGAAGTCAGCTGGACCAGTTCATTACCAGCAGGGAGCAACACGAGAGGGGAGGGTTATACTAAAACAACTACAGGAAGCATATGTGTGTGTACGTGTGTGTAAGAGGGAGTGTAGGGGTTGGACTGAGGTGTGTGTGTGTGTGTGTATGTAAGCCAGTGAGTTGGTGTGTTTTTCTCAGACTAAAAGGCCCCGAAGAAAAACAGGCAGCTGTGGAGTTCACCAGTATAACCCACCAACCCTGAACCAAAGAGAGAAGATGGGCTGAGGGAGAGACGATGGGTCAGGGGCTTGCAGGTTGAAGGCAGTCAAAAGTGTGTGAGTGAGAGTGAGAGAGAGACATGATGTTTAGGCCGTTGAATGAGTAGGTAGACTAAAGCCTCAAGTTGCAGGTAGTATTTCCTAATAAGATTCTTCAGCAGGGTGGACTCTATTAGTTCCAGACATGTCAAACTAATACTGCTTTAGTGTATATATACACACACACACATGCACACACACGTACGTACACACACACATGCACACGCACTTGTGGAGAGGGGAGGAAAGGATAGAGTTACAGTACAGTAAGTGTTGGAGGGAAAGCTATTGCAGGAATGGAAAGATTCCAGCCAATGCCTTTTTCTTGGGTCTGGACATTTACTCCAAAAACAAACACACACACTCTCACTCTTTCTCTCTGCGTCTCACTCTCCGTCACACACACGCACACACACACATGCATACATTAAAAGTTATAGAGGCATTTCCTCTCTCACCCAGACCCTAAAACTTTTAGGAAAAGTAGTGTCGTCTTAAGAAGGCAAGTTAACAAGCTTAGCCACTTGTAGACATGGAAAACCATCCCGAAGCCAAACCGCTGCAAATGTACTGTTCAGCAGAGGAGAGGAGGGACCGACAGCGAGTGAGACGGCAGAGAAACACGGAGAGAAATAAGCGCTGGGCTATGGTCGGGCATAAACGAATAAAGGGCATAAAACATCAACGTTTATTGGTGTCACTATGGTACTTTATTAGTTTCCCTTTTCAACTAACGTCATAATGCTAGTGAATATATAGTGATACTTTCGGGAAGGCGAGGATGCAAGCTCCTGACCTTTCTCACGCGCACACACACTTTCATATAGCAAAGCAGCATTAAAGCTTGATTGCTTGGCAGGCAGGGTTATCATTTTCTTTGTCAGCGTTTAGATATCCAAAACACGAGTGCACGTGTGTCTGCGTTTCAACAAACTCAGGCAGTGATTGGCCCCACGTCCGGACAGCTGTGGGGGAGTAGTTGTTCATATTGTGCTTATTGCTTATCTGAAGTCTGGAGAACATATGCATAGTTGGCGCATTATAGCGGAGTGACATCTGCACAGAGCCTCTTGCTGACTCTTTTGATGACCAGATTTACGTCACTCCGACCCAGGCGATAATTATAACACTGCAGTCAGAGAGGCCTTATTTATTTCACAATTGTAAAGACAGTATTTTGGATCTCCAGAAACACTTAATGGATTTCTTCATTCTTCGTTCTTCATCTCCACCAACCTACTCTACTTCTGCTCTCGCTGTAGCAAAGTAGAATATTAAAAAAAAAAAGTTTAACATTATATTAAATCTAAGGGCGCTTTTCATAAAGCCTCTACCCTGAAAGCAAGGAAGCAGCCTCTAAGGCATGGCTGAGCGCTAACAGGATTTGTATATCAGCACTCTTAAAACTCACTAATCAATAGGCAATCTTACTTTTCATTTATACACAAGACCCAAAGGGGGCAAATGATGTATTATGTGTGTGCTGATGCGGTGACTTCTTCTAGGTTTCCTATATTAACTTTCCCATTCAGCTCTCAGCAATAAAGGGGAAAAGCATGCTTCTCTCAATGACCCAGATATACTACATCAGAAGATTAGACATCAAATGGGAGTTTTTAAGTATCAAAGTGACCGAATGCTAAAATAAGACAAAACACTTTTGAAGAAACTACTAGTCATCCCCACTGAGTTTTGCTTGGTAACTGTTACTCTTTGTCCATGATGCCCTCTTTGGTGGTGGTTGCGAGGGAGCAGGGAGAGGGGGAGGCAGTGTGAGAGAAACATGAAAAAGAGGTGACGAGGAGGAAGGGGGGGGTGTTTTTGCAGGGGGTTTAGTACTCAGCAGGGGTAAATTCCACGGCACTGCTCCACACCTCTGTGGTCAGATCAGGAAGTCATTAACCCTTTACGTGACAGTAGGATGCTTTATATCCAACTGTAGGAAAGACAGAGGTTATTTCTGTGATCGAGTACATTTTTTGTGGCCATGCGAGCTACCGTCAGGGTTCCTTGCACTCTGTGAGCTAAGAGCAGAGGTCAAGGGTCAGGGGTCCGCAAAGTTACTGGAGGGGGTCAGTCTCCCATGTCAACCAGCTGGTTACAACTATCGGTTTCAGCTCCGAAGAACGCTCAGCTTGTTTCTAAGTGTTCCTGCAGAGTCTGTTCTTTTACCAGATCGTTATTTCTTTTTGCAGCCATGCTTTCCAGGAGTATGTTCCACTTCTTTATCAGAAAATATTTATCTCTCCTGACACCCATATCTCTTTCCAGCCATCGCGTGCACAGCACACAAGCATTTGTATGCTTGTATGGTGGCAGACAGAATGTGGGGTTAAAGACTGGGGGCTGGGGGTTTCTACGCATAATAAAAAAGGCTGCTTATCAAAAGTTAACTAGCTTCTTTCGCTCCCTTTCAGGCACCGCCTGCTCCACTAACCCAGTCGAGAACGGCACTGGGGGAGGGGTACGTCCCCCACACGCGGGAACTGGAGGGAAGCATTTCTGGTAAAGAAGTGAATAACGATTATCTTCCAGTTTAGCTTAAAATGCTATTGAAGTGTAGGTACTGGACTCTGACTTCACAGACAACCTAATCAGCAATCAGATGTCCAGAGTCTGTGATCAACGTTTCGGTCCAACCAAGATGAGCGGCACTAAATGAGATCACACGTTATCCTATAATTTAGCAACTCACAAGATTTGAGACTGACCATCTTGAATTCTTGGCCTCAAGGCTAATTTCAGTGTCCTTTCTGTGTGTATGTGTGTTTGTGGATGCTGTTCATGCTGAAGGGTACCATCCACCTGGTGTCACCTCTATTTCCTGTCTCTGTTGGACACAGCCATCTGGGCCTCAGTCTGTTCCAACAGGCCTCATCTCTGTCTCTCTCTCTCTCCCTCTGTTTCCATCTCATATACTCTCCAGCTTTGGCAGGCGCACACACACACACACACATATATATATGCACTCTCCACAGGGATCCAAACTATTACAGTATAGAGCTCTATGCCATCTGGCTGAGGAGGTATGGACAGGTATCAGACATAAACCCACACACGCACGCATATCATATCACCCTGAGCCAACAGCAATATTAAGCTGAGCTCTCCCACTGTGCATGTGTGTCCACACCCTTTCCAGTGTTTCAAAATGGCCAGTGCATAACGCGCCCCCCCACGTTAATCAGCTTAGCAGCCAGTCAGGAGATTTGACTAATCCAAAACACAAGCATGGGAAGAAGCCCACTGAGTGTATGTCTGTCTGTGCAAGTGGTCTTGTCTGACAGTGCGTGGAAGAACTTAAATGAGCCTCGACATTTCCAGGCAACACTCTCTTAAAGCAACAAGCATTACCACAATCATCCAAGGCTAGTTTCAAACAGCAAAGGATGGGGAAGAGGATGTCTTTCATGTGCGGAAGCATCGCTGGGCGGGTAAAGGTTCTTCCCCGTCTTTATTAGCGTGTTAACTCGTCATAATCCCAGTGATTGAGTGGCAGCGTGTAATCACTTCTTACTTCTAGATTAAACAGTCATCAGTCGTGCAGTCATCTTCATCTTTATTTCACTCCTCAGTAAGAATTAGCCCAGTCATCACTAATGATTCACAGGGACCTTGAGGGCTGTGTAGGCATGTGCACGTAAAGCCCCCCCGAGAGGAGTATCAGGGCTTTGAAGCCCAACAGAGTGCGTAATGGAAACCTTTCTGTCATTTAATAGAGAGCTATGACAGCATTTGCCGCACAGGAGAGGGGAAACACACATGCATATTCTCAGCGAGGAAATGCTGCATGATACTAAACACGTGTGAGTGACTCGTATGGATGTCCTTATGCAGCAAAGTGTTATCGCGACACTGCACGAGAAATCAGTGGCATGTTGAAAATGGCTGAAGGAAAAATGATAGAGATCAAGATAGGATGGAGTGACAGCTGAGAGCAGAGGCTGGGCAGCAACACATGAGTTAAAGGCCGTATCTGCTGACGGCTGCTGATCTTTATCCAAGCGCCAGTGGAAGGCACGGAGGCCAGGAGAAAAAGAGCAAAGGGGACCATCACACAAAGGATGAAACCCAGAGCAGCAGATGATAACATGAGATGCTATCAGCGCATCCGACTCGAGGTCAAATCGCCACAGCCTTCAGCTGCATCTCTCTCCGAAACAGGAGGGGCACATACGCAAGATGAAGGAATGCAGAACTACATGAATCCTTATATAAAAAGACAGCTCACCCCGAAAATCAAATAGACGTTTTTTCAAATATTTTTAATCTTATCCATCTATCCGTGTTTTAAACGGCATATCCAACTTATGATAGCAGGAGGCTGTTTATACATACATATCAGTCTAGGAGACAACAGCTCCCGAGATGTCTGCTTTCTCTTAAATATAATGAAACAAGATGCCACATGCCTCATGGTGCTGAAAAGGGAGCGAAAATGTACTTAAAAATCTCTGCAGCATTCTATTTTTTTCCTGGAAGAATCTTTATTCTTCCATTATAAAAAAAAAAAATCACTGAAGAACAACCGCTCGGCTGTGAAGAGCGGTTTAATAATGAATTCGATTATCAACAGAAAAACAACAGCATATTTTGACTGTCTGTGTTATTTATGGAGAAAGGAAATGCAATTTGTTCCGGCTTTTAAAATCTGCTTCTTCTTCTTCTTTTTTTTTTTTTAGTTTTTTATATTTTGCTAAAATGATGGTAAATGACACTCTAGGAAAAATGTAGTGATGTTCTTACTACTATTTTCTTCACATTTTACCGATTAAAACAATAACGGATAAGGAAAGTAATCACTGGTTGGAGGGATAGAAGTATTTAGAACACATATGTACGCGTGTATTATTAAAACATCCTCTGTGTGTGTTTTACATTAAGCTGTGAAAGCTAAAGTTCAACAGGATGGAAACAGCGTATGTCACAATTAGACTGCAGTGCAGCTAATGCGGTCGCCTGCCGTTTTGCCTCTACCTCTACGCGTCTCTCCAACCCACTAGTGCAATGGTATTTCTCTGCTGTGTGCAAGTGTGCATGCATGCACTTTTTACACATTATGGAAATCAGACATGAGTCTAACTGCTGCAGAGGGACTGGGAGTAGAGAGAGAGAGCGATAGAAACTGGGCCATGCTCCAAGAGGAGGCTACCAGCAAAGACAACAACTCCACACCTCAGCACAACAAACCACCACACGCAGTTCTGTGGAACGGCACAAAAACTTCACAGGGGATTTTTTTGTTGTTTCTCCTCTTCTTCTTTTTCCCTGCAGCACTGTTCGGTCTTTAACTGGCTTTCCACTGATTTTCATGATAAAAAAAACAGTTACTCTTCTCCCTTGGGGCGGACCGAGAGAGTAGACAGTGAGGACAAGTTTTTCTTACACCCCGAGCAATCAATGTGCAACAACAGTCCTACGTCTGCAATTAGGATGGGTAACTTGGGGGAAAGCAATTAACCAGCTTTCATTTTAGACACTTGGCTTCCATCTATCACATTTACACCCCCTTTTTTTTTAAACATAATTATTTCATGTGCAGACATAATGAGATGCTTGCAGCATCAACTGGTTTGGATTATCGAATCATCAACGAAGGCTTACAAAAGAGACTTCTCACAGACGGCCAATAAATGCACTTTTTTACAGTACAGTTTTTTTTTTAACTGAACGTTACTACTACAAGTGCGATGGAATCACAGTGTCCTGAAGACAAAATCAACTATTTGAGGCAGTGACTGAAACAGGGCAGGAAAAGCCACAAGTACACGTAGTGACCCATGAGACACGGATCATGGGTTATCAGATTTGATGTATCCAAGTAACCATGTCATGAAAACAGATACTTTTTAAAAAGGGGGAATAAAGAAAGGCCTAGGTCATTGTTCAGTTGTCCACACTCTGTCTGTTCATTTTTCCCTGGACTTCTTGACCTACCAAGGAAAGCAGCAAATGAGATTACAGAAAACACATAAGTCAGGTTATTCATTTCAGCAGGCTCAGGAGAGTGCTATGAGAGTGAAACAAGATTACAATAATCATAGACTGCAAGCAGTACTGTGCAAAAGTCCTGAGCCACCCCTCAATTTAGCTATGCGAGAAACTGCACAGTGACAATAAAAAAGTCTAAGTCTCACATGGAGCCAGATTTTCTTGTAACTTTTTAAAAGCGGTCTTGCACAATAGTTCAGTCCAGTCCTCACCTTTTTTAAAGGAAGGTTTCTCTTTCGTGAGTTCATCAACTCAACATTGACCTGTGAACCATTAAGCATAAAAAAGAATCATCTAAATTAAGCGATAAACCAGTGTTGTACCTACGCATAACAGACAACGCAGCGCAGAACCAATTTTAAATTGTATCTTTAGCCATTTGCTACTAGCAGGCTGCCACAAATGTACATCATTAGTTCACACTTTTGAGCTGAGATATGTCTGAGAGGCATAAAATAGTGTGAGCTTTTAGCATTTTAGCATGCTGTGCAGTTTGCCCTGAGAAACAAAACAACACAAAACGAAAGAAGAAACTGAAAAAGCAACTGACCTTAAAACAATCTACAGCAGATGAACAGTATCTGAAAGCCCCCGTCACTGTTGGGGGTCAATTTCAGCCAGCAGTGCTGGGGCTCTTAAAATGAATTGTTAAAATTAAAAGTCATAATTATAAACACAGAAGTATGGTCAAATTCTGATCCAGCATGCAACACATCTGGAAAGCATCTGATTGGCAACAGCTTCATTTTTCAGCATACCAGTGATCGAAAAAACACACAGTAAAAACATACCTAGTAAAAGAAAGACCCAATGCAACACTATCAGTCATGGACTGGCCTCCCCGCAGTGTGAGATCATCTCCACAGAGAGCAGAACAAAAGGCAGCCAACATCCAAACACGAGCTTTGAATGTCCTTCAACAAGTCTGGATAATTATTCCTGAACACTACTTAAAATACTTAAAGAAACGAAAAGAAAGCTGCCTAAGAGAGTTCAAGCTGTGTTGAAGAATAAAGGTGATCATACCAAATACTTTTCAAGCTTGTTAGAACTCTACAAGCTCTGTACATACTTTATTTTTAGGATTTGAGGTGCAGAGATGCTAATACAATATGCTGATGGAAAACCAGAAAAAAACCAAGAGACCATGCAAGAACTTCCTGACCTGGCCAGCAGTATAAAAATAGTTTATTTTCACACCTTTCTAAATTTGATATTCTGTGGTAGTCTGCAGCTGGCCAAATGTCATTAAAAGCAGAGGACAGGTTGTCATTTGAACTTCTTCATAATGAAGATACGGCATCCTTTCATACACAAATGCATCAAACCAAAGCAGACTTTTGCACACCTAGTAGGACGTTCTTGCACATGGCAGATCCGTGATTGGGTGTATATCAAATAAAGATCTAAAACAAAAGGAACCTCCTTGCAGCGGAGCAAATTAGGGTCAGTTAAAGTTCAGTAACTTAAGCTGTTTTCTGTTGCTGAGTGAATAAAGTAAGAAAGTGCAACTTCAGGCAATTTCCAGACCTGATTCTTCCGATACCGTCTCACTCTCAGGACTAAAGACATTGTATAGGCTAGTGTTACAGGCTGCATGTTTTCACTGTACACTCAGGTAAGCCTTAAGCAAATCTTCACTATACCTCTGAAGAAAACACGGTTCAGAAATAACTCACCACTTCTCTCAGATAAAGTCTGACAGAAATGATACCTGGAGGATGTGTTTATACACCACTGCAGGGTAAGCCTGAGGATATGCTAATACATGTCACAACCTCTGTGCTCCTCAAACACACAAAAACACACTCTTATTTTTACTTTCTCACGCATACTTATTTGATTAGCAAACATGACATAGCACCTCGAATCAGAATCTCAAATATCACCCTCTAATTCAATGTCAGAACATCAGCACAGTCAGCTAAAGAAAGACTCAGGCGTGCTGGATGAACAGTCTACTTCACTTAAAAAAAAAAAAATTGACTATGTTGAAAAAAGAATCAATTAAAAGTATTCATTAAAGCCACCGTCTGCCCTTTTCATGCTTTTGCTTTGTTCCTTGATGTATTTTTGCACTTGTCCCCACAGGTGGTGAACTCTGCAGTCGCTAGCTTTCTGGCCCACATTTCAACCGACCAGTTTTTAACCCACACATAGCATCACCCCCATCGGGCTATTTGGTACTCGGTCTGCACAAAGCACATCTGGTTGTGTACCCATAATCCTTCACTCTTTGTAGTTAGATACCTAAATAAACCAACACACTGGTACTCCCATATAGTAATGACATCCACTCAATGCTAATAGTAATCAATCACACAGACTTGATACCAGGGAGCCAGCAGGTTAAAAACCATTTATCGTCCAATCCAACTTCAGTCTTCATGTGTACTTGTAGTTTGCTGTCACAGTGGCAGATTTCTGTAGATTTCTGTGTGATGGAGACTGCTGTTCATGCTTTTGATCCTTTTAACCAATAACCATTTGACCTATAACTAGGATCAAACGCAATATTCTGGGACTGTATAAACATGAGTCTCTGTAGCCTTTGTGTTAGCTGTATTTCCTTAATTTGCTATGCTAGGTCTTGAGCCAGTTGTGTTGCTGGTCTGCTAGCAGAGGATTGCCTCTCGGTAGCTGAGCCCGAGCGGTGACTTCACCCGAGGAGGAGAGACAGTGACGAGATAAACTTCTGGAAGCGTCAGATTTTTTGATTAAACTGCCAGTTGTTTTCGGCCCTGTGGTTAAATGCTACTGGTCAACTTTCTCATGCTTTCTGCCCTCTGACACTTTGGAAGTCTGCTATCTAGTGAGTTTCAAACACATGACAGAACACAAAGCTATCTGTACTCAGGAATGGACAGCCCTGATACCAAGAGAGAATATACCTCTTGAGTGAGTGGAGAGTGGAACACGAGGTCAGTGACTCTGCACTGAGTGTGTGTTCAATTTTGTGCGTGATGTCATGTGTGTTTATCAGAGAGAGGACATGGTGGAATCACTGCAACACAATAGAGTACCGCAGTGTGGGTGGCCACACCCTTTCCTCTTAGCTCCCCTTAACAGACTTTTCTCCGGCCCCCAAAAAAACTGCCTTGACAAGATTTTAAAAAAAGAAAAGAAAAGCACAGAGGTGGGAAAAGAAGGGAGGGAATGGAATAAAATCTCTGACATATTTTTTAAAAAAAACAAAGCAACAAGAGCAAAAGAAAACTTATGAGCTTATGAGCTTTAGTGGAAACTTGACAGCAAGACTCTGAAGACAAAATCGAGTAGGGAGAGCGGATGGAAAGAAACAAAATGGGTGTACATTAATAGTCTAAAAAGCCATAGATAAATACAGGGGAACCTACAGGGAAGGTTAAGACCAAAAACACTGAGCTGTGTCCTGCAAGTGTAGCTGAAATATTGATGATGACTATGAGTTAAAGGATGAGAAGAAGGAGCACTTTCTCTCAGTGTAATCTCCCAGTGTACCATAAACATGCCTGCTCATATACATAGAGTCACCTGGAAAAGATACCATGACATTAACGCTTGACAACCGGATGGGCTCCAGAGATGGGAGCAGATCCCCAGGGACAGTCTGTGGCTGGCAGGAAAACAAAAAGGTCAAGGGTTGCAGCAGAACGGAGGCAGGAATGTGGTCAACACCTGTTCTAAACTTGCAATAGCGGACTCAGACAGAGTATTAGGAGTAAGCCACAAGGCACACAAAGCAAATAAGATGCTCATTAGGACCGTTTATTATTTGGCAGTTCTCATTAGCTTGAAATACTACAAAGAGCAGTCTTCTTACTTTGCTTTATCCCTTCCCTGCTCATGTTTTTTCTGTCTCCCTGCCAGGTCCTCTTTCTTATCCGCAGTGGAAGCCTGTTTGATCTAACGGAGTCCTGCTGTTCTGGCTCTTCAGCTCCCAGATACCAGGCACACACTCCTCCCTCACCCACTACAGAGGAGAGCTCCCTTTTTCTTACTCCTTCACAAAAAAGGAAAAAAAGAGAGAGAGAATCACAGGCCCTCTACCCCCCCCCTCCTTTTTAGAAATCAGACACATTCTCCCTCTTGCACAAGAAACAACTAAATAATTCATGAATTCAAAATGGCCTCGCTGCTGTAGAAGCTGCGCTGAGGCCAGCTGCACTGCGTGCATATGGACCATGTAGCTATGTAAGCTATGTCGAAGATGTATTTCAATCAGAGGACAGTGGCTATCATTGTCATCACCAGCAAAGCAGGACACAATGGAGAGGGATACAGCCAGGGACCTGACTCACACATACTGTAAGGCTTCCTGGCTGCTTTCGGTAACAAAGGCACTGAACAATGGGTGGTAAGTGTCAACGTGCTGTGTGGTGATACAATAGCGGCTTTACCACACAAAAAAATTAGTACCCGCCTGTTATTCCTTGGTTTTACTGGATTTCCACATGCTGTTGCCTGTCATAGCTCATTAACTACAGTTTTTGTATATTTAACATAACTCTCAGCTGTCTTTAAAAAGTACAGCATCAGGAACAGACGGTGAGAAACACTGTCGAGTTTATCCATACAGCCATGTTCATTTCTCATTAACGTCCAGATTTTATTTTACTTTTTGTTTTTAGTATCAATATTATTTTAGAATTAAACAAAGAAACCAATGAATCCCATAAAAATATAGCGCAAATTCAACCCCAGTTCAAATAGAGTGGGACACTGAGTAAAATACAAATAAAAATGAATCCTATGATACGATTCTAGCTGCTCAATAAGTCCTTGGTCTTCTTTGTAGTCGATTCCATTTCATGATGTGTTGAATGTTTTCATTCAGTGAAATGTTTGGACTGCAGGCCGCTCAGTTCAGAACTTGAGTTGCTGTTTAGCATTGTCTTGCTGAAATATGCAAGCTCTTCCCTGGATTGAAGCACACGTTGCTCTAAAACCTGTAGAAGTCTTTCAGCATTGACGATGCCTTTCCAGATAGGAAAGCAACCACACAGGGCTTCTTCTTTGCATGAACTAGATTTATCTAGAGGTCCTCCAGTGATTTCTATGCTACAATCACTCACGCCTGTTTTTAATGCAGTGCGGCCTGAGAGCTCGAAGATCACATTCGTCTGATTTTGATTTTTAGTTTTGCCATTTGCACAGAGATTTCTTCGTGTTCTATGAATCTTTTGATGAGAGTATGTACTGTAGATAATGACACATTCAAAGTCTTTGCATTTCTCATTGAATAGTAAAATGTCTCAGTTTAGACTTCAGATATGTTTTATTTGTTCTCTTATGAATAAAATACAGGTTTAAGAGATTTGCAAATCATTGGATTGTGTTTTTAATTACATTTTACATTGCATACCAACTTTTTTTTGCAATTGGGGTTGTATAATACAATACTTGTGACAGTTGTGACTTGCTGTTGGTTTGGATACTCAAAATAGCCAATCTAGGTGGCACATTTTCAAGTGAACTCTTGAACCTAGGTTAATAAAAGTTATTGCCAAATTAACCATGCTTAAGTCTTAATGCACATCTGTCTGCATAAAACTTTCTGGGATGCCACAATTTATCGACAGGATCTTTAAAAAAAACTGATAAAGCTAACGGTACAATAAATGTGCAAAGCGACGCGACCACAATGACTCCTCTTGGTTCATATTCATACTCAGACTCAGCAAGAAGGAATCCACCATTCCAGGCTGGGAAACTCTCCTCTACATTCCTTGGAGGGAATACCAGCGACACATGACAAGAGCCCCACTCACACTGAGTCACTTGCCTGCCTCCCACTTCAGCCTTTACATTACAGAGAATGCCTGTGTAGATATGTGTTATGGACAGCAACCTTTACCACGCAACACTGCCCTCAGACAGAAAGAAAACAAAGAGATGTGGGTGAAGCAAGTTACTGAGGGAAAAAAGAAGAGAAAAGGGACAGAGGTCACAAGAACATGCTTGTGTCAAACAGCTATGCCACAAATGTGCTGAAGTGATTGATGGGAAGGTTCTCTGTGCTGAAGGACATCCTTCATCTTCCCTCCGCCTTTAGGTTTTCTTTGGCAAAATCTCTGTCATCCAGAATTTCAGGGCTTTTCATTACTGAGTTTTGTTTGGGTTTTTGGGTTGTTTTTTTTTAACCTCCTGGTCTCAATTTTCAGTTTTGCACAGATCCAAGCAGAAGCTGACTTCCTACTTCTGTCTCTTAGACATAAACCATTATCACAGACCTCAGGAGAACCAGGTCCAGGCATTATCTGAAGTCTCCCTCTCTCAGATGGAGAACACAAGAGCTTCTACATGTATTCTGGATCCTCACTGCTTCCATTTGGATTTAGTCAGGAGTGTCACCTAAGCAGAGGATACAGGAGCCAGGACACATGACACCATGTGAATTCTCAGGACAGTTACCTGCTCTACTCCCACGTGGGCTCAATCGGACATGATGCACTCTTTGTACTAGAGAGCTGTCAGTGCAGACCAATAACGTCCAGCCTGATTGATTCTGATGTTTGCATTCCTACGTACAGCTTCACCAGGTGCTGTCTAGACAAGTTCAGAGCTGTAATACATGTGAAAAACAACTTCCATTATAGTGCACACAGTATATTATCTGTATGGAAAGTTATATGGAGACCCACTCCAACCCCTGTCCTGCATGCGCCACTGCACAATAGGAATGAGTGTGTTTGCACACGTATGAGGGGTGGGATGTTCCCGTTTCCACTCTGTTTGAAGCACATGGGCTGAGTCGGAATGTGAAGAGGGAGGAAGCAGCAGTGGGAGGGTCAGGGGATGGGTGAAGGCGGTAATCTGAGAGGGGTATCCCACGGTGATAGGCCAGCACATGGTCTTTACACACTACTATGAGCCTGGTGCACAAGGAGAGCTACACCAACAAAAAAGACTTCACTATCAATCACAGGGCTAAATAGAGGAATACAGCAACGCATACTGAAGGGGTCACCACATCATACTTCAACCACCTACGATGCTTGTTTAATGACAATATGACAGTCATCGCTTCCTCTAAAAATATCCAAGTCACGTTCTCGCCTACACTTTAAACTTTAACTTAGTATTCTGCTGCTTCCAACTTTCTTCATGAGGGGATACCTCTCCTTTAATAAACAAAAATAGGGCAAAGCCACTAGCTTTAACTCATGTGCATGTTTTTGGGGGATTTTTCTTTAAATTAGACCCAGGCCCAGATATTTTTCCTCTGGCCAATAATTTGCAGTTGCATCACTGCAGCTTCAAAACACGCCTGACTGTACTATCAAACCACCCTGTTTAAACCACTTACAAAGTGAAAAAAGCAGCACTAAAATATGAATAACATCTAGTCTGACAAGAGTGAGAAATGAACTACAATCAGTTTTGGAAAAATAATGGTTCATAAATTGTTTTTCAACAAATCCCACAGCCATACATCAAAACACGCTGCATTTCCCCCAAGCCCCGTCATGCAAAGCATCTAACTCCAGTCTGAACAAACGCACGTCTACCACAGAATCAATAAAAAACTGACTGTGGCTACACAGTCAAATGATTGCAGGGCATTTGTGTTAAATGGCATCTGGTTGCATATGTCAACAATACAAATGGCAAATCAGTGTATGCGATTATCTTCTGTATCAACTGTACTCCACAGCCTACAGACACTTAAAGACGTGAAGAGCACATATAAGCAAGCTCTTCTTACAGGTACACACAGAGTATCGCCCCCTGGCCATGCTCAGTGACAGTCAGCTACAGCTCCTGCATTCAGATAAATATCAGACCTTAGGTATGGTATATGTGCTTCTGCCTCTTGCCTCTGACAGCTGTAAGACAACGTGTACTCAAGGTAAACCACATTTTAGGGTGGATCATCCACTCCAGGCCTGGCACCAGCACCGACACGTCTTACTAACACAAATATATAGATGCATTCTGCAAGGTAAGCAATCAGAGGTGTTAATACAACCACACCCCCCAGAAGTGTATCTGATATAAGGCTGGAGAGTGAATAAACAATGCACATCCTAGAAGGTGTGCTTGAACCACGCTGGACCACATTCAAAAACTTGACTGGTCAAAGGTTTACATTTGTTTGTCTGGCATACACGGGTTCCTGAACTCTTCCACTTTGCAGTAACACCACTTACAGCTGGAGGGAGGAAATTTCATGAAGTGACTTGTTGCAATAGTGGCATCCTATTACAGAACAACGCTCCAATTCAACGAACTCTTTACAACAACCCATTCTTTCACAATTGTGTGTAAAGTCAGACAGCATATCTGGGCGCTTTTGTGCACCTGTGTCAACGGGACTGAAAACACCTGAATCCAAAGATTAAGAGTCCAGTATTTTTTGCCCATACAGTGTTTTGCTATAGAAACATCAGAATATATGAACGTGATTTTTAGACACACATGTTAACCAAACCCGGAGGGCACCAGAGCTACATTCCCAGATTGGTCGGATGACTGTGGGAGAGATCGACCCCCCGCTGTGTCATGCAGAAAAAGCAAATGGGCCTTTAGCTTTTGTGGTTGCTTTCTACTCACATGCAGCCATGTTTTCTTGGCTGCAAAGCAGAGCCCTCTGTAATGAGTTACCGCGCATTGATGCTATAAAAGTTTAATCAACACATCTATTTCCTGCTCCTAAAAAACCAGCTAACCTCAATGTAACCTCTGGATAAGGTCAAAATGCGAGCCATTCAGCCAAAACACTGTTTAAGTAAAGCGAGTGTTTGCCTGTAGAGGTGGTACATATGGTATGAGTGTGGGGTAAGGGGCCTAAATGTGAGGGGAAAAAAGGGACGGCTTTTTGTGTTCTAAGGATCAGAGAGCAGGGGATGCTCCCTCTTCAGAGCAGCAAGCTACCCCCTAAACATTTTTTTTATCATGATGCCAGCAAAAAAGCATGTATTGACTGTGGGAAAGAAAACGGCAGTATTCCCACACAACAGTAGATTTAAACCAAAGCTAGGAATCAGCACTTTAAACAAGCCTACAAGAGGGGACTAATCTCCATCGGAGGAGCTCTGACGCTGGGAAAAACTAAAATAGAACAGGTTCACATAGCAGGGGGAAGAACTCTGTGTTCTCACACTCGGTTATACCGAAGAAACGAGGGAGGAAGAGGCTGTGTGTGTATGTTTGTGTGGGCATCAGCGTGTCCGTGTGTGCGTGTGGAGTTTCAGAGGGAAGAGGTGATGAATGGCTTCATTAAAACAGCATTAGGAGAGGTGTGAACCCGAATGGCGAGTGCCAAAGTGCCGCGATTGCTCTGTTCCAACACACAGACACTTGTCACAATACTGAAATTCTCTCCTTGGTACCTGCAAAACTCATCCACCCCCTATTACTACTACTACCGATTTACAGTGTTTGATGTTAATGCAGGTTTAAAACACAACCTCAGGCTTTAATAATTTCCCCGCTTAAAAAAAACTGATGGGAAGAGGGAGCCAGAGGGAGATGAGGAAACAGCAGTAACACCATGGAGAAAGAGAGCAATGAAAAGAGGGAATAAAGGCAGCAGAAGAGAGAAAACACAAAGCACAAGGATGCAAAGCAAGAGAAAAAAAACCCCTGAAAGGACTGAGGTCTGAAGGTTCAAAATGGAACCAGGGTGTGTGTATGTGTATGTGTATAGGAGTAACCTGATTAACCAGACCCTACAGGCTAGGCAAATCTACATTATTCTTTCACATTTTCCCTCAGCTCCTCACAAACCTAGAAAAATGGGGGCAATTCAGTAACCCTAGCAACCAACTCTGCCTACGTGCTGAGAAAAGCTGCTGATGGAGGGGGAAGGAGAGGGAAGAGATACGGAGATGGGGAGTGAAAAGGCTAATAAGTGTGCATACTAGACACACACGCTTATTGAGGTAAGCAGATGGATCTTACAGTCTAGTGGGGTTTCTTCACTTTTTTTCCCCCCACATTTTTTTCTTCACAATCCTTTGCTATTCAGCCCTCCACATGCAGATCCCTCCTCCTCTTCTTTCACCTAATTCTCCTTTTTTTCCCCCTCCACGGTTATAACCCTTGCTTTTTTCTTCTCCTGCTCTCTGGTCAGTATGAGAGCTGTTCAAACACAACCTGTTTCCTCTAGCATCCCTTGGGAGTGTTATCCAACCTTCTACTGTTGTGTTTTCTCTCCTTTCTTTCTGCCTCCCTCCTATTTATTTACAGCTGGATGTCTTTCCCTCTCCATCGATTGTTTTATAGAGGATATGAGCGGGCTTTGTCTTTTGCGTGCTCAGCTTTATATAGATCCCTCTGTTCTTAAAGATGTTCTCACACACACACACACACACACACGCACACACACACACATCCTCATTCTCTTTCTCTCGCTCTCTCAGCTGGTTGTGAGTCAGTGTCCGGTAGTGAGGCTCATGCATGCACGCACAGTCTGTGTGCTGTAATCATAAAGTGATGATTATAGGTTTAAGCTGCCATAGGAGGTGTGTTGAAAATGTGTGCGCATCACATTTCATCACTGCTGACAAACATCATGAGAAAGAGCAAAGAGAGCAAAATAATAAAAAAAAGGGGGGGGGGGGCTAAACATTTGCCTTTGGGACTGGTAGTTTTCACAGTGGTCTTGTGAAACTTGTGAAAACTGGAAGTACAATTGAAGTACGATTTGGAAAAAAAGGTGTGTGTGTTGGGGGGGCTGTTATTGACTGCTCTGCTGGTGCCATGTGTGGCAGATAAAGAAAGTAAACCTGCAAAGAGGCACCCAAACAGAGATCAATACCTCAACGGTGCTTGGGTAACATGCACATTCACACTGGCTGATGTGATTCTACAAACATCTGTAATCAAGAAATTGGTTTGACTCGATTTTGTTCTTTTATGCAAAAATGAACAATTTCATTGTAACTTGGGCTCTGGGGAACATTTCTGGCCTTTTTCCTCTAGATTTTGATTATTTAGAGACAAAAAACCCTTCAAAAAGGCCAGGGTATACCCTGGATAACCCTATAGGTATCAGCCTCTACATGACCTTGAATTGGTTGAGTGAAAGAAAATGGAAAAAATGGTGGATGGAGACTAAATAATAAAAAAAAAACTTTAGCAAACTGATAAATACTGAAAAGAGCCTTTTGCTTCAGAGCGTGTACACAAGCAAACATTCTGACCCACAGTAATCATTGTTTGAATGTCAAGATGTTGCATCCTGGTTGAAAAATAATTACAAAATGAAATGTTGTTCTGGCTCCTGTTTACTGAATCTCCTTCATCAAAGTCCTTCCTGGGCATTCTAGTTACGAAAAGCTTGCTTATCTGAAGCTTGTTTTTTCTTTTTCTTTTATAAAATTAAACAAAAAAAACAAATGATAAGATATATAACTTTTCTTGCTTTGCGAAGTGGAATTGTACCTGTAGCTTTATCATTGCTAACATACCTCAGGGGTTAGATTGTTTACAGAGGAATGATTATGCGACGTTGCACCTTTTCAGGTCTGTACAAATAAGCTCATCGCGAAATAGTTATTTAAATAATGTCTTTTTGTGACTGTGGGGGTTTTTTTGTTTTTAAAGAAATGTTAGGAACTTATTCCAGCTTAGGCACCACTACCAGCAGCACATCTGTAGAAAAGAGGAAGCAGATATTTGCGGAAATCTTTTATTGTAACTGATATATGCCAGCTGTTTTATTCTAAGGTAACCATCTCCTCCATATCTCTGGTTAAAAAAGACAGATTTGTGTCATTACTGGTTTGTAATGAAGCACGTTGATTCGACACCGATTGCGTATCTAGTAATTTCAGTATCAGCCAAAATCAAGCGCTTCCATCTGCTTATTTTATCTACAGAAAGTTTATCTGTTGAGTTTCTTGGAAATATATGATACAGCAATAAAAAAAACAAAGCAGATCAATATCAAAAAAGATTTGAAACATATTGCCTGCACATGCACAAACATAGGCAAGTAGTAACTTCTCCACCACAACACTGTTCAGCTTCATCAGCTTACAAAAACCAACTGTCTGGGTGGAATGCTACAGTTGAAATTATGCAAAAAAAAAATCTACAGCAGGTAACAACAAAGTCTGCAAGGCTTCATCTGTGTGTGTGTGTGTGTGTGTGTGTGTGTGTGTACGTGTTTTGCATGAACAAATAGCTTCCACATGTTTCAAAATGTCACAAACGAGGCAACATATTGACCAGGCAAACAAACTAAGTTCAGGTGCACCCAAACACACACATGCACACACACGTGGACACACACACACACACACACACACACACACACGTGCACACTCACACACACAAGCAGCTCTTCAAAAAAAAAAAAAAAAAAAAAAAAAAGCAGAGGCACCTGAAAAGAGGGAGGGAAGATTTCAGCCAATCACAGCATGCCTCAGCACTGTTGGCCTTGTATCGGGGTATCAGCCAAACTGTCGGGAGTAGCCAGCCAGGGCAAACACAACATCTGTTGCCCAATCCTTGCATCTGGAACATCTGGCACTAGCGAACAGCAGTCATCTAGATAACTAGATGACCTCTGTCCTTACCCACTTGGCCCCTCTAACAGCTCTTTTATTTCTTGTGTTTATCATTCACTTTCCAGCACCGTACATGTCATCATCTCTCTGTCACAGACATTAATGAGCTGTCACATCTTAGATCTGATACACTAGGTGTATGTTGTACGCCTGCACCAGTTAAGAAACAGACATTCCTCTTTTATCTCTCAGCAATCGACTGTGTCGTCGGTGAGACATCTCGGTCCACATCGCAATAACACACTCACTTACTAGTGAGCTGTGTTTACATTTGTGTGCGTCTGCACTGAAGGAGGCCAGATCAGCACTTACAGAGTTAGTCAATTTAATGCTGTGTGTTTTCTCTCAGGTGCCGCAGGAGCCTCACAGTAACTTGTCATACTGAATAGTGAAAAATGGGGAAGCAGACAAGCAAACGGGAACAGAAAATCAATGCGATTTTTCAGCCACGTTATGTCTGCCGCTGACATGGCACAAGACCACTGCTACTGCGCACTGTCCCACACACACACACAGAACTGAAAGGACAGTGGGACACCTGGTTTGGAACACATTGTTCTATCGTGACTTTGCAAAGAGAACTGAGGATTTTTATATATATGAGAACTGAGGATTTTTATATATATAAAAACTTGTTTCAAAAAATCTTTCTCTCCGTTCTTTTATATCATGAAAGGCAAATACAGTAACTGCAGGGAAAACGACCCTCAAGCATGAATCACGGTCACAGCGTGTGTGTGTGCATAAAAGACATTCGTTTCCTTTGTCCAAACACAAAGCTATGGGTCCAAACAGGAAGCTTCACACACTCCTGTATGATCCCTGTGTGTCCCAGCCTCCGAAACCTAAGTTGCACACAAACATCCTTCCTGAGTGATTATTTTAAGCTCTGTCAGCATTTTTAGTCAGCTTACAATACAACATTCAAATCCAAGACCCCCCTCCTCTGCCCCAACACACACTGATAGATAAACACACACACACAAACACTGACACAGGATACGCCAAATAATGGCAGAGACTTGTGCGATTGACTCACGGTTGATAATTGCACCACTAAGTCAATGCAGTCAAGCTCTAATTAGCCAGAGGTTGTTAAAAAGATCACACACATGAAGCTTTTCCTCGTCCTCACAACCACACATGCACAAACAGGGCCCGTGCTACAAACAAGTTCAACACAACCAGGATATCTTTTCACCATCTGACTTAACTGAACTTAACCACAGTCACGCCAAGTGGTCAAATGACACTGGTCATAAGGTCAGTGAGTAAACCCAGGTTTTCAGAATCTATTTAGAATGAGGAGCCAAAAGAACAGCAAACTATAATCCTAAACAAATATGAGGAAGACAGCAACAAAAACCACAGACTGAATTAATAGATTATTGCTATCACTTCCTGTCATTAAGCAACAGGTTATAATTTTGTTTACTGTTAAACTGATGTGATACTCAGACATGTTCTTGTGACACATAAGATCATTTCAGACAAAAAAAAACATTATTTAAAACCATAAGTAGGCTTTAACTATCTTTTAAAAAGTCCAGTAGCCTAAAGAACTTGGAACTCTCCATTTTCCACTTGCCATGCCACAAAATAAATGTCACATATAGAACAATTAAATGCTTGAAATGTTGGCTTCCCAGCAAGTTCATACAATTTAAGAATCTAGACCTGATGTTCCTGCAGTACAGCCAAATGGTGGAGACATTCGCTCAAAGGCCTACAGTGTCTTACTATGGTTTGCAAGACCTTCAAGTAACTTGACTGGTCAGTAAGCAGTAGTTAAGAGCTTAACCCTGATTCCTGGTTCATAGTACAAACCACTTGATATGAAAGCCATTGCAAAAGTGGGTCAGTGTTTCAAGTGTCGTTTCACTTTTCCTTCTGCCCCTTAACGTCGATAAAGACAAAACAGAGATCTCCACACTGTCCCTGCACCTTCTCTTCAAATAAACATCACTCAACAACAATGGAGTCGCAAACAGAAATACAGGCCAAGCACAGAACCTCACATAAAACAAAGACAGAGAGCCACAGTCATGCAGACAAAACCTCTTGCTGTGTCACCACCTTTCCTATTGTGTGCTAGTGAAAGCAGCCATTTATCCTAAATCATACGTTTCTCTGGCAGCCGTAAACACGCAGTTTATATGTACACGTAGACAGACACACATCACACTTGCAGAGATGACTGAGCTTATTAGCCTGCTAGGAAAAGTAAGTAAGTAAAGTAAGGATACTGTTTCTTTAAATGGGTCTCTCAGAATTTACTCTAAAACTCAACAACAGTTATTCAGTTCGACGTCAAATTGAATGGCCACTCGTCGTACCCTTTTTGTATTTTTTTCAGCAGACCACAAAAACACCACAGCCAATCAAAATTGATCAGTGGCAACAAAGGCAGATAGTTATTAACATTCCCAGATGTGTAAAACACCGGCAGCTGCTCAAGGGCTGAGCCAAAATGCATTTGAAAAATGAAACATCTGTTAAAAGACTCAGCACACCTTAATTTTCCACTAAAATATTTCTTGCTCTCGATATTAAAGGCTGCCACTGGAATATAGGAAGTTGCTCTGTAATGTTTGTTCGACACACATTTACAGGCTTTCACCCTAACCCTCGTTTACCTGCCTGCAAACACGTGTGGATTTTTAAAATTACAATAGAAAGATCTACTTAAAGTGCTGGTGAATAGTCACAGCTTTTTTTATTTGGTTCCCAAAAAACTCAATACTCTGAAGTCATAACCTCTCTATCCCTCTGCAAATATTCTCTTTCTGTCTGTCTTTTACTTCTCAGCACATCTGTGTGTGTGTGTGCCTCTCTTCAGGCACTTATATACACACACACACCCTCTTCCAAACCAAGTAGGAAAATTCCTTTCATCAGCCAGAATCCAATATTAGAATATCAGGACTCTGTCTGTGTGAAATAACAAAGACAAAGAGATGACAGCATTCGAGCGCTGGTGTGCATTTAAAACCTTATTCAGGTACCCTGTCAACAGATGAGGTGACCACGTCCACTGACATCGCCGTACCTGTGGTATCGAGTCACAGCATCATTTTTTGGTATAAAGAATACAGAGCATTATGAATCATAATGTCAAATAAAAGTATTTTCCATCTGTAAAAGTCAAACAGTCACCAGTTACTGTGTGTATTTTAAGCTTTAAAACACTGAGCCATATAAAAGGGACTAATAATCTCAAAATCTCACCGGAGCTTTTGATGATTTTTCATCTTTTTCTGCCTAATACTGCCTAATGTTGCATGGAATACTAAAACTACATAACACGTGGATACCGTCACTATTCCCACCAAGTAACAACTGTGCTAGAACACAGTATGATGGTACAGATGATCATTGTATGTATGTATGACAATACTGCAGAAGTGTGACCAGTCTGTAGACACAATAAACCACAGACCACAAACACAAATTCACAGTAGCTAATAAGCCAGAATAATCAGCAGAAATCCATTCACCGTGTGCTTGACAAACACTGTCAAGCACACTCATCAGTGAGAGCGTGAGCATTCATGCCTCTTCCTCTCTTGCTGCAGAGCTTCATGAATGTCATCTGGGGAGGATTTAAATTCATTTTCCCCATGATGCTGCAGTGCATGGCTGCGACGTGTAAAGTCTATCCCTTCTGCCTGATAATAGCAGAGTCATGCAGGTACGCATGAGCCCTTCTTGGCTAGCAGTACTGAAATTTGTAGAGCGGATCTAGCGAAGATTTGGGAAACAAGACAGACACGCGTTAGCAAACACAGAGAGAAAAAGAGTGAGAGCTGCTTGACGCTTTCTACAAGAGAGTCTTTAGCAGCAGCGCACAGGGTAATGACAGGCTGTAGTGAAGGCATGCTGTTGGGAATGTCACAGCAGAGACAGCATCTCGATGCATCTCTACACACCTCAAATAAATATGAGGATGCACAGGTTTGCCCTAAAATCAGTTCATTTGGATAGGATGGGGAGCAGTGAAGTAAGTGACAGGAGGAATCAATGCAGAGGGTCGATGGACAAACATTAAGTCCACAGTCTGACAAACCCAGCAGACAGTGCCCACAAAACAGCACAGACGGAAAGTCTTTACACGTGCCGCTGGGCATAAACAGCAGTCTAAAAGGCCACAGAGACAACGGCGCTAATGCCACTGTGGTGCCAGCCAAAGTTTTCAAATGAAGTAAGTAAGGAAGAGGCGGTTAACTGTCAGAAATACCTGTTTTAGTGCATCGCCAAACCAAACTTCTGCCAGGATTTGTTGCAGATTTAATGTCAGAAAAATAAAATAAAGAATATTGAAAGGAAAGGTTTGAGAGGTCTAAAATAAACCTCAGTTCAACTGGTCAGTCATTTGTTTCCCCCTCAAATAAACATCAGCTTATGGATGACTAGCTTCAATAACCTGAGGTTCCATAAACTTGTTAAATCTATGCCAACGGGGACATCAAAGCTGTGTTTTGTCTGCTTTCCGTTGCTCCACACCTCACTGAGACACTTGACGAGCGCTCTTCCTTGTGTTTGCCACTCATATGTGCATTGACACCAGTAATTCCAGTTTAACAACCTTGTGATTTCCGATAACGCTTCAAAAGTATTTTGGTTCTTACTGACTTGCAAGCTCTGTCAAAGAATGCCACGGGGAATTTCTTCTGGAGAACAGGAGTGCTGAGAGGTGCCAGTAAAGAGGCGAGGGCGTGAAGTAGGCTGGTGTCTTCTTTCGAAATGGAAATAAGAATCAAGCAGTCGTGGTGGTGTTGGGGGATAAGCCAAGCAGTGGCCCATCTTATCTAGTCATCTGGCACTGCAGCAACAGTGCAAACATGCTGTAACACCCACTCTCCTTCCCTTCCTGGTACCTCTGAGCCTGTTCCTTCCCTCTCCAGCCTCGAGTACATACCACACAACCCCTCACCCCCCAAGATCTGATAAGCACACACTGTCACTCTGAGTGACATCTGGATCCAGTGTGACTGCCTGATGACAGGAAAAAAAATCAACAAACACAACAATCAGCTAGCGACTAGTTAACAACTCAAACGATCCTTCCTAACAGCTACAATCTGCTCTCCCAGCCCTGCTTCCCCTCTCGTGTCCTTGATCACGGGCAGAAGCTGCACCGATGAACTGCGATCGATGAACAAGCCAGGGCACAAATCGATCATTTAATTGCAGTCTGCGTTTAACGCATGAGCGAGCAGTGCCGGTGCACAGCAGCAGAACAGACACGCAGGAGACACAGAAGGGGAAAGAAAACGCCCTGCCTTGTGCAGTGTCGAAACCTCAGCCCTGTGGGTCCTCTACGCAAACATACACACATCACCTTAACGCATGCTTTGATAGGAGGCCGCGGTGAGACCACATCTGGACGACACCTCTGATTTGTGAGCGTTTCTTTTCGCCTTTTGTTGGCCATCGGCGCGTTGCCTTAAAGGAGAGCGATCACACGCTTGGGGGCACGCTGATCATCATGTACCATTTATGATTGCTATTATTTGCACACACAAAAAGTGATCCGCCACGTCTGCACAATGACAACCTTCTCGAATGGTTGGTGAAATGCAAAGGCAAGTCTGTCCTTTACGCCTGATAGGATAGGGTAGGATAGGAGAGGTGAGGGTAACAGAAAAAAATGGGATGCATTACGCCAAGTCAGATAAAACACAGCACGCAGTAAAGTAAGCACAGATTTAACGCTAAATCTTTCCGGGTTGTGCTGCATGAAAACATCTGAGGGGCTTTGAAAAGTTTTACCTTTAACTTGAGTCTCATATTCGGCCACGATCTCCTTGTCCTTTCGGAATTTCGCTGGAGACGTCATGGCTGAGTTTGGAGATCAACCACTTGTCCTCGCAGTGAAGTCAAATTTCTCTTAATAATTCAACAAATCAGCCGTAGATGGAAGGATTGTCAATCTGGAGCCGGTTTTATAAAAAAGGAAAAAAGAAACAAAACAGCCAAAATGATATATTTACAGCTCTTCAGTGCTCCCGTGGATCAGTATTGTCTCCCTGCCTCTGCTCACTCAGGGCGCATTGTGAGTTTGGCGCTGCTGCTGCTGTGTGCTCCTTCCCGACGCCGCGCCTCACCGCCTCCTCAAGACCGGTAATGGTGCCAACAGCTTCATGAGAAAGGAGAATCATTCCCTTTACGAAAAACAAAACCCGATTGACTTCTTACTCAGCACTTCGGAAAGTTTTTTCTTTTGTTACTCGCCCCGAGCGAATCTCGATCTCACTGCTGCCCGTGTGCTTGTCTAAACTAAAGTGCTGCCCTCTCTTCCACCACCCACCTCCTGAAGTGAGAAAGAGGAAACCAAGTGGAGAGATGGAGGGGCTGGCTGCTGGTCAGCCCCCAGTGCGCAGGACAGGCATGGATGCACACATTCACGTTTGGGTAGATAAAACTACATCTGCTACAGCAAGCCTTTAGCTTGCATGCTGCAGGACCGACGGGTATTTATTTGCCTAGGTGAGCTTAGTTTAAATGTGTTGGCAGAGGAACACCTCATTATTTAGGAGAAGACCACTGAAAATGGGACTGAAGTAAGAGAGCCTCGTGCTTTATTTAACTATGAACATTAGCGTAAATGGATATAAATTCTAACCCTTAAACGGTAACACGCTAGTTGTGAATACATACATACATTCATTCATAAATTCAGCCTTTATAAGAACAGAATACCTGTATAAATATAATAAAATGCATTCCATCTCCAGCCTATTACTACGTCAACTTTTTTTTTTCTTTTACACTGACTAAACTACTACCCCGCCTCATACCTACCACTCCACCACGATTGGTCAAAGGGTCACACGTGAACGACATTCAAGTCCACCAATCAGCTTTTTTCAGAATTTTGAATCAGGGTTCGTCAACTTGAATTTCTGCCCAATCGCATTCAGAATCCGTAATGAATCTGACCAATAGCGTTGGTTACTATAAAGTGTACATCCAATCAAAATAGCGTATGGGGTCTTTTAAAGATAGTTTAAGGAAGTCCCGTTAAATACCAGGAAGTTGTAAACAAAGCTGACAGCTATTTAGTTAGCTGTTAAGTACATGAATGGATGCCCAGTAAGCCGTGAAAACAGGCCAGTTGTTCATCAATACCGTGGATTAATTAACAGTACAGCTTGTTTTATTCACATAGAGCGGGTTTCGCGAGAATATATATCCCTCCGTATGTTCGTTTCACAAGCTAACGTTAGCTGCCTTCCGTTTTATCGTTAGGGAAAGGCTAACGTTTGCACAAGGACATTGGAGCTAGAGCTGACGCTTGCAAAGTTAATTTACAGCTTTATTAAACCGAAGTGAACGGTTAGTGAGAATCATCAGTGTCTGGTTCTTTTTCCCCTTTCTGCGTTTGCTATCCGGAGGCAGAAAGAACGTGAAAAGAGGCGAAGTCCGCATTTAGCAAAACAACAATGTCTACTTCAAACGCTAATTTTAAAAACAAGTGTGTGACCCAGGTGAACTGCATATTTTGTGACAGCCTGCTCTGCACGAGAGGTATGAAGGCAGTGCTACTTGCAGACACCGAGGTCGAGCTGTTTTCCACTGACATACCTCCCAATAGGTAAGCGCTAATTTTCTTAGCAGTGCAGCTAGTTTTTGTTTATGTCTGTTTCCAAGGCAAGTTGCACTTTACACAAACCTGTGGCAAAGTGATGTATGTCTGCTTAACCGATGGGAGGAGATACACAATGCCCAGGCCAAGCTGCCGTTATAATTAATAGGGTTTGTTGTATGACAATATAAAATGACTGTTGTCTGTCCTTTAATGGGTATGTTTGTGTCTCCTTGCACGAACCCTCCCCGCAGAACTGTTGACTTTGTGGCCAGCTGCTACTCTACTGAAAGCTGTAAATGCAAACTGAGAGACATCGCATGTCTCAAATGGTATGTATTATATTATATAAGTCCCTTTTATCCTTCCAGTGTTTACTTTGGAAAGATCATCTGTTGATATTCATAAAAAGGACAGCAAAAAGGTAGGTTCTTATGTACCTATATCTGTACACATTGTCGCGCCTGGAAACCTTAAGTTTATATGCTGATTATCTTATTTTTGAGCCTGTTGCTACACTAAACATTAGGTAGTGCTTGAAAAGAGACATTACAATTTCCTTTAGCACAAGTGTATACAAGTGATCAAATAATACTGGAAAATATTCTTTACTTAAAAATGTCAGTTAAATAAATATTAAAGCCATTGCCAGTTATGACTGCACATATTAATTTTAAATCATATTTAAAGCACAGCACAGTACAGTAAACAATAAACCTTTATAGAGTCTCATTTGTGTTCATGGGCTTTTGTTATTGTACACAGGGCAAACACAAACATGTGTTAGATAATGGAAACTCACTAGTAGTGTTGGCACTTTTCAGAAATGCACCCAGCAAATAGCTGACTCACGTTTCTTCTTTATCCTCGCTCCCTCCCTCTTTTAGTGGAAATGTTGTGGGCTATCACGTTGTAGCCCCCTGCAAACCCTGCCTGCTCTCCTGTAACAACGGCCACTTCTGGATGTTCAATAGCGATGCTGTTTCTACTCTCAACAGACTGGATTCAACGGGTCAGTATAAACTCACCTTTGATAAAACAGAAATGCTATGCAATTGCATAGTCCACGAGATGTGTACATAAGACTTCATAAGTCCCCTTCACATGTGTCCGCAGGCCTTAATCTGCTCCTTTGGGGAGATCTTCCCGAGCTAGATGACAGCGAGAATGAAGAATCAGAAAGCCCATCAGAGGAGGAGTGTATTAGGTAGAGTGGGACATGGACAATGTGAGAGACCTGGAGTGCCAGCTTTTGAGAGGTGGAGATTTAAAAAAAGAAAAAAAAGTGTATAATCCATGCTGGGATGAGACAAAAGAAGAGGAACCAAAAGGGTAAATGAACACCCAGTTACATGGGACCAGCAATCCTGCTGTACTACTCTGTGTGGGCTGAAAGATTAAACCATTGTTCACTTATGACCCCACCTGGAAAAAAAAGTAGTGGTGTCACAGCAGGTGTTTTCCCACTGAAAGCTGGCAGAGAACACCTGCCTTGACATTAGTGATTTGGTGTGTGGCTGTAAATACTGGAAGGTTTAAACCCAAAGAGAGCGGTACAGGGGAAGCTTTTGGTGCTCGTAATTGAGTGTTTTAATTACCCTTTAACCTGTGACCATGCCTTTCCTGATCACTTTTCACTGTTAAAAGCACAGACACGCACATTCACACATTTCTCTCATTTCTCTCATTTTTGTAAATTTGTGTGCTATTATTTTAACAAAAAAAAACAAACCATGCAGCTGAAGTAAATTGAAAATAACAGACAGCTAGACTCCATAATCTAGTGTGTTCTGCTTTTCAGAGCTCATTGTTTTGATCAGCCTTATGAAAAGTTGGGTGTGGTGTGATTAATTAATGGTACATACCAGTGAATGCTGTGCTTTTTCACACCATTAATGTAAAATCTGATTTTTCTGGGTAGGAGGTCTGGAATTTACCTATATCCTTTTTTTATAGCACTTATCTTTACGTTGAATGTGCTGTAATAAGTAAAACTTCTATTAACGGTAATCTTTTAATCTCTGGAGGCCTTTTCAGATATGGGACATTAAAACGTTAAAGTGACAGCATTCTGTTCTTCAGACATGGGTGACTTTTACGTTCGTGTTCCTCACGGTTTTATTAAGATATACTAAGGGGACTGACAAAGAGACAAGGTGTGTTTGTAATATTTTGAGAGATATGTCGAATTATTGGCAGCAGCTATTGATGCGTAAAGAAAAAAGAGCTTTCTTACGAATTAAGAATGGCAAAAAAAGCATCATACAAGAATATTTCTGTCTTATTGGGATCAACTTGTGAGATACTCAAGTCACAGTTGCAGCAGAGGCATGCATTCAGATTTTCGCCATGTCGAATGTGACACAAACTTTTTCCTACCCGGAAAAATTGCTGTCACGACTTTTGCTTAAAACTTATCGGGGTGCTCATTCAGGCACAAAGCTAAAATGCTCAGATGCTGTCAAATTAATGAAAAGGCGCTAACTGAAACTTTGAGTTCTTTTTGAATCCCTCATATTGAAGAAATAGCACAATTGCAGAGTGATGTATCTATTTATGTTCCTTGGTAAAGGGCATATTTAATTTAGGTTACCTTACAACCTGCTCTTCTGTCATTGGTGGATTTTGAGATACTGAAATAGTGTTTGCTACACTTGTGATAGCAGCATTTAAGTGTGTAACTCCCAGCTGAGTCTGACTGTAGCAGTGTTCCATACTAACTTACTAACCTATGAATGGGTTGTGCTTTCACACAAGCCTGTGGAGCTGCTGAGTTGAGTATTCGCCCAGAGCTCAAAGAATAAATAGCTCAAAATAAACAAACGCTTATGTTTGTGACAATTTAAAAAAAAAGGAAAAAAAGATGCCGATCATTAAGCAAGATCGTGAAAACATGAGCTCAAATGGGTGCGAGCGTCCTAGCTCTGTTTCTGTTGCACAACTGTTCACTTTTTATGTAGCAGCATACCTGTAGCAACTGAGAAGATGGAAAAAGTCAACTCCAAAGAATCATGGGACATATCAGTGTTTAACTTACAGGTTACCTCCTACTCTAGAAAGATAATTACTTCATGTGGGGCCTGTTTATAAAAAAGCCTTTGACTTTTTTTCGTGAGCTGTTTGAAATGATGCTTAAACCAGTGCTACAAAGCTCCCAAAATTGAATATTTTAGCCTTACTGAAACGAACCTCTGTTAAACTGTAACCTCTGCGCTGTTGCTGTATATTAACCTGTCATCACTGAGTGACCAGGCCATTTACTCAGCAAGCTACAAAATCCTCCATTCACAACAGACTCAACTCAAAGCCTCTTTTTCTCTATCATTTTCGCAGTGCCATCCTTAAGCTCTTGTTATTGTTTCACTGCTGTGCCCTGCTATTACTATGATCCTGTCTTAAAGTAACAATGTTTCTGTGGATGATTGACAACTTCCTGTGTTGCCGGTGAACATTATTTATTTTTTTTAAAAAAAAGGAAAAAACGCGCAAATGTTGAATGTTCCACTTCTAGGTGAAGGAAGAGGAGAAGAAAGGAAGCAGCTTTTTTAAATGTTTAACTGGCCTCTGTTTGTCTATGCTATAGCCTTTAGTTGTGGAAATACACCCATAAACGAGGAAACTTTTTCCATGTTTTCCACATTTATCACCTTTTAAAAATTATAACTGACAGTCTGTCACACTTTCACACCAAATACTGTCTGTGTGGATACCATACAGTGCATCAGCTAGGTATTTATTATATCCACAAACCAAATATCTATCACCACATACTTACTTTGGTTTTTTTGTTTACAAAATTTGTTTACAACTGCTTGTTTTGTATTGTGCTGTAGTACTTATGTTTCTGTTCATGTATTTAATATTTAATTGTGTAGTGCTTTGTTTTGTACATTTAAAGACTGAATGTGTGCAGTTTTACCTCAAGAAGGTATTACTCGTGAGCTTCCTCTGGCTAGGACAATTGTCAAATGATAATCAACAGAATTATTTAAATGGCTGTGTCTGGATGTGAATAACTTTGATTAACATGCCCTGCTGAAAATGTATATTTTGGAATTGCACTGAAACTGCATTGGTAGTTTGAAGAAAATGATTTGTTGTTTTGTATGCTTGTTAAATTAATAAAGTTTTTTTTTTTTTCAAAGTTTCTCAGTTGCCCCAAACTTTTTTTGTTGTCCGTTTTTTTTTGGAGGGGTTTGATATAACAAGTGGACACTTTATTAGAGACACTGCTCAACTGCAAATGCAAGTAGCTGTTTAGCCAATCACATGACAGCAACTCAACGCACCAAGTTCAAACTGAGCATCAGTGAAGAAAGGTGATATAAGTGACTTTGTATATGGAGTGACTGTTGTTGGGCCGGGGATCTTGTCTGAGTATTAGACAACAGTAACTCAAATAATCTGTTGTTACAACCGAGGTATGCAGAAGAGGATATAGCTACAGCAGCAGAAGACCACATCAGGTGCCACTTCCATCAGCTAAGAACAGGAAACGGGCTAAAAATCACACACACTCACCAGAATAGGACAATAGAAGACTGGCGAAACATTCTCTGGTCTAATGAGTCTTGATTTCTGCTGCAAAATTCAGATGGTAGAGTCACTGTGGGGGATATGTTTTTGGAGTATTTTGGACTACATGGCACCAACTGAGCATTATTGCTGATGATGTCTTTTGTTTTCGTACCCGTCTTCTGGTGGCTTCTTTCTGTAGGATAACATGCAATGTCACACAGCTCATATCATTTCAGACTAGATTCTTAATATGACAATGCATTCATTTTGCACAAACAGCCTCCACAGTGTCCAGATTTCAATACAACTGAGCACCTTTGGGATGTGGTGGAAAGGGAGAGTCACATAATGGATGGGCAGCCGACAAATCAGCAACAACTGTGTTATTTATCCCATCTTTTCCTTATTTATTTGTTTTGTCAAATTAAGCAGATGACTCCACAGCCTTTATCATTTCACGTTTTCATCTTATTGAGCCAGGAATCCATCCCATGTCTCTGAACACCCCAGTTAGGATCCAGAAAAAGGTTCTGCTCTGTTTTATATTCCGTAAATCCTCCACATCCCTGGAGTATCATTTAATTATAGGGAAGACTTGCAAGTTCTTCACATATTTTTAATTTGCTGACAACAGACCCCAACGCTATCCCAGCTGCTTCAGCCAGAATTTTTAATCCTGCTTCTTATCTCATAAATTTATCATAAAAAAGGTATTTCATGGCCTGTGCACTTGAGCTCTATTACAGAATGTTTTGACAAACTCACAAATCATTTAGTACGAGCCCATCTTAAATTACCCTTCAAAACACTGGTGCACATTAAAACCAGAGAAAAAGACTTTTGCAATAGTGAAAAAAAAATGCGTAATATAATTAATTTTATAAACTGGAATATTGTACTTGTTCTTCTATGTTCATCATCATAATCATCAAAACACTATCCCCCAAGTCTCTCCAATCCACACAGCTGAAATGATTATCATGATTATGATAATGAATTTGTCTAATGAATATTTAACTATGGGCACAAATCACAAAGTTCATCACCATGTGTGCAGAACAGAGCGCTCCCCCATTTTTAAAGTGAATGACAGAAAAAAGCGAAGAGCAAGATAAGTTGGTGTCATTCCAAATTATTATTAAATATTAAATTATTAAATGAGAATATCTTCAAGACAGCAGGAGGGTTAACATGCTACAGGCTGTTCACTTTGGAGATATGGATGCAACCTGGCACGACACCTTGAATACTGCATAAAAAATGAAAAGAGAAATATCACCTGTAACTAAATTTGATCATTTTGTAACAAAAAGCGATTAAAAACTAATTATTGTAATTAATAATTTGCTTTGTTGATTTAGTCTTAATTCTTAGAATACATTTGATGTGTCAGCACGCTTGTACCGATGCCATATTTTATCACGAGGAAAGCAAATTATGTTTTGACTGTGAATTATTTTATTTAACAAGCACAATACGAAATCTGAATGTTGTGTTTTATGTTATACCACAATGCAAAGGTATAAAATTCATAACTAACATGACACCAAAGATTAATTTTTTCACCTATTATTACCTCTGAAGTCTGTGAAATCTCCTCCACAGACAGGTCAAGGAGAAAGCCTTTGTTTGAAAAGTTTACGGTTTTAGGAGAGCTCTTTTCAGTGATGGGGATATTACGCCAGAAGATGGAGAAGCATGCCAGTGGACATCTTAACTACAAAGAGAAAGAGTGTTTGCCTTGGAACAAGTAAGAGAGCATATCTGGGATAAGGAAAACTCCTTTCGTCTGCAGTTTTTAGTAGTACAGGGTGTGCAACTGTAAACTTCCACAAGAGCACAGAGGGACTCACTTCTTTTCTGGAACGGTCTGCCTAAAGTTTTGGAATTTGTTTTTGCATGCCTTCATATGAAGCATTCTTTGCTGCTGTTGGGACACGTACTGGGCAATTCAGGTAGTGCAAAAAAAAGAGAAGAAGATATAAATATCTGATTCTTGTGCCCTGTTTTCACATGTTTTTGTAGCAACTGCATACATTGCAGCCCATGCCCACACAGCGTCTGCCCTTTCTTTGAGTTTATCTTGCATGGCTTCGCAAAATGTTTCAAGCTGTCGATTCTTATCTGCAATTTAAACAACTCCACCATAGACGTCACCACAGGTCCAAATGTTAGGTTGCATCTAAATTTGACTCCATTTGCTAAACCATTGTTGTACTTTTAAAGTACAAAGTAGTCAAAAGGAGACGGGTTTTCTAGGAGAGCTTCCAGGTATCTGTAAGACACTGAATGAATATGTAGCAGGGTGTTGCATGGCAAATGAATAGTGCATAGTCTCATTTCTTAGAAAAATAGTGGATAAATTAAATCCAATGTTCTGTCTTTGCCTAAGTGTCAGCTGAGCTGGTTAATCAGGCAGAACCAGGTTTACAGGAAAACGGGCTAGTGCAAGTCTAACAGTCTTGGTTTGGTTTACTGCTGTTGACACTGTGTTGATCTTTATTTGTTGTGATTTTTCATTAATGTGCAAAAGATCTTCCTAATATCAATTTAGGAAAGTTAAAGTTCAATATTGAAAACACTTCTGGAAACACCAGATAGCCCTAATTCTAAAATTTTCATCCAACGTGAACAACTTTCAGATGATAAAACAAACGCATTCATAAATCACTTTCTTTAATGAGAGTTTTGTGGTGGCAAAAAACTGACATATGCAACCCCGTGGTATCCAACTATGGGTTTGCCACTTACAACGTGTGTTAGCTGCCATGTTTTCAAGGCTGAATATGTCTGTGCGCAACGATCACTTTCATGCTCTGTAAGCCACAGTTCGGAGAAAGTTTGGAAGTGAAGCCATAATTAATCTTCATAATTAGTCCCGTTCTTCCTGCTATGACTTGTGAAAAAATTTCTTCATTTCAAATATTCAGTGCCTCTGGTGAACAAAGAGAGTATGTTGCTCAATCAAATCCACAAAGCATTCATAATTAATGCAGTTCAAAATCTGTTTTTTTCTTTTAATGGTAAAATCAGGATTGTTTTTTAGATAGCTCCAGAACTTAATTTAGTAAACCTACCATAGGTATAGTTTAAGTATTCGTATAAGCAAGATAAAGATGTGTTTTTATTTACTGCCTGTACCAATAAATAAAATAGAGTAAATCTGACTGCAGCGCAGTCGTCTGCAGCTACTTCGTTACAATCACACACCCTCAGCATTTAGTTGTCCAAGCATATGATAGCACATACCTGGTGATTCGGTGGAAAATTCTCAAACAGAGCACAGTGGCTCCCTCTGTTAGATGTAAGGTGTAATAACACCCACAGAAACTTCAACAGAAACGATCTGCTGTCAATGGTGGACATTTCAGGCAGTAAATATAAATGGCATCATATGATTTCTACTTGAGTACAGACTGGCCTCTTTTACAATACACTAAAACTACACTTTTATTGTTTGTTATTCTTTTCTTTTTTCTTTTTTAAAACATCACCTATTTTAAGTATTAAAATCTGAGAGTATTAGATTAATTAGTGGGAGAACCTATAAGATTTTTGTTCCCGCATTAGTTCCTGTCATCTTTTTGGTAATCTGAGAAAAAAAATAAATGTGGTGTCATCTCTTTGATCTTTAAGACAACGACTGTAAATTAAACCTGGACTGTTGGAGGTGTCCTTCAGGGAAACCTTTGTTTGGTTTTGTTGGTAGACAGGTTTTTGTAAAAACGTACTTTTGATTCAGTTATGATAATTTCATGGGGATGACCTCAGTATTATTTTTATTAATGTTGTGGTGGAAGCCCTGTCTAATCATTTTTGTGTTTTCTTTGATGAACTGATCACCTCAGTCACCCAAGCCAGATGGAAAACTATCAAAAAGACGCATTTCAATGAACACACTAGTACTATATTTATGGAGGCCATTGCTATGATATCCAATATAACAGCAGAGTCTGTGGACGACCGGCTCCATCATTTTAACACTAACATCCTCGGGGTTTTCACCACCATATTACACCTGTGAGGGTTAAAATTGCTGGTGTTAAACAGAAAGTATCCACAGTGCTTCATTTGTTCCACATTTTGTCACGTTGCATCCTGATTCAAGATGGATTAAATTAATTTTTACCTCAAAATTCTACACACAACCCTGTAGTGACTAAATGAAAAAAGTTTGCTTGAAATTCTTGTAAATGCATTTAAAAAAACCCCAAACTGTGTCTCAGTTTGTTACGTATGGGGCTGCATGGCCACAGACCAGTCAGGGTACATGTTATATTTCACAGAAATAAAGCATTGCTGTTGCCAGGACACTGAAAGGCTAGTTCAGGTGTGTTCAGTTGATCTGTTTCCACTGATCATCTGCTAGACTTTTCTAAAACTTGACTCGAGTCCACCTGTGGTAAATTCAGCTGATTGAACATGATTTGGAAAGGCACACACCTGTTTATATAAGGTCCCATAGCTGACCGATCATGTCACAGTACAAACCAAGCTGTGAAGTCCAAGGAATTATATCAAGGCACAGATCTAGGGAAGGGTACAGAAAAGTTTCTACTGCACTGAAGGTCCCAGTGAGCGCAGTGGCCTCCATCATCCATAAACTGAAGAAATTTGAAGTCACCAGGACACTTCCTTGAGCTGACAGCCCGACCAACCTGAGCGATCAGGATAGAAGGCCCCTCAGGTAGGTGACCACGAATCCAATGGTCACTCAGAGCTCTAAGCATTGCTCTGTGGAGAGATGAGAAACTTTCAGAAATCAACCATTCCTGCAGCACTCCACATATCACGCCCGTATGGCAGAGTGGTGAGACTGAGTAGTCACTTCTCAGTAAAACTAGTTTTCCAAAAGGCATCTGAAGGACTCTCCTACCATGAGGAACAAAATTCTTGGGACTGATGAAACAAAGATTGAAGTCTTTGGTCTGAATGCCAAGTGTCATGCCTGGAAGAAACCAGGCACTGTTCATAACCTGCCCAATATCATCCCTACAGTGAAGCATGGTGGTGACAACATCATCATGTGTGGATCTTTTTAGCAGCAGGAACTGGGACTGAGACTAGTCAGGATTGAGGCAACAATGAATGCAGGAACATAAAGAGACATCCATGATGATATCCTGCTCCAGATCTCTCTGGACCTCAGACTGAGGTGACGGTTCATCTTCCAGCAGGACCCTAAGCCAAAATAACAAAGGAGCAGCTTCAGGCCCACTCTGTGAAGATGCGTGAGTGGTGGACATATCTGAAAATGGATGTGCACAGACGTTCCTCATCATTTGTGATGGAGCTCAAGAGATTCTGCAAAGAAGATTGTGAGAAACTGCCCAAAACTAGTGTGCCAAGCCTTTAGCATCATACTCAAAAAGACTTGATGTTGTAATTGCTGCCAAAAATGCTTCAGCTGCTTTGGAGGTGAAAAAATAAATTTACTCCCTTTTTGAATAGGACTATAACATAAGAAAATGTGGACCAATTAATTTCCAGATGCACTGTGTGCTGCCCATAGACTGGGGACAATCTGAGCTCAAAGAACTCTTTCTGTTAAATGGAAGTTTAGTTTTTCCATCCCACTGTTGTCAAATGTTAGCTCACAGGGGCCATCTGATGGGGTTTTTTTGTTTTTTTTTTTTGTTCTCATTTGTTTTCATTTTGCTTTATTTCTTTGTGTTTTATATTTCTTTAATGCTATATTGTATGTAGCCAAAACAGCAATTAGTTTGAAGTGCTGACTCAGCCTCCAGTTTCCCCACATCTCGATCCAATCGAGCATCTGTGGGATGAGCTGGACAAACAAATCCGATCCATGGAGGCTCCACTTACAGAAACAGCAACTTACAGGAATTAAAGGATCTGCTGCTAACATCTTTGTGCCAGACACCACAGGACACCTTCAGCGGTCTAGCAGAGTCCATGCCTTGATGGGTCAGAGCTGTTTTGACAGCAATAGGGGGACCAGCCCAGTGTTAGGCAGGTGGTCCTAATATTACGCCTGATCGGTGTATAAACATTTTTGCATGTTTTCCACAGACTGTTTGATTGTTGCTGGTTCCTGTACAAAAAAACAACTAATTGCTTCCTTCCATTGATTGACAGTGTTTACTGTAGAAAATTAAGAAAGGCTGTCATCTCCAAACAAGCCATAAAGCAGTTGCTCATCATTGTTGTAGGTCTAATAAAAAAGGAAAGTATAAAAATTCGGTTTTTGACACTAGATGGCGCAGTTGTACCATAAATCGAGGCTATCATTAGCCCACATGGGTAGAGGGACAGCCCGATAAAAGAACCATTTTAGAATAAAGACACCATCACTAACTTTGGCTGACTTGCCACACTGGTGCTGGAGTTATTGTATTTGGAGGATGCAGGGGGAAAAAACAACCTAAAGGATAAATCTCATAGATTCTTAATTTAAAACTCCCAAAACAAAACAGAATCTGATTTCTCATTAACAGGTTGTGCAATCTGTAATAAAAAAAAGAAGAGAGATTTCTCTCTGTGCAAAAACCACCAGCTTATTTTTCAGAAAGGTCGTCAGTGTAAAAAGACTGAGTTACTGCCCTTTTCACATAGAATAAATAATTTTACATTCAGACACTCCAAGCAAATGTCATAATTGTACTGGCTAGGACAGATGAAGAGGACTGCCATCAAATTAGCGGTCACCTTGATCATCAGTGGGAGCAGAATATTTTATAATATTATATTATAGCACTGCAGTCTGTCATGGTCATCTCTTGATAATAGACCTAAAAGGCTAGACTAATGTCCAGCTTTGCTTGATTATGCATATTAATGACACCTCAAGAATTCATCACACAAAAAAAAAAATCTTTCTTCAGTGGGCGAGGAGGGCAAATGGTAATAAATGGCTGAATTTATTCACTTTAGGAATAATTCCTTTAATCAGGGGAGGAAACTTTCATGAGACTGGTAGGCAGGCTGCTTGAGTTCTTAAATAATTTAAGAAAATCGATTTTTGTGTGTGTGTGTGTGTGTGTAATGGGCTATGATTACCTATCCACAAAAAACCACATCCTTTAGGAACTAATCAGCCCCTGAGCTTGAGAACACTCGTTTTATGATTAAGGCATAATAAAAACAATTGCTTTTCCAAGCTTAGTCTGGGGAAAAGGAACTGCAGGTGGCATGTGCAACAGTGCAGGTTTTCAACAACTGGGCTGCCTACTGGCCCAAGATTATACTCTCAGCAAGCTGCACTGGGCTTTTGTTGAAGTGCTAGAGATAACACAAAGAAAACTTCAAACAGGCTTCTTATTGTGTTCTATTCTTCTGGGCAAGCTGATTACAGTTAAGGATAAAAGTTGTTCCTATACAGTAAACTAATGCGGAGAATCAGAGAGCACTAATTAAGTCATGGGGGATCTGAGGCGGTCGGCTTGGATGTGTTCCCCAACACCCAGACCGTAGGGGTTTAGTAGGAACTTTACAGCCCAACAGCAGTCAGCATCAAAGGTGTTTATTGTCAGCTGAATGTCCGGTGGAGGCATGAACCGCTGGATGTTCAAAGCCAGAGGGGCAAAAAAAAAAGCACTAGCTACAGCTTCTTACCCTTGCTTGTCTTTACTCCTCTTTTTCGACTCTCCATCTCACCGCCCCCATTAGAGCTGAGAAAGTTGCACCAAACACCATTTTGTGTCCAAATGTGTACAGCCAGTGTCTATCTAACATGTAAATAGATATTAGCATAATGAAGCAAAAACCCTTTGATTTAACCTCTGATTTTTTATTTCTAAAACTAAACAGCATTTAATTGGTTTTCAGGCAGGAAAAAAAAGAACCTTTAGACTAATATTTCTTTAAAAATCTGACAAATTATGAATTTATGAACTTGTCTTTCAGGTCAGTGTCAGCATGTTACATTCAGTTTTCAAATTTAATTTCAATAGAATGGATATTACTATGTTCTAGTGGAGATGTTGCATTCTTCATGATCACAGCTCTGAATAGCTGAAGCATCATTGTTTGCTCTACGACCTCGGCAGACACTGAATAGATTCATCTTGTGCAAAATTGAGTGCGCGCATTTGTGTATGTGTGTGTGTGCAGTTTATCCGTGTGTCTGTGTGTGTGTGCGTGCATGTGTATTTACTCACCGCGTCTTTGAAATTGTATCTTCGGTGATTGTTTGTTTGCAGAGCCACTGATGAAGGTGACCAGACCTAGAACAGGAACACTGGCTTTAAAGTGTCGGGCTGTATTTGCTTTTCTTTTCAGTGCCAGTTTTGTAATTTGTCCTTGTGTTGGCCTGGCCTCTGTGTGTACTTACATGCATCATTCTTACATTTTTTTTTCTTGTACACCTGCCTTCTGTTTCCTTCTATGCAGTTTTTCTATATTTTAACTGATTTGAAGGTCTGTGAAGGCATCATCTGCCTCCCCCAACATCAGTTTCTGTATGAATAAAAAAAGAAATGATGAAATATTCTTGATAGGACTTAATGGCTGTAATTAAATGATGACAAATTTAGTTGTTTGGCATCCTAGAGAAAATTGTGAATAGCCGAGCAGGTTCTGGATCAAAGTAAACTACGAAGTTATTAACAGTTTAAGGTAAATCTGGAGATTTTTTTTTTTTTTTTTTTTTTTTAGTGTAGTGATGTTTTTAGTTTTCCTTATGCCCATTTGTTGCAGAACACACACACACACACACACACACACACACACACACACACACACACAGGCACACGCATTTCTTAACCCCTTTCCTCATTAATGGGAGGGCTTGTCCTGCTGGCTGTAGCCGCCTGCAAATTACAATTTAGTACTCCAAGAGTTAAGACTGTGTTCTTTTCAGCCCATTGTGTGTTTGTGTGCGCGCGCGTGTGCATGTGTGTGTGTGTGTCGGGGGAGGGGTAGAGAGTGTCTGGTAGAAAACCTTTAATCCGGGTGCTGTCAGGCCCAAACCCGGCTTGACGTCCCATTGATGTGGAACAGAACAAAACACAGGGCCCCTTGCTAAGCTCCCACTGAACTCAAACGCACACACACACACACACACACACACACACACACACACACACACACACACACACACACACACATGCACACACACACTCTGGGCTCCTCTCTAAAGCCCCCAGCTTGGGCCCCCACTCTCTAACCGGGAAGGGCATTCCTCAGCCCTTGTACACGCGTGTGCATACACAAACTCACTCACACGCATGCGCAAATGCATGTGCCTGCACAGGCACACAAACTGAGCTGAGAGAACACAATATTAACTCACTGAGTGCTGCGTTGTAATTTGCAGGTGGCAACAACTCGAGGGTTCCCCTCTCTCATATAGGATATATGTCCATTCATTATCATCTAGAAACCTGAGTGTGTGTGTGGGTGTGGGTGTGTGTGGGTGTATTGAAGGGGATGACGATTTGAGAGTCTGGCAATCTATTTAAATTGGAGATAACTGTGTCCACTGTGCACGCTCACACACACACACACACACACACACACACACACACACACACACACACACACACACATCAAATGTTTGTGAGAAGCTGGGTTACAGTTAACAGAAGCCAGATGCTCTAGTGTGTGTTGGCAGTAATGAAAGTATGTATCCGTGGTGACAACAAACAGTTATTATTGTCCTGCTGTTTGGACAGCTCCAAGCCCCCAGCATCTCTGTTTACTATTAGCTTTGAAAGAAAGAAACAGAAAGGAGAAGACGGAGAACAGAGACAGTGAAAGTGAGAGGCAGATGCATGGCTGAGCGGATACAAAAAGTGACTTTTATTAGAATAAACATGTGTTTTAGTTGATGTCGTGGAACTATCGAGGACCTCAGAGTTTATCTGCCTGTTGTTCTCTGGGTGGCCAGGAGGTGGGGATATGGACAGCAGGCAGTCGTGGAGCTGAGCGTCTTGCTCCAACTTTGACCCAGCGATAGCTTTAAGGTTGAAGCATTTCACTTCATCAGTTCAGTTTCAGTCTGTGCCCTGAAAACCGAGGAGGTCCCCTTGCACTTCTCTCTGCTATGAGGACTGAAGGAATCCACTTGCCTGCAGAGGCTTCAAACATCCCCTTCTTTAATACTGAGCCACCCACACCTACTTGGTGAGCTTGCTCCCCCCTCCTTCTCCAGGACTAAACTTACCCTTAATTTCCGTTGTTAAATTACACAGAACTTTATTCCTCGGTGCTAGAATTCTGCTGCTTCCGTTTTGGAAAGTCAGAACTCCGTGTGAGCTGTTTGTTTGGGCCGGGCTGCAGTCCAGAGAGGCTCGAGCTGTCCCAAGCAAAATGTTTTTATTGACGGCTGAAAGCAGTTAGACCGACAGCACCGATCGGCTGTAATTGGTCGGCAAGTCAGTGGTGTGTTTGAAATACCCTATGTAAAGTGGCAGTCTTAAGAGAACGCGTGCACACATGCCTGCCACCATTCCCCCCCTCACCCCCATCCAGTTCCCTTAAGAGAAGCCAGATGGGCCACGGGGAAGCAATCACCTCTCTATTTGTCTTGGTGCTGATCAGGTTAGTGAAGTGTTTTCAGGCCTGGCCAGGAGTCCGCATACTGCTGCCTGTTGTCCCTGCTGCTCACTGCACCGCACTCCACGACTCTAGCCAGCTGCCTCCGTCAGATCTCTGAGGGACTGTCTAAACAGCAGTACGCTAAGAGAGGGGACATGCACTATCAACTGGTAAAGGGGCAATAAAGAACAGAGAGGATGATTTTTGTTAGTTCTGGTGCATTTTTGATATATCAGGCCCAGCTGAAAAGCAGATTTTGAATTTGAGCGGTGCACAAAAGCAAAGCAGCTGACAGTTAATATATAAATATGAGGTCAGCATGGAAGCTGGTAGCTAACATCTTTCATCTGTTGATATGGACACCGCCATTTAGCACCGGGTCAGTGGATGGGAGGTGTTTAGGCAGCAATATGTGTGGAGAATATTCCACCCACTGAATACACAGATGGTTTGGTTTAAAGCAATGAAATGAGCACCAGACACAGAGCAGTGACAGTGAATGAAAGCCTCAGTGATGCACATACACACACACACACATGCGTATACATGAAGCGCTGACTGCTTGGGTTAATGGAGTGATGCAATCCAGAAGGAATTTACTCAAGGACTCAGGGAGTCAACCATAAGGTAGCCCCTACACTCCCCTGTATACATTATTTTTTTCACATTACCATGCATTGTCTTTGTCATATGTCTTAACAAGAATCAAGTCCAAAGACAAACAGCGTTATCAAAAAGACAAAAAGGCAATGAATGGAAAAGACTGAGAAGCACAAGATGATCCAACGAGTCACCCCGGGTCTGGGCAGAACCATCAGGGGGACTCCTGGGCAGAGAAACCTGATCTCACTCAGATTTGCCCACCTCCTGATTGGCTGGCCCTCCCATGAACCCTGACCCTTGACTTTGTCTGGGGCTTGTGACCTTGAGTGAAGTGCAGGCAGAGTGTTGAATCTCCTCCCAGACTCTCATCTGTCCTCTTTTTCCTCTCTCTTTCCCCTGGCTTTTCCTCTCTGCCCATTCGTTTCCAGTGAGAGAGGGTCGGTGGGGAGGAGATGGAGAGCAGAAATGTCAGCGAGACATTAAACAGAGTGCGTCTGTGTGTGCTCTCATAGTCCAACCTGTCTGATTTCCCTCTCCTCCACCCCAACCACCTTCCTCCTCCTCGCGTCTCCTCTAAATACGCTTCTCTAAAGAGCAATAAATTCATCCTCTTTTCTACAAATCTCCAAATCTCTTTGTCTTTTTTTTTGCTCCATCAACACTCTCATCACTTTTTCTACTAATCCATTCTGCCTCCCTTTGCTATCGTATGGTTTATCATACCAAGTGGCAAGGCCAGTGCCAACAGTAATTCATATAAAACTTTTATTTTAGTGACTTTTAGCAAAAAGCTATCACAGATCAATAGAAATCTTCTGTAAAGGTCCTATACTATTTGTGCAGTCTTAAATGCAAGTCAGTCAAGAATTAAGTGGAAAAAGCTTTAATTTAACAAACAATGTCACAACAGCAAGTAACTGTCAGTGAATACAAAATAACTTTAAAGGTAAAGTGCTCTCTTTCTCACATGCTATACTATAGACACACAATGTGTCCTAAATCCCATATTATGTACTATATGCTCAATATATGCACTAAATCCCAGCATACGTTTGTGCAAATAAAGTATACTATCTTCTCAGATACACTGCTTTTATAAACTTTTCTTACATTCAAACCTAAGAGTCACTGGTTAAAGCTGAGCTGCCTTTGTCATAGTCTTTCATTTGTGTCATTTTTTGCATTGCATTGTGGGATATTTATTCCAGCGTAGTGTTTTGTGTTTGCATAATGGTATACACTTTATGTGTTGTTGTGTTCATACTCAGATTTCAGATATAAAAAGAAGCCACATACTATATATATATATATATATATAAAAGAAAAGAATTCAGATAGCCAAATATGGCATTAAACGAGCTTACTGCAGAGTTTAGGATAAACTTTGGAAGCAGCAGGTGGAACCAACACCTGCTTGCAGTATTTCTCTGATCCACATCAAAGTGTTACAATGGCACATTATAGTTTCTAAATCAGACCAGTCATAACCTTCAGTCCTGCTGTTACCAGGAGCCCCTAGCAGAGGTCAGCGTCAGCAGTTACTTGCTGTTTCAAACTGTTGGTTCAGACTACTTAGCTTGAGAGTACTATTAATCTCACCAAGAAAAAAAATGAAAACAAAACATTTCTCAAAATGCTAAATTTCTTTAACCTTGTACCAACAGACACAGGGAGACATTCACTGATTAGCATCCACGCATTTTCTTCCACTCGTCAGGTCACTAATCTGTCGCAGGGCTGATACAGAGAGATGGACAACCACCCGCATTCACACCTACGACCCATTTAGGATCACCACTTACAGTGTCCTAAAGACACTTTACATGTCTTTAGGAGAAAGCTGGAGTATGCAGAGACACGGGGAGAAACTCCACACAGAAAGGCCCCAGGCCCCCTGGATACATCAGTTCATCGGTGAACTTTATTTATTTTAAATAACATCAATACATTTATTTTAAAAAAGTCAGTCTAACTTTATATTTCTGCACCACATTAGTGCATTAATACTGTTCTGTTCTTTTATGGATTAATAAACATTTTGTTTTTGTACTCGAATGTACTCTCCCACCTGTGGACACCCAGGCACGTATACCTACAAGTCGTTTAGATGCACACAAAGGTCACTTTGTGCTGTCTCAGTGCAGAACATGGCAGCAGTGCGCAGCGGTGCACAGCTGAGGGGGTGTTTATTTTATTGGATGTTTATTTCGTTCTGTAAAACATGCCACTCAGGGACCTTGTGGAGCGATGTACTCAAACCCCTTTCTCTCTCTTTCTTCCCTCTCTCCTCCAGTGTAAACAGTGAGTATACTGGGAGTATTTCCTACACTAGGCTGTGTGGACATGTAATCCATCCAGTCAGACATTGTAAACAACATCTCTACATGTTTATAAATGCTGCCCAACCACTCTAATGAATTTATGGTAATGTCTTGTTCTACTGCTCCTGCTGTATGCTTCTGCTTATGTGTGCGAGGTGTGAGTGTGCATGCATTACCACTCTTCTAGGGAGTGCTGCACACATTTTACTGGTTTCTGATGTTTCTGAAGGAGGTTTTATTTCCTGGTGCATACAGCCTGTTTAAAAGCTTAAAACCCGTGACAGCATCAAGCATTGAATGACTGTTATGAAGCAATGTGCCACAGTACGAAGTCCATTAGCAAACCAACTCTGTTTTATTCCATTTACTTCATTTCAGCTTACCGCAGCAAGATCTGATCTTTTAATAATGAAGCATATGATGATTTGACGATTTTTTAAACACATGGCGGAGACAGCTAATACCACTTGAAATGTGTGCACATTATTAAACTTGCCATTTACTTGTTGGAGTCTTAGATCACCGCTTTTCCTTGTTTGTTAAAAAAAAAAAGTATAATAAATGTTTCCAGTGATGGAAAGCACACCAAAGAGCAAACCAAGGTATGCTCATTAAAAAAGCAATTCTAACTGGACTGTGTCTTTCACAGAGTGATCCTGCCTGCTATGTTACTTTTTAAGTACAACTGTGTTACTTAAAAGTTCCAGTCCTCTTCCAGAACTTGGAAGCAGCATATTGGTTGGGTGGTATAACACAGCTGGGCTGTCCTGAATTAATTTTAAAAATCTTACAAGAATGACTTGGAGATTTTTAATTACTCAGTCAAAATGAGTGCACTGTGAGAGCACTGCGAGACGTGTCTACCAAAGGCCCATTAAGAACTTTGGCAACAAAGCCAAACAATCAAAATAAAACTTCAAATGAAGCAGAAGCCAATGACTTTTTCACATTTCTCTCAAACTTTGCTAAATAAAGTTTAGCATTTTTCCATTTGACCACACATTAGCTGCTCATTGGCAGTCATATACTGATACAGATTACAACCATATATTTATTAGGCCCCTCTGCTGAACAAATTAGCTTGCAGTCATCACAAATATGTCTTTTAGGCCTCTTAACTTCTCTTATTTAAGTATTTGTTACTCCTACTCCATGTATCAGTTTGGAACCTTAGCAAAACTACAGTCCCACAGCCAGGCTCTTAATAAATGCTACCGGTACAAATAAAACCTGACTTGAAAAAGAAAAAGGGGTTGCACATTTTGTGTAGCTGTCATCAATCAGTCCAGCATTTATGCGACACTACAACATTGACGTGCATGTCAGAATTTTATTTAGGCTTGTTTCCATGTGATGACATGTGAAAACTAAAGGGGACTAAAGGAGGCTGTGGCCTCTATGGATTACACTGCAATTATAGTTAAAGTCTATGGATGCTACTGAAAATTTTAAAGAGCAGAGTTGTGAAGCACTGGGTAATCCTTAACACAAAGATTCCTTATCACAAAACAAACTATCCAAAACACTGTTCAATGCACAGTGTTTGGAAGTTAAAGTTAAACCCATGTCATCTAATTGGTGCAACCCACTGGTGAGTCCTCAACAGCTTGTTTTTGTTTTGTAGGATTTTGTGAATATAAAACTGTAGTCAGTACCACACCAGTAGTTTATCCCTTGCCCTGCTTACTCAGAGAGCAATACAAAATATAATCACTGTTACAGACTGAATATGTGATCATAATGGAGTTGGACAACACTCAGGCTTTCAAAGCTAATATAATGTGCGACGGGCAGATGAATACGCCTAAACACGAAATGCTCGCCGTTCCCTTGATCCTCTAAATAATAATAACAAAAACATGTGTTTTGTTTATTTGATTATTTTATGTGCGTATCAGCACATGTGTGACAACATGCATGAGAGCGTGGGCGTATTGCTCTGAGACTAAGCCATCATTGCTCCCCCATCATCGGGCCTGACAGGTGTTATTACATTGAAATGAGAGCAGTGATGTATGCATCTGTAATGTGGACCTGTCCTCTTCTGCTTGATGGAACCTGACGCTTCTCATTAACGTGACACATCTGAGAAAAGAACAAAGTAGCAACACTTCGCCTGAAGTGCGGCTCATAAGGCATTACGAAGCATCATAAGCACATCTCATAAAGACGCTGACGGGAAGTGGCACATCCCATTTTACGTTTCTTTCAAAGCGCTAACAAATCTGATGTCAGTTTCATTTAGTGCAGCTAAATGAAGTTTCTGTTGCACTTTTGGTGCGGGATGTTAAAATACTTGAGAGGAGAGTGCAGCAGGGAATAATTCTTTTTTTAAGGGTTCAACTTGTGAATGTTTTAAGTTAATTATATCTAGAATAACAGTCACGAACCACAGTGATGTGAATATTAAACTAACAAAGACATGTACAACTTGCGCTAATGTTAACAAAACAGCTCCTCTTGTCTTTCAGAGAAATATCTCGACTAAATACAACCTGATATGTCACAAACACATTCCTGCTAAGTTGGTATTTGCCTCACTATTTACCAGCTTCCCCTCTCTGCACACCACCTTAAAAGAAAGCTTCATTCAATTCATGCCTTGCCTCATTTGGTTACTGATTTGTAAAAACCATAGCAGTCTCTTTTGTTACTTGTTGTTCATTAACAGTGCTTTCACACGGTGTTGTCCCATCCAGTTGAATGACTGGTGTGCCACAGAGACTAGAGAATGAACCGTGTTTTGTTCTTAACATGCCGCAGCAGCAAACTTGACTGCCATGCTGCTGTGGTCACGAACAATGAGAGGTGATAAAATAAAAGACAAAGATAAAGGTATTGTTTGGCACATAAAGAGAAGACAGAAAAGGGCAAAACAAAAGAAACAACAAACTTAGCGAAGCCTCTAGAAAGCGGTGCCAACCCATTCATGTTTGTTGTCACGGCTTTACTGTATTTACATATTGTATTTGCTTCTTTCCCACTCATCCATGTGTGTTTTACCATCATTTTTTTTTAATTGCTTCATGCATTTCTGGTTTCACTCCTCATAAATGAATGTTACATGCTTTAGGAAACTTTCAGATAACTCTTATGACTGGTTAATAATATCAGCAAGCAAATGTGCTATCTTAAATGTCACACAAAACATCCAGCAACTGCATCCAATTTACCAGTGAATTATGCAGTGTTCATAAACACAACCATGCACTTAATCCCCCCCACTTATCTTTGAACATCTAAACACTCATGAGTGCTCTTTCAAAATCATGTTCAGCTCTGCCTAAACATCTCTCTCATTTGATTTCAGTCTTTAATTACCTTTATTTAATGCAAAACAGATATGATGCCGTCTACAACACTTTAGCCTAAGCAGTCCTAGTCAGACACTAAGTATTTTAAAAACCCAGTTTACGTGTAGAAACAGTTTGCAGTGTGATGTAATTGTGCTGAGGCAATATTGAAGGTTGCTTGTCAATAACACATATTATTTGCATGTTTTCACCTGACATGAATGAGATGAATGAAACATTTGCTGAACTGAGAGAGCTAGTGTGACTACTATACAGTTTGTGCAGGAGGGACCTGTCCTGCAAACCTCTTTCTTTTTGCAGAGACAACACAGGGCTGTGCATAGTCTCTGCTCTCTTTCATGATACCATTTATCAAGCTGACCCTGACAGCTGAGTAAGCTGACCTTTGATGAAAACCTCTCTTGTGTGTTTCTAGCAGTAATTCAGAAAGCTCAACATATTTAGCCTGCTCCTCATTCATCTACCGATCAATAGTTACATTGTCACTCTAGGTTTTATGTATAATTTTTTGCATAAAGTTTATAAGATAACTGGAATTCAGTGCGCTCTTGGTGAGCTGAAATGTGTCTGCGTGGATGCCGTGGAAGTAGATAAATAATTCCAACAAAAAAATTCTGCCAGAAAATGTGTGGTTACTGTATGTAACCATAGTTCTATGATTAAGAACCTATTCAAGCTGCCATAGGCAAAATGTAAGGTACATCCTGGACAGGTCACAGGGGGGGTTTGGGGTCTCTAAATAATCAAAATATTGAGGAAATGCAACTGACAGTCAGTTCCTTGTGGATGTTCCAGGCTTTGATTGCCTTGGTAACCTTCTAATGTATTTCCTACTAGATGATATTTCAGTTAATTGTATTCTTCACTTCAGTTGGTGGTTGCTTCAGTCACTCACCTTCCAGGTAAGTGATCTTGGGTCCTGCCTGGTTACATTGCCAGCGGTTATTTCCTCCCGAGTCACTGGAAGTTGTCTTCGGTCAACACGTGGCGACCAGTGTGTACGCCAGTGTCGTTCAAGTTACTTGAAAAAAGTAGATCGTTACTTATTACTGATTACTTCTCCAAAAAAGTCATTCTGTTACATTACTGATGACTTATTTTCAAAAGTAATTAGTTACTTATTACTTAGTTACTTTTTAAAAGCATGATACACAACCTGAATACTTAATAATGCAATAGACCTTTCAGCCCAAGTCTTTTTTTCTGCACAATCCATCATATAAAATTGAATCAAATAAAAATAAAAATTGTTTTATTAGTTTTAATCTTTTATTTTATGCACATTGCATAAAATGTGGGGGGGGTTTCTTTGATTTTCACATTCCCGTGGCAGCGTGCTAGGTGATTGCTCCAATTTGAAATGAAATTTTTCGCTGTAGAAAGAAGTTTTCTTCCCACGCAGCGTGTACAGCGGACGCTAATGTTTTTGTCACTTTTTATGGAATAAAACTTAAATATTTAAGTACTCCCACGCTTTTAACGTTACATGACCGGACTCTCTCCTGCACTCTATATTATCCATTGTTGATGTACACACGTCTGTTGCTGCCACGGACGTCGCATGCTTTTACGTCATTGTCATGAGACACTCTCACAAACAAAATCACGGTTTAGTAACGCAGTAACGCAGCGTGCTTATGGGAACGTAGCAGTAATCTAATTACTTTTTTTGCAACAGTAACCCTTTACATCACTTGTTACTTGAAAAAAGTAATTGGATTACAGTAACGCACATATCTCTAGTGTACGCAGCTTTACTTTTTTCCTCATTATTCTGTCTTTAATCTCATAATTCTGAACTTTTTCTTGGAAGGGGATCAGGACTACAAAAACGTGTTTTTGGGTCATGACTTTTTTTCCACAGAATTCTGAAAAACAAAATCATGAGCAATATCGGGGTTACCGATACAAATACATTACTGATTTGAGTCACCGCATGCTGCTGCAATGACTCAAATCATTGCATTGCTTCTGTGACTGGCCAATAGGATGTCTGTTATTATTAAATCCTGGCTGCGCACCAAACAAACCGATCAAGCAGCACTTGGAGTAAAGTTTTTCTATTGTATTCAGGCCTTTAGCTTGGTAATTTGTCGTGAGTGTCAGCATGTTGCTGATTCCCTCGGAGATGGCTCGGATGAATAGCGTGAAAGGACAACCCAAGTGTACAAGCGAATAAAGTATACACATTTTATTACCCTTCATCCCTTTATCTGTAGATGTGAAAGGGTCTATTCACTTGGCTGGGCTTATGCAGTGCACGAACAAGCAGCCAGTCCCATGTGTGCTAGCTGAGTTTGTCCATGTTCACTCCAACAATTGAGAGGGACAAAGGTGAACCAACTGATTTGTTGCAGTCGCTAAAATAATAGAGCAATTTCTTTCCTTAATGCTCACGGTCTGCTATTGACTCACACACACACACACACAGAAATACATAGACGACCAGGTCCACTGAGAACGGGCTGTTCGCTCAAATCATCCTCAAACAATGAAGTGCTGAACAGATCACATCAATCTCTCTCAAGAGAAATATTAGTTTCCCCCACCTTCCTTCCCCCCCACCCACACATAGTGGAAGAGGGCCGGGGTTGCGTATGTGTTTTTCTGCCTGGATTTGAAAGTGTGTGTACATGGCGTCTGGATGTGTGTAGCAGTGTGCAGTGAGCACAACGACAGAAAAAAAAAAACATTCTCAGCTTGTCTCAAATTTACCTCCAGTCCCCTACAAAGCTTATACAACTGGTAAAAACAGTGAAAGAGATTCCACCACCACGAGACATAAAACAACCTCTAACTGGCAGCTCGTGGCACATCAGTTATACCTTTATTTGTTGGCTGGGAGAGAAGTGAAAGAGGCCTTATTTTCACAGTTGCCTCGAATGGGATTTTACTGCAGTAGTAGTATTTAAATGAACTCAGTTAAATCAAATGAAGTCTATTTTTTGTTTAGCTTTTTAACACGTGGAAATCACATGGAGAGTAATACTAACTTATAAGACTCGTTTAGGGTTTAAAGAATTTTCTATCTTTATGCAGTTTTAACTTTCTTTTGTCTCTTTTTTGTTTCCAGAAAGTCATTCTCCCCCACCTTTTATTTTTTCCCACCCCCCACTAATCTCTGTATATTAGCTCTCAGGAAGGGAAAGCTCTCTCCATGTGTTCTGGCTGTTTTAATATCTGTCATCTTCATCCTGTGCTCCATCCCTCTGCTTCCTCCTCTCTTATTTTGGCTCTCTGTTTCCTCTTGTCTTCATATTTCACTCCATTGTTTGACTCCTCTGTCCTCATCTCCGTTCACTCTATCAGTCCTCGTCAGTGACCGACCGTAGACAACTCTGCGAGTTAGTGTGTGTGCGTACATGTGTGTATGTGTGCGCGTGTAGTTACGAGGGAGGACGGTGAGGTCTACGCCATGGCGAGTTGTCTTCGCATTCCTCATTTAGCTTGGTGCTTTTTGTCAGAGCTACCCAGGTTCTTTGACACTCTGTATAAACACACTGATTAGAACTAGAGCTATGGGACCAGTATGTGTGTGTTTGTGAGCATGCGTTTGTGTATATGTGTGTGTGTGAGAGGCCAGTGCCAAAAGCACACCTGTGTTTAGGTGTTAGCGCTGCAGCGACATCTTTCATCGGGCCATCTATTCCATTACGTCTGCTTCAAAAGCACAAAGATACACCCTTTTTTGTTGGGTTAATTTCCAAGAATGTCTAATTAACTTTGAGACTGCATAAAACACACCTGTGCATCATACTTTGATATCCATTAATCTCAAGACTGAATTGACAACATGCCCTTGGAGGCATGGGTTGGATAAATGCATGATGAAACATTTTTTAGCTGAATGAAAACTGAACTGAATCAAATGTTTCTCTTTAGAAAATAAATTCTGTGCTATGCGCAGGTTTTTCTCTCAACATGGTAGGATATTTGGCACCGAGGCGTTTAGGTAATAGTGCTGCAAACTTTGTTTCGGAGACTCCGATGGCCACTTTTTACACTGAATCTAAATGATTAGTTAATAATGAAGGAAAACAGCAGGAATGTTTTCTGCATTTATCCTTGGCACGGTCGATCTCTGAAACTCATTATTTAAACAGAGCCTAACACACCATGTTTTAAAGAACAAAGAAAGCTGGCTTGTGTTAAACTTAATGATAATGTACTTTTGTTTCACTCTGTTATGTTTTGAAAGGATTTTTTGTGAGCCTAGCAAGTGGTGGAATTTGCTTAGGACATGAAAGAGCATGCAGTCCTTCAAGTATATTGAAAGCTTAAATAACCATACTTGGAGACACCTAAATTTCGCTGGAAAGTGATGATACCAGGTATTTATTGGTGGAATTATCTTCTCCTCTAAATTTAGTCATAGCCAGTTTTGTGTCTCATGACGCTGCATTTAGGTCTGCACACAGGCCCGAGCAGGCGTTAAAGATCACCATCTGACAGAGCTAAATAAGAAGCTGCTGCTACTTCTTTTCTTTTTCCCTCTCATTGCAGTGATTGACCCGGAGAGCACAAAGCCAGAGGTTAATATTATCCACTTGAGATCGCCTCTCTAGTGAATAGATGCCCTGACCAGACACTAAAATTGTTTTCATACGTTGTGGGGTTTTTTAGCACCTTTGCACAGGTTGATCTGTATAAAAGCTGCCACTTTTTATTGGCAGAGAATTTCTAAAGATTTGAGCGAATATATAGAAAATATGTAAGTTTCTGTAAAGCATCTATTTTATTTTATTGTTTATTGCTTCATTAGTATTAATGTATTACTGTAGGGTCTTTACCTTACAATATAAAGCACAGTGAGGCGACTATTGTTTTCATTTGGTTCTATATGAATAAAATGGAATTAAACTCAATTTTTTAGTGATGGTGGAAATCTAAAACACACCATCTTCTATGGGGTACGTGACATTTCTACTCTGCATGCGTATATTAGCAGTTGTTGAGGCTTTCAGGATTGGCAGAAGGTTGAATTAAAAATAAAATATTTCTATTTCAACTGAGCCCTAAAGAAACAATAGACCTCATTACCCTCCTGATTGATTTGACTGCAGTGTATTGATAGTTTTTATTGTTTAATATGCTGTTGCTGTTCTAGCCTGGCATTAATTGCACAATGAGTGTTAAATAAAGTATTTGATTGATAAATTACTTTGACCCTATAAATACATATAATTTTTCAGTGTTTTCAACTTTTTTTATTTGGTCCACATTCTTATGGTTCTGTCACACAAGAGTAAAAATAGAAAGGGAAACTGTTTGTGGGTGTAAGAATTGGTGCTAGTCCAGTGATTTGCATTAAGTTCTAACATTTGGCAACTGATTGCAAGTAGTTGTGGTGATTATCTGCACAGGTCGTCTGGTTTCAGGCAACCTTTTCCCTAACAATAATTCTCAGGTTGGTTTGCAAGTATTTGCTGTCTAATTTATAATCACTGACAGATTGTCGTAGTCGTCTCGTTGTAATAGGGGATTCAACCCAACTGGTCCCTACATGGTTGTATTCTGGGTATATTTTTATGTCATTTTGCAGATAAATATCTTGCAACAATTACAGTGACCCCAATGGCAGACTGATAGCCGGCAGACTCCATCTTATCGATATTTTATTGCAATTTTGATGCTTCAAAGTTGCTTAAAAGATGGCAGTTGGCTGTGAGTGATCGCAGACCTGGTCTCTGTCTCCAAAGCAACCATTTCTAAGACAATGAGAGTGCAAGTTTGCTGCAAATTTTTGTCATAGTCATGGGTCTCCAACCACTTTTTCCCCCAGTGTGTGTAGAGAAAACTTATAATTGATCACATGTTACCCCGTGATAATATATGTCTATCTGCAAATGGTTTCAACCCCCATAATAACAATTTTAAAAAAGCTTTCGAAAAATTGGTTTGTGTCCGTTGTGTAGCGTTCCAGGCTTTAATAATCAATGCCAAAGTTCTGCTAAAAAAAATATTGCTCAATAAACGTATCAAGAAACGTCCCATTTTGATTTTTTCTCTTCTGTTGTGTTCTGCTCTCCTGTGTTCTGCTAATCTGAGCTTTGGCACTTTAACATATACACATCATTATTACATTCATCAAGATGTTACACACTCTTGATGGATTTATTTCCATAAACATTAACAAAAATAATAAATATGACACATAACAATTACTCCTAGTGTTACTAGGTTATCAAACTGAGTTATCTGGCCTATACATAATAACTGTCCACCAGCAGGAATTACACCGTGCTGCACACACACACCATCTAAACAGTAATCAGTGCTCACTGGGTGTTTAGAAAGTTACACTGGTGATTTAAGAGTGATTATGTTTTACTTTGAGTAGCTGAATATGTTTTAGAAGAGATTATTGTTCAGCTCACACAAAGAGAGTTTGGGATTTTTTTACCCAGCCCTTTGCATCACCTTGAATAGATTTATTTTACGCGCCTTTCAGAGCTTTAACCGTGAATAGCCAGCAATCCACACAGACCAATATTGGTTCCATTCTTAGACTATCACCTCTTCTGAATATCTGTGGTAGCTGTTGTACTCTTATTGAAATTCAGTATTTTTCGTGTTCTGACTGTAAAACCTGAAAGGCCAAGGTGGAACTAATTCTCTCAGCCTTGTTAGCGAAGGCTGTCGCACTTTGTTTGCGCGCTGCAGAAATGTGTCTCTGCCTTCCAAAGCTCGCCCATTCTCATTTCTCTATTTGCTTTTATGTCTCAAGTACATTATTTTGTTATTATCATTAACCAAAAAAGCCAGGCTCTCTCTCGCTCTCACTTCCAGGAGTGCGAAAATTGAATATTGCATTTAAAAGTCAATTTCCACGATGGGATTACGCAAATCAGCCTCTCCCTGTTTCACCCTTTTGCTTCCATTCATCTCTCAGTCATCCTCCTCCACCTTGATGCATCTCTTCATTTGCCGTGGTTTACTCTATTCATTTGAAGACATCTTTTTTCACGCTCAACAGCCAGACTCATGTTTTTCCACTTTGCATTATTATGTTGCTCCAGGCCAACCTATCTGTGTGTGTGTATGTGCTGCATATTTGTGTGTGTGTGTGTGTGTGTGCATATACAAATATCTTGTCCAGGCCCTTTTAATGGTTAAAAAAACCCTAAAAGCAATTACGACTCTAAAATTTAATGCTTTTGGTCAATGCAGTTTTATGATTAGAAGAGGGAGTTATTTATTTATCTTTCTATCTATTCATTTGTATATATCACCTTGAAAGAGTGGGAAGTGGTGAAATTGTGTCTGTGAAATGAGTTAGGACAAGAAGACGGGGGTGCACAAAGCACACATTATTTTCCCACAATCCCATCTCACTCTGAATCAACCTTTCTGTCATTCAGTATAGGTGAAAATATACTTTTGTGCATTATGAAATTCTGATCATAACAATCTTTCAGTCTGGTAAAAGATGGCACTATGGTAATAGCTGATGTACAGTGGATAGATTATTTGAAATTGTCTTGATGTGAAAACAGATTATATTTTACTTCCTGTTTGTCTCAGTGTAGAAATGCGACTGGTGGAAGGAAGATCTGAAAGGACAAGAGACCAATTTAAAGCATTGCAGTTGTTTACAATAAACTCATTGTCTGATCTCATTGCCTTTGAAATGGTTGCTTTGAAGATTGCACAAATGTCTCTGACCACTTGCATTCAGTTGTCGTCTTTAAAGCAACTTTGGAACTCCAAGACGGCGATAAAACAGCGATTATAGGAAGTCACACTGCTATCAGTTTGTGACTGGAGTTGAGTTGCCTATTTAAAACCTCATAGTTTAGTTCTGGTTAGTTTCATTTATATACTTCCGAATCAGAACAATAGTCACCTCGAGGCACTTTATATTGTAAGGTACAATAACACAATCAGACAACCCCCTATGAGCAAGCACTTGGTGATAGTGGGGAGGAAAAACTGCCTATCTTTTCTTTTTTTTTCTCACTAATGACTTGATGGTTTTAAATATATTATCTCCCCCTACACGTAATACATTTTCTGCATACAATAATGCACCTTGTGCATGGGTATCCATTTCACATTTTGGAGAGACAAAGCATGAAATGGACGTGATGGACCGCACAGAGAAGTGCAAAAAGGTGAGTGAAGAAGAAACAAGTGCTTCATGGGAAGACCTCGGCAGCCTAGCCTTTTGCAGCATAACTAAGGGAGGCTACAGAGTCACCTGATGCAGTGCTAGCTATAAACTTTATCAAACAAAAATTTAAGCCTAATTTTAAAAGTAGAGAGGGTGTCTGTGTTCTGAATCCAAACTGGGAGCTGGTTCCACAGAGGAGCCTGAAAACTGAAGGCTCTGCCTCCCAGTCTACCACAAGTAACCCAGCAGTCTGAGAGTGTTTTGATGGGGTGATATGGAACTATGAGGTCTTTAAATAAGATGGGGCTTGATGATTCAAGACCTTGTATATAAGAAGAAGGACTTTACATTTGATTCTGAATTTAGTCAAATAAAATGATGTCAGCATTTTGAACTGAAGGTGTTTCAGGGAGTATTTAGGACAACCTGATAATGATGAACTGCAATAGTTGAGCCTAGAAGTAATAAATCGATTTGATGCAGGGTGGTGATTTAACTGCAAAATTACACAGGCCGCTTGGTAACCTGGCTTTTGTTTGTGAATACATCAAGATGGCAACCACTCGAATCAAATCCCCCACTGCAAAGATGCAAATCACAGACCAGTTGTACTCAATGATGTAGAAGAAAACAAAAAAAGTCTATGTATTTATAGGGTCAAAGTATTTATCAATTGAAAACGTATTTAACTATAATGGTGCAATTAATGCCAGGCTAGGAAAACAACGGCATACACAAAAACTATAAAACTATCATTAGAGTGCAGCCAAATCACTCAGGAATGTAATGGTAATGAGGTCAGACTGATTGCAACATGGTGGAAATATGGCTGAATTTATTAATCAGACACGAATTAAACCTTTGCCAATCTGTCTGTGAGTGACTGCCTCCTAACAGGCAACCTAAGCAATGGCTATCACCCCGAGGTTGACGGTGTTGCATGTTCAAACTCTGGGAAATCAGTTGGTCATCACAAGTACTTACAGCTTTTTGCCAAAGTGAATAAATTGCACTGGAGAACCATCGTTCTTTTTTTCTTGTTGCAAAGAAATTGTCATCCTGAGCCAATAGTAAGGCTTTTTACACCACCACTCGCCACTGGCTTTATTGCACCTCAGCAATTATTTTTGAGCTCTGCAGCAGAGATGAAACACTATTCTTTGTAATGACATTTGAAGATGGTGGTGGGTGGGGCTGTCTAACACATCAGTCCAAAATCTAACAAATAATAAATATTATTTTATTTCCATACTCATCGAAGCATTCAGTTACTTTTCCTTGCTCTTCAGATGGGGGGTTCGTCATCCTGGAAGAGATCAGCCCATAGAAATGCTTTATCATAAGATCAATCTTTCAGGATAATTTCTGTGGGGAATGCAGTGACACTTCCCTCTAGTGGGATCAGCAGACACAAACCATGCCTCCTTCCCAGCAGGACAATCAATAGTTGTGAATTTAAGCAATGGATAGACTAATTTTGTTGTCATTATTAAAGTCATACACAAGATCCTGGATACAAGATATGAATCTGAGTCGTATTTAAGTCCGTCTAGGCTGTGTATATATGTATTCCCAACACAATAACAAAAACCTAATTCAGTCACACGCAGCATTAAAGTCCCTGTAGACTGAATGAACAAAATAATTGTATAATAAAAAACAGAAAGATGATTGAATTAACTGACAGCTATGACTGCATGTATGCAAAATTAACTCTGCTCGTGGGAATTGGCGCACAAATTGACATTCTCCCTGATCTTTGAACTTCTGTCCACCTGGAAATTGAGGTGCAAAATAATGTAGTGGAGTTGATTTGTGTGCATTGCAAGCAAAGTTTGTTATTGCCTTGAACTGAGGAAAAAAAGGCAGATAAGGCCAAAACTGGCTCAACATGCGGAGAAACGAAAAAAATAAACATATTGAGTGGAAAATTGAAAGAACGGTCTATTCATTATGTAACATAAAGCAATGCATGTGGATGCTGTTTCTATAATGGTTAACTGAGGAAACATGAGTGAGAAGCTTGCTGCAATTTTCTGCTTATATGTTAGTTGAAGTTATGTGGTATAAAAATGATAATTGGTAAACATTCATTTGATAATCAAAATTTCGCCGTGTTTTTTTAAGCACTTAAATAAGATTTTGCCACCCGGGTGAAACAGCTTTTGAACTCTGGCCTCATCATCAGCGCTGTGCCCGTCCGCCCCCCCCCCTCCTGCACTTCTTGCTGGTTTCTTCATTTTCCGCACCTCTCCAGACGGCATCTCTCGCCCGCTCCACTTTCCTCTCTGCTTGTTTACAGTAAGCAGGTCTGAGCAGGATGGTTTTACCTTTTATGGCCATTCTTCATCCACGGTAAAAGTTCGCTAATACAACGGTATGTTACCCACCTCCCCCTCCTTATTCTGACCTCCTAGATGGGGTACCAAGGGTTGGGTGTGCGTGCGCTCTTGCGCGCGTGTGCGTTTGTACGCGCACAGTGCAGATCACCAAGCCTGCGAGGCATTCAATATCTGATGTATGGTAAAAGCACCTTTTAAAAATGTCTCACTTGTCTACATAGACAGATAGTGGCTGAGGCAGTGGTTTGTTTTGAATGTCGGGCTGTATAAAAAGCTTCTCTCTGAAGTGTTTACGTTAGATTGGGGGTCCCAATGTCTGACATACCCATGCATTCACACATGCACACGTTCACAAAGCGGACAGGTGTTATTGAGCGGGACCTTCTGTGAACACGTCCAAATATTCAAAGGAGGAATGAGCAGGAGCAGGAGAGAAAGAGACGACATGCAGCATTGTGCAGGCATAGTAAGCACGCAAAAGAAATGTCATGTTTCAAAGCAATGTTAATTAATATGTAAAGACAGAATTAACTCCCTTTCTTACTTAAGCCCTGTAATTCCAGCATACACTGCATAGCATCAATTAAAACCCTTCAGACCTTCTCCACTGATGCTCTTTGCTGCGTGTCAAGGCCGGCACGCTGGCAGGATTCATCTCCGTGAATTCTCACTGCCACTATGAGCTATAAACATCTCTAGTTAAACTAATTCAGGAAAAAAAAGTCTTATGCTGGTGTGTATGTGGTGCTTTTGTGACTTTGTATGCTTTATTAATATGACTGAATAGTTGTTTAGGGCCTAAGTGCAGCAGAGGGTACTTAAGTTAGCCACAGGGTGTGCTGGGATTTGACCTCCAGTGCTTACAAAACGCTGACCTGCATATGTGTGTGTGGTTTTGGAATGCCAGTGTCAAGGGCCTGAGAAACAACCATGTACAAACAAACACAGGCTCGTCTTTCCCTGTTGCCCTCCTCCGGTCCCTATCACTCCCATGAAAACACACACAGTGTGACTGCATGAGAGCGCTGTTTATTGTCTCAGTGTTAACTCACATTGATGCCATATCTGCCCTGTGTAATTAGATTTACCTTTCCTTGTTTTTCTTTCTTTCTCGTTCAGCCCTTTTCCTGCCTGTTGCCTCGCCTTTCTCCTTCAAAGCTGTTTTTCTTCCATGAGTGGCCTGCAAGGAGCAGGAGAGAAGGCTTCAAGCTCCACCCACTTCTTCTTGCGTTGCATCTAATTTTATTTTGTCCTCCTCAGTTTATTTCTCTTTTTTTTCCCTTTCCTTACCATAACTATGTCATCTGTCCTCTGCTGCTTTCATTTTCATGGGAATAGCAGCACCCTCCGGTTCCTCCCAGAGCACCGCCAGCGGGATCAGCTCTCTCCATTTCACCTCACCTCACCTCACCCGAGGGGGATGTCACCCTTACCTGGAGGGGTGGTATACCTTGCTGTGGGGCATACCCCACCCAAACACAAACATAACGCTACATTTCAGGGTGAAGAGCCTCCGCTGAGAGCGCAGTGCCTCTGCGGCACAGTTGAGAAAGAAGCACGCTAGCTTGTTTTCCCCGCAGAGCTGAGGTTGCAACCCGCTGTCATGAGACATGTTGCGATCTCTCTGTAGTTGTTTTGCCTTTTATGCATTCCCTCCTTCCATTACATCTTTCTTCTCCTCACCAGTAATGCTCTCTGTGCTTTTAGATTGGAAACACTCACACTTTGAGTCTCCTCAGGTACTCAGAGAAACATGCACATGGCAACAGCAAACCCAAAAGTTTATTTTAATAGTCATTATCTTATGACACGAAGAAAACGCTTCCACACAGTTTAGTTTAAAGTAAACGGTAGTGCGTCTGTGTGTGGACACGAGTGTTTCTGTTTTTGCGGGTTGGCAGCTGATTTTAGCAACACTCTTTTTCAGTGATACAGTCTTTGGCTCTGTTTTGGAAAGAATAACTAAAAATGTCCCAGTGCTGGTTGAAGTCACCCGACATGCCAGCTATAAACTCCTCTTATGGTAGTGTGTACAGTACTCTGTGTGTGTGTGTACATCTATGAGGGCTATGCCACTTTGTTTTTCCCTCTAGATTTAAAGCCTTACATGGAGACAAACAGACACCAGAAGCTACATGGAAGTTCCCCAGACAGGTTTTTGTTGTGTGTGCATGTGTGTGTGTCATTCTGTGTCGTTGTATACACAAACCTTAGAGGCCCATGGGTGAAGGCTATCATATCAAAGGTTCAGTGAGTGGGGATTAAGTATCACTCCCCTGCTAGAGGAGGTTTGGTCCAGTTTAGATGTGACAACAATAGCTGGCAGAACATTAGACTGTCACTAGAGGGGCGAAACCCAGTCTGTCATGCCCTGAAGTGCATGTGTTTGATTCTCTTCAGTTAAAATGTGATGGGTCCTGTGTTGCCAAAAATGAACATCTATCACATCAGTTACTCTCACCTGGTCGACTCTTGTTTTTTAATATGTCTTTGAATAGTGAGACAGGACTGGAAGTGAAAGACAGGAGAGTTAAGTGCAAGAAGGAATGAAAAGAGAAAACTACTCCACCACCCCCCCTTTTCTCTCTCCCTCACCTCTTCCTCCCCAGCCCTCCCCTCTGGGGAATGTTTTGGGGCCCAGCTCATATTTTGTTTGCACAATGCATTCCTGCAGGCTCTTTATTTATGTCAATCTTCCTTTTGATCAGAGTCCGGTTACCACCGGTTACCCACTCGCTGCTCCTGTGAGTGAAGGAACCCACCTGTGATGCAGGACTTGTGTGTTTGTGTACGTGTGTGTCTTTGTGTGTGTGTCTGCAGGAGTCTGGGGCCTTCGTTCCAGGGCAAGTTTACCATCAATTAATATGGCTAAATGATTCCCTCACGTGGTAAAGTATTTATGTAAGGTGATCTGGTTGGTGGTGGAGCCCCGGACATCTGGCTGTGATCTGAATCACAGATGGTTCTACCTGCACGCAACTAGGTACACACACACACACACAGACACACACACACAGCAGTGAGGTATGTTTTGTGTTTAAGTGGAGAGCCCTGTGCATGTTCTCTGTATTTTGGGCACCACTGCTGCTGGTTAAAAAGAAAGGTTCAGCTTGATGCACGTACGCACTGCTGAGAGCAGAGGTCACGCATGCTCGCTCTCTGGGCTTGGTGAGCAGAACCACTTAAAAACAAAGGAAAAGCAAAAGAAGCATGCAAAATCAAAAACGAAAAGATTCATATTTTTCTAAACAACTACACCCACCCGCTAATATTGGACTATAAATCTGCTGCGCAGGTCATGATAATAATAATTTTAATGATAATGGAGAAAAGTTATGGTTTTCTAGCACAGAAAAGCTTTTCTTCTTCTTCTTATGCAAGCAAGTTTCTGCCTTGGCGTGTTTATCTAGCTATAAAGTCTTCCTCTGACAAATGACAAATGCTAAATGTATTTAAACAAAAGAGTTGTGCAATGTCTGTAGTTTCTGCATGTTATTTTACAGTCTGACTTGAAATTTTCTTATCCCTCCTTCTTGTTTATTTTTGCTCTTTCACGTCCTGGCTCGCATAAAACAACCCGTGTCACACTTCCGTGCACATTCGTGTGCTGATAAAGAGTCTTATCTCAAATGGCATTTACTGTACATCGATCAGTAACCTTTCTATTCGTGCCAAGATGGAAATAATCTCATAAATAGAACAATTAAGCTTCCCAAACACAAACAGTGTGTACATACTTACATAACAGTATTGTAAATTCTAATGAAATGCTAAAGGTCTTGTAAATAGAATGACACAAGGAGCATGCTTTCACCTCTTACATTAAATGTTATTGTATTATACTTTGTATATTTGGTGAGATATATGGACATAAATACTGAGATATGTTTCTGTATATTTTCTCCTAAAAGTTTTGGCAAAGGTTAAATGTCAATTACAGTGTCACAGACTAAACTTCAGGGGTTTGTTCATGCAAAAATGTTCCCTTCTAAAAGACCACAGAGAGGGGAAATGGGCAGCATCAGACATTACATACATTGATGGAGTAACAGTCAACCCCTAAAATGTTACAATTTTACACTTCAGCATAAGTTTTTCTTTTCACGTTACATTGAAAACGCTGCTCATGGAAACCAGAAGAAGGATGTGGCTGTACCGGACAACTCCCAGGTGTGAAAGAGAGAGCTTCTACAAACATGGGATGGGCTGTTGCTGAAAACTCTAGATGAATAAAGGTGAAAATACTAAAGTAAACACGACTAATTTTAATTTGCTCCCCTGTTTTCCCCTCATGGGTGATCGTGTAAGTGTAAAAAATAAAAAGGAGGCTGTTCTTGGCTTGAAGAAAGACGAATGCCTGTGAATCTTTCCTTGAAAACAGCCCTCTCTTCTGCACTCTTCCTCATCTCCCCCTCCTCTCCATCCCTCCATCCTGAAAGAGCCCTCAAGAGATGTGTGTACCCTCTCGCCGCCTGTATCCAAATAATTAATCCAAAGCAATTACTCTCCTCCTTCATCTGTCCGTCGGCCCGCTAACAAAACATTTCGACACGTGTCCTCATCACTCCCCTTTAATTAAGGCAGAACTATTTATCACTCCCCTTTAATTATCCTAGCCTGTTTATCAGTCCGCCTTTAATGGAATAGGCACCAGAGAGATACTCGTACAAAACACACCCCGCTACGCTTTCCTCGCTTCTGCCAGTTTTGAACTCGAGAAGGGAAAGAAAAAAAATACCCAAAACAACAAAAAACAATTAGTCAAGGAAGGAAAGAAAACAGAGAATTAAAAGGAGAGAAAATCAGAGAGCTGAAGGAGATATAAGTTGTTGTTTTGCTTCCTCTCCTGGCAATCAGGGTGATGGCCACACTCACACACTCTGCTGTGCTTTTGTTCCCCTTGCAGAAAGCTTCCGCAGACTCCATGCAGTTCACACTGAGTTCAAACACACACACACACACGCACGCACAAACGCACACACACAAACTGAGATCAAACACACCTCCACAATAGTTCTTTTGTGTTCAGTAACCATGGTTTCTGTCAGGTTTAATGCCTAGCAACATGTGTCACGGGGCAACCACTCACCGAGAAGGGGAGGGCGCCTGATACACTTCATAACGGCACAAGTGTTTGACCATGAAACAAATTTTACTGTGGTGGTGCTAGCTTAGCGGAGCAGAGTTTAAACGCGGAAGTAGAAGTTTTGTTGTTGTTTTTTCACTCTCAACCTACACATAATGCATGATGTCAGCATGGTCTGACATCACGCATTATGACACATGCATTTGTGTATGTGTGAATAGCACACACTGATCTCTATCACAACCACATCAAGGACGTTGTTTTGCCTGTCTTCTCGAGCCGTATATTAACAGAGTTGTCCATCAGCCTTTAAGCAGCTCAGACAGCACAGAAACCCACAGCAGCTCCTGAATCACACCCAGATAGAGTGCTCCTCCCCTGGATCCAGAGCTCATAGGCCTGGCTGAGGCTGGCTCTGCCTGGGAGCAATTTGGTGAATGGAAATTGTAACCACACATGGACTGGGTCGCACACATACACACCAGGACAAACATACATGTACATATACACACACACACACAGAGACACACATGCAAACAAGCTGTTGGTAGGGTCAGAAGTCTAGGTGTCACACCCTGTCATTGCAGATTAAGTTATGCAAAGTGAGGTGGTCAGGCAGCCAACCCCTAGGGCTTAACAAGCAGGAAACACTAATTGGGTCGGCTTGCTGATTGCCATAATTGCTCCTGTGAGTGTGCGTGTATATGTGTGTATGTGTGCACATGACTGACTGAGGGAGGAAGGTTGAACAACCTGCGAGGTGGCAGCTTTCAGCATGGACCGTTACCCTCTAAGGAGTAGAAGAAGAAAGGGAGACTCTGAGGAAAGAGAAGGAAGGAGAAAAGCAGGGTTAAAAATCTAGGAGATTCACAATAAGCCTTAAAAACTAAAACATTAAAAGGTAATTTATTTAAAAATGTGAACAACGTACGCCATAGGAGGCAAATGTGCATTTTTTTTATGCTTGATAATATAATATATGATGAGATCGCAGCACTGTGCACATGGCTTTGTAGAAAAGCCCTTTGAATTTGCAGTATTTTGCAATTTGAGAGCTTGTTTTCAAACACACTGAGTGGTCAAAACGTGTGATTATAATTATTTTATCTCATAGTAACCAACAAAAGGAGAAAAATAATCAAGGGATGAAAACAGACAAAACAAACTGTGGTAATAAACTGCAAAAATACATTCCGAGAGTCGCTTTACCTGAAAACCTTAAAAGCTGATGCCTTTGAATAAAAAACCATTAAGAGCTAATTTTGGTAATCAACCACATCCAGCTAGCATTTGTTTTCAACTTGTGTGTAAAAATGTTGAATAGACGTCACATGATGATGTAAGGAGTGGGGAAATGAAGCAACAAAACAAAATCACAACAGCAACAAAAAGATATTCATATTTCAGGTCACATTTCAAGAAAGAGCTGCAGTAGTTTGATCAATTTTAACAGCACTAAGTTCATGGATATTATAGAAGAGACACTCAATTAGCACGAAACACTCTCATAATGTAAACCTTATTCTCTTTATTGTCCAGCAAAATAAGATTTTTCCGTTAAGAGTTATTGTAAATTATAAATGGTTGACTGTGAAATAATACTTTAAAAAGGAGAAATTTACAGTTTCTCTTTAGCTTTGAAATAAATAAAGGAATACACAGACATAGAGACAATACCATAAAAGATACTGCAACACAATGAAAGCATCATTTCTTCCCCCATATACCTTCTCTGTTACCCTTTCAGATATGTTCTTACCTTTTATTGTTCTCTAGAAAATGACAGGAATTGTGTGAAAAATTTTTTTCCCAGTCCTTCCAAATGTTTGGACGCGGCACCATTATTATAGACATAGTGGGAAAAAAGCTGAATTTCTAATTGAAAAGCTTTGAAAAGAGAATGTGAAAAGCATCTCATGTACGCTGATTTGTCTTCTCTTGGACTGAGAAAACACAACGCTTACATAAGAAATAAGAAATACCTAACATATATGTGAGGTGACTTTATTAACATAGTGATTAATTCAAGGCTGAAAAAAAACATTCAGTAAATCGAGTGTTAAATAAGCTAAATCATGGCAAATTACAGCATAAAAACAGCTGGAAACTGTGGAGCCACATATTTTTCTATTGAAATTCCACGAGTAATCAAACAGATGCTTCATGTCCTCATGGCACACTGTTTATTAGGAGTAAAATAACCCTTCAGTTCATTTATCATTGATTGTTATAGTAAAATGTTGCCAAACACTCTTTTAAAGCTTTATTCTCTGGTATTCCAAGTTGTGCCTTTGACCTAGAAAGAAGTTTCCCACTACAAGTATTCGTCAATATTACAGCATAAATAATCTCTATATTTTTATTCTAACACATGTCACTGCATCTTCTTTGCAATTTCTTGCTTTCCTACTTCTTTCTCCCTTGCCTTTACCTTAATCTCTCTCTCTTATACACAGTCGCACACACATGGATGTCCCCTCCCGCACTGCCTGTGTCTAACTTCCTCACTTAAAGTGTTCTGGATAGTTCAACTTGTGAAGCTGAAGTAACCAGCACACTCCACTAATTGCCTGCTTTCGTCAGCCCTACTCTGACATGCACACACACACACACACACGCGCATACGTGCACTTACACACTTCCTATGAGGTGCTAGCGCCCAGTGTGGCTAACAGCGCACAGCTACAAAGGCAGCGTTGGACCCCTTTACTCGGTTTGCCGGTCTCTGTGCAAGTGCTCCCAGCAAGCCTGCTGGATTTTAGGGTTTAGTATCCCACTGAGCGAGAATAATAAGTGTATGTTTCTAATCTGTGTGCATGGCTGTATGTGTGCAGGTGTGAGTGTGTGCGCATGTGTGTTTGTGTGCAACTGCAACGCTGGAGAATAATGAGTGTGTGTTGCTAATCTGGGCCCTAGGAGACTACCTCTCTTTGCTCCTCGAAGACTGTCTCAAATCAGTGGCCTCTCTCTCACTCCATCTCCTCTCACTCTCTGTATGTAGGCTAATTTAGCACTGGCTTTGATGCGTTTTCCTGCGGGCCTGCTTTTCTCATATCCAAATGCAGGGATTAGCCGGCTTTTATTCTCCAAAGCCCATCTCATCCTGTTCTCCCTTTTTCTGTCTGGTTGCAGTCTTCCCGACCCTCGGAAGCAGTGGCAGGGACTTAACAACCTGACAACAACTGCTTTGTTGTTGTGTTTTTGTGTATCGGTTGTTAGCTTAGGCACTTAGCCCTTTGTGGGCCTGGTATTTGCTTGTGCGTTCTGGGGATACATGTCAGTAGGGAGCAGAATGGAGAGGAGATTTACCAGGGATGACAGGAGAAAGAAAAGATGAGTTGAGGTGAGGAGAAACGAGTGTAGGAAATGAAAAAGGAGAGTAATTTAACAGCCACTATCTTGTTTTAAGATTCATTAGGAGGAATAATGGGAAATTATGTGGAACTAAGTTACGTCTCTGGGTGACATCATGAATCCCTTTGTAGGGAGCTTTGTGTGGGTATTTCTGCATGTTTGTGTGTGTGTGTGTGTGCGAAAGAGAGAGAGAAACGGAAAGAGATGGCAGGTCTCTTGGTGATATTCTAAATCCCTTTGTAGAGACAGGGACTGTCACTTCTGAGTGTGTGCGTGATGAAAGTGAGTGTTAAGCAGCAGACGCAGCCAGCATGCTCCCACAGCGACAACACACACACACACACACACACACACACACACACGCACACACACACACACACGCACACACACACACACACGCATTTAGATTGAGAAAAAGTCTCTTGATGATCTTTCAACAGATCTGCAGAAGTGGCTTAGGCAGCTAGGGCACCTCTGGGACTCTTCACAGACACACACATTATGTACCACACATAAATACACTCACCTTTCAAACGTATCCAGCACTCTGTCACACGGGTGAAGATTCATTTATATAGGATGACAGCGATGGGGATGAAGATCCCACTTTCAACAATCATCATAAATACTGACATGTTAAGCACACCTCTAAATAGGATTGATTTTTCAGTATAAGCATGAACTACAGGTAGTAAAGGAAATATATCACAATGGTCACATGGATTGTGCTGATTATATTTGATAGTTTGATTGATTTGATTTGATTGTACATTTCTGATATTGCAAGTTCCCATGGTCAAGAGTCTGAAAGAATGGACAAATTCAAAATAAATACATAAAGTCGCTCCATCTCGTCCACCTGACTGTTAAATTAAGTTTTGCATGCAACATCTAAACATTTAATAAAAAAAAAAAAAAACATACATAATTAGCAATTTTGGGAAACCATCAACTAGTCAGCTGACCTGTCATCTGAAGGAGAGGAGCAGTGTTTTGGGGGAGTTCCAGTGAAGTCAGTATATCCAAAGAGTGGATAATGGATATCTGGCTTCAGGCATATGGACTGTTTACCTGAACAAAAAGCATACTGAAAAGTGATTGGTCAAAAGCACTCTGCATATCAATATGCATAATCTGTTTACAGAGATCATGTGACAATGAGCAGTCATAATGGTTGTATATGCCAACATGCTGCCATTTTTAATCACACCCCCTGATGACAGTGCTTTTTTTGAGGTGTTGGCGCAGGCAATGTTTGAGAACAGTGTCAAGAAGGAGATCCGAAACAGGGTGCTAGTTTCTATTGATGTAACGTTAACCTGTGATGTTTCAAGGGAATAGAGGTCAAGTGTTTAGAGCCATCCGTTATGAAGGTAGCCGACCTGTAAATCATGTTCACGGTCTTTGCATTTATATAATGAACAATACTACTTATGCACTACTTATTCTTCTTAGTGTTTTCTTTTTGTATTCTCCTGTGCTCTTGTTAGATCTTGTTCCTTTTTGGGGGATTTTCATAATAGCTTATGGCCTTTTGAACAACGTGGCACGAAAGGCTGGGAAATTAGGAGGTATACCTGCACAGGTTAATAGTGAGCAGTGGTATTTACATTCATCCTTACATGCAAAAGCTCCCTGGTTCAAGAAGCCAGAGGATCACAAGCTAGTGTAGTCCTAGTGCCGGAGCCAGGTCTGGGAAAATGGGAGTGTTGTGTCACAAAGGCCATCCAGCTTGAAAAGTCTGTGCCAAAGCAGATTTCAGCAGGTTTTAACAGCTTACATATAAATAAGCTAATGTATTATAATAAATTATTTCTAATCTGAAATGTAATTTATTTGTAATGTGCCAGATCATACTGGGAGACTAAAGATCCTGCCCTTCCATCCACGTTCAGATAAATCTGTATAAAGTCATCATCATCTCGGACTATTTTTAAACATCACTTACCCATCATCGCCCTTCTGCACTAGCATGCTGTCTCTTTCTCCCTGTTGTTGTTGTGTGCGGAGCCTCATGATTCTATGCTCTGTGTTGACGGTGATTGAGAGCGACCTTTGACCTCTCCAGCTCTATGGAATTCCATACATGGTATGTCTGTGACCCTCTAACCTCCAGCTGCGCTCTGATTCTATTGGCTGAAAGGCTCCCTGTGCTGCGCAGCAAAGTGCCGCCAGTCAGAATCAAGAGGTCAGAGGTCAAGACTTGTGGAAATGAGGCAATGAAGTATAGTCTGCCATTTACAGCAAAACCACAATACGGTCATTCTGTACTGACAGTGAGAAGAGCATGACAGACAGAGGAGAGAATTTAAGAGCAACAGAATGCAGACGACTGTTTTTTTGTGTGGCGAAACTAAATTGACATAACTGAGAGTCGTTGGCAAGCCTTTTTTTTCTATGATCCAAACCAGGCTCGAGTTTAAAATGACTGTGCTGGTTTTCTGCAGCGTGTATCTTTTTTTAAAAAAATGTCTTGTTTACTGCAGAAATATTGCAATGAAACATCTTCAAGAAAGACACAAGCTGTTTAGCTGCGTTATCTAAATATAAGGTGGTTTAGGTTACCATATTTGGTGGTAAACCCAAAAGTTCATTGTGAAAATTGGCAAGCTGTCACGAATATTTACAGCCAATAATGACGGACAAGGGTTGAAGTTTAATCTAGTGGTGTAGCAGGGTAATTGGACTCATCTCAGACTAACTCCCAAGTTGATTTGAAATGTTTTCTTTGTGGACAGTGACCTGTGGCTCTGAGGTTCACTGCTCTTTGTGGAAATGAAGAAACTGCATAAAAATCGACCAAATCTGAAAGAATTTCCCTAAAGCGATTAAATGTTTTACCACGCAAAGCTCATCTTAACATATCAATGTTGCATTAAAATCAGATCTTAGTAACCCATGTTGTCATTTCTTGAAACATCTACTTCAGTAAATAAAACAGTGCACGCTCTATACAACTCCATATTCATTTAACCTCCATATGTACATCAAGTCCACAAAAGCTGTAACCTCTAAGTTTTGCCTTTGAGCTTATAGACACTTCAAAGATATAATTACTTGCGCACAGCACAGCATCAGTGTCCGGACTGTCCAAAACTTTTTATGATTCCTCTGTAGTCAAAGTGTACATCAAGCACCCTCTCCTCCAACAACCCCACCCCAAGCCCCAAACTTCTTCCTTTGTCAGAATGAAATTGCCCTCCATCTCCCCGACGCAGGCACGTGGGGGTGGAGGTGAGGCTGTCAGTAGTGGCAGCACCTTGCTTTGGAGTAGCCTTGATCAAGGCCCTAGATTGGACATGAACACGGCACGCTCGTCTCCTCAAACCGCTCGGCCTGTGACACTGTTACAGGACAGGTTGACAGACAACGCCTTCGCCGTCTCCCTTCAAGGCCTTTGAATGTCCTTTAAAACAGGCAGGTGAGGCAAGTGGAGGAGAAACAGAGAAATGCTTCCTCTTTTTGTGTTGAATCTGACATGTCAAAGAGTAAAGATTCTTCTAGATCTGGTCTTGGGACTTGCTTTTACTTCTTCTTTCTGTTCCTTTCATGTCCTCTTAAAGATAAAGAATGATCTATCTATCTATCTATCTATCTATCTATCTATCTATCTATCTATCTATCTATCTATCTATCTATCTATCTATCGTTATATCTAATGTATATAACTTACTAGAGCTAGAAAGAGAGAGGAAAAGGTCCAGAAAAGAGCTCTAAAATAACTGTCATGCAAGTGGACAGGCAGTGATTAAGGATTTAACTGATCATCCTGCAGCTGACAGTGAACTAGCTATTATCTAGCAGGAATCAAACACAGCTCAAAGCCCTGGGAGGCTCTCTGCGCCTCTCAGCATCTCTCAGCTCCTCTCAGAGGCCTGGCCAACATGAAAGGAGACGTCAGGGTCTGGCAGCTGACAAGCCACGGATAGTGAGAGAGAGAGAGAGAGAGGAAGAGTAAGGTAATGAGATCTTTATTTTGGCCGTTACCCCTGGGACTGTTGATCTTTGTTGTGGTGATGTGCTGCGGATTACAAAGACCCGCACTGTTTGTTTATGTGGGAATCCACTGCCTGTGTGTGCGCGTGTGCGTACGAGTGTGTACATGTTGCACGTCACTCAAAATTAGCGAAGTAAAAGTCATTCATTAATCTTGCACCGCCTAAGAAATGACAGGAAACTAGATGCTACCAGATGAATAAAAGTAAGTCTTATTGAGATGGTGGTGAGAACATAATTACAGTCAGAGGGAAATCAGTGAATTGGTCTGTTTGTGTGAGTATGTGCGTCTGTGTTATGTTGGTGTGGTTACGCTGTTTGTATTCTTCCTCATCAAAGGCCTTTCCATTACACAAGAGACTTTACACTTGATCCTTCTGTTGATCTCCCTATTGAAGTATGTGCTTCTGTACGTGTGTGTGTACTATGCAGCACCATGCAATGCTTAATTCTTTGCACTCCAGTCGTTCGAGTTTGCATCTTGTAGTTGTTATACGTTGATTAATACCAGCACTGGTTTTCCACCATTTGAGATAAAGCACTAGTAATTGGATAGAAGAGGCAGTGAAGAGAAACCCACAGGATTTGCTGAAATCTAAACTATAATGTGAGGTAATAGGGAACTTTTTGATGAATTACTATCACAGTCTTCACGTACTTGTACTGTGATGTTTTCGTAGTACACTAAGTGCACTTTGTAGCGTACTCTCTTGTGTAGTGTTAAAATTTCGATGGGGTGGCATTGTCTTAAATTGAACAGAGCGAGCTGTGCACTTAGCAGAAAATAAGACTGCCAGGCTAGCTGTAACAGTCTGTGAAATTTGGAAACTTGTTGAGCGTGTGACCACACATGATTCTAAATGATTCTACAGTGAAGATAGCAATTTAATTTACAGCATAAACACCAAACACGACTCATCAGTGGTTTAAAAAAAATATGTCGCTTCTACTTGTGGCTCAGTCACACCAGACTGAAAATAGGACAGTGACCTCTTTGTGACTAAGAAAAATTGGTAGTTACTTAATGATTGCATTGGATTTATTTTTGTCGCCGGTTGAGGTTGAGTTTGAGCGTCCAGCACCCTCTACCTCTAGACGACAATGTATGATTGCAAGGTGATTGCACATGTTACCTGGTGGGAGCAGTTAGATTTTGTTGACCTGTGGAGGTAAACACAGACGACACGAGAGCTCTCGATTAACACTCCTCGTTTATTACTCATCACCACACAACTGAACACTTTTCCCTCCAAAACATAGCAACAACACTTCCTGAGAACTGGGTGTGAGTGGAGCCCTCCAGTGGTCCACCACACATGCCCCCCCCGAACACCCAGTAGGGTCATCCCCTAGTCCAGAACCCTTGCTTTAATTAAACGTCCAGAACGGCTGAACCGGGGAGGTGGAGAGCTGGCTGAGGGGAAACGAGCCTGAGGACCAGGCTGGCATGGGCGGCCAGGAGAAGCTGAAGATAGCTCGGGCCCCGCCAGGTGGGGGGTGTTCCCAGAGGAAGAAGCAGGGTTGTCCAGTCCAGTGGAAGTTGGGCGGCCACGGCGGGGGGCCTGTGCCGGCACCAACTGATCATCCTGCAGCACATGTGCCGGTTTAAGTCTGTCAATAGAAACAGTCTCCTGACGACCCCAAAGTCCAAAAGGAAATGCTTCCGGCCCGGTTGAATAACCCTAAAGGGGCCGTCATACAGTGGACGCAGCGGAGGCCTATGAGCGTCATGCCTGACGAAAACAAAGTGCGAAGAGTCCAACGACCTCGGAACAAAGGTGTCGGGCAGACAATGGTGCACTGGGCCAGGAAGAGGAAAACGAGTCTCTCGGGGGACGGAGAGACAGCACAGAGGGAGCGAAGCACGGGGGTGGGCTCTCGGGCAAGAATTCCCCAGGGACCCGGAGGGGCTGACCGAGGACAAGTTCAGCCGAGGAAACCCCGAGGTCTTCTTTAACTGCGCAGCGCAACCCCAGTAAAACCCATGGAAGGCGGTCAACCCAGTTGCCATCTGTGAGAGAAGCACAGAATGCGGCCTTAAGCGACCGGTGGAAACGCTCGCACATCCCGTTGGCCTGCGGGTGGTACGCAGTGGTTCGGTGGACCTTGACGCCCAGGCCGTCAGCCATGGCAGACCAAAGCTTGGAAACGAACTGGGGGCCCCTGTCTGAGGTGATGTCGGCGGGGGACCGAAACGCGAAACCCACGTTGACAAAAATGCCCTGGCTACTGCTGCTGCTGTAGTGGACGCCAGAGGCACTGCCTCAGGCCAGCGGGTTGTGCGGTCCACCACAGTCAAAAGGTGCGTGAAACCTTGTGACTGCCTCAGGGGACCAACCAGATCCACATGTACATGATCAAAACGCCTCCCTGGAATGCGGAAGGAGTCGAGGGGCGCCTGTGTGTGCCTATGGATCTTAGCGCGTTGGCATGGGATGCACGCTGCTGCCCAGTCCTTCACCGATTTACGAAGGCCCTGCCAAACGAACCTAGAGCTGACCAGCTTGACCGGACGCCCGGATGAGAGAGTGCGTGTACGGAGTCGAAAACGCGACGACGCCACGAAAGTGGAACTACAGGGCGTGGAAACATCACAAAGCAGGCTAGGCCCGCCGTTCCACACGGGTCTGTCCTCCAGTACAAGGCCCGTTTGCTCAGACCGAAGGGCAAGGACGTCCGGGTCCGCCCGTTGGTCAGCAGCCATAGCGTCAAAGTCTATGCCAACATAAATGGGAGAAACCAGCGCGCGGCATAGACAGTCAGCCACGCAGTTGGACTTACCAGCCACGTGCTGAATGCCAGTTGTGAACTCGGAAATGGCTGCCAGCTGGCGATGCTGGCGCCCGCTCCACGGGTCAGAGACCTTGGACATCGCGAATGTCAAGGGTTTATGATCGACGTATGCGGTGAAACTCCAACCCTCGAGAAAAAAACGAAAATGCCGGGTCGCGCGGTGCAGGGCCAGCAACTCCCTGTCAAAAACGCTATATTTGTGCTCACTGTCCCTAAGCGTGTGACTGAAAAAGGTAAGTGGTTGCCAGACACTGGAGACCCGCTGCTCCAACACTGCACCCACCGCCACGTCCGACGCTTCGGTGGTCAACGCAATCTCCGCCGACGGAAAAGGGTGGGCCAGCAGGGCGGCGTTTGCCAGCGCGGCCTTGGCCTCAGAAAATGCCTGGATGCGTTCAGGGAGCCAATCAATCGGGTCCTTAGCAGTTTTACCCTTCAAGGCAGCATAGAGAGGCTGCAGCAGGTGCGCAGCTCTGGGGAGAAAGCGGTTGTAGAAATTGACCATCCCCAAGAACTCCTGCAGCGCTTTAACGGACGCGGGACGCAGAAAAGCCGAAACGGCCCGGACCTTGTCCGGCAACGGAACCTCACCGTCAGCGGAAATGCGTTGGCCCAAGAAATCCAGAACCGGCAAGCCGAACTGGCACTTGGAGGGGTTGACGATCAGGCCGTGTGCCGCCAAGCGCTGGAAAACCTGATGCAAATGTGATGCGTGCTGACTCTCAGAACAGCTGGCCACCAATATATCGTCAAGGTACACGAAGACGAAAGGCAGCCCGCGCAAGACAGAGTCCATCAACCAGTTTTTGGAACGTCTTCGGCGCGCACGGGAACCTGGTGATACCCCCGCAACAAGTCAATTTTGGAAAAAATCGAGGTGCCGGCGAGGTGGGCGGAAAAATCCTGTATGTGGGGAATGGGGTAACGGTCGTTCTCCGTGACATTATTCAAACGGCGAAAATCCCCACACGGCCGCCACCGACCGTCGGACTTGGGCACCATGTGTAGCGGAGAGGCCCAGGCACTATTCGAGCGCTGCACAATGCCGAGGCGCTCCATAGCGGAAAACTCTTCCCGAGCGATGGAGAGTTTCGTGGGGTCGAGGCGGTGCGTGCGTTTGAACACCGGGGGACCGACCGTCGGAATATAATGTTCAACCCCGTGCTTCGTTGCCGTGTTTGAGAAATTAGGAACAGTCAGTGAAGGGAACTCAGAGAGCAAACGCTGAAAAACATTCCCAGAAGTCACCAAATTAGCCCGATTCAGGGGCTCGATGGCGCGAGTGAAACAGGGTACTGAAGAAAAAGACTGGGCGTCGATTAAGCATCTGTTAGCAGTCCGTGGGCACAAAGAAAATCAGCGCCCAAAATAGGTACGGAGCTAGCGGCAACAACAAAGGTCCATTGGAAATCCCGACCATGAAAACAAACAGTCACGAACCTTTCCCCAAACGTTGCGATGGGAGAGCCATTAGCCGCAATAAGCTGCGGTCCGCAGCCCGCTGCTAAACTGTCGGCGCCGGACGGGGGAAGGAGGCTCTTCTGGGAGCCGGAGTCGACCAGGAAACGTCTCCCGGAGCGCGAGTCTTCTATGAAGAGCAGTTTTTCTTTGTCGCCAGCGGTCGCGGCCGCTACAGCGCGCTGTCGGGGCCCGTGTCCCAGGGTCAGAAAAGCACAAGGCAGCAAGCAGCGGCGCGCTCTGGGGCCAAAACGCTGATGATAGAAACAGAGGTCCCGTCCGCGGTGTCGCGGTGTCACTGTGCCGCGACCTTTGCCGCCAGCGAAGGAACGGACACGTCGGGGCAGGTCATCGGGGAAGTAGAAGGTGCCGCCGGCGAAGCTGGAACTAGGTCGTGATCGTGGAAAGCGCGGGTAGCCAAGAGAATACGATCCACGTCCTCAGCCAGGGAGCGATAATCCTTCGTGCCCAGAAGCGGAGAGTTGGCGAGGCCGGCTCTCACGGCCGCTGGCAGCTGTCGGAGGAAGATGTGGGCGAACAGGAATCCCCCGTCATCCGGACCGAGAAAGGACAGCATGCGCTCCATCAGTTCGAGAGCCGTACCGCCACCCAGGCCTGAGAGGGAGAGGAGCTTCTCGGCTCGCTCTGCATCGGAGAGGGCATAGCGCCGAAGAAGCAGCTCCTTAAGGGCGGCATACTTCCCTCGGGTGGGTGGGTCCCGGAGGAGAGTCGAAGGGCGAACTGAGCCTCCACGTGCACGAACCACGACGGGGGATCGTGAAACCAAAAGTCCGGCAGCTCGAGCGGCACAGCAAACGCAGCATCAGCCGGAGGCAGAGGGCTGGCGGCTGCTGATGCATCCAGAGCGGAGTCGGTGCCACCATCGGACTGCAGCATGTTCGAGTCAGGAGTCACCAATGTGGAGGTAAACACAGACGACACGAGAGCTCTCGATTAACACTCCTCGTTTATTACTCATCACCACACAACTGAACACTTTTCCCTCCAAAACATAGCAACAACACTTCCTGAGAACTGGGTGTGAGTGGAGCCCTCCAGTGGTCCACCACAGACCTATCATTTTTGTCACAGTTTTTGCCAACGACCTATTTTCTTCTGACAAAAACAAGACGATAACTAAATAAAAAGTTAATGCACGAGGACAAAACTTTGATCAAACCAATGTCACTAATTAAAAACAAGATAACCTCCATGTGCAGTAAGGTTAGACAAGCACATGTGATGCGGGAAATTCCCATGCTAGTTCCCATGCTCCCTGTTTCCTATGAAAATGTGACAAAAGGTCAGCGCTCAGGAGGAAGGGGTGATATGGACATATGGTGGTGGGCACCCTGTGTCCAATTGTGATTCAGGCTACGTCCACATGTACACAGGTATTTTTGAAAACTGAGATTTTCCGTTGTCGTTTTTAAAAAAAATCGTGTCCACACGTAAACGCCAAAACCGAAGGAAAACGCTGAACTCAGTCCTATGTGTGGAGGGACAGTAACTGTGTGTGTATATGTAAGCATTTAAACACTGCAGAGAGTAAAATTAACAGTAAATGTATGTTGTCTAGTCTGCCGTTGTAGAAATTCATTTCACCGAAACAATAACGTTGCGCACAGTGTCACGTCAAAAAAGGCGCACACCTTTGACGCTGTGTTTTCTCCGTTTTCCTCGTCCACACGTAAACGCAAAAATTTAGTTTTTGAAAATCTCCACCCTGGCAGGAATTTTTAAAAATCTCCGTTTTCAGTGAATTTGAAAATCTGCGTTTTCAAAAATACCCGTGTACGTGTGGACGTAGCCTCAGCTAGCACTGTCAGCCATCACTTTCAGACAGACTGGTGAAGGTTCGCAAACAATTACTGTTTAATTCATAAACACAGTGATGTTGCCATCAGTGTGCACCATTGTCTTTGAGGTTCTGTAGTTTATGGGAATTTTGATGGCAGATGTTTGATTTTCATCAATTCATCACAGTTAATCTCAATAATACTGCTAAACGATCACCTTCTGACAGCAGATTGACTCTCTCATGGTTGTTTTATCACTGCTTTGTCACTTTGACGATGGTAGCTGACCTCAAGAGGTTGCAGAACTGATCATCTTTGAAGTGCCCGATTCAAAATCAATGAGATCGGCAGTTCATTGCATACATAATAATAATGATAATAATAATAATAATAATAATTGTCATAATAATCATCATTTTGGTTGTGCTGCAGTCTCCAGCCAACGTATTCCTATGTGTGACTGTAGCTAATCTAAATTAGCTACAGTTGACAGACAGCAAAGGCGTTGTCTGTCAACCTGTCCTGTAACAGTGTCACAGTGTCACAAAATTAACTTATCTAAAAGAGGTGCTGCCTTCAGTGCTGATGAGGGTTTACATTTTAATGCTCCTTCATAGCCAGATGTTAACCATTTGGGTAAAAAGTGGTGTACACCATTCCAGGTGACCTTTTGACCATTATAAGTATACCATCCAGTTGGTAGACATGCATACCTGTTCATTTAAATTTACTCGTTCACTCAAACTAGCAAAAAACCAAACCAAATTCTACTCATTCAAACAGAGAAAAAAGCAGGCAGCAAAGGTCACTAGCACAAAACATAAAGCATCCCAAAGACCAGACCATCCTACATATTTTTTCTTTCATGGTTTCTTTCCTTAAGCTACAACAGGTTACATAAGAAGTGGAGATTTGTGTATGAACTTAACTTTCAAGTGCATTGCAGTAAGTCTCCAAAAAGACTATTTATAGCTAATTTAAGATTTAGATAAACCACTGCAGTTTGAGTATCTGAAATTTGCTCCATTTACCCGACTGATGACCTGCTGTCAAGAAAATGGTGTTCTGGTCAAGAAAAGATGTTGTAAACAGCAACAACTCATGACACACTGTATGAAAAAAGAGATCACACAGAAGAATTTTTAGTTTCTGGGAGCGGGGTTGGGGTATGGATGGTGTTTCAGGTGTTCCAGGAGTGAATGGCAACGTTGCAATGGGCTTTGTGCACAACATCTTCTCAGCATGCTTTGCCCCATTGTGGCCAGTATCATTTTTCTATACCAGTTTATTCTGTTCACACAACAGCAGCGCCACATTCCTGTGCAGCTGCTTTGAACTTGGCATTTCTAATTTCTCGGGGTCTTCAAGGACCATTGCATTATTTGTGTTTTAGCTGCAAGAACACCAACACGCAAACACACACACACACAGACATACGCCCAAGTAACCACATAGCCATACACACAAGCTCACTTGCTCATGCAGAGATGAGTGCTGTGTTCCTTCCTCAGGTCCCTTCACATATTAGACCAACTCTAATAATAAAAGGGAGAGGAGTCAGAGTGGTTCCTTTGAGTGTTCAGTTAAGGGCAGGTGACCCACTTATCCATTCCTCAGGCTTTGTCTGGGCCTCTGGGTTAACCCACTTACCCACTCCCCAGGCTTCTGCCGGGCCCCGGAGTGAAGGCCGGCTCCTTTTCTCATCAAACAACTGCTCTTAATAAAGGCCAGGGGCTGGGGAGCCTGAAGCCCGTGGAGCCCTGTGTGCTCTCCCTCTCTTTCTCTCTCACACACACACACACACACACACACACACACACACACACATTGCATCCAGAGGATCAGAACAAACCCCATTTACATGGTCCTCAATAGTTTTTTCGCTCTAACAGCAAATTTGTTCAAAACCTTTATCGTCGTTTGCTGTTCTGACACACGGAGCTTCAGAGTTTCTGCTTGTGCATGTTTTCTGTAAGGGTTTATCTGTGTTTGTGTCTGTGTGTGTGTATATTTCTCCTTCTGCGCGTCTGTATCTGTGTGCATATCAGCTTAGAGATCTCTCTCTGTCTCCTTCACCACCAAACTGCATTTGCATTTTAATTATGTCAATGTTTGTTCAAAAGCATGACAGGCACTCAGACATGACAAAATGGAAATAAGGGACTTAAACTGGGGAATTACAGCCCATTCGCTCATGTTTTGTGCGACACTAACATGATGTCGATCCCTGTGTGCCGCATGTGAAACCCTTCTTTTTCACGCCTCTTAATCCTGCTGTTGGGGTTACTGAGAAGGCTCACTCAGGGGAACCTGAACAAAACAGATACACAGGAAGGAATCTATTATTTATTCTCTATTAGTATTGTTTAGTATTCTTTTCTTTCTTTACATTCTATACTTTACTTTCTTGTGGTTCTTCAATAGTGAATGTGCGCTCCTGTTAAGTTCAGGCTTTTTTCTTGATTTTTTTCACCGGTGCAATGGAGTCGGGACATGGCTGGCATATGGTTTAGCACGAGGGCGTCAAACATAAGGCTCGAGGGCGATAATAGGCCAATAGAAGACTCCAATATGGCTCATTGGATGGCTTTGGAAAATACGAAGGATATAAATTTTGGACTTTTACAGTTTTATAGCTTTTCCTACTGTTAAAGACCTCCTACATGGCCATTTATAATACACCAAAGTAAATAAATTATAGATTTCTATAATTTTGCACATTTACTTCTCACAATTTCAGCCCAAAGAGTCTGCTGACAGATTGCTTTCATTTACTACAGCAGCATTTCTTTATCATGTCAAAAAAACGAGACATATTGTTGAAACTGCACTCCTTTGTCCTATATTAAGATATCTCATTGATTAAATGTGCAGTTAAACTTCTTTACACTGACAGAAATTGGAATTTCACCAGTCCGGCCCACATAGCAGATTGTAATGGAGAAAGCGGTCTGGTTCTATCTAATTAAAAAGTTTAGTTCGCTACTTAAACAACTTTTCTTTAAACTGTTTGATTGTTGAATTTTGTGGCTTGAAATCAAGGCATGAGAGTGACCTGGCAACTCTTGATGAATCTTTAACTAACGCTCAACAGCAAAAGTTAAAAAAAAAGACAGAAAAAATAATAGAGAAAAACAGTTCATAAGTTCTAAACTGGTCTGAAAAAATACATTTATATATTATATTATGACCAAGTCACACTACTGTAGAAAGAGAAATGGTAAAAAAAAAAAGTAGTACTAGGGCTACATTGTGACTAGGAAAAAAATGATGGTTGCCAGGTGATTGCGTTACATTTTTTCACATTCAGCAACTAAATGCTAAAAAGTAGTTGTTGGGACCGACTTATTGCCCAGAGGTTGAAGGCATGACAACTTTTTATCGCAAAGCGACTACACTGGTTGCCTGGTGGGAGGCATGTATGTACACAGCAACAGGTTGGCAACATATGGCTACATATTTGCTATTTTCAATGTGCTGGCACTGCCAGATTACCAATTGCAATTCCCAATTTTACCCCACTGAACCCTATAGAAATAACGGACTCTATCCTATTATCATTGTACTGTCGACTTGAAGCACCAAAGTTACTTTGATGGCATCAGCCGACCACTAGTGGCCGCAGACTTGGGCCCCATATTCGAAGCAGTCATTTCAAAGTCAACAAGATCGCATTTTTAATCCATGTGTTCTTAATACTTTGGGTAGTGCTGCAATCTCCAGCCATTGTTTTCCCAAGTGTCTCTCTAGAATGATCTAATAGCAGTAAATTCCCTCAGTCACTGACCTTGCACTCAAACAGAGTATCTCTTACGCTAACGTCTGTTTTAAAGTTATATATAACATTGACAAGCAGCACCCCACACTGGATAAATACCAAAACAAGAGAGTACACAAAGTGTCCCTGAACTCCTGACACATAATCCTCCTTACATTTTATAACTGCCTGTTTTTCCTCCCTCCTCCTTCTCTTCTCTTCCTCCAGTGAGTGGCAGGGCCAGGATGGTGCTTCTGTTGTGTCTAATAAATGCTGTTGTATTGAGCCCAAAGGGAAACCCTACTCTCCTCTCCCAGCCATTACTGTCTAATGGCCAGATGATGGGAGAGACACACACAGAGCCTGTCACAGACAAGCTGATCTACTGCCCCGCTATGTGTGTGTACAGGCATTTGTGTGTGTGAGTGTGTGCGTGGTGCATGTGTCATATAGAAGTTGATATACCACCTTGGCCCCTGGGCAGAAGGAGGGGGAGGGGGTAACAGTAGTAACTCACTCGCAACCTGATCAAGTAGTGATCAATCTTCTGAAGCCATCCTGTTTCCTGACACGCACGCACACACACACACACGCACACATGTGTGAACTCGCAGACACAGCTCCACCCTCTCACTCCCGCCCACTAAACCCTTTGGGCGACAATGAAAAGGATACGCACATCACTTAAACTGTCCCCTATGAATGCGCTACATTAAAGGAGCGCTGTTATGTTTCTAAAACACCAGGGGTAGCTCAGAAGTTTTGAAGCAGAGGGACAAAACTCACTGTCTCATTTAAGGTGTCCTCATAATCAATAGAATTTATTTGGATTTTTTAAAAACATGTTGATGCTGTAAATTTATGCCATTCGAACGGTTAGGGAAATAGCCTTGCTTCTCATTACAAGCACTGGGCACACTTTCAACATTGTAATCATTGAATAGAGCCTGTAATGTATTTTCAGTTACTAAAGGCTGGTAATATTCTGTCTGGTGCTCAGGTGGTTTAAAGATCTCAATCTTCCCTCATGGCTATATTTTGGAGGGAATGTATCGATGTTATTCTGTACTCCAATAATGCTCAAGGACAAACAATTTGAGATGTTTTAACCAGGTCCATTCTTTGTCAACAGTTATCTCGAATCATGAAAAATCTTTTTGAATAATGCTGCAGAGAAGTTGTTGGTATGCACTGATTATTTGCGCTCGTGACAAGATAATAGCAACCCCTTTTAATTAGGGGTTATTTGTGCCCGCTTGAATATGTTATTATGTGCCGAACTGAGTTTTGGTGAGGAAAACTGTTTAAACTTTTCAAGCATGCAACCTGTATTCAGTATTTGATCTTGTTGTCTTGCTGAATGCTAAAGTGTCCTTAATGAATTCCAGACTTGGAACTCAGACTTCTTTTGTATTGGGAGCACAGTGGATGTCGATCAAAAAAAAAAAAAGGTTTTTTATTCATTTGTATATTCCTGCAAAGCACATGCATAGGAAAGCGCACACAGCCCCACACACTGGTGTACACATGCAAACTGCCGCACACACACCTTCACAAACACTAGAAGAAATACAAGGACTGGACAGTGCAAGGACACCAAACCACTTCAACTACAATCAGACCAACCTTAAGAGGCACTAGTTCTTTCTCCTCATCCAAGCTTAAAAAATAATTTGAATACCTATATAACGTAATAACATTTGCTTGGTATGAATGAAAAAAAAAAAAAATTATAAATACCCAAACAGTTTTGATGTCACTTGTTTAAAACCTTGTCTCTAAAGGTAAACATAGAAAAGACTTCTTTTTGAATGTAGCTGTGACTTAATTTACAGCACCAGTTAAAGCTGCTTAAACGAACCCCTCGAAGAAGCCAGTCGTGCAGCTCCACAAAGGACTCGCTGCTTTCAGTGACCGTGATAAAGTCACCATAATAAAATCTCGGCATGTCCGTTAACCACTGATAAATATGTTTTTCAATGTTTTGAGACCAAAGAATTTTTTTTTTTTTTTCAAATTTCTATATTAAGGCGATAACGACCACTTGCTACTGCTGAAATAATATTAATCATAGACGCAGGAGCACACCACATGCTTGAATAATGTGACACTGACATATATTTTTCTTCTGAATCATCCAACCCTCAGTTCTATGATTCCTGGTGGTTTCATAATACAAGTTAATCAAATAGAAACAGAATGAACTAATTTGCTAATGTCATAAACCTCTGTGTTATTCACAATAGAACATAGAGAATATATTTGATGTTTAAACAGAGACATTTTATGATTTCATGAAAAATATGCTGTCTGTGGAATGTAGTGGCCAGTGAAAGTCAAGGATACATGTAGTTACATAAATAAAGGAAAGAAACCCTGACACGACAGTTCATTGTCTTCATTTGCAGTATATGGATAACTGGGTTGCACTGGAAGGAGTGACACATTCAGTCATTCAGTTTTTGAAAGTATTTGCTTGAATGGAAGTTTGTATGTTAGAATGAATGTCTGACCATTTGTCCCGTATGTCTAAACATTTATACTTATCTGTAATGTGTGGCTTTTATTCAAACTGAAAGACACTTTGTAACTATGTTTTGAAAAGTGCTATACAAATAAAATGATCATTTTTTATGAATCTAGTCAGAAGAAATTGGAAAAATACAAAACATATCAATTAGGAGGCTCATAGGCTAAAAAGACTTTAGGAACAGGGTTGTTCATATGTTGTAGGACACAACATGCATTGCCAAACTACTGGTCTTTAAAATATGCTGATGTTAAATAAATTGGTTTAACACTTAAACCAGTTTTCTTCTATATTTACTTCTATATAAAAAATGTGCTGTATCTTCTCTAGATACTATTCTGCAAACTAGATCTCCAGGCATCTATAAATATCCTCTCCTGAGCTTCTTTTGTACTCATGCACCCCACATCATTACATTCCCACCTCTGTACTTTACTATGAGGACTTTAGATTCACTGTGGGAATTTTGAGCAGGTTCATAGCAAACATTATGGTTCCCAGGTCAACCCTAGAAATCTTTCTTGGACTCATGTGACCAAAGAATGATTTCCAATATGTTATACGGCAAAGCTTACTCAGGAAGTTTGTGCCTAGCTGGCCATCAAGTTTTTATGCTGGTTGCTGTCCATGGAAGCTGACATTATGCTATGTCCTTTGCAGTTTCTGAGCTGTTACTGAAACTCATATTTCCATTAATAACTGCCATGCCAGAGCTTGATTGTGCATGTAGCACAGTGTCTGCGGTGTCCTTTAGGAGGATGTTCACTGCATCTCTGATTAGTCGTACGTTTGCTCATTTTATACATCCTGATTAGTGCTACGACTGTGTTTGATTTCTGATTTGGTTTCTGTTGGTCAACGATCTTCCTGTATTATTTTCCAGCTTTGTGAAGTCGCAGTTTATGGATTACTTTCCATGTACATCCATATTACAGACATGTAGATAGAGCCAGCCCATGAGTTCAAAGTCACGGTCACTTTGGTGTCATTGAAAGGTCATGAGCTGGGTTCATGTGATTAGGTTCATTGTAAATCACAAATGTAATCAGCATTTTGGCATTGGGATTCTACACTGAAGCCTGTTTTTTCAATATAATCTATTTAAGTCCCAGTTTTGATTGTTCATAAGAGAAAATACTTTAAATTTATACCTGCTAGCAAATATTGATTTGTAGTACAAGTTTTAATCATTTACATTTGAGTGATATTGCATAGGGGAGTACTTAATCTGTTGCATACTAAAGGCTAGAGACAGACTTACTGAAGAGAGACGCACTGCATGTCATCTTTACATTGACTAATTTTATCTGGTAACATTCCTGTTTCAGGTATCCAGGTATTTCTTAAGAAAATGGGCTGAGACACAAATACTTACATCTGACCTGGGTGATGCAAGCAAACTGATGAAGGCGCCTGGTCCACAGCAACCTTTTTTATTCATCTGCTTGCCTTTAAATGCTGGTTATATATGTTGTTAGCATTAGCTAGCAGCAGTGCTTACAGCCTATGCTAGTAACCTTGTAACTGTTGGCTGGAACTATATTTTGTCCTCCAGAGTACTCCAGTACTGCCATAGATAGTGGAGTACCTATCTCCACTATCTATGGCAGGTAAGTAGCCAACATTTTTCCATGGCAGACACGCGTCACTATCTGTTAGCTTCTTCACTAGATGCTGGTGAGTGACGTTTTCTTGCGATATCTGCAATATCTATTGTTTATCGAATGTCCAGTGTAGCTGTGCTGCTCTCCCCTTGATGCGCCAACTCTGGTAAAGATTTAGGGACTCTAGTTGAGTGGCTTATGGTAAGTACGTACAGCCATCCACAACTCTGTTTAATCTATTTTCTATGTGTGCTTTTTTTGTCTGCCTGGTGGCCAAGTGTTTTATGCCTCCGTTAGCGGTTTGCTAACCTTGCAGCTTTTTAGGTGCTGCAGTCTAATGTCAACATAGTTTTTCCCATTTGGGCCCTAAAACATGATGTGACTGCTAGGTTCTGTAAGATTGATACGCCATTCACCTGTTGTGGAGGGCACAGGAAAGGATATACCTTGCCCAAACAAGTAAATCAGATTGCTTGCTAAGGCCACACATGTGGTTGGTTCGACATCTGCACATGCACACAGTGGCTATCCTGGTGTTTCATGCCATCTCTGGGGGTCATCTAGAATTCCTAGAACCTTAGTTACATTTGTAACTCTCATCTACGTGATTTCATGTTTTTTTTGTTTTTGTGTTTTTAACCTTAAGGACATTTCATGTGCCCTTGGGGTATATGAGATTGCAGGTGCACTAAACAGGTACTTCTTTCACTTTTATGTTGGGTCATTCCCATAAGTTCTCATATGCAATTAATAATAATAATAACTTTATTTATATAGCACTTTTTAAAACACAGAGTTACAAAGTGTTAGTCACTTTGTCTAGAGTACCCATTCAAGGACATGTCCTCATGTTTTCAAACCTCTTCGGTTTAACAGTTATTGAGATGACTGTGTTCATGGTGACACACTAAGATGTGTCCATGTCTTGGTCTGCAGAGAATTTGGGGGTTTATGGTTGTAATTTTGTCCTGGTGTCAGTGTAAATTGTAATATCACATAAATAAGTGCCTTTCTAAACTTTGTGTAGTTCATTTCTAAAGAAACATACAGAAAAATACAATCAATGAATAAATAATTTTGATTAAAATCCTTGTAAGTTTTGTGCATCTAGGAAATTTAGTTTTTAAACAAATCCGAAAAATTGTGTCCAAAAACTCACACATATTCAACTATCCTCACCGGCGATACTTGTGAGTATTACAGATTGCAAAGAGGAGCAACTGTTTAGGGTCAGATGATCGTGTGCATTTCATCCTGTCTGGACAGTTTTATTCTGTAAAGCTCCTTTCTTACAAGAAGATTATGTGGATCAGACAATGACTGACAAATTCTCGTTTTCTTCCTCCCTCTCCCTACTCTGTGTGATAATTGCTGTAAACAAGGTTTCACGACTGTATTATTTTGTACTTTATGTTGCACAAATAAAATGATCGACCATCGGCTTGAAGACAGTAAATTGAATGTAGAGTAAAGAAAATGTGTCTATTTAGGGAATATCAGATTGTAAATGCACTAGGCATTATGTGTGGTACACACTAATGTGTGCAAATCAATAAATGTGTCCTTGTATGGTTAAAAAGGGGAATGAAAGATGGAGAATGGCACTTTTAATTGATTTTACTGTGATTTGTGTACAGAGTTTGTGTCTGCTGCTTTTTTGTATGTGTGTATCTTGGTTTAGTTCTGTGGACGTGTGGTAAGTTTGGGCCATGGGCAATGGGTATTCCAGTGAATTAAAAGCCACTTTTTTAGTTCAGTGAAAAATCTATCAATACCAGTGTAACAGCAATGCTTTTGGATGCTTTGATGGAGTTGAGTGGTGGTGGTTTTCCTGTCTGTGTATCAACTGTGAATTCCTCTTGGTAGCATTGATGCAGAGCTTTTCTTTTGGGTATGAATTGGACAAGGATGCAGTCTTGGTGAACGGTCCTTTCATGAATTACAAATCTAATTTTTTTCCACTAGAAAAATAAGAATTGACTGAACAACATCAGTCGTCAATGCTAGTTGTAGCTCTGTGGATAATAAACTGTTAGACAGGCATTTGGAGGTGGAACTAAATCCTCAAATAGAAGGAGTTGCACAGCAAACTAACTGTCAGTAGATTTATTTCCCTGCCTTCTGCATTCGTTTGAGCATTGATAGCTTGGTAACATATTCAAGTTTGGCATAATTGTTCAAAAAGTTTTCTGAATGTTGTTCAGCAGTTAGCACTCACAGGCCCATTTACTGTTCTTTTTTTATTGGTTCAAATTCATTTTGAGCATAACAAAATTTCAAAAGTCCCTCTATACTCTGTTTTTAGTCAGCTAAAAGTACATTTCAGTCTCAGTCACTATGGTCAAGAAATTATGCTTTTACTTTCAAGGAATTTGTATTTGGCAGCATGTCTCTGTTATAGGACACCCTTGTCTTTACACATGAATATATAAAAACTCTGGCAGGACAGGCATCGGTCAGAACCAACCAGTGTTGGTCCAGTTACTTGAAAAAGTAATTAGTTACTAATTACTGACTACTTCTCCAAGAAAGTAATCCCATTACTTTGCTGATTACTTTACTGATTACTTATTTTCAAAAGTAATTAGTTACTTTATTACTTATATTACATGACACAACCTGAATTCCCTGTAAAGCAATAGTCCTTTCAGCCCAATTCTATTTTTTCTGCATAATCCATGATACAAAATTGAATCAAATGAAAAAGTCTTTTTAAAACTTGTTTTATTAGTTTTAATCCTTTAACTTAATGCACATTGCAACAAGCAAAAATTAAATTATTTGCAACAGTCTTTGATGCAAATAAAACAGCAAAAAAATAAATAAAATCAAAGACTCAGCGGCACTAAGTCCTGTTGCTCTTAAGTCTATTTTTACCTGTTCAGGAGGAGTGGAGCAGGCAGAGGTTTGCCCGGTGCCGCAGCAGTCATGTCCGTGGGGGGATCTGGGGCTTTCTCTGTGAATTTCACATTCCCATGGAGGCGTGCTAGGTGCTTACTCAGATTTGAAGTTTAATTTTTCGCTGTGGAAAGAAGTTTTCTTCCCATGCATAGCGTACAGCGGACGCTAATGTTTTTGTCACTTTTTACGCTGCATGGTCGTACTCTCTCCTGCACTCCATATTATCATTGTTGATCTACACGTCTGTTGCTGCCACAGATGATGCACGCTCATACATCATTGTCATCAAAAACAAAATCACTGTTTAGTAACGCAGTAATGCAGCGTGGTTACTGGAAAGTAACAGTAATCTAATTACTTTTTTGCAATTGTACTCCCTTACTTTACTCGTTAAATGAAAAAAGTAATGAAAATACGCGTTATTGCCCATCTCTGCAAGCAACATGACATGAAATCAGACTAAGGCTAAGTAGCTTGCTGCAGCAGCAACTATGGAGCTAAAGCAAAAACCATGTCTAATTATAGTTATATGTTCTTTTTTTCTTAGTATTAATTTTCAGGTCATTGTATTTTTTCAGTTCTTTTTTGTTTTTCTCTTTATTCTTTTAAAATGTTTATATTTAATATTTATTCTTTTAAGTGTTTTAGTTTGTTTTTATAATTATTATGTTGTGGGTGATATTTCTAAGAGGCAACACTATGAAAATCAGATGTCAAGAGTCCAATGATGACAATAAGAGATATAACCTTAAAATAAGGACATTTCATCCATTCAGTAATTTCAGTGTTATAAAAACAGGTATTCATTACCGCTCATCTTCTCTGCTGCTCTGGTCCTCAGTGTTGTCCACCAAATTGTTTGGAACAACAGGATTGTCTGTTTTAATTGCAGTTTGTAGTAGTTAACATATGAGAATCTAACATATGAGAAGCTTCTCAATTTTTCATTTGCTCTACAGTTGAGCAGCATAGCTACATTGGTTGAATCTTACTTTTAAGTGGTAAGGCTTCTGCATTTGTCTTAGGTGCTCTTGCAAAACTTATTACGTAATTTTTTCACTTGCTGCTAAAAGTTGACACAAATTTCCCCAAACTATCAACACAATCATCAAAACATTTTATTTTCTGTACTTTTGTTCAATTTCATAACAGATACCTCAGGGTGGCATTGCAGCTTCCAGGCTTAAATCTTGTAGTTGCTGTAGCTACTGCTTAGCACTGTCCCTGCAGATGTTTGAGTATACTTGGCAATACGCATTTACATGTCTGTGTATATGTGGTATTTGAATGTCTGTGTGTTGGTAACAGAAGATGAAAGGTGTGTGTGTTGAGCCCTGCTGTCAGTCCCTGCCATGTTTTACAGCCTGTCCGCTCTGCACAGTGATTAGAGCTGTCGACTCTGATGTGATGACATGGGCTGAAACCACAGCAGGGGGGTGAGAGAGGGAGAGAGAGGTAGACAGTGAGAGGCGGTTTGGGTGTCAGATAAAGATCAGAGGGAAAGTTTGAGAGAGGAGGTTTAAGAGAGAGAGTTGACCTTGACAATAGCTGCAGCAACAGCTCATAAAAGTGCGAACTGGCACTAGGCTGTGGCTACAAGCCTGATAGTTCAGCATGCAGGTCCCCACCTGCCACTGCAGAGTGCCTGGTAAATGGTAAATGGCCTGTATTTGTATAACGCTTTACCCTGGGCCACCCATTGCTCACGAAAAGTGAGCACTCAGAAAAGCCTTGCATTTCAAGGTGACAAGCAAAACTGATAACATAGCTGCATCTTTGTAACGTGCATTAGCCTTTTAAAAGAGAGGACATTTTTTAAGTGCATAAACTTGTGCATTAGTGCCTATAGGAAGGCCAATGTAGTTGTTGGCATTACTGCTCATATGTGGTCTTCACAAGCACTCCCCTCTCTTTCACCTTTAGGATGTCCTGTTTCCATATGTTCTTAATTGGGCCAGAAGGAGGGGGTGGGAGGTGTAGGGGTACTCAGGTCCATTTAGGGTTTAACGTCTGCTCCTGCTCTAATAGTAGATAAATAAACACTGTTGTGGAGTGCACAGCTCCTATAGACACACACGCTCACACGCAGGCCCACAAGACTTACCTTCTGGTTGCATGTCCAGTCAGAGCTAATACGGCAGAAAATGGCTTGCTCCCCTGTCTCTCTGCCCCACCCCCCCAAATGCACCGGTGCTGTTATTACTGGAGCCTAATAAGGCCCAGATGCCTAATATTAGACGTAATCTGTCAGAATAGTTTTGTTTATGTAATTTAATTTTTCCAGGCAGTTGTTTCCAATTAGGTTGTTTGAAATTTTTAATTGAATTAAATGGGAGATATCTACATGGCAAAAAAAAAAAAAAAAAATCAGGGCAAGGGCCAGGGTAGACATGTGGAAACAATGCTTTTTTGGCTTGTGTGTGTGTGTGCGTGTGTCTATGTGTATGTGAGCACGGGTGCCATGATACACACCTATCATTACAGCTTTCCCATTATTGTCAAGCCTCTCAAAAGTGAGGGCTGCAGCGTCTGTGGTAATTATGACGTTATGAGGTGGCAATTACATTGAAATGTGTTTGACTGTCAAACGCCCACTACAATGACATGTCAGCCTGCTGAGATGGGCATAAAATGGTTGAAATAGAGAGAATGAAAGAAATAATGTTGAGTGACTGCTTGGCTAAGAAAGTGACACAGAAAAAAAATCGAGGCAAGAAATAAAGAGCCTTACATTGTACAAGGTACCATTTAATAAGCTCTGGTTATGACAGCCTAAAATAAAGCCTACTTGTAACTTGCAGTGTGTAACTTTGTGTTGAAATTTCACAGTTCAGTTAGGGGTTTTTTTTTTTTATTAAAGCACAATAAAACTACATTATGGTTATATTCTATAGCTGGAAATTTACCACCATTCTCTGTGAACATGACATTTTACAAGAAAAATGGAAAAAAAAAATCTTGACCTGACCCTAATTTGATATCTACTCTATACACAGGATTGAGTAATGATCCTTTATAACCATGAGGGGCAGTGATGAGCAGAAATATGTGACTCCCTATTCCCTCAGCTCAGGCCTCGGGCCTGCTGTAGACCCAGTAGAGTCAGTGTAGTTGAGCGGTGTGTTGGTGAATGCACCTTCCCATTCAATGTACTAAAAATGTGATGTTACAGCTCAGTGGCAGAAGTGGGGGTAGGTGATGAGACAGCAAGGAGTCGGCTGTGCGGTTTACATCTCAAATGCCCTGAAGAAGGCATAGTTGAGCAATTGTAAGAGTGAATTCCAGAGAAAAAAAATAGAAAGACAAGCATCCTTTCAGCAGTCAAAGCAGTGTTGCGTGACTGGTGTTTTATAAACACACACACACATACACACACTGACACACATGCACCAAACACAGACATCACCCAGCTATGAATTGTGCTCCGATGTGTTTTCTCTCACTGGTAACTGTAGTATGGATGATTTAACACTTAACTGCAATCAGTGTTAAAGCGTTCCACAAGGCTCACTCAGACATAGCTGCTGTGCATATGTGTGTGTGTGTGTGTGCCTCTCCCAGCCATAACACACTCCTGGGCTGTTTAGAGAGGCTGGCTACAATGCGGAGGACAGATGTGGAAAACCCCTGGCTCTCCAGACAAGGGCCTCCTTCATCCCTCCTTCTCCTGTCCTTCTCTAAGACGGAGGGATGGAGTTACTGAACTAACTTCCTGGATTACATCAAACACCCTTCTGGAAGCAGGGCAGCCGAACCTCCCACCTCCTCGCTTGCGCTCTCTATCACTCTGTGTCTCTCTCTTTCTCCCCATGGCTTCCTCTGCAGCGAGTGTATCTCTCCATCTTTCCATCCAGACACATGCACAAACAAAGCAACGTCCAGCTTTTCCTACTCTACAAACAAAAAAAGCCCATATGGCCTTTTTCAACCCCCGCTATGCGAATATGTAAGTGTGTCTACGAGCACTTCAGGAAAATACTTACTCATTATGACATCATCGCGAACTGGATGAGAGCAGTGAGATTATACAACCGCCCGATGAAGACGCACATTAGAAGCATGCCCGAAAATATACGCGTAGAAAAGTTTTATGGTACTATTAGAAGAACAACTTTGCAGTTTGACAAGGGATCGTGTAGTTGAATGAGCTGAAGCATTAAGCAGCAGGTGTTTGTGCTGTGTAGAAGGCATGGCCAAGGCAGCGAGCTGCAGAGGGCAGTCAGTAGCCACTGAGCCACGGAACAAGTTGGGGATTGGGATTGGCTGTTATCTGCCCAGTCGTCTGCAGCTGTATTTACAGCCTTTGTTTGTTGTTCCCTAAGCAGTCGGAGATATGCTTATGTGTGTGCGTGGGTGTGTGTGTTTAAGTGTGTGTTTGCTGTTCCCTGTGCGGCCCAGGGAGGACTGGGAATTTTCTGTGTCAGTGCGTCGGAGGATTTTGGCTGGAGCTTTGTTGATCCTGTCTTTGTTGATCCCGTGTTGTTGTAGCAAGGGGGGCAAGAAGATTGAAGCATTAGCCATGGCAGCCAGGACTTAACCCTCTCCCTGCCTCTCCTCTGCCTTTACTCCACCCGTGTGACTGGCCACTGGGCAGGGCCTGACACCCTCTCTGACCTATCCCAAGTACTTACTAACTCCCGCATACAAGCGGTGCGAAAATGCTCTTGGTTCCCCTCTTGGTTTTGTGTCATGCTCTCTGAAGCGAGCCAACTTTCAATTATTGTCCCTCCGGTTCACCCAGGCACCAGTGGCCAGAGGTGTGTGATGCTGAATGTGTGTGTTAACGCAGAGTTTGTTTGTGGCTGGGAGCCAAGTGATCCAGACGCCTTTATGCTTGTCTGACCAGTTAAGAGATAGTGAGAGTTGTATGTTTTTGTGATTTCAGATAAAGCCTCTGTTTTTATTAAACTACAGTTCTCCACATCTGAGGGGCATTAAGGTCTTGGCACTATGTTTTTGGCATTGTAAATGCACATACATACTGTGACTTGTTTTAAATTGACTAGTTCTCAAACCTCTGTGAGCTGTGACCTATCCCAGGTCAGGATAAAAAGTAGTACATCTAAAGTTGAGTGGAGGTTGGAGGCTTTAGCTTTCCAGTGTGACCCAGCAGTTCCGACCCAGCAGTGGAAGACACACTGCTCTGCTCTACAGGAAAATCCTAATAACACAGGAGCAAGAGGAGATGACAAAAAGGAGCTTCTGCACCTTGCAGTTAGGCTGCATGTTAGTTAAGAACCCAGTAGAAAACATAAATGTGAGAGAAACACTTAAAGACAGGCAGAGACAGAGAAAAGTGCATGATAGCAAGGTTGTTTTTTTTTCCTTTTTTAAAATAATTTTGTGTCTGTAAACTACCACTACGAATGTTAAATCAAGCAATCAAGACGTGACTGAAGCTCAAACATTCAACTTTAATGAATTAAATTAATTTATACAGTTCTGTGGAAAAGTCTTGACAAACCTCTAATTCCTGTATATTTTGTTAGGAAGATGGGAAGTAAGTGCAGTGATTTATTGCAATGTGCTTACATGGAAATACAGTATGTAAGGCATAAACAGTTTGACCAATTCTAATGAGTTTGAAAGTCTATATTAGGTATGAACACCTTTATTCTTCAGCACAGTCTGAACTTTCTTAGGCAAGTTTTCTTCTACTTTTTTAAGTAGTCTTCAGGAATAATTATCCAGACTTCTTGAATGACATTCAAAGCTCTTCCTATTTGTATGTTGACTGCTTTTTGTTCTGTTCTCTGTCAAGATGATCCCACACTGGTTCAATAATGTTGAGGTCTGAGCTGTGGGAAGGCCAGTCCATGGCTCATAGTGTTCAGTTGTGTTTTTTTCTATCCTTTACTACATTAGTGGTGTGTTTGGGATCACTGTTATGTTGAACAGTGAAGGTGTTGCTGATCGATGCTTTCTAAATGGTATTACATGAAGGATCAAAATCTGACTGCACTTTCCTGTGTTCATAATTCCATCAGTTTAGAAAAGGTAAAGGTGTAACAGAGCTTCCACTCTGCTTTACAGACAGCTACAGATACTCACTTTTACCTCTGTCATACATATTGAGAACAATTTGAACCAAAGATTTCTAGCATTTTCTTCCTGTTTTCCTTCCTTAAGAATGGCTTCCCTGACAGCCACCCTTCCACTGAGACCATTTCTGATGAGGCTACAGTGAATAGTAGATGGATCAGCTGAAAGGCTGGTTACATTTCTCAGGTCCTGTGTGGGTCTTTGCTGGATTTTTTATTATTTTCTTAAGGACATGACTTTCAGGTATTGTTCATGTGCTACAAATAAGTGTTTTGGGGGGTCTACCACTTCTTCTTTTGTCGTCCACTTGTCTAGTTTCCACAAAGTTTTGAGGTCACTGGTTTAAAACTACTAATCTCAACCTTTCAAAGTCTGTCATCTTTGGCATTTTCATAGATAACAGACCTGAAGAAATGGAAATAAATTAGTGTTTTTTTCAATAGGACGCTAATAACAAAGTGCTTAAAGCTATGACAAGCTATGATTTAACTTTTCAGAGCTTTGAAAGTTATTGGACAATTGACTGATGGACCATTTCATGGCCACGTGATGCATGCTCCTTCATTATTCCATTATAAAATGAAGCAGGTAAAAGATCTGTAATTGATTCTAGGTGTTGAACTTGCATTTGGATGCTTTCAGTGGACCTCTCAATGTGAGACTAAGAAATATGCAAGTGAAGGAGGCAATCATGATGCTAAAAAAAACCACAAAATAAACCAGCCAGAGAAAGACCAAAAACCTGAGAATTGGCCAAATCAAAAATCTGGTTCTTTCTTCAAATGAATAAATACACTAGCCACTGGCCACAGAAGACAAGTGATAATGATGACTGCAGCATTCAACCCTTGGTTAAGAAAAATAACTTCACAACATCAAACAAAATCAAACACACTCTTATTATTATTATTGTTATCAGGAAATGCCTCCATGAATGAAGTTTTGAGGGTTTGCAACAAGGTGCAAACCACTGGTTACATTCTAGAAGAAGAAGGGCAGAAACACCCAAAAGAGCCTGTGCAGTTTGGGGAAAATATATATATGATATATATATATATATCACAATAAATGCATACCAGTGTGATGACAATACATTTATATTTAAAAGTTTTTTAAAACTATTTACAGTGATGTTTTATTTACATCTCAATAAATGTTTAACTATTAATGAGAGTGGCTGAGATTCTGTACACAATACTTTTGCTTAACCCCTTGAATTAAACTTCAATTACATCTACTTTTTGAAATGAAAATCTCTGGGTTCTTTTGTACAGAGTACATTATAAAACATTAAAAAAAAACAAACATGCCACTGTCCAAAAACTTATTGACCTAATTGTAACACAGGTGCAGTTTTGGTATAAAAAGTCTCTTTGTACAGTCTTGGCCCAGTTCACACATAGATACAATTATATTTGTCGCACCTGCTATTTGTAAAATGAACACTGTATAATTGTAATTATTTAATTAATTATAAATTATACATAAATGTTAAATGCTATATACCCAAAGTAATAGTAGTAGTTTCTATTAACAACAACTACAAAAATCCTAAAACCATTTCATTGATCATCATTTAAAGATACTATGTCACTGTGATTAATAAACAGGGATGGATCACTCGATTTTTTTGTTGGAATATACAATTTTCCTTCAAAAACTTCCTCAAACTCTTTTGTTTCAAATAAGCTTCCCTGATATGGTTTTTCCTATCCAGCACACGCAACAGTCACCTGCAAAGGATTAGGGGGGTGTGGAGGTGATGGGCTTTTGGCTACTCTGTGTGTTATGGCTGTCTGTGTGCTTGGTGGGTGGTGTAGTTTGCTAGGTGCTCAGTGACCTACATAGTTAGTCTCTATTAAAACCTTTGACCTGGTTGACTCTGAGATTCTCGCTCAGACTAGTTGATCTAATGCCCATTTTTGCCTTCAGTAGTCCCTCAGATTAAAGTTAAGTGTAATAATTTCACTTCAAAAAGCACATCAGGGCATTATGTTGCTTGCCAAAAGAGCAACACTGGGTCTCAATTTTTCCATGTGATGTGCAGCAGTGGGTTCCTCAGTCTGTCCTGGTTCTGGATACTTGCAGTTCTCAGACATGGAAATCAAATGTGTGTTAAGCTGCAGGATTCAAACATAAGTGTAACTTGTAAATACATGTTCATACTTTCATTTAACAATCAGAGCGCAATAAAAAGAGAGAAGGGAAAAGTGCAGGACAGACGGAAAGGGGACAGTCTCAGGTGGTATACACCACTACAAAACAGCAACAGAGAAGGAGTACTTCCTGTTTGTGTTATTTAGGAGTACTAAATAAGAAGAGTTCCTAGATGGTACAGTGGCCACATGTTTTACTCCTATGAATAAACCACCTTTCTTTTAGTTTTTAGCTTATATTATGGATTAAATTACCCATAAAATCATCACATTCTCTGTAAGATTAAAGTTAACCATTGAATGGCGTATATTTTAAAGTAGAACCAAGTAGAAGCTGAACCGTGTTAAGCACTAACATCACTAATGTCAGATAACTTTGCTGACATGTGGCCAACAGTAATGTTTTAGTGCTGTCAGCGTTAACCGTAGACTTATAACTTTAATTCTTTTGAAATGTTAACTTTTAAAACAGAAAAAAACCTTGACAGAATCTTCCAAACTTTGTTTAATCAAACAATTATTTTTTTCATTTAGTTAGTTTAATCCATTTGGAATGCCCTCAGCCTGATTTTTCATTATTATTTACACAATGAATTTATTCATTTAAAGTCACAAAACTCATTTTGTAGCAGAGAACCAAGAAAAAGAATCACTGTTATAGCTGACCATTGTGCTTTTCCCTCTTAGTCTTTAATATGCAAGACAGGACAGGGTTCAAGGAGTATGTTCTGTTTGGCTCTGCTTTTGTCTGGACGAAATATAAAAAGCACCCCAATAAAGTTTAAACAACAAACTTCTGGAACTCATGAAGTGTTAGCAGGACACAGGGTGATCATTTGAAGGTCAATTTTTCACAAAAATGCAAGAATCACTGAGAGGACGAGCGCAACTGTGAGGGAGTCCAGAAAGAAAGACATCTAACCTTTGTCAGTGCAGTGCTGAGGTCTGAAGTTGGGTGACCGAGGTGCATGTGCGGTTATGAGCACATCAGCCTTTGTGTGTGCTTGTGTGTGTGTGTGTGTGTGTGTGTGTGTGTGTGCTGTGTAAAAAAGAAAGAAAAAAAAGCAATCACACAAACAAATTAATTAGTCTCCCTGAGTTTGACAAATTGCTCATCTCCTCCACAACCTCCACGCTCCCTCCTTCTTGCCCACCTCCCTTTTCGCTCACTTCATCCTTTTTTCATGTCCTGGTCTCTTTCACACAATAAACATCTCGTTACATTGTCACACTTTTAATTATATTTGCTCATTGTCTGCTGTTTTAGTGCTTTGCTTCATCCGTCCCACCCCACATATTCTTTACATGCACACGCTTAGTCATGTTGTTAAGCCTACAGAAAGGCACGTAAGAACTCCCAGAACATACGGGCTTATTTTCCCTCAGCCCAAGTGGCTTATTTAGGCCTGCACGCTGCAGAGCCATACTCCACCTGCATTTAGATTAAGTAATACGTTTTAATTATTCATATTTCCAATTTTTATTAGACCACTTAACTAAAATATTATTCCCCCAGTTTGTCGATGGGCACTCTGTATGCCCGTTGTCAGAAAGCGGAGAGAGAGCAACTCGAACAACAGGAATATGCAACAGACGCACAAAACGAATTCATGAGTTATTTTCCCCGTGTGGGCGCTGGGGGCTGGAATGAAGACTGGGTCTCTATTCAATTATCACACTCAGACACATGCACGCAACCGGCCACACACACACACACACACACACTCACACACACACTCACACATGGCGGCGTTAAGCAGTGTGCACTCATTAAACACTCTCATTATACACAGGAGGAGATCCCTGCAGGTGCAGTTTACCAGAGTTTAGTTCATTTCCTGCTCCTCCTCCTCCCTCCTCCTCCTCTCTCGCTTCTCTTTTTCTCTCCTACTCTGTCTTCTTCTGGCATTATTTACTTCAATAAAATAAAACTTTAACCCAGATGGTATGTCTGGCATGGGGCTTTTCTGACACCTTTACCTTTGGGAAGCAATTTGCCTGATATACAAGACTATTCTAAATTTGTTTGAGATAGAAGCCAGCAGAGGCACGTACATCAACATTTAATAAACCTCAATGAACATAATAGAAACCTGGCAAATACCTGAGCACGGCAACATCAGATCTTTATCGCTGCGCTCATTTCTTCTGTTTTGCACCACTTAATGCTGCTGCCATCTAATTTAAAGGCCTTTCCCCTGTTAGAAAGCCGATTATTCACTATGATTCATATGCTAAAGTGAGAGAGTCTCTGAATGGCTGTTGAGCGGTATTATTTTAGGCGACTGAATGTTTCTTTGCGGCAAACCTCTCATTTTCTCGGCGTGCTCGTAGGCTTTCATACTTCCCTGATTGACACGCACACAAAAAAGCCCTTTATACCTGACCCATTACAACTTCAGATGAGCCTGTTCAGAAAGCGCTTGACTGTGAACGTGCGTATGTGTGTGTGTGTACATTTCGAGATCGTGACAATAAGGACTGAGCGCGCTCTCAGCTGGTGGTGCATCTAGTTGCACTGGACTGTGGCTACCTGTGCTCAGATAGCTGACGAGCCCCGCAACCACCCAGATTTGCTTCTGATGGTTCATAATCTTGTCACTCCTGAGGAGACCAGATTTTTTTGACCTTCAGAGTAAGGCAGCTGCAAAAGCTGTAACATTTTTTTAACTCTTACTAAACGAAGCATAATGAGTGACAGCTTTTGTTGAAATTAACTTGGGTTTTTATTTTCAGGTTCTACTGCTACATTCATTCCATGTACGCTGCGTTTCATATACTTTCTAAAAGCGCCCACAACGTCTTTGTACTCCCGAGGAGAAGGGGAAAAAAATAGAAGTCGCATTTTAAATTTAGAGGAAGGTCCATGCCAGATGTTTTAATTAAGCCACTGTAATTCATTCATCAGTGTCTTGGCTTTTTTTCATTTGCAAAGTGAAGAAATAATCCATTTGTCTCTCATTTGAAGCGCTGCAGTCCAGCTGACCTACTTTTCCGCTCTTGCTGCCATCTTCTCTCTACAGCTGTGACGGAACAAGTTTGCCATTGTTTTTGACAATGGTTGTTTGAGTGGCTTTTCTTTTACCTGACTGGTAAAAGTGAATCAGACTGTCTGTGTGTATTCATGTGTTTGCATAGCATATATGCAAAAAAAAAAATCTTTAAAAAGACCCTAAAATAAGTATTAAATTAATTTTAAGGGGGAAAAAAAGTCTCCAAGGCTTCCACATAATCTTTCATTACTAAAGTATTTTGTGTTGGTGAGTTATTATTAATTTCTCATATTTAGTATTTGCTTTTTTTCTTAAGTAAAAATTCCTGTTTAAAATTTCCATGCCTTATTTCTAGTATGTCTTGGCTTTTCATTAAGATTTCTAGCTACTTTTATTATACCACCTGTCAATCTCTTGGATGTGGCCGTGAGAGTTGCACATGCATAGAGGTAAGTGCAAGTACAAAAGGAAGTCAAACAGCTACCTTGGCAAAGAAGAGTCAGAAGTAGATTTTTTAAAGTTGTAAATGCCGCATAAAGTATCATCGAGCCGCTTCCTCCTCACCACCCGCCCTAGTCTGTGTTTTAGTTTGTGTAAAAAAATCCTAACTCTCCCTGAGCCTGTTGTCACCTATAACTTATTCCTCACCTCACCTGTCTTACTCATCTTTTTATCATCTAATTCAGCAAAACTGGAACAGAACTTATCTGCTGGAAGGCTCAGGATGTCAGCTGGCATAAAACCCCTGTTCCACAAAAGGTAAACCCAACAACCCTTTAGGTTCAAAGCAAGAGACACACTTCACATGATGCAATCATTTTCCATTGATTGTTCCAATTCTCACTTGCATTCAGCTGCTTTTTTTTTTTTTTTTTTTGCTCACTGAGAGATAACATTCAGGGAGAGAGTGATTGTGTGAGTGCGCGTGTGTGTGTGCGCAGAGAGTTGGGAGTTGAGGAGGCAGCGTCCCATCAGGCTTTGGATTCTTAAACATGCCTCACTGTCTTTTGTTAAATGTGATGCAATAGTGATGCAGAGTTGTCAACGTGCGATCGTGTATGTGTGTTTGTGTTATCAGACAGTAAATGAGTACGAAGTTGGGAATCGGTGCTGATCTGAGCATGTTTTCAAAGCTTTTTTTTTCAACCTGGAGGAAATTATAGGTTCTCTATTGATGAAAGAGGGAAACCCCTCCCAGCTCGAACCTTGCCATCTCTTGATATTTGGGTGCGTGTGTGTGTCTGGATAAAAGCATGCGTGCCTGCTTACACGCACATAGATGTGTTTGCACGTGTGCGTGTGTGAGTGAGTGGCAGGGCTGCTATCTGTGCCATCACACGTGGATGTGTGTGTTAATAGAGAATGCCCCACGCTGCCACCGCCTTTGTTTGCCAAGGACATACATATGCATGAAGCCTTGTGCGTGCGTGTGTGCGTGTGTGTATGTGTACATGGGGGGGTTACTAATTACTAGATTTCTATCATGAATATGTATGGCTGCATCCTTTATTATGGGATGGGCTTAAACACATTACACAGACAGACGAGTGGCAAAGAGAGGAAAAGCAGGGGTGAGGGCTTGAGAGGGGAGACGCTTCTTCAGAAAAAAAAACAAAAAGGAGACAATAAAAAAAAAAAGATTTTTGGCTGCTGTTGGCTCGGACCTTAAAGCTCCACTGGGATTGTATTAATTTTACAAAAGGGTTCACGTTAAAACAATGCACCAAAAAAGAACTGTAGAGGGTAAAGTGTGTCTTTTTCTGTTGAATAGCTTTTACTTATCCCACATAGTGAGCAGTGAGTGTGTTCATCAGTCATTTTTAAACTGTACATGTCAAAAATACTTCTCAAGTTACTTTATGTGTGGCAGATAATCTGACCATTTTTTTTGGTGGGGGTGCATGTTTATGGATAACATATGGTGACAGTAGAGCAAAGTAAACACATTTTTACTGTTACACTCACAGGTGCAAGAGCTACTTAAGCTCCATTATGTAAGGAGAAAATAGTGACATCATGGTAGCAACCAACCGTTTTTTTTCTTGCTAATCCAGCCATGCTGGTGGATATTTAACCTATAAAAATACCTCAAAACGGTTAGATTATTCTTTCTTTGTAATGTAAAATCTTGATCTGCAAAATAACCTGTAATGAAACCCTCAGATCCATTTACTGGGGGTTGAAAAGTACAATGTTAACCTGTGAAGTAAAGCAGAAACGCAGCATGAAAAGTCAATATTAAAGTAAAGTAGACACAAGTACGAGGAAGTACAGGAAAAGCGTACTTAGGTACTTTCCGCCACAGCTTACAGATTATTATGGTCGGTATAGTTTTTTTTTTAGTACGAACACAGTCACACGTACAATTTCTGAAACACTCGCTGAGGATAAAACCGAAGCTTTACTCGTTCATGTGTGGAGCATTTAAGGACTCTGCCCCTTCATCTCTGAATCTCCCCGTTTGTGGTTTCCTCTCAGCTCTTCAGCCTTCTTTTTCACACCCACAACGCGCAAGCGCTCCCAATTTAAACTTACACTCATGCGATCTGACATGTATACAAAATACCAGGCAATAAGTATTTTTTTTCTGTCTTCTATTGTTTTTTCCACATGGACAAACTCAATTACAGCATTTGTCTCTTTTGTTGTGCAGTTCGTTTCATGTGAGAGGTGGGGGACCAAAAAACAGGAAGAAGTCATGAGGGATGTAAACAGTTTACACAGAGCCAGCATTAAGTAGATAGGAGAGGGGAAACAAATGTCACAGGTTCACAGTTACTTATGTTACTTTTACCTCTGTCACCTTGGACTCTCTCTTCGGTTCTCCTGCATTTCTCTAAATCGCCCTCTCTTGTCACGTTGCCGACGGTTTTTATCGATGTTCAGCATCTATGCGTGTTAGTCGCTCAGTTTTTAGTAGGAGGATGAAAGCGGGTTATTCCTGCCATCTGCATCTGTACTTACTCTTTGTGTATGTTTAGTCTTTCTTTTTCATTTTCCCTTTTGCTCTATCTTGCTTCAACTCACCCCAGCCCCAAATCACACAATCAGAACACTATGAAAGCTCCTATATCAGCCTGCAAACTCATTCTCCAGTACACACACACACACACACACACACACACACACACACACACACAGTGCTATCTGAGCAGAGGGAGGGAAACAAAGGAGCAGGACAGGTTTTTAAAGAAGAGAGAATGTCAACTGTCACTCTGACTTCTGATGTTGGAATCGATGAAAGCCATCAGACTTTTGCATTGAAGGAGAAATCAAAAAGGAAACAGGAGGAGAAGAAAGTGTTTTTAACACAGCTGTAAAAAGAAGTGAAAGGGATGGGGAGAGGGATGGGGGAGGTAAAAAAAAAAAGGCCAGCTGCACGAGTGCATCGTAGGTAAAGAGCCTGGTCATCCTTAGTTTGGAGCGCTTGATTTATCATTTTATTCCAGAGCTGCTCTCAGCATCTCTCCACCTCATGCAGGGACTGGTGTGGTGGTGGTGGTGGTGGTGGTGGTGTGGGTTTGAGTGTTTTGAGAGGGAAAGCTCTTTTGCAGTACAGATGTGAGGGAGAGAGAGAGAGAGAGAGAAAGTGGACGAGTCGAGGTCCGGGGTGCTGGTGTTTGGGAGCGTTAACACAGACATCACAAGTTCCTAGTGCAAGAGGGCAGCGGGGTGCAGCAGGGCATTGAGCTGGAGAGAAAGAGAGGTTACAGAGGAGAGGAGAGGAGGAGGAGAGGAAGAGAGGCGGCTATGTTTGAAGAGAGCTGTTGAGATAAATCAGTATGTTTACGTTCTGGAGGAACAAAGTGTTCCGTTGGCAGAAGAGCACTCGACTGTCCGTTTCCCCTTGGACTGTTTTTACTGGACCCTTTTGTGCGTGTGCATATGAGTGTCTTTATGCGTGTGTGCGCCTGTGTGTGTATGTGTGTTTTGGGACAGCGTCAAGGCCGGTTCCTGTGCCATTAAAGTCTAAGCAGCTCAATATTTAAGAGATTTTCCCCTTGTGGACAGTAATATGAGTACATTAATATTAAGACTCAATGGGAGTAAAATGAAAGTTAACATTAAAAAAAAGAAAAAAAAGCCCTGTCGTCTGTCTGAAAGCACCATAAATGACAAGGTCACTTACTGACTTATTACATGTGCCTGGTTTTTCTGACTATATTGAATTGTGGTGTATGTGTGTTTAAAGTTTTGTGTGCGATAAAAAAAGACTTCTGTACTGACGTTGACGTGTAAGATGGTGGGATACAAGGAGACACCACATGTACTAAATATTTTAAAGGCTTGTTGAAGGTCCAGGTTAAACTCAAGAGGGTTCTAACGCTCTTACAGACTTTTTTATGTGTTAAAAACACACTTTAAAGGGTATTCATGCTAATCAGGCTGGGTAAAGGAAAACACAGATGCTATTTTAACATTATGGATTGAGTATCTAAGCTAATCTCTTTTTCTGGTGTTTAAAAATGTCTATTGCCAGCATTGTTTCTTTATTTCTTCATATTAAAGAATAAGCACAGTTTGTGCTTATTCTTTAATTGTAAAATGGGATTTAAAGACCTTGGGGAAAAATATTCTCATATTAATCAAAGAAAGGATTTAGTATAGACATGAGCTGACAGAGTGTGAATTGGGACAGAGCCGAATAGCAGAATAGGCACAAAGTGCGGAGCGTAAGAAAGGCAACAGGACAGAAGCTTGACGTGATAGCAGAACTTGAGCATATCTTCTCCTGCCTCTAAAATGTGTGCCACCACCACCAAGTGGAACGGTGCTGCACTAATGCACGATATGGAGCTAAGAGAAGAGAAGGAAACTATCTGTACGTATCTCGATGAGTCTCTCGTTCTCATCCTTGCGCCATCTTCCATCCATTGTCCTCGTAGTTCGTCTATCAGTGTCCAAACTGCCCAGAGCAGAGAGAAAAAAGGGGTGTGTGGGGTGGGGCGAAGGGGCTGAGGCGCTCTTGCGTACAAGACAGAGGAGAGAATGATAGCCATTCTGCTTTTATTATCTAGAATGTATCAACTTAATCACAGCTCCATTCTCCCCCAGTCCTCCCCTGGGCTCAGTGGGAGACACTGAAAGAAAATTGGAAAAGTATAGCGGGGCTGGAGGTAGGGACGAGTGAAGACGGACAGAACAGGGGGATGGGGACATACAAAGTGTAACTACCATAAAGAGAGGGGTAGAGAGACACAGAGGAAGCAGAGCAGATAGTGAGAGAAAGAGGAAGGAGATAAACCTGTTAATTTTTCATGGCCAGCCGGTCATAATCACAATGTTCGGTGCCCTTAGAGCCTTTGAGTTGGCCAATTCCAACGTGCGCATATGTATATATGTGTGTGTGTGTGTGTGAGAGGGAGAGACGAATTGAGCTTCATTACGAGGAGTCCCCCCCCCCCAAGTACCCCCACTCCAACCCCTCACGCTCCCCTGTGTGCCTGTCTGACTGCCCAAAGTTATAGTCACTATCATAAAGACACATTTTCCTCTGATAGGAGACTGCACCGTCTTAAGGCTATAAAAACACTCCAACTTCATTTATTTGCCATATATGGCCACAGATATAGCTAATGAACTAACAGGAAAGTGTCAGAGCAATCAAAAAGAATCCCAAATAAAGTTTTTGAAGTTACCGGTTTGAAAACGATTCGACCACTAGCGCCGAATGTTCAGCCAGGAGGTGGTGCCCGACACAGATGACAGGATCGCTTTTTCCGAAGCTTGAAGATGCTGTCGCGCTTCCATGCTCTGTTTAATCTTTCATTCTCATAAATAGCTATTTTGGGTGTGAATAAACCTAAACCATAGAGAGCTTAGAGCAGTGTGTGTGTGTGTCTGTATGTGTAATACCTGGCTCTGTATAAACTACACTGTTCTAGAACATGAGCTCACTCCAGCACACACGTACACACACAGTGCAGGTTAATAATGAGCATAATCACCCATCTTCAGCACACAAAGATACACACAAACACAGTTTGGCAGCACATGGCCATGTAAGGGGAAAACCACAGTGTGTGTTTACACTAAAACACCGCTTGTCGGAGTGGCTTTGGAGCCCAGGCAGAGCGGGCAGCCTTTTTAACAAGCCTTTAAAAAACAGGCAAACACACACACACACACACATACACACACACACACACAACCTTCCTGTCCTCCTCTTCTGTTTCTCCTGTGAAGAGTTCTCCATGTGCTCTCATTTATCTGATCACTTCGAAATTTAAAAAAAGGGGTAATCGTTACACTTTTAGGCCCATCCGTGCGTCTCATCACCTGTACGCTTTACCGAATCTGTTTATCCCAAACTATGACATGTTTAAAAGAAAAGAAAAAGAGAGCATGTGGAGTGTTTGTTGTGTCAGCGACACTTAGCCGTGGCTGCAGTTGACTTTGGTCCCATTCTCGGCCTTTCCCTTTCACAGCATGTGTCTTCATTATAAGCACTTGCCTCTGCTTCGTCTGCTTGTGGGAGTGCATGTTGTTTGTTTGTGTGTATTTATATGCTTTTGGATGTGTATCCCTGCGCTAAGGACTGTTTGTGTGTATGTGAGTGTTTCTGCAGGTCAGAAAGGCAGCATTTTGTTCTGTGAAGGCCCATAACATCTGCAATCCCTTTTAAGGGATTGTTTAGATTGACGGAACGGGAAAATAAACGTTCTCAAGGAGGCCGGCACTCTTTACTGACAGAGAAATCTCCGCTACCAGCACAAAATGTGTATGCGTGGGTAGGTGTCTATTTGTGCGAGTTGAGACTAAAATGACAGGTTCATTTTTGAGGGGGAGAGGGGGTGCTCTGCTTTGGTGATGAGAAAGCTCTTTTGCATGAACCCTCCGTGACCTCTCTTCTTCTTCCTATTCTTTTGCCCTACTTCTTTGTAATCTATCCCGGTACATGAATGCCGTTAGCAGCTCACACTTTTCCTTTTTTTTTTGTTCCACTCCGGGTTGTTTTTACCCCCCCACCATCTCCAGCTCATAACCTCATTAACTCTCCTCACCAGCAGAAACTTCTCACCGTCTCTTCACTTTTTCATAACACTCCTACTTCTGCCAAGGAGTTGTTGTGTCTGGGTTGTAAGGAACATGTGCAATATATCAGAAGCCTCTCGCTTATTCACATGTATACACACACACACACACACAGATGCACACGCACACGCAGATCTGGTAGCGAGCGCTGGTCTTCTTGAGAACGTCCAGCGTGAGGAAGTGGGGTGTCTGTCCAGTTATGATTTAGGTCAGAGGGAAGCAGGGATGGGAGGCTTCTCTGCTCTCTGTTTATTTGAAGCAGGAGCCATTACTGCTGTCTCTTAGTCGTATTTATACACAGACACAGAACAGACGTACCCTGATACAACCGGACCATGCGCATGTTTCTGTCTGTGTGTAGTTCTCTGTGCGAGTGTAAGAAAGAAAGAAAGGGCGTGCATATTATGTGGCTCGAGACCATGTCTGTGTACAATGCACAGTAAAAATAAACCGCAGTGATTTGTGATCTGGGCCTAATAGAGGAAGGGCCAGTGCTTTTAGCGGGAACAGTGTGCAGCAGTGGGCCTCAGAGTAGCAGCATTAGGAGTCTGCAGGGACTTCTGGCTTCACTCCAGCCCAGTCCCAACATTCTTGATTCACCTAATGAAAGACATCTAATCACCGAACTGGGGTAAAATAAGCAAGCAAGCCCTTCAGCTGCGTAGAGTATGAGTTAAGGCTTCACATCAGCGTAAATGAAAGGGTGTGTTTATGTGTGTGGTCCAGTTATTACTCATGTTATTGGGGCCTAAATATGTTTGCACAGTCACATAATGGGCATGTGACTTCCTTATGGGGACAAACAAACCAGTCTAAATCATAAAATGTCAAGGTGAGGACGTGTTTTAAGGTGAGCGAGAGGCTTAGGGTTTGATTAAGCAAGTAGTTATGGTTAATGTCGGAGTAAATCTTTTAGGAAACCAATGTAAGTAAGTGAAGTCATGGATACATGACTGTGCATGTGTGTGTGTGTGTGTGCATATGCATCACTCTTATGTGCCAGCGGCGTGGTTGCGTGGAATCTGTGTGGTGTGAACTAGTCCCATGGCGTCTATTGCCTGTTTGCCATTACTGCAGGGTTGCCACAGCTTGTAAAAGCCTCGTTAACACAAAGACCTGCTCACATGTTAATTGGCTAATTGACTAATTAATTTTTGCATAAAGGCATGCACAGTGAGAAAAGCTGGCTAATTGAAAGTGACTATAGGTTTAATTATGTGAGGAAAGCACGAGGAGGAAGGAGCTGTGAAGGTGGGACGCCCGGATGCCGCGTCTGGCTCACACGATTTCTCGTATCTCCCCCTGATCTCCACAACTACCATTTGCCTCTGTTTACTGCTGTTTTTGCTGCCAAGGAATTAACACGCAGTGGAAAAGGCAAGTTTCCCACCAAACCCAGCCCTTTCCATATTTGAGAGAGATGCCAAGACAGATAGAGGTATTGCGGTGAGTGACAGCGATTACAAAAAAGCAAGATAAAAGCTTCAAGCAAAGGTTTCTCTTATTTACATAAACATTTCTTCTGGACCTTCAAGGCTCCTTCTGCTGAAAAATCGTTTAAGAACGACACAAGCTGCGTCACTCAGGCAGCCATCCCTGGACTTGTGGTGCGCCGAGGCCTCGGTGTGATCATGCATTTACATCAACAGCAATCTAAGTCCAATTATTGAAAAGTATGTAAAACTGACACACACAACAAGACGGAGACAGAGGAATGTGCAACCGAACGAATTGCACACTAATTCAATTCCTTCCCACCGCTCGCTAAAACACCGCCACAAATTAAATCGGCCAGGAGAGCAGACAGCTAACAAAGGAAATTAACAACGATGCTGTCTCTGTATTAGGGCATATGGATTCGCTGCATGTTTGCTGCGTGTGCGTAGCCGCAGCCTCACGCCTCTGTACGCAGAGAGACGGGGGGAAAGGCCAGTTTTAATCAAGAAATCCATTCCACTTTTCTAACCTCTCTTCACTCCACCCCCTCCTCCCTCCATGGCAGGCTTGTGTGGAAACAGAAGTGCTAAATTACCCTGGAGCAGTCAGACAAAAACATCTTGTTGGGTTCTAAATTGCTTTGCATGCATGTTAATTGGACAGAAATCCCTGCAGTGTATTTGGGTTTGTGTGTGACTTCATGGATGTGTTGTTCTGAACTGCATCTGTGTATGTACAGACTCTGCACGGGTGTATGTACAGTCTGCGTGTGTGTGCGTGTGTGCGAGTGTGTGTTGAAAAAAGCTGGTGAGCTATTATAGCTGCAACGGCTTGCACAGATTTGGAGGTTATCTGTTTTTGTTGGTTAATTGTGAAGCTGATAGTATCGAGGGTCTGGGCCAATTCAAGTGGGCTTTCAGCCAAATTACCTCAGTAATCATCTGTGTTCAAGTCCCTGGATGCTTTCACCAAGACAGAGCCTGGGAAGCCCCGAAGTTCAATGGAGAGGAGCAGATCTGACCCCAGCATTAGACAGCTTACACTGTAATTGAAATGATATTTTTTTTTCCCTACGCCATTATTGGATTGCTGACAAGATTTCACCCCAAAATTCCATTTGTGGTCAATTTATCCTGTTTGTTTTTAATTAATGCGGGCAGCTAATGAACTCAGAAGGGATCTTAGCCAAACGATCAAGAACTTCCTCCATGTTTCTGTGTTATCTTTGAAGAAGTAAGCTTTGAAACTGGAGCATGAAATTGTGTAAAAGTGGGAAAGGAATTCGCCTGGATGAAGCGCGCAAACACCAAATCCAATGCACTTTACTTTGACTATGACTAGGAATTCCATTGCTAATGACTAAAGATTATTTTAAACTGTAAGTAATTTATTGTGGCAGAGACATGAAGGCCTAATGAAATACACAAACTGTTATCAGGGTTCGTTTTTTCCAGTGTTGATTTAATTAATTCAAAAGTGGGGCACACTGCACTTTAGCATTTTGTGGGTGCAGTCTCGTGTCACTTGCCTCGTCTCTGTCTGCCGTCCTCTCACATGAACAACTGCTGCAGCTGCCCTTGTCAGACTATAAAAAACTGTATTCCAATCATTGACTGGGTTTAGAAAATAAGTTAATTAAATGTGGTAGATGTCTTGATGCTGTGTATTTTTAATATGAACTGGCTTCAAAGGATTCTCATCTTGGCTGTTACTGTTCATTAAGGAGTGACAATTTATACATCTCAGATCTAATGGAGAGAAAAGGATCAAACGCAACCTTGACAGATGATCTCTCGTTGTCCTCGCGACCCCTTTGACTGCAAACTGTGACTTTCTTTCCCTCTTTCTGAGTGCTTTATATGAAGCTCTGCAATTGGAGTTCATTCTCTGGCTACACACAATGTCTGACTCCAATACTTATTTTTCACTTGGACATCCTCATTACACACTTACCTGCACAGAACTTGCCACTTTTGTGCGTCTTTTCATATTTGTGCGGCTCGGATGGAAAGGGAGCATAAGACGTTCATGTAAAAAAAAGAAAAGAAAAGAAAAATGATCAACAAAAAGATTTTGGGCAGTATTGAAAAGCCCGTGCCCCTGATGCAACCTCAACTTGAACCAGAAATTAGAGTCGGATTGAACAAAGTAGAATAAAAGTTAAGGCTTATCCTGTTTAGCCAGAATTGGGGTTAGCGGGAAGCTGCTGGACTGAAATGCTTCCATGGTCCTTTGAGGGAAAGAATAAGTTGTCTACTATGTGTTAAGAGTGTGCAGGCCTCCAGGCCATGAATCCTCAGACGGTGACCTCATTTGACCTTCTCACCCTCCAACACACACACACACACAAATAGCCGCCCTAACACACACACATACAGTGCATGCAGTGTAGTTCTGTCTTTTTCTTCCTTTCTTATACATGCTGTAGCATCTCAATGTGTGTGTGTGTATAACAGAGACACCTACACACGCCTCAGCTGCGCAGACAAATGAGACAAGGTGTCACTCTTTAGCTGTCATTTAGTTTCTGCCGTTCCACTTTGCTGCTGAAGGTTGAAGGAATATTCTGCTGAACACACAAACAGAAAAATAAATGCGACAAGAGACAAACACACACACACGACACCGCTAGAAGCTGTGAACATAAACACTTAACCCTGGAAAGATTCAATGATGGCGGATAAAAGAGTGATTTGTGTTCTGCTAAGGGGAAAATGAGTAATCCTATCATTCAGCGTGACATGCAACACAACACGGCGCATCAGTCACAGACACACGCACACACACACACGACATTAAACACTGCCTATCAGGATGATAAAAGCATGCCTCACCCACACAATAAAGCGTTTGATTTTTCTATTTTCCGTGTCATTCATTTTTCTTCATGCTCTCCCTCTCGTTCCCCCGGCGGCATTGCTTCTGTCACAACAGAACATATTTGTGTATTCATGTAAATATCGCAGCTAATCTCTCTAAATATATTTATGAGATTTAATACCTTTGTATTGCAATACTGTGCGTGCAGAGTATCGGCTTTTACACTGTCACAAAGACACACGCGCATACCCTCACACACCACGCGTGCATGCGGGCACCACACATCCACATATAGCTTGCACTGGGGTGCATACCAATCCCTTGGTCTTTCTGTCTTCCTGCTGGGGCATTAATTCCTGCCCATATTTCCATCTGATTATGGTCCGGTTATACCCGCAACTAATTGAACATTAAATATAAATAAAGTTAATGAAAATGTCCTTTATCCCCTCCAAACTGGGCCTGAGAACGCATCTATTAACTCAAATTAATCTGGCCCTGATACGTGTTGCAGTGAGGAAGATATATGCATAGTTTGCTGCTCTCATCTCCGACCCGAATTATGGTCCCTCTGTCTGAGCAGGACAGTTAAATAAGAGAAGACATGTTGTTCTCCTATTTCTCAGTATTCCTGCAAACCATATCCAGACCTTTTTATCTAGTTGAAAAAAATTGTGAGGCTAATACCTTGACTTTAAGCTTGGATTTTACTGTCCTGGGCCCACCCCTTACGGACCGCTAGCACACTTCTGCCATTGGTTTGGATGGAAAACAGCCTGTGTGCAGTGTGGGCCAGAGCCTCTTCTGGTTAATTACCAGAGAAGGATTGTGCAGTTGCTTTAAAGGACAGATTTTGTAACACCAACTTACAATACAGTCCAAAACTTCAGAAAATGAACTCTTTCCAATCTATAGTGGCACAAAAACACATTTTCTCCCGAAATACTCAAAAATAGTTGTAAACCATACACATAAATCTGCCGTGAATTGTCTGTGTTTTTTCTTGTGGGCTTGTTAGTTTTGCTCCTTGTGCTTTTCCTTTCAGACAAGCTTCCATTGCAAGCGCCTTTAACAGAAGCAAAGACACCCGCTGTGAGTGCGGTCGACAGACACACTGATGCAAGAAAAAGGAGGAAACAATGAATGGATGGATGCTTTCATTCTGATGAAAGGAATAAATGCTAAAGCATTTATTTTGTCTATTATCTCACTAAAAAGCCCTCTCCATTCCTGTCTCCCCTTGATCCCCAAGGCCCCTCATATTAGCATCTCTACTGGACAGCGAGGGGTTAACTAACCTGTTTAAGGGGAACCACAGAAAACAATACTTGGACCCCAAAAAAGACAATGGCACTGCCTTTCTCCTCCATATTTGTAATTTAACATCAAAAGGCTTCTCTCCCAGCGACCTCTGAGAGCCAGCGTCTCTTTAATGAAGCGCCCCACCCCCCTTAATCACATTCAAATTGGTTAGTGTTCAGAAAATAGAAATATGTATTAGATAGCAATAAATTTTCATCATTGGCTAAGCCTGCTTCTTAATTGTCCTGTCCCAAGGCTTGGGAATTTCATTGTTCGTTAGGTGCTTAAGTCCCCCATCTCATTCAGTCTCTCTGACATTACTGCTGAGGGCTCTAATGCCCAACTAATTTGAATGGGGATTTACATGATAGAGCAGGGAGCATTAAAATGTGGAGGGAAGGGAAAAAAGGAAAAAAGGAAAAAAGGGGGGAAACGGCTTCTTTCACTTCAAAAGTCACTTTGTTCAAAGTCAAATGACAGTGTTTAAAGATGCTCTATCTTTCTCTCCTCAGGATTTTGGACAGCAGTGCCAAGTTTAATGGTTCGTTATCTTAGACCCTCTCTGTCCTCCTCACTCTCCGTAGCGCTTTCTTCTTCCTTTGCCGCTAACCATGCGCTTTTGTTTAGTGGCACCATACTGTTTCAGAATATACATTGTTTTTAAGGGGGTTTTGAATTGCAAAACACTTCTGTCATTCTCCATTATTTTTTTCCCCCTCACATTTCTGTTACTCTGCATGTCACTCAGTGGCGCGCCATCAGAGCTTTAAGAACCATATTGAATTGGCATGAATGTTCAGATTTATGTGCACCGAGGAAACGCGTGCACGTGTGCGCGCCTGCTTCGCTGTAGCTGTAAAAGTAGATTAGGCCCATTGCTATGACTTTTCTTCCACGCTGCCATGTAACCTGTTCTGCTTGCTGTTTGTGGCTGGCGGCTTGTGCTCTCTCTGAGAGAAAAAAGAAAATGCTTGGAATTTTTCTCTGTTTGTTCTGGAGGTATTTTGGATCAGAGGTAGATTGTGTGTATGCTTGTGTGCATCTGTTTGTGTTTCTTCAAGTATGTCTATTTTGGATCGGTGTGAAATGGAAGCTGCGGTGATAAAGAGAATCAGATGTTTTCTGTTGGACTCCATGTGTGTCTGGCAGTGCAGACATAAAATGTCCGTAAGGCAGAGACGGGGCAAACAGTTTGCATGGCGAATTACAATTTTGGCAGTGTAATTGTTTGTGCACGTGGGTGTGCGTGCGTTTCTCTCTCTCACTCTCTTTCTCTCTCTGTCTGTGCACATTTAAGTAAGACCTGAGTGCTTTGAATGCTCATGCAAGCATGTGCATTAGATGTACTGACGTGTGCTCTTCCTCGCTCTTTCCACCTGTTGGTAAAGGTAGTCAGAGTTTTTACTTCCTGCAGCATTATGGTAAATATTAGGTTCCAAAAGCTGAATTATGACACAGTGTCATGGCCTACTATTTACCCCGCTCTAATTATTGTTTGCCTCTTTTTCGCTTATAAACACTGACACTTTCCACCTTCGAATCTCCATAATTAGTGCGTTCGGTTTGACCTGCGTGTCACCGGAGATGAGAGGAGGTTGCAGAGGGTCAGAACTAATGAGAGAAAGAAGGGTCGACCTTAGACATCGACTCAACTTGGGGCAAAAAAGGGCATCACCATACAAAGCGTACACAATACCACACAAAACTGTTGCAGAATAGGACCAAAAAAAAAAAAAAAAATGCGGGGAATAAATCACTTCATTACTTTCTGAACCAACAGTGGTGGAAAGTTTGATTCCTACATTTCAAATCAGGAAAATAAAAGGACACAAAAACAGACTGAAAATCAATCCTGACGAGGGTCACTGAGAGACTGTCAGTTGAAAAGTATTTTCAATTTACTTCGGACTTTTCACTCTTTATGAGTACGGCATCCTACCGACATATTCCAACTATAATTTAAAACACACTCGGCTGTTGGTGCTTTAATGTTTAGCTTGTTATCCAAGGATATCGAGCTAAATGTCTAGCTGTCTGCAGATCACAGTAAGAAAGTGTAGGGTTAACTCTGATAATCACCTGTATTGATGTGTGTGTGTTCGAGGGAAAACTGCTGGTTCCAGAGCAGCCGACCATGAATGGTTATTGATTCCATCATAAAGACCTGCTGTCTCCTGTGTGTATGGCTCTTTAGGCAATCACCGATGCCTGCTTTCTTTCCTTCTGACAGCTTTGCATCTTACACCTGTCCTCCTCATCAGTCTTTTACAGTACCCCGCTTTAAACTCATTGCACCTAAATTAGTATGCATTTATCTCCCATTTGCCGGCACTGAATCTAAGCCCTTTGTCCGCTGGTATCTCACATCTCATCCTTTCCCTTGCTTTATCCCTTCTCTTTTCTTGATCGGTTTCCCACCAGTGCAACCATACATCCGTTTGGAAACTTTATTCAAAGCTTCACTGCGCTAGTATAGACAGGGAAGCAAACAGACAGACAGGCGACAAACGAGAAAGCACACACTAATCAGGCTTATGATGCTGGTGGGCTAATAGAGCCTTGTGCCCTGCTTAGACTGCTGCTGTAAATGATTAGCCTGGCTCAGGCTGAGCTGTATTAGCTGGCCTGCCATTACTGATAGCTCCTGGCTCCCAACTTTATCGCAGTGATAAAGCCCCTGCTAGAGCTCACATTAGAAACAATCAACCAATCTCCTCTGGTCTCGTGTCTAGGTGGGAATGGTGGTGCAGATATGTCATTACACTGAGAACTGAAGGAGGACGCTCTCCCACGATGCTTGCCTCCGATAACCAGGACCAGATGTATGAAGAACTTAAGGAAGGTGAGAGATGCTTTGTGAAAGTCGTAGAAAACATTTACCAGTTAAAATGTAAGGAATAGGAAGTAATTTGGTTTTTTATGCACATACATTTCATCTCTTGGTTTGACTCGTGCGTCTCAAATCAAACCCTGATTTTCATCAATCATCATAACTTAATTTAATGGTCTTAAAAATGTGATAATACACAATAACAACTGAGTTGCCAGTGAGGCCACTTGGCTACCCAACAGCGCCCCTAATGGCTATTTGCTTAAGTAGTTTTTAATTATTTTGAGCGTTTGTCCACCTCAATACCAAAAGCTCCCTGCTTACACTTGGAAGCAAAGAACACAAACCAACACTTCACTTTTGGACTGTCGTGCAAACGGGAAGTGAGGCTGTATTTTTTTTCTGCTCAACATAAAGATGTGGGTGTGATGCTCTCTGTGTGCTAACATCGAAGCAAAAATGCAGGGAACACCCAATGGCTTAGACAAATAACACACATGCACACGCATACGCACTCCGAGCCTTCATACACAAGGTGCAGACACACACAAAGACACAGACAAATGAGACCTTAGTGAAATAGCTCGTGGGTTTTCTGCTGTGGTCATGATTTCCTTCAGGGCTGTGAAAACACTGTGCATATGGAGTCCATCTCCTCTATGGCTTAGCAATGAGGCAAACTTGCACAGAGCATCAACATGTGCACACTGCCACAAGGTATAAGATTTCTTTACTGGGCGTGTTAGTGTAAAGGTATGGTTTCTGGCTTGGTGCAGAAAACAGTGTTTTTGAAATAACGTTTTTTTTTTTAAATAGCCATGCAATTGTGCAAAAATGTATCCACCTAAAGGTGTAAATGTAAGGAAATACTGTAGGTAGTATTACAAGAAATCATATCATAAGCAGGAAATGCGTTAGATGATTAAAGTGAGTTGGCGCTGAAAAGTATTGTGGTGTGGCAGAAAAATCAATAAGCACAGCTGAGTTTTCTTCATCATAGTGCCTGTCTATTGAGTTACCGTAGCTTTGCTAACAGGTTATCAATTCAGGGCATTGTGTGTGCGGCTGCGTATGTATTCATTAACATCCTTATCTCAAAACAGGCACATGGAAACTCCACCCAGCTCTGTGTCTCTGTCTCACTCTCTTCTTTGACTTGGCCGGCGTGTTGAGGTATTGACCAGTTGTCAGGGGATAGGAGCTATTGATTGTGACTTATCCGGCTGTTTATATTTGAACCCTGGGTTTAACCTCCATCGATCAACATGCACCTTGAAGTCTGCAAGGTGTTCAACTCCGCCTTCTACTAATGGGGTTAAATGGTTGTGTGACTGTCTGTGCCTCTTTCTGTGTGTGTGTGTCACTTGTCCTTCAGGGAGCATGCCAAGTAAAAGAAAATAGGAAAGTGAATTTAAGTTGTTGTTCTGATTGCTTTTATTAGGTGATGTTCTGCATGCTTGTGTGTTGCACAAACAGCCACTCGTGCACTAAACAAACCACAAGTAAAACTCAGAGGTCTCTGAGGCCAGTGGCTTAATATGAATATTCAACTTGTATATGTAAAAATGCATCATAATTACATCTTTGTTATTCCATGCCCAATATTTAATAACTTCACCTTGATTTTCAAGATGGCACTCCACCGTACGTAGCTGTACACATACAAGCTTACACACCGTACAATGAAGTCAGAGAACGTTTTGCACACTCCTTCTCTGCTATTTGTTAAACTGTCAAAAGATTCCTCTAAATGTCTTTCTTTTACAATCGGTTTTCCATTTCTTCCCATTTCGCTGTGCCAAAGCTCTCATTCCGGTGCCCCAGCCTTAGCTGGTTCAAATAAGCAATTATTATGTGTGAATATATGTGTGTTCATTTTTGTCAGGGACTCAATGTCATATTTTTAGAAGAGGACTAAAAAGAAAAAGTTTAATTTAGATGATGCCTTAGATGCCTTCTATGTGGGTGCGTGTTTGTGTGTGCGCGCATGCCTGCGTGTGTGCGTATGTGTGCACACATTCATATTGTATTGTCATCTATGTATGACTGTCTCCCTCCCTCTCCATTTGAAGAGTTGTAATGAGTCATCAGGGAGAGCTGATGTGAATTATTAATATTCAATCATGATGCTGCTCATGAATTAACTGGAGCTGGAGAAGGAGGGGTGGACAGGAGAGAGTGTGAAGGAGAGAGAGAAGGAAAGATGGTGAAGATTCCACTTGAAACAAACATGCAGGAAAAGAAAAAGTCAATCAGGAAGGTGTGCAGCAAAAATACAAGGAGAATTATAGAAAACAAACAACAAAAACACAGAATCTTATTACTGTCCGATATATATTATATTTGTTGGTGATGAGAAATACAGCCGCAGTAAAAACCACCAAGACGACACATGACAGAGTCGTCATCATCTAAGCAAAGATGACGGCTTGTACCCATATGTGGTGCCGTGTGTTCATTAAGTGTTCATTTTTGTAATTATCTTGATAAAGACACATCCTGGAGTGACATAAAGCTCCATTGATTTTCTGCTCTAAAAACCTCAAATTTTATGAACTGCCGAGTGCTTTGAGATACCAATTTGAAATTTCTGGGATTGTTACCTGCTAAAGCGAATTGTGCTTATCCCTCTAAGATGCACAAACAAAGGGTTATATATTGTCATTGGCTGCCTCGACATAATGACACTGCCAATGTCTAAAATTAAAAAATAAATAAATAAATAAAATTGATTTGATCACCATGACTACTGCAAACGAATCACGTTTAAGCACACAAGCTCCACCCAGGTTTGCTTATATTGTGTGATTTCCTGCAGACACAAAAATTTAAACCTAAATTAATTCATACTGGCAAAGCTAATACTAATTCTGGGGAAAAAATGAATGGGGAAAAGCCTTATGTTTGTTAAGTGATACAAAAGCAGCACAGAACTGTTTGCAACTCAAACGCAGCATATAAATCAGTGAGTCTATTAGCTGGATTGCAGATGACCATTTTCCGGTATGTTTTATAAATTCCCAGATAACAGGACATTCACTCTATTCTCTTTTTTTCGTACTAGTCTCCAAAACTGCGAAAGGCGAGATTTACAAGATAAATATATGTAGTGAGACCTGCTGTGGTGTATGGTTTGAAGACAGTGGCACTAACGAAAAGAAAAGTGAGTTGAAGATATTAAGATTTTCATTGGGGTTGAGCAGGATGCAAAAATTACAGATGTGTGTGTTAGAGGGACAGCTCAGGTTGAGCAGTTTGGAGACAGAGAGGCAAGGCTGGTTTGGACATGTGCAGAGGAGGGATAGTGGATATGCTGGACAAATGATGCTGAAGATGGAGCTGCTAGGCAGGAGGAAAAGAGGAAGACCACAGAGAAGATTTATGATTGCAGTGAAGGAGCACATTCAGAGGAGAGGGTGAGATAAAGGCAAATGATCCACGACCCTTAAAGGGAGCAGCTGCAAGTAGAAGAAGAAGAGGACTTGTCTCCATAATTTTCCATATAACTGCCTGCTCATACTGAGGCTGCTCAGCTGTGGCTGGCTCTGAGGTAACTTTAGCTTTAGTCACGCCTATGTTAACTTCTTTAAAATGTCCATGTTTAGTGAGGTGATTGTTGTCACGAATGCTTTTGTGGTTGTTTACTTGTGTTTCACTTACAGCGAGGAGGTTCCACTCTAATGATAGGTTAACATTTGGCTGTGCATGTGTTGTGCATGCATGAAACGGAGCGGTCAGGGAAAACGCTACACCTGTCCTGGTTGATCAGTGCATCTCTACTTCCTATATCAGTCTTGTGCTCCACAAAAAGCCTGCAGCAAGACATTGTGTGTAATGTCTGTGTATGAGAGATGAGGTCACGAGTGATTAGTCCATAGCTTCATTTTGTTCTTTTGCACTTCATTGGTAACAATGAAGTCAAAACTTTTGATAGAAGATCTTTAGGAGTCGTCTTGAAGTCTGAAGACAACGCTCTGTGAATTTATGTATTCCTGGTGCTGCTTTGGGTTATAGTAATAGTAAGCCTTGAAACCCATCTGTAATACATATAGCTATGTTTGGTTTTGTATGAAACTGTGCTGTCACTGCAGAGCTGGACTGAGTTTGCAGGTTACAGGTTATCAGATGCTCAGAGACAAAACACACACATGCACACATTTATATGAACATACACACACACTTTGTGCTTTTAAACCTGACCTGACAGTTCTATCTGCACGAGCAGACTCTGGCTTTCGTTCTTTCTTCTCTCTTGTTCTCCCCTTTGTACTTCAAAATTTGTGCGTGCATTTGCGCAGTTTGATATAAACGGTTGCACCACTGCCATCCTGTCGATCTTCATTCGATTGTAAGCCGTTTTCACACACGGACCTTGGACAGTTTCAGGAAAATCAGGTCAGGAGATTTTAAACACTTCTCCTTTTGCAGATGTAGCAGGGAGCAGGAAATAGTCCTTCCACACTGTCAATGTTACCTGGTTTTGACTCACTGACTCAGTATGAAATGCCACATTCTCACAGGCACCTCTGAATGGTTATGTCTAAAAAGGTTCAGGGCTGCAGCGTCTGTGTGAAGACAGCTTTATTGAGCACAACATAGGCTTTACAAGTTTCGTTCATCCTCTCCTTTCCCCTCCACAGGAATAAATAACAGTTTGATGAGTTTAAATGAAACTTTTTCATGATTTGAAGACAAACTGATGAAGATTGTTATTATATGCTTAAATTTCATGTCTCTATTATGCAAAGCGAAAAGAAAAAATAATGTAGTCTCAGTTCTAATGGATGCAATATCTATTCATTTCATACAAACTTCCTGAAATGCAAATGATTTTTGTCATCAAAGCTCCACTGTGAGATGACGACCTCAGGAAAAATTGGAGGGAATTTCTCTTTACAGCTGCGACTAGGATTGTCTGGGACTTAAGAATGATATGATTGGAGTTATGTGGTCAAAGGTAAATGTCTCTGTGGCCTTTTACTACATATGAGTCTGGACCGATGCTGGATTTACACTACAATTTCAATGTTTGGCAGAAGCACACAACTGTGGGGCGGTAATTCCAGTTTCTTATAGTTGCATGGAAAAGTTCAAGCTCCCTGTTGCATCATTTTATAACCTGACTGTGTTTGACATATTTGGTATCTTTGGAAAGTCGTACTGTTGGCTAGAATTTAAATTAAACTTCTTTGACTTTAAACAAAGCTCAGCTGCACAACATGCATCTGTAATGATGGACCCAGGGAAATGCCTGTAAAGTGCAGAGGTTAATAATTTTTTATGAGAGATCTATGATTCTGGAACATATGCAGTGTCTCTGGTTTGCTGGTCTCGAAAGGACTGAAACACAAACTTCAGCCTTTTATTTAGGCCTTATAGCCTGCCTAATGTTAGCAACTCTGGAGAGAGGCTGACCCAAAGACTGATCTGTGTATAAACAAAAATCTGGTACATCTGGATTTGCATTTATATAAAATTATGTTTGTGTCAAAAGTAGCACGCAAGATAAAAGATAATCAACTAATTCAGTTTTACCGGGGTCTCGAGGCTTGTGATGTCATGCACACATTGCTGAAGAGTTGTCCACCAAATCAGACATGACAACAACCGTTTGCTAGGAGAAAAATATGTATTCTCTGACTGCTTGGCAGTGACTCCTGGAGGCTGCTAGCTGTCTCTGGGAAGGTGCTACACCTAAAAACTCTCTGTGATTGCTTTGGTTGCTAGCAGATTTCCACAGTTGGCTGTAGTTTTCCACATTTGTCTGCAAATAATCACTAACTACTAGCCCAAAGGTAGTAAAGCATGTGCTCAAAACCAGAAATATAGAAGGTTACTCTGCTTTCAGAATAAAAGTTGTGCCTCACTGCTGCAGTCCACATGTTTCAAAAGGTGCTACTTTTACTTTGAAGGTAAACTGTCTCCATTTAGCTGGACAAGATTTGTTGACAAATCTTCTACTTCCTAAAACTGCAGCAATATGCTAGCAACCATAGCAATCACAACAAAGCTTCTGTCAACAAGTCAGGGAATTCACATTTTTGCCTCATGACCGTGATTTCCAGGAGGCTGCAGACCAGTCTCTAAGCCTGTGTAACATGGGGCCTTATTCACTTCCAGATCCCAGATTGTCACCATAATTGTCACATGTCCAAAACCATGGACAAGTTAACATCCCTTAGCTTGTGGTCATGTGTCTGCAAAACCTCAGTTCATTGCCACTCATGCAGTTAAACTCCTCACGTGTCAATTCAACAACCTGCAGGAGCACACAAAGAAGCCGTCACTCACGTGAGAGTCTGTACTTGGCGTGTCCCGCAGCAGATTCACACTCTTGCAGGGAGCTCTGCTCTCAAAACTGAATTCTGCTAACGTAAATCAGTCTAACTTTTGACAGTTTAGCGGGCAGAGCTCAAAGAAAGAACAACATTAATGTGACTGGTCACTTTCAAAGCAGTGATGCCACAACTTCTCTGACTGATGTGTAGTTTATGGTCCTGCAAATGTATCCATCCACATACGCGGTAGTGTTTGAACAGCAAACAGAGAAGTGTTGTCATCCGTCGCAAACATGCTCCTGTGCAGTCCCCCCAAATCTCAACTGCAGGTCGCTGGACATAAATTACCCAGGCATTGGTTTACTGTTGATTGGTTGATGAAGGGGTGGATTAAGAAAAGGAGTGACAGAAGAAGAACAGGAGAAGAGCAAAAAAATCCTGAAACATTACAGACAGTGGCTCCAGTGGGCCCTTATTGTTTTTAACACTCTGTTTCACTTCAGCTGTTTATGTGTTGTAACGTCGCTCTTCTCTGCAGCTGGCTGATGGACCAACAGCACAAACAAGAGTGGCCCACAAACAGGTTGTATCACATGTTTTTGACACTGCCCCTATTGACAACAAACACTCTGCAGTCCTGCCAGAGGGCTGCCTTCGCCTACGCACAAAAGAGGCATGACAGGTTCAGTTTACCACGTTAAACAGAGTTGCACCATGGCAGCGACATAAGTGACATTTTTCTCTGTAATAGTTTACAATTTGTAAAATGAAGTTTGGTGAATTAACAATCAACTGTGTGTGTGGTTTTTTTGTTATTTTTTTGTTTTTTGTTGCGTAGCAGTAGAAGCATTTTAAACTATCTTTGAAAAAATGGAGAAGTCAAAGGCAAGTTTTGAAGCCTTCGCACTCCTGTCACATTACTCTGTTGTACAGTATCACATACCTTATTATGATTAAAACAAGAAAAAACATAACGAGGATTGGGAAAGAAAGTGAGAACCAGGATCTTGCAATTATAACTTTAAAGGTCGGTGTCCTTCATAGGAATTTAATTCCACAAGTGGCAATGAATACCTGCACCTGTGAAATGAAATTATTTGCTCATGATTACGTTTCATCTTGTATGCTCTTCGGCACCTCTGATGCATCGGGGCATTTCATTGCTACTTTACTCCTAATATGGCATTCGTGTTCTTTTTGTGAATAAAGTTCTGCTAATTTATTTATTCTTTATTTTTATTAGCTTTCTGGAGAAGCCGGAGAGTCTAACTGGGTGTCAGTTTTACACCGACTCCACTCCTGAGAGTGTAATGTCGGTGTATATGTGAGAAATCTTTCATCAGTCTTTATTGTATCCCCACCCCCCACCCCCACGCTATATTTTAAAACATTTTTCAGCATATGTTGACAAGTTCTTTCTCTAAATAAATGCATGTATTGGGCAAAACAAAATCAAAAGGCTTGTGCTTTGTAATATTATGTGTAATTAACTATTAGGATAGTTCAGGTGCTAGAGCAGGGTACCTACCATGTGGAAGGTCGATGGACTACACCAGTCCACATACCAAAGTGTCCTTGGGCAGGTCCTGAACTCTGAGTTGCCCCAATTTATCCATGTAGCATGAGTGTGTGTGTGTGTGTGTGTGTGCGCGTGTGTGTGTGTGTGTGTGTGTGTGTGTGTGTGTGTGTGAATGTTCCAAAGTGCTGATGTGTAGTTAAAAGTACTGTATGAATGTGTGTATTATTGAGTGAATGAGACTTGTAGTAAGAAAGCGCACTGAGTGCTCCACTGAGTAGAAAGGTGCTAAATAAGCACCAGTCCAAAGTAACACAGCACACTCTGGATTGAACCGTGTGCTCATGGAGTCTGCAGACCTGTATATGTACAGTATGTGCTGGGTTTGCATTTGTGACAAAGTATGTGTGTATATGCATGAATATAAGTAAGTGTGTGTGTCAAGAAGTGAGACAGGCCAGTGGTAGAATGGTAGAATACAGTATTCAGTACAGATTAAATGAGGGTTTTGTTCAGTTTGCTCCAGATGTTGAGTCTGTGTGTTTTATTTTTACATTCTTGGCCTGCAGCCCATATATATTTTGGAATGGGTAAGGAGTAATAATATCAGTGGAAAATGCTGCGGTCTGGTACCTTTTAAATAACATTTCCTCCTTTTTCTGCTGCTGTCCTGTTTTTCTTTCCATGTTGTCTTTTATTTGGGAATGAGCTTTGAGAGGTGATGTTTAGAAAAGCGCTGAAATGAAACTGGCTGCGGGGTTCAGGGAATCACTGGAGATCTCTCCATGAACGCACACACACATGCACAGAACATGCGGAAACCACACACACACACACACACACACCCACACATACTGTTGGTGCTGCTAAATTCAAGGAGCGGGGAAGGAGGAAGAAGTTTAGTTCCTAAATGAGAAAGGTCAGACGGGCGGTCTTTCGTCTTGTGGTGGGCCCTCTTTAGGCTGTGTGTAGTGGGAGATGCAGTTGTACTAATATTTAGCTCCGTCCCCTTGGTCGGTAGAAGAAATTATACCAAAATGTGCTCGGGGATCATTTTGGACTTACCTTTCCTCTATTTCTGATTTATTTCTGAACAAATCTGGGCCGAAGCCGCCTAAAATCTGCACTGGAGCAGTTAATGGAGTTGTAAAGTTGGGGTAGGCTCCAGGGAAATATAACCACAAGGTTTAAAAAGTTCTCTCCGTCTGTCAGTCTGTATGCATGTATCTCTTTCTGTCCTGCGGTGGGGCCACCCCTGTTTGAAAAACCTCAGCTCATAGTCAAAGAAGAAAGTTTGTCCTGCATTTGTGTGCAAAGTACAGTATGTTTGTGTTGAACCAAAAAGATCAGCTGAGGTTATCATAGCACAAGTCTGTTTCTCAGTATTTGACATTCAAAGAATTGCTCTTTACATTATTTTCTACAGTGACTTGCTTGTTATGTAATGTTTGTTTATTTTTTGGCCTTGAAATTTGCTTTGTGCATCTGTGTCGTATCAAGTGCAAAGAGCACCGAGCACAAACTGTTTCCTGTACAATGTCATTCTGCAGCACGAAGGATTAAATGAATCACCTCCAAGTCGGTAGATGTGTTTAAAGTGAAATTAAAGGAAAAAAAAAAGCAGAACTATCAGGAAATCAGTGTGTCAAGTGATTTTTGTCTGTTGTCTATGGCAACTTTGCATGAAAAATCATTTGAAGACAGCAGGAGACATACGCTGATTTGGAAACGTGTTCACCATGACTTCATAGTCCACCATGTTAACTGTACTGACAACAGCCTCTTATGATGTAACTCTAATCAGTGGTACTACATACACAAACAACTGTAGCAGTAATTTTAGCCAGAAAATCCCAGGCCACTTTGTACACACAAATCACCAGATTGCTAGTTTTATGAGTTAACCCTGTGTTTTACCTTAATCTGTCCCAGACTAGTTTTTTACAGTGAAATATATCCAGATTATCAAACATTTTGGAGTGACCAAAAAGCCTAATTTCCGAGACTGACCATAGCTATAGGTTCACCTGCAAAAAGGATTAGCTCAAATCTTTAAATGGTTTGTTTATATTTAGGCATCAAACTAGTGTTTTCATGCTTTCACTAAAACTCAGCTAAAACAATGTAAAAAGACTAATGCCACAGTCACACACACTAGTGGTTGGAGACCACTGCACCTTCCTTAGTCTGTCTTACAGTGATTGCAATCACTCCAAGTGTGACCGACATTGTTTGGAGACAGGTTGCCTCCCACCTGTGCAGTGCCTAGCAATCAAAAGTGGTCAACCAGAGGTTGAGGGTGGTGCATGCTCAACCTCTGGCCGACCAGTTGGTTGCTGTAGCTCCTTGCAATCAGTTGCAGAATGCAAACGAATTCAATTCCAATAATTCCTAGTCACAAAGAGGGTGTTGTTCTACTTTTATTCCAACATGATTGAACCATAAATATGTGTGTCCCTTGTGTTCAATAACTTATGTTTGAGCAATTTGTTGTGTTTCTCTTTTATATCTGTCTCCACCTGCTCCACTGGTGTTTTCGTCTGACACTACATCTTACTGGATGACGAGTCTGAATGTTGTCTTTAGTTAAGCAGGTAGATGTTGCGAGCGCAGACCTTTGTGCACCTTCTGTGCCTAAGCACTCTAGACATGGCAGCAAGACATGTCCCAGTGCTCTGCCCAGCCTACACACATTGGAAACAAGTACTGTTACTCTGTACTCTGCTCTTTATGTGTGAGATACGTTGGGAAACATGGTGAAATTATTATTCACTACACCTGCTTATTTATAGTCAAATACAGCAAATGAGCCAAAATAGCTAAAATAGCAGGGTCCCTTGTGACCTGTAATGATTTGCACTACCATATGCAATTTTTAAAATACTGACCAAAATACTTAATAGTGTTTGATGGAAGACAGGAGGACAAAACGGTTGTGACAGACTGATTACTCTTAGCTGGGAATATTCTCACGTTCAGTGTCCTGCTTTCTTTTCCAGTGGTTTCATAAGGACAACTAAGTTATCAAAATTGTGCAGCGGTTAAGCAACGACCAGCCCCTAAAAGAGAAGAGTGTATTGAAGGGAGAAGAAGAGCATCTCTCAACTTTCATGGTGTGGAGGGAATTGAATGAGTGTTATTGAATGAGAAAGGGGAGAGGTGTTGCTGCACTCATAGTCTCCCTGTGACAGAGAGGGTGGGAGGGTTGGTGGGGCAAAGGTCAGCAAAGAGGAGTAGGGGTGGGGGTGGGGATGGTGGTGGGTAGTGAAGGATGAGGGAGTGAGAAAGAGACAGCATCTGGAACCAGAGCCTTTCCCAGCCAAGTTACGTTTGTTTAGTCTAAAAGATGAGTGTAGGGGAGCAGCAGAAAAAAGTAAGGCCAAGAGAATTAAAGCATTCAGTAACAGAGAGAGGAAGGGGAGAGCAGGTATGAAAGTCTGCATGTGTTTGTGTCTTTTATGCCGCACATACTTTTGCGAGCATGGAGAGTTTCATTTCAACAGCTCGAGCTTTGCCTTTTGTTGTGATTTGTGTTCCCGATTTTAATGCCAACTGAAAAGTAGTGACCACTCTGCGAAACGCTTTAAAGATGAAGTTAGCAGCTGCAAGCAAAATGTTTCATCAGACAGATGTAAAATTCCCCAATTATGATGCCATTATCCAAAAACTAATTGGGATGCTACGAGTGAAGATGATGACGCCCAGATGGACAGAATGGCTAATTACTTTATGAAGTGAATTTCCAGAACAGAGGTTTTGGATAAAGCGTGGGAAACACTTCTTACTGCTGTACTCGCAGTCACCTTGTACTGACGCTGGCATAAACCACAGAAATAAGATCCAACGTTTAAAAAAAATGGAGATATTGTTTTTAAGGTGTATGCGTATGCTTGTTTAGTGTGTCCAGTGCTCTCACCTCTCCCCTCCCCCTTTGCACCATATTAAGGCTTCAAGGGAGGTCAGCTCCTCTTGACCTCTGCGTTCCACAGCAAGGCACCGTAGCCGGGCCACACACACATATGCACCCAAACACTTCACACACAAAGACACTATACACACATGCACACATATGCAGCGTCTCACCTCATAAACGCCTGACTAAAAACACTAAAAGCGTTGCCATAAGCAGACACCTAAAAGAAGAAGAAAAAAAAAGAAAAAGAAGGGAAAAAAAGAGACAAGAGCTGATTTAATTTTGAAACAAAAGTGTGCCAAGACATATGTCATAAGTAAAAAGCGCAGTAGAGAAAAAGAGAGGATCATCCATCTGAAGTCATCCAGGCAGAGGTCAGCGTTTTCACCTATCAGGGTGTCCCGAAGCCTTCATTTTGTAGAATGTACAAACACAGCTTTGTTTGGCTGGAATTTGGTTGTGTGCTCCACGAGCATTCCCCGGCCCCTCACTCAATGACCTTTGGCCTCTAGATACACACAAACACATGCGCACACAGTGATATATGGGGATTTCTAGGTTATAGAGTGCACAACAACAACAGGCACAGCCAGACAAGACATGAGTTGAAACTGAGCTGGAAATGATCTCAATGCCAGCTTTTATTCCCTAATAACCTACTTATGGGTTTGTCCATGCATACAGTGGCACTGTGTCTGAGCTCTGATACTTCTATTAGTACAGTACACTCTAATGTGGTACACTATGTGCTGTGCTTACTTGTGTAGAGTGGAATTTTAACAGGGATTGTCTCAACTCAAACATGGCTAACTCTCTCCTTGCCACATAATATAATGGTAACCTTGTACTGTGATCATCTTGTGAGACAATCACAAAAGATACCTCAACCTATTTAAAGTCAGTACCTGGAAAAAAAAAACAACATTTGAACAAACTGCTGCTAGCAGAAGTATAAAAGACAAAAGCTCTGACAGAGTGACTTCTACAGTCAACTTTCTAAAAGTTACGAGTGCAGAATCCAGGTGGTTTTTGTGCCTTTCATGCAGTCATACAAGCAAAAGCATTCATATCAAAGCATACAATCAGAGGCATGGCTTGTGTGTGCTTTCCTTTCTCTACAGTATATATACATGTGCGTATGTTTTAGAGAAGTTTTGTGTAGATTACAGTTTCTTTGAAGGTTGATATGGTAAGTGACAACAATTTATAGAAAATTGCAGCTGGGGACCTATTGAGCAGAGTAAAGTGAGTTTTTTGTATGTTTTTTGATGTCAATCTATGTGGCTCCATGACCTGTGGCCCAGAGTCTTGTCTGTGACCTCATCAAAGAGAGACGAGAAAACAAGCATCCCTCTTGAGGACAACGGTCATTCATCTTTCCATCTTTGTTCCTTTTTAGAGCCTCCTGCCCGTCATGAGGCGAAATCAATGTCTTAAAAGGATAGAGAGAGACACAAAGATGCAGACACAAAGACCACACTCTCTCTCACACATACACATGAAGCACAAAGAGGGAGAATCTGCGCGCGCCGCTACTTTATGAGTTTTCTGTGAGGCCGAAGCCATTGTTTGTACTCAAAGCACTTGACCTTGTAAAGAAAGGAATGAAACAATTTTGCAGCACTGCATTTAGAACCTCAAAAATGGACTGGTCTCATTGTCCCCTCTGAAAGTTGTTTGTGACATGAGAGTGTTCTTTGAATTTTTTGTGTACATATTAGGTAAAATGACTGCAATTTTAGACCTTGGTTATAATACACAGGTTTATCTCCTGCATTGGGTTTTGCACAGCCCGATTGTTACTGTATCTAGTAATAGGTAAGGAAGCTATAACTGGACTAAGCCAAAAATTCTTATTTATGGTAATTATTTGACTTACTAAGTTTACATATACAGTAACTTGGCTTTTCTTTGCACTAAGGAAGATATCTTATATGTTCATCCACCAAATATTTGGTATTGGATATAGAGGTATATTTTGAAATTTGTGAAGTCTTCAACATGCTAAGCAATGTTTTCTCTGAGTGTTTGATCACAGAACCGGTTTCTGCTGATGTCATCTTGATTGCAAAAAAAAGAAAAGAAAAGTAACAATAACGTGACAAAGACTGGCACTTCTGCATTGGCTTTTCTGCATTGGTTGTGAGTTCAAGCCTCACCTGGAGTGTTCTTGATGTTCTCTATGCTTTGGGGTCTAAAAACTGAAGCCAATGGTGAAATCTCTTTAACAGCCAGCATGGAGCGAATCCTTTGGTTGCAAAAAGAAGTCACTATGTCTTGACTGGACTGACCCTTCACCAATGCAAGCTCCAGTGGCGCAATCGGTAAGCGCACGGTACTTATAAGACAGTGCGGTTGAGAGCAATGCTGAGGTTGTGAGTTCAAGCCTCACCTGGAGCACCCGTGTTCTCTTTATGGTTCACCTGAACTTAAATCACTATGGTCCAGCTCTATGTAACCGAGCATTTAGCCATGAACTGCTGTTCTTGACATTGTGGTTGCAAAAAAGCACTGATGTGATAAGCATGAGCACTTCTGCATTAGCTTATCCAACCTGGAAGCTAGGTTCATTACTCTCAATGTTTTGGGGTTTAAAAACTGTTACAAACAGTGTAATCTCTGTAACAGCCAGCACAGCGCAACTCTTTGGTTGCAAAAAAGTAGTGATATCATGACTTGACTTAAACACCTTGAGCACAAGCTCCAGTGGCTCAGTTGGGTAGCACGCGATACTTATAAGACGGTACACTGCAGAGCAACGCTGAGGTTGTAAGTTCAAGCCTCACCTGGAGCACCCACGTTCTCTTGACAGTGCTGTTTTAAATGAACATAAATAAAGGTCCACTTGGTGCAGCCAGGTTATCCTTTACCCCTTTTTTTTTTTTTGCAAATTCTACCCCTCTTTTTCTCTTTTTCTTACTGTTTACCTACATTTAAAAAAAGAAAGAAGAAAAAGAAAAACTGAAATGGGATTGGTTGATAGAACTTGGACAAACAAGTGGAAAACCTGAAATGAAAAATCACACACTTATTTTAGATTCTGCAAATTCATGTGTAGATTTCTGCTAATAGAGATTAATGAGAAAATTACCCTGCTTTGCACTTGATTTATTACCTCAGTAAACATTTTTCTATTGAGTTTGTTGTTTTCGTCATTGTTAAATGGTGTTCATTTTAAAAGTCATGATTCCATTCAGAGTAAAATAAATGATAAAGCAGGCTATATTTACCTCTAGTGGACAAGTTATAACTGTTTCAGTGTGCTGTGTCATTCGGCGTTCTGTCAGAGTCAGCTCCTGACAGAACACCAAAGTACTATTGATTTGACTTGGAGGGATTACCTGTTAGGGATTAAAAAGCTAACACGGGAAGTTAGCACAAAAAGCAAAAGTGTATGTAGTAGATACTTTCATCTACTACATACAGGGTTACGAAAAAGTCTTCTTTTTTTTTTTATATATTTGTCACACTTAAGTACGTTCCAGATCATCAAAACGATTTTTCATTTTAGACTAAGAAAATCTGGGAAAAAGATGAGCCTCCTAGTAGATGTATGAGCATTGACAGCTCATACAGGAGGTCACAAAAGAACCAAGAACAACATCTAAAGAACTGCAGGTTTGTCTTAGTTAAAGTCAGTGTTCATTATAGAATAGAATAGAATAGAATAGAATGCAACTTTATTGTCATTGCACATGTCACAGGGCAACGAAATGCAGTTTGCATCCATCCAGAAGTGCTTTAGCCATGATATAGATATATTACAATATATATTAGCAATAATATAGATATGTAAGTATATTACAGAAATGGGTCTATTATGGTATGTTATAATGTACACGGTATGAAGTATGTTATGAATATTCTATAACTATAAGTATGTACAGGCTGTATTGAGCTATAAGAAGGAGAGTGGGTAAAAATAGCATCCCTGGAAGAGTTCCAACACAAACACCACTGCTGACCTAAGGCTCACATTTGCCAAAATAAAAAATCTTGGCGATCCCCAAAACGTTTTCAGTGATAGTGTGATTTTCTGTGGTTGCTTTCCTGCTTCAGGACCTGAATGAACAATCGATGAAAGCATGAATTCTGCTCTCTACCAAAAATCCTGAAGGGGAAGTTCAGGCCATCACTTTATGCCCTAAGTTCAAGCACACTTGCAGGTTATCAAGGACAGTAATCCAAAATACACAATCAAGTCCACCTCTGAATGGGTAAAAAAAAATAAATAAAATAAAATAAAAAGAACGTTTTGGAGTGGCCTAGTCAAACACTTCATTCATGCTCAAAACCCTTGAAAATATGTCTGAATTTAAATATTTTGCAAAGCTGAGTAGGCCCAAATTCCTCCACAGGAATGTGAAAGACTCATTGCTAGTTATTGTTATAGTCATACTGCTTGATTATATAGTAGTTCTTGCTGCAAAGGGTGGCACAAGCAGGTATTGGGTCTAGAGGGCAATTGCTTTTTCACATAGAGCCAGGTAGGTTGGGACAACTTTTTTCCCTTAATAAATGAAATCATCATTTAAAAACTGAATTTTAAATTTTAATTTTTTTGTGAAAACGTAAAGAAAGAAATCAGGAAGGCAAATTTTCCCTGACACTACTCAATCCTCTACTGATTGCCAACAGCCTTCTGAAACCACACTGAATACCTAAAAACAGTTATTTACATTAAAGAATCCTTTAGCCTGGTCAAACAGAAGGATCCAGTGAATGAATGGCTTTCCAGTTAATGATAAATTTAATAAATAAAATTCTTGATACAGTAAATTTATAAAAACATTTTAGACTCTTTGAAGCTTTCGCTCTTATGTTCTGACACATTTTAAAATGAATTTATTTTTTCATGAATTTGGACATAGTAATGCACAGTGAGAATGCCAAAAACCAGCTCTTTGGGTGTGTTAATTTCCACCCAAGCCCTGGTACCCTCTTTATATCAGCTGTTTCTGAGATCTGGAGTCCACCTGTCCCTTATTCATCGCACATTATTAAAAATAATCACACCAGTCTTCTTTCACTCTTACATTAGACATTTAACTGGTCTTTACGTCATCTTTAAAATTGATCTTATCAGCCAATCATATGTATGCCCTGCTGAGCATTAGCATAGGAAAGAAAGGCAATTTTAATAACTTTAAGTGTTGCATGGTTGTTGGTGCTTTACAGAAATCAGCCGGGATTTTCTCGCACAACCATCTCTACGGTTTATAGAAAATGCTCCACATAAGAGAGAATATTCAGGGGGCGGCAGCGCTCTGTGGGAAAATACCTTGTTGATCCCAGAAGTCTGAGGAAAATAGCCAGACTGCTTCCAGCTGATAGAAAGATAACAAATAACCACTTATTATAACCAAGGAATGCAGAAGAGCGTCTCTGAACACGCAACATGTCAAACTTTGGAGCAAATCGTCTACAGAAGCAGACAACCACAATGGCTGCCACTTTCATCTGCCACAAACACAAAATTGGGGCTACAGTTGACATGGGCTCACCAAAATGGGACAATGGAAGATCAGAAAAATGTTGCCTGTTCTGATGTTAATTTCTGCTGAACATTCAGATGGTAGGGTCAGAATTTGATTTAAACAATATGAAAGCACGGAGCCACCCTGCCTTTTATCAGTGCTTTAGGCTGGTGGCAGTGGCATGATGGAGTGGGACCTTAGTACCAAACACCACAGCCCACCTGAGTACGGTTGCTGACCATGTCCATCTCTTTATGACTACAGTGTACCCATCTTCTGATTTCTCCTTCCATCAGGATGATGTGCCGTGTCACAAAGCTCAAACGGTCTCATCTCTGATTTCTTTAACATACTGAAATGACCTCCACAGTCATGAGACCTCAACTTAACCGAGCACCTTTGAGATGTGGTGGAATGAGAAATTCACATCAGTGATGTGCAGCTAACAAATCTGCAACAACTGTGTGATGCTATCATGTCAATATGGACCAAAATCTCAAAGAGAATGTGAGCAGCACCTTGTTGAATCTGTGCCATGAAGAATTAAGGCAATTCTGAAGAGAAAAATGCCAGACAAAAGCCAATCCTTACTCAAAGGCACATTCCAGAGTTTGCCAAAAGGCACCTAAATAAGTCTCACACCATGAGAGGTAAAATTCAGTTCATCAGTAACATGCAGGGGCTCGGTAGCTGTATCACAGTTTGAGAGAAATGACACAAAAAGCAAAATATGCAGCAAAACCATGTAAAATGACTTGGCATGTCATTCATATTCCATTTCTTGTTACCAAGCTGTTTGTCTTTTCATTTTGGTATATTGTTCTTGAAATCCAAACTGTCAGTTGGAAATTACTCATCATTTCGGGATAAGAATAGCATCCCAAGATCGCAGTGGTCCTTGTGTCCCAACAATATCTAAGACAAGTACAAAAAATGTAATGCTTGTTTGCAAGATGAAGAAAACCACTGCCACAGGTACACAAATTCAGGCATTAATTGTGTTGTAGGGACATGAATCTGCTTTGTCGCATCTCAGAGTGTGTTTACCTTATAGAAACAATAAATCCCTCTAACATAAAACACTTTTAAGGGTGAGTGTTAGTGTGAAAGTAAAGGGTAAAGCAAATAGGTGTTATGAATAAGGTAAGTCTCCAAGAAATGAATGGAAGTCAATGTAATGTCCCAGATACATGACTGTGCGTGTGAGTGTGTGTGTGTGTGTGTGTGTGTGTGTGTGTGTGTGTGTGTGTGTGTGTGTGTGTGTGTGTGTGTGTGGCACTCTGTAATGGATCAGTATGAATGCCTCGTTAGCAAGCGCCACTAAAACCCTGTCGGCCCTTCAGAATATGAGTACCATTTTAGAGAGCAGCTTTTGCTGTAGCATTCTAACTACCACTTACACATTATGTTCTGCTCTCTCTCTCTCTTTCTATCACACACACACACACACACACACATTAGCCCACGCACATACACTCAACAAGCACTTGCATGTGTGGGCAGCTGACTGAATTGATGAAACAGTATTCTGCATCCTCCGGGGAGCAGAAACACACCACTCTATTTAGCATCAGAAAGGCTACATTCACTCTTTTCATCTGAGAGGTGAACTGAGGAATGCCCTCAAGGTGTGGACAGAGGAATAAAGATGGTTACAGGGGTCTGGTGTAGGGTTTAGGTGGCCAGCTGACTCCACCATTGGTTTCTTGATCATTCCATTCATTTTTCTCTTTTACAGTAAATCTTGCCTTCCACTCTCGACACCTCACATCATGCAGAGAACAGAGGTTATAACTGTAAACAGTAGCAGATCTTTTCATATCAGCAGCTTCATACCTCGCTGTGTTTGCTGTGTACTTGTTTTATCCTCATTTTTGGTCATGTTTCTCTTCTCTAGTCTGTACAGGCCATTTCCTTATGAAAAATAATCCACTACAGGGAGCACACACACACACACACAGATACAGGTAGCAAAGTTTCTACTGGAGTTTTCATAGCAAAACATGAAACGAAGCAAACGCAAAAGAGTGACGGTAGTGAGGAGGAGGAGGAGGAGAGACGAGAAGGGAAGCGATTTTCTCTGGTTTTTGAGGCTGTACCGCATGTACTTCTGACAGGTGGGAGGGGAGATGAAGCGTGCATTGTGTTCGCTTGCTAATTAGCATCGTTAGCGGGGCCCATCCACTGTGAATGGAAGAGATAGTATTAGTGAGGTTTATGCACAGTGAGTGGTAGAGATAGGAAGAAAAGAGTGTGGTACAGCCAAAAGCTGTATATGCTAACGCTACATTAAGTTTGATAAACTTGCAGGTCCTTTAATGGACTCAGAACAGGAGGGAGGGAAAGACGAGCGGGGAGAGCGAGGAAGTGTAAAGAAGTGTACACCAGGCTGCTTCAGGCTTTCCTTTCAATACCCTGAATGCAACTACTATGGTGCTCATAAAACCATGGTGACACATGCATAGAATAATGAGCTATTGTGCGTGTACGCGTGTGACTGTGTGTGTGTGCCTTTATAGAGGTTTAGGTGTAGTGACTTTTGAGATCAGACTTCTCTCCTTTATCTTAGCTTTTGTTAGGTTACACATTGAGTGTAGGTTACAAGCCATTGGCTCTATGAGTAGCCCTGTTTGCATAGGATTCATATTACAAACACACTTATAACTCTTTTGAGCGAAGGGATATTTCCTCCTAGTAAGTGTTTCGGTTTATATGTAATGCTTTTATGTGTATTAGAGCAATAATAAGAGTGTATGAGTGTGCATTCATTTTGTGTTTGCCAAGCTGACCCAAGAGGTAACATAAAACATCCAGTCGCTCAGTTTTTTTTCATGCTGCCCTTTATCCCTCCCTTCACTTGGTTCAGCTCTCTTTCTTTCAGTCTCTTCATTTTATCCCCTCCAGTGTCAAGAAAAGGCCCTTGAAGCTGTTTTGCTCTCCCTTTCTAGGTACAGACAAGCACGCGCGCGCAGCACGCACACACTCTCGCTAAAGAGCCGAATGTAGAGGACCATCGCAGAAGTTTGAAGAGAATGCGAGGAGGCTGTTGTTTGTGGTGGAGTTTTCAAAGATGAACATCTAGCTAAACAAAGCTGTCTACCAGAAATTATTATGCTTATATACAAGGAAAATGTATTAGCAAACTGGTTATTTAAGAATAGTGATCGTGGCTGTTATTGGGAACAGGTAGTATTATTATTTGAGCGCATGCATTTGGCAAAACAATTAGGGTTTCAGAAGGTGGCAAAAGATTTTTTTCTGGTTGAATATAGAAAATGTTCACTGCGAATCCAGATGCAACATTTTTCTATTTAGATCTGATATTTCCAAAGACTTCTCTTATATAAACTGAACTAGATTCACTACATCATAGTATAATTCATGGATAAGACTGTTTATGAGAGTCACACACATAAACAGTTTGCATTTTTTATATAATATGGTCTTATATTGTACACATGAATTTTGGATTTATGAAATTTAAAATGTAACTATACAGTCATGGTAATAAAAAAAAACATACACCCGCAGTTTGCAAGTCCAGGGCAAAGAAAAAAGATCAGCAATGGTCTTAAAGAAGCAACTGTTGGTATCAGTCAACTTTGGAGCAGACAGTTTGAAGTCCACCAAAAGTGCAACAATCAAAACAGGTACCAGTTTTCCCATGAGTGGACATCCCGGAAAATTAACCCCAAGATCAGACCATGCAATACTCTGAGAAACTGGGAAAAATGAAGAGCTGCATCTGAGATTTTACAGGCATCAGTTAGTACGTTAAATGTTAAAGTTTATGGCAGTATAATTAGAACAAGACTGAACAAGTACAGCTTGTTTGGGAAAGTCTTCTCTTTATAAAGAACACGACAGCACAGCTTAGGTTTGAATTTGGACAAAAAAACTTCTGGAACAATATTATTGGGACAGAAGAGACAAAAGTGGAGATGCTTAGCTACAATGCACAGCACCATATTTGCTGAAAACTAGCATAAACACCTCAAACCAAGTGTGAGCACAGTGGTGGAGGAGTGATGATTTGGGCTTTATCAACAAATAACTTAAAGAATCAAATATAAAGATTAGTTTCATGTTAATTTTGCCAGTTTATGATTACCTTTAAAATGCAGTCCTTTTGTGATTTGGGATGTGGAAGTGCATAATATATGATAAACAACGTACAGCTTCACAAAATTCTACTCTCCCCCCTGATCATCAACATAATTCTGGCCACATGCATGATAAAGAAAAGAGAACAAAAGCTTGTAACGTCTGTGTTTAAAAGTTTTTAACTTTTTTAAATTTAAAATTAAAACTGTTACTGTAGCAATATGCTAGCAACCACGACAATTCTATGGAGGTTTTTGACAACAAGTTGTGGAAGACCCCTTTTTTCTTTAGTGACCGGTGGTTGCCATAGGAGGCTGTGCAGACCAATTTGGGGTTATGTATAAGTGGGCCTTTAGCATGCAATTCCCAGTGACTACCATCAGCTTCCCGCAAGTACAACTGGTGGGTGAATACCTACATCACAATCAGTGGTTGGTTGTAGACCAGTCCCAGGACTTTATTCACTTGATCCTACTTGTCACCGTGATTGTCACAGGTCCACAATGGCAGGTTAACGTCACATAAATATGGTCATGCATCTTCAAAACCTCAATAGAAATCAATATAATGTGCTGCACTCAATATGTACACCCGCCTAGTTGCATAGCAACATGTATTGTTTACATGCTATAAGATGAGCAAAAGCTACCCAGATGTCATTGACAGATAAACATATAGGGGACTGTAGTTCGATAACAGTTGCATAATAGCTGCAGCTCTGAATAGGTTGTAGATGTGATGTTGGCAGAGCAGGGCAACATATATCGCTGGTTGGAGGCTAAAGTGAGTCCAGAGTCACTAGTCCAAGTCAATAAAGAGTCAGCAGATGAAACTTAACAACTTAACTTCTTCAAGAAATGACTTTTTTGCCATTGTTGCTGTTGTTGCAGGACAGAATCAAAATGACCTTCCCTCACAGTTCTGGTGTTAAATTGTCATTTAGCTGCATTAACAAATGAAAATGTACAATAAACATCAATGAGACAACCAGTAACCCTCCAAACCATCTATATAAACTAAACTTTCCATTCAGCTGTTTAACCCTCAGTGACAATTTAACGATTATTTCTTATTTAAAAGAAGACTGTTTATACCCACACATGCAATTAAAGATGACAAAGATACGCTGTGGTTTATGTCCGGGTAAACAGCAAAATGAGCAGCACATTTTGATTGAGAAATCAAAGGAAGTACATAAAGAAACCGCTTTATAGTAATGCTGCATGTATGGGATTACAGTTTACAATTGCTTTTTAGCTCTGATGAACACTTCCCTCATTATCCCCAACTTCAGTGCATTACAAATCCCTTCTGATAACAACATCTTGCAGGCCTCTATCCTCCTTATACAGTACAGCACAAGAGCTTTTCATTACACTGTCACCCGTCATAATCCGCCGACCAGCGTGGCCCTCACGGAGCATCAAACAGATGACTCTGGAACAGAGGAGAGGAGGAGGGCGCGAGAGCTGGAGGCGAGGACGGGGGTGGTGTAATGCGGTGTGTTTGTAAATAATCTCTCTGTCACGGTGGTAAATAGCCGTTTATTTAACAAGCATCACATCACAGGAGCGCTTTCACCCTCCGCCACCCCGTCCCTTCTTCTTCCTGCCTTCATCCCTTTCTCCTTTCCTCCTCTCCTCCGCTCTCATCTTTGGCTCTGCAGTTACAGCAGAACATTAATAATAATAACAATGATAAACAGAGAGGAGAGATAACCACAGTAGTGTGTGTATAAGAGGCCCTCACGCTCAGCCAGCTTACAGCGCTTAGCCCCCATTAAAGATGGGATGCGGAGGGGTGTGTGTGTGTGTGGGGGGGGGGGGGGGGGGTGCAGCAGGAAAATAAGAAGCTGTTATTTTGCATGATATTAACCACATGAAAGCATACGGCTGCCGAGGACAGTAAAAGTCGCTGAAGAAGACAGAGGGAGGGTGCAAGAGAGGGAGGCTTGGTGAGGGAATAATGTAAATAGTGACTGGCTGTGTTATTGGGCGTGTGTGTCAGACGTGTGTGCATGTGTGTGTGTACGTGTGTGTGCGTTATCATACGCAGCGCTGTCAGACGGTCCATTGTTTGGGAAACGATAAAAGGCAATTTCCCAGAGTCCCTTGTAGAACCACACGCTCGGCTTAATTTGAGGGCCATTTTCTGTGACAGTGTTGACAGTTTATACATCTCTCTCCCTCCTTCCCTCTCTTTTCCTATGTCTCTCTCTCTCTCTCTCTCGCTCTCTCTCCCTTTCCTGCATTTCCTTGCTTCCTCTGCTCATCCTGTGTGCATGCTCACTTTGTAGGAAAGAAGCTTGTATTCATGTCTGTGTTTATTAGTATCTCACCCCCATGTTTGGCATGTTCCCTTTGAAAAGCCAACAATACCCGATACTCTAATACCTGTCAGCACACACGCACACATAACCACACACACACGTGCGCGCACACAGAGCCCTCCACGTCTGATGGGAATGTTTTTCCCTCTGCCCTGTCTTAATCTTGCCCTGACACAGAGCATTGTGAGCTGTGCTGCGCAGCCATCAGAGGAGAGCATGTCCTCTCATCATCCTGAGAGAGGGCCTATTAGGAAGCTGAGGATGATGGGAGGCAGAAAGGAGAGAGGGAGAAAAGAGAGGAGATCGCAGGTTCAGGGCAGGATAATTGACACGGAGGCTCCTGTTGCCTGCGGAGGAGGTTTATCTGTACAATGCCTTTAGTGAGAGAGCAAACAAGACACTGTGAACAAACACGCACACAGGCAAACACATGTATAGTACATTCACACACACACACACACACACACACACACACACACACACACACACACACACACACAATATCTGAGCAGCTTATTCCTGCTCTTGAGGTTGGTATGATCTGCACTGGTTGTTTAAGTTTAGGGCTTGGCACCTTAACAAAAGCAGGTCAATGAGTTCAGTGAAGTGATTTTTTTTTTAAACTTTAAACCTTTTATTTGCTTTATAATGATTTATTTTCCTCCTTACAGGAAACAAGATTACCTGGCACAAAGTACTGTTAAAAAACTCAAAGTAATCATTCTATGATCAAGGTTTAGCTTCACTGATGCAAAATAAATTAGTCTTTGAGTTTTAAAGGAAGGATTTGTTGTTACTGTCCAACATAAATAGAAAGACTTTGAAAATACTTATGAAAGACTAAAGTTTTACACCCTTTCACATTTGAAGATTAGGTGTTATAATGCTGAGTTTTTAAGACATAAAATATAAGATTTTGTAAAAACTGGGGATCATGGAAAGTTGCTATGTACAAGAAGAAAAACTGTTGAACAATGGAAGGAAGAAGCTACCCATCTGAAAAGTCCCAAAACTAAGAAACAGATAGAAGAGAAGAGAAGATTTATTTCAATTCAGAACTCACTATTGTGAGGTAAAGACAATATTACAGAGAAAATCCCCAGATGTTCCCCTCTAAGCATTTGCAACGGTGGGGAGGAAGAACCCATTTTAACAAGAGAAGACCTCGGGCAGAACCACTACTTAGGGAGGGACAGGGATCTACCGTGAGACAAGAGCAAAAGATTATAGAGAGACAAGGACAGAACTATGAGACAGAGAACACACAGTTAATGATTTGCAGTAATGGTACGCAACCACATCAGGAGTCCCGTTCAGCACACCGTAGTCTTTAGCAGCTGAACTCAGTGATAGCCTAGCGTCACCTGATCCAGTCCTAACTACAAGCTTTATCCCCCAAAAGACATTTTTAAACTTAATCTTAAATTTTGACATGGCTCCTGAGCCCAGACTGGGAGCTGCCTCCTGTGGAATCAGGAAAATAACTATGAGGTCTTTAAATTATTGTATAAAGTTATGACATTGGTTGAGAGAATGGAGGGAGCTTCTGTGACTATGCTGACACAAAAAGTTTAATATCTGCATGAGCCAAAATCTTAAAGGTGTTTCATTTTGTCAAAAGGGACGATAATATGACCACCTTACATGAAGATGGCTGTAAAATATGCCACAACGTTAGCTAAACTGACACGATTTCATTTGTCGGTGGCGCTGAAATAACTTGTAAAAGGCTACAGTAAAAATTAAGTATGGATTTAATGAGAATATAGATAGAAAGAAGAAGAAGTAAAGATGGTGGTAGTGGATGGAGATAATGGTGACAGATTGGTATTAAGCTGCAGTCTCACATGTTTAAGTCTGATGTTTTACTTACCCGTCCATTCTCCCCAGCATCCTCCCTAGTTAATATCACTGTCGCCACACTTGCTGCTCTAGTCACATTATACATATGTTTTGGGGGGAAATAACTGTTGCTGTGGTACTTCTTGAGAGGACAGTCTCTCCTAATCATTTCACTCTTATACATTATAATGTGCATCCAAGCTTTAATAGAGAATTTGCGACATATATCACCTCAGCAGCATAGGTGTAACACTATTTGCTGCACCTATATTAAAAGTGCAGTATCTCTGCATAGCATCCAAATCTGGACAGAGGTAGGCTGAGACTCTGCAGGAGTTGTTGCATTTCTTCTTCTAAGCCTCTAAGTCAAGTAGCAACGGAGTAGCTCAGACAAAGATAAAGCTGTGCGGGTATCTGCTTACCATAATCTATAACCTACAAAAAAAAGATGAAAAGGTTCCTGGCCATTCTATTCTTCAGCTGTGTTATCATTTTTCAAAGCTGAGCTCTCTTGCTTTCTTTCTTACTGCGAGGCTGTTTTATTGTATTGTCATGAAAAAGTATTCTTATTGTATGTATTTTTTTATTATTATACTTCATTGTCTGTGGAGAATTCCCCATACCGGCAGTCTGGTGAGCAAAGCCAATGGCAGGTGTTTGATAAAGGCACATTTTGAGTTTGATGGGGCACTATCTGCCCTTTCTGAGTGATAAGTCGCTCCTCAATGAAAAGTGGATTTAAAAAACTGTATATGCCACAATCTATTCAGTCTCACAAAGTTGCAGACAGCAGAATAAAGGCCAAATACCATAAAGACTTTATAAAAGTAACACAAAAGGTTTTGCTTATTATCTGGAGCCCACAAGCTTTAATGTAACAGACTTTGGTAGAAAGACTCAATACATTCTCTGTTGTTTGGAGGGACCGTCCTGTGTATAGACTCCTCTCCTCGCTACATCACGCTTCCTCTCTGTTACAAATTGCTCCACATAGGAAATAAGAGTATTGTTTCAGATTTCATAATGTTATAGGACTCCATCAAGACAACACTGCTCTATCAAACTCCTGCTATCTCCAGAGATAATTTAATCACTAAATGCCAAACTGCCACACCACATTTAGGTGTAATTTTCATCCATGCAAAGGTAATTTGTTTCAGTATTATGAATTAATTAAAGCCTAACGAAGATGGAGAAGGCTGTAGAATGTCTAATCAACAGGCCCTTGAAGACTGATTGATTGCCTCTCCTGCACACTGTGGCCTATCCTGCTTTCTCGTTCTTGTTGTCCCATCTTGTGCGCCTTCTTTTCTGTCATCCCTCACTTTTTGCCTTTTCATGGCTGCATATGTCTTTATGTGACTTTGTCTCTGTGAGTATGGTGATGTAGACATCACCAAAGAGCTGAAGTCTAGTCTTATCAAGTCGTAATATGGTTCTGGTTTATTAGACTGACTGTTTTCACAAGAAGAATGGCACCATTAGTCCTTTCAGCAAACACCCAGCAAATCATGTGACAAAAAAAATTACATTTTCTTTCAGTTCTAAGGGTTTTTTATATCAGGAAATATTAAAAAATGTCATCTGATCCTCTTAAATCAAGTCAAAATAAAGACGTAGTATGGAATAAAATAAGTACGAGGGCAAGGCGCCCAAATCCTGTAGCTGCAAAATAAGCCCAAATCATCACGCCTCCACCATCGTCCTGGACAGCTAGTGGTGTTTTCTCTGATGTGCTCTATTTGTACTATAGTACTATGCATTATAACCAATCATCTCCTCTTTGTTCCTGTCTCTACAAAGACATTGTTCTAGAAGACTGTGGTTGATTCGGAGGCGACTTTACAAACCATGCTCCCATTTTCTTTATTATATGCAACCTTTCCAAACAAGCCATATTTGTTCAGTCTTGTTCTAATTGTGCTGTAATGAATTTTAACATTTAATATTCTACTGATAATATCCTGTAGAGTCTGAGATGTTTTTAACATCCTGAGCAATCCAAGCTGTCCATTTACCATATTGGAAAGTAAAGACTCTACAATAGTAAAAAGAGACCCCAACAATTACTCAACCCCCTATGAGCAAGCACTTGGCGACAACAGGAAGGAAAAACTTCCTTTTAACAGGATAAAGCCTCCGGCAGAACCAGGAACAGGCAGGGGCAGCCATCTGCCATGATAGGTTGGTGGTGAGAGGAAAGAAGAAAGCAGAGAGAGAGAGAGAGGACTTATTTACCCTATAGCAGCTCTGCATTAGTCGTACATAAAACTAAATAAAATAGTGTCTTATGCAACTTATGGTAACTGTCTGTTACCATGTGGGGGCAAAGTCAAACTCTTGCTCATATTTGTGCTATTTTTGGTCCTTTGACTTAGCTAAGCCACAGGGAAGACAGAATTAATAGTAACAAAAACCTTCTTGGTGGTGAAGTGAAAGCAGTTAAACCAGTTAAACACTCAGTAAAAGCCCTTTCAGCTCTGCCTTAGAGTAGAAAAGAACTTCATAAGGTCCATTTACCAAAACAAAACTGCTCGCTGCAGTCATAACTTGTGCTTCTTGTCTGCCCTTCTTTGATCTTTGTAGCCTCTGTTTTGGTTGAATTCCTGTGCGTCCTCGCTCTGTGTAGCCTGAGATTTATTCAAATGGAGACCTGGCAGAACTGTAAATCAAGCTTTCGCTCACTGTTACCACCGATAACTTTCCCAAATATCAAACAGGTTTCGAGAACGGACAGGATAACAAAAAATAAATAAATAAATCGCTTAGCCGGATTGTTTATGCTCAGTATCCTCACTGAAACAGCACTAACAAGCCATTTGGTCTGATAATCAATACAATGCAGACATTTTATTATTATTATGCTGTTTGCGACTTCCGACTCTTCAACATTACTCTTTATAAGCAGAACAGCCTTGTCTTTTAGCATTATCGTGATCAGTAATCTCATCTCAGGCTGAAATTTGTTAACTAAAAAAATCCTTTTGGAAGTGCTTGTTTTTGGCCAGTGTAGCATAATGTTAAGTAGAGCAGTGGAAATATTTCAGTCAGATTGAGCACGAGTTGATTGGTGGAGGTGCTCTACTTAGATAAAAACGCTGCAAAGCAAAAGTTCAGTGCAGTCCGTATCTGAAGGATTGGCTCCCAGGTCCACTTTAACTATACGTTCTCATTTCACTACATCATAATTCCCTGCGTCTTTTCTTGATCAAATGCTATTTGATATTTGCTGATGTTTAATGGATGCATTCCTTTTTCCCATATCTTTCCTGTATATGCCAGAGTGAAATGCACCAGGGTGGAGCCGTGTGTCACTCAATCATTCTTGCAGCTGCTCGTCCCAGGGGCCCGGGACTTTGTTTTCACATACATGTACAAGCCGCAGGGTACCTGAAAGCGTCCTTTTCACCCCTAAACGCTCGCTCACAGCATAAAGCAGCGCAAAAAACCACACTACACCATAAATCACGATTTTCAGACAAGCCTCTCTCACGCACACGCCACACATCAGGTGTTATCTGTACTTCTGATCTTCAGGCATGTGCACTTTGTATAGTCGCTCTGAACTACACACAACACACAGACATTCACATAAAAATGCGCACGCCCAGAAACATGCAGTAAATACAACAAATGTTTTCTCATCTACCAATAACAGCATTCCTCACATCCAGACCTTAATAAAGTAAATATTTACACTGCAAGCTTGAGATATTCAATACAAGCTACGTGGTTGAGACAAAAGTTTCCAAGACCGACACAGCACAGTCAGTCCAGGTTAACAATGGATGAATGAAACCTGCAAAAACTCTGCTGTTGCAAACACAACAAACATGATCTGAGATTACAGAAAATGCTGAGGAGAGACTTTGTTAACTTTCAGCCGCTGAGTTATCCTGTAAAAATAGTTTTGACATTCTTGTCTCTTGGTGAAAGCAAACTGTCAGACTTCTACAACAGCTGGCAGCTGAAATTATGTTCAAGGACCAGATGCAGCCAGAGTGGCAGGGTGACAGTACAGGCTGAAACACTCACAAAATTGTAGGCTTTTGAGTGCACCCCTGAATCACAGCGCACTGGTGAACACTGTGTATTTCCTGAATTTTGAAACAGGATGAAATCGCTGATCACTGTTCAGGTTTGTGATATGAAAGGTGTGTGTGTGTGTTTGTGAGTGCTGCTGTTGCTGTTGTCTGCATTGCTTATTTACTTTAGAAAAGATTGATGATATCTGGTTTTAGAAAAGAAAAACAGCCAAATTCAAGCGTTGAAGCTTCAAAACTGTTGTCCGCGGCAGACGTAATAGTGATGTCACAGTGGCTTTTGTCATCTTTTATATACAGTCTGTGGTGGTTCACACATGCCTTTATTGGTTTCACTTTCAAATTGTTTCCTAATTAACTCTGTGTTTTATAGTCTGGCTTCTCTTTCTTTGAATTTGTAGCTCTTCTATTCTTTGTTTGTGGCTCAGTGGACAAGCCTAAATCTTGGGTCAGAACTCTTAAGGTAAAGAGGAAGAAGGACCTAACAGTTTTGCACGCTACCGCATGCTTTAAATCCAATGTCTGCATAGAAGTTTGTCAGTGTGAGGTGCTGCTCACTTTTGTCACAGAAGCAAAAAAAAATTCCTGAGAATTTTTTTTTTCTAAACACAGTGGGAACCGTGTTGATGTGGACATACAGCTGTAGGTGTAGTCCTTTAAAAAGAAAGGCAGAAGTGGAAAAATCGAGTGGGAGACCAAGGTAATCAGCGACTCAGGTCAGAGTGAAACTGGTTGAGCTCACTCTGTAAAACAAACAAAACAAGCATTGTTTAGTGACAGGCACCAGGGTGTGTTTATTTGTGGGTGTTTATTTAGACTCTATGCACCACCATGGGAAATGCAATAGGGAGTGTCACCAGACAAACAAAATAGCGTAACCTAGCTCTCAGGCAGCTATTTAAAGGCTTAGTTCACCAAATTCCAACTGAATAGTTTCCTAATTGTGTTAAGCCATGTGGGCTATTTTGCGACACTACGCCAAGCTTTTGAGATCATTTCTGCTGTGCGGCAATCCGAGGGAAATTAAAAAAAATTTTAGGCCGTTACTCTGAATAGTCCAAAGACCTTCATGTCACAAGCTGTCAAAGTGTTCAAAACAGTTTGCGGTGAGGTGTGTTTATAGTGTCGTTTTTTCCTCCTGCTGCCTGAAACTCCATCTGACAGCTCACCAACAGCGTTGTTGTTTTGTAGACATTCATGTTTTACCAGTCTTTGCTCTAACATTATCCTTTTTAATTGCTTTTTAATTGGATTTTTTTTAATTGTTCACTTGTGGGACGCTGCGCGGGAGCTTTATTTAAAAAAGGGAAATAGGGATATTCCTCTATTTTTAAGCTTGGTTCGACTACAGCCATGGCAGGCGTGGATGTTGATGATACTCAATTGATATCAATGCATTTTCTGATTTTTTTATATGTTATTGCTTAGAATTATTAGTATCTGGTCAATTTTTTTTTTAGTTGGAAAAAGATGGACCTTTCCATTCAAAGTATACACACTAAATGTCCACTAGTATTTGGACAATGACACATTTTGTAATTTGACCTTTGTGCAGCAGAATCAAACATTCAAGATGTGATGGAAGTGTTCATTTCCATTGATACCTCTGTGGATATCATATTAAGAAGTCCATGAGATGCAAGTTTCAAGCTCCGCATATATCAAAGTTTATCATTAGGCATGAACTCCAGATCTTTTATATGTTTTGTTTTTTCATGCAATCATGAGGGAAACAACCTCTCCTCCTGCTTGTCAGCCAAGTGTCCAATTAGTTTTGAGCTGCTGAAAATTGGGGACTGTGTATATAAATGGCTGTAATTCCTAAACAGTTAATGTCAGAAAATGTCAGCTATAAATGGCAATAAAGTGGGCGGGACTTCACAAAGTCCTTAAAGATTATAGCCTCATTGACCTAAAAAAAAGCCTTTTCTTTTAACATTTCGGAACCTTTCACGTCCATTTATCCCAGCTTGCTCTGTGCATGTGTGTTTATATTGTCATGCACATATAGTTAAATTGAGCTCCTGCAGTTCATCTTGCTATGGTGACAGGAAGCAGATGACCAATTTAAAATTCTTGGGCAAACATCCAATCACAATTGAGCTCTTTGAGTCTTCCACTCTGAAGTCTGCCGCTGCTTTTTCACAGCTCTTCCCTTATTCTGTTCTTTCCATCACACTGAGCGACAGGGGTCTTTTCACCGCTCGTGGACACACATTCGAGGAACACGTGCACACACGCACACATAGATGCAATACACCTTATTACTCTTTGTTAATCTGCTGGGCGTTAATTGAAACCCCCCTGAGTTTGAGCCATACCTGCAATTCCTCTCTCATTATCAGTGAAGGTGCCTTTGGGGGGGGAGAAGGGGGAGGGGTGGTGGAAGGAGAGGACTCCCGAGTCTCCTGTGACAGGCCACTTGTGCATCCACAGTTCAGACTGAATTAAACTGCCAACTGCCACTCAGTGTCTGCTTCCCCTTTCTACCGTAGTGCTGGACATTTTACTGGTGCCCTCCCACTCCGGAGTCACTCATAACAAACTTACCCAACATATGTGCATGCAGGCAGATCAGGATCACAAGGATTCATTGAGCTATGTGATTAGATCTATTATATATATTCATCAGCAGCAGTTTTTTTAATTAGCTGCTCCCTTATTAAGAGATTTTTTTCCTTCTCCTCACTCCATGAGTCTGGTTCCACCACAGGTTTCTTCCTGTTAAAAGGAAGTTTTTCCTTCCCACCATCGCCAAGTGCTTGCTCATAGGGAGCCATGTGATCGTTGGGGTTTCTTTCTATAATGCAGTTCCCTTACAATATAAATCACCATGAGGCAACTGCTGTTGTGATTTGGTGCTATAGAAATAAAATGCAATTAAATTAAATTACTTTTCCATCAAATCTTCTCTATCACTCACAGCACATGGGTGATTGCTGCTAATTCAGTTTTTTTTCCCAAGCTGAATAACATTGTATGAATATCGTATGCTAGTTGTGCCAGCTTTAATCTTACGCACAGTGTGAAGAACTATTAATAATTACAAACTCAAGAAAGAGTTCACAGAATTTGGCTTTTCATTTAAGCATTCAAGCAGCGGTTTAAATTTTGCAGTAGCAATGGTCCACCTCTACACAGGTAAGGATTGCGTCTATGCTGGCACTGCTGCGAGTGTATACACACTGCTGAAGAGAGGAAAGTGTGTATGAGTAAACTCTGTGTGTGTATGTGTGCATGCGTTTACGCCAGGAGAGAAGAGGATCCGATTAGTACTACTCTGAAAGTAATTACCTTAATTAAAGCAGTAATGTGTGGAGACAGAGGGGAGGGGGGGAGAGGGGAGGCAGGGGAGAACCTGCCATCTTTTATGGGACAGTTTAGAGACTGTGTGATTTAAGGGGCGCACTCGACAGAGAGAGAAGGGGTGGGGACAGAGGGATGGAGAGCCCGTTGGGGATGAAATAAAATTGTTGCAGATTGAGGATGACAGTCGGGTTCTGTTATTTTTGTTGGAGGAAAATAAAAACATGTGAGGATGAATGAAGAAGACAGGGATCGGGGAGCGAAGGAGCGATCTGGCCAAATTAATTTTCTCATGACTTTCCTGTCTCCTGTGTGTTTGTTTTCACTTAATCTCTAACTATGCTCGCCCCACTGGCAGATTTAGAAAAATGTACATGAAAATTTACAAATATCCACAAAAACACTTTAAAACGATATATTGTGTCATTATCTGTTTTAAGAAAACAGAGACAAGCTAGTTTTTTTCCAAGCTTTGAAGTAGAAAAACTTTGCTCACACCCTGCAATACTCACTAGCAAAACAATAGCAATCGTGCAGAGGCGAAAAGTATTTTAAGTTATAAAAGGTGCTCCCCACACACACGTAAGCTTTGTCAAACGAAACCCAAGAACACGCATGGAAAACAATAGAGAAAAGATTTGATTAGACACTGTTTAACCTCATGTTGCAAATACCAACACAATGCTGGCCCTTATCTGGCCGGGCATATTTCTCAACCCTCCTAAAGCAGACAAACTTCCTCTGCAATCTTTATATACAATACCACACACAAAATCACACACAGTATATCAGCAAGTGTCAGCAAAGTGATCTGTTCAGATATTGTACACTGTGTTACACAACCATGCATTTGTTGTTTTGTGCGAGCAGTAGGCAAACCTCTGCAGGCCTTTATTCAGGTGAAGCCTTTGGCACATCACTGTAGGAAGGTCACAGTGGAGGCTAAACACACACAGACATCATTACATCTAACTGTGAGTGTGTGATGTTGGGGCGGTGCCACTGTCCCACTACTCAGTCACCTCATATCTGCATGTTTATATACTTTCCAAGGTCCCGCTCTGTGTGAAGTCTGTGGTTTGACTTGGCCTTGCATGTCTGTACATACCTGTATTAGAAAGTGTTTGCGTGTGATCCCGTATCGGTGCGTTTGTGTGTACATCTTTGGTTTTGCATAACCAGACAAAGGGATGGAGAGCAGCTCACACATTTGCATGAGCTGGAGGTCTCACTAATGGTTTCTAATGGAAATCAAATAACAACTTGCGGAAGTAGCGTGTCCTTGCACCGCACACAGCCTACAGGTGTGGGTGTGTGTGCGAGCGTGTTGTGTGTCAGCATTTGAATCGCAAGTGAAAAAGTATCTTTTTGATAGAGTGATAATGAAAATAATAACATCCCTGACAAAATATTCATAAAGGTAATGATGAACGCCATATTTCTGGGAAAGATACATCAGAGGCGTCTTGGTTAAAAGAAAACAGTGGCCGGCGTCTCCCACACCCTCAAATTATCTGCTGCTTTCACATTTCACTGATAGCATAGATGAGAGCTGAGGAAAATGGACACACAATTATGCTCACTTGTCGTATATTAATACTGCTTCTTGACATCTTCCATGGACCCTGAGCTGTCATCTCTTTGTCTGCTTTAATTGAAAATTAATGGTTAGTGCGTTGCCAAGGCAACAGCAGCAGTGGTGGTGGGTAGTGAGCCACATTCAGACAGACACCAGTGGCATTGTTTGTCCTGTCTGACCTTGGAAGTCATAGGGAAAAAAAAGAAAGAAGAAAGGCAGAGGAGGACAAAAAACACATTAAAAAGAGAATGGAGAGGTAAGGGTTGAATGTTGTCCATTGGAGCGAGGGAGAAAAATAAAATGAAGTTATTGTGGCCGTGTTTTGGCCAGGTAGAGAGAAAGAAAACTGGTAGGGTGACTGAAGAGAGGACTGAAGATATGATGTCAAAATGCCAAATGGGGGAGAATTATGTTTGAGTAAGAAAGCAGAAAAAGGCCTGGTGATTCTTCTCTGAAGTGACAGGATTACCTTTGTGCTGATGGAGTCAGAGGGCACCTCATGGCCCCGTAATCATCTGGACACAGGTGTGAGAGTGAGCGATTGCCAAAGAGAGAAATTGTATGTGTGTGTGTAGAGGTGCGCGTGGACATGTTGGTCCTACTGTTTACAAATCCATCAGTGTGGACACAGTGCCAAATGGACACTGACTTCAAGGCCAGGCATCCGTAGATTGACAGAGAAGCTTATGGACGACATACAATTTACTTCATTGTAAAGCTCTCTAGGACAAGATGAGGAGAGAAGCAAGGGGTTACAGTAGGCATGATAAAAATCATTTATAAATGTATAGAATTCATTTATAACTCTGATTTACTCTTGACAGATGTCAACAGCTATGCTGCTTCTCATCATTAGCTGATTTAGAAAAGGTGCTGTGGTGAAAATAGACAAGAACATAAAAAGTACCATTTTTGCAGATACGTCTAAAATAATAATCGATGGCATTTCCTTTATTTTCTTTCTAGAACAGAAAACAACTTTTAAAAGTTGTAGTTTAATTTATGGGGCATGTAACATCACTTGTTCATGTTATTTATTTATTTTTTGAGATGAAGGCTCAATAATGGACCTTCATAAGCTCCAGTCACACCGCCCTAGGGAGTGGTTAGCAACCATCTGGCAACCACCAGTCATAAGGTACATGTGTTTTCCCCAATCAGAGGTGAGTGGTTGCAAAGTCTTGCTGGTATCCACAGTGACATGCACTGCTAAAACCCCATTTAGTCCCATCCTCGAAACCGATCAGTAAACCCCAAGAAACGATTGCTAGGGAAGAGTGTATATTCAGCAACTGATGGGAGGGTGGTTTCTGGAGGTCGCTGCTTGGTAATGTGAAACTGATTTCAAAGAGGTGTGAGGTACTGCACTGAAAACCTCCATGTGATTGCTTTGGCTGGTGGTAGATGAATGGCTGGAAACTGGTAAACTACTTGACTTCAACGGTATGGCACAACTTTTACGCCAAAGGCAAACATTTCCTGTTTCTGGATTGGCATCACACTTTTTCAGGTTGTACTTCAGCACAGAGGGTAAATTGGCAAGTGTTTGCAGGCAAGTGAGCATCTTTAATGCAAACTACAGGTGATTCCACCAATCAGCTTGTGATCAAAGCAATCATAAGGAGGTGTTTGTGATCGATTTTATCCTGTGTCAGCCAGTAACCTTTCATAAAAGGGCAGAAACTATGCATTTTTTGACGGACTTACACAATCAAAGCAACAGCATGTAAATGGATATCCTAACCAAATGCATTTGCCATAAGAGAAACTTGCTATTGTGTTCCTCAAAAATGGCTATCATTAAAAATAAATGCTTAATACAGTTATACGCTGACTTTAACGTATTAAAATCCATGTCTTGTCTCTTCTCTCAATCCTGCTAGGTGGATGCTGTGGTAAGGTTTTCAGATTATAGTAATCAACAACCAAATCTTAGTGGACTCTTTGGTGAATGCTTATTTGTTTCCGCACGGTTTACAACCTTATAATTTAATTCCCCTCGGGGCACAGAGGCTTTAGAGAAACAACATCTGGATGTTGCGTTACATCCAGATGAACAGAATCAACTTTTTGGCATTTCCTTATCTGGATGATTGAGCATGCATCAAAAAACATCATCTAAAATTGCTCTGCACTCACTGCCGTACCTGTATGTGAACAAAGCTTGTGTATTTTTAAGCGATTGCTTGATCACAGCCCAAATACACCCACCAGCCTCACAGCAGCTGTGAAGAGATGTGTTGGAATGAATCACCGTGATGTACAATATATCTACAAAAAACATTTACCTCACAAGCATGCTCTCTATACTGCATACACAAAAATGCCTTTCTTAAGGTTACAGGCTCCCAAATGTAGACCTGTATCAAATCTAACACAATCTAACACAGTCTGCGTGTGTACGGACATAGATGTCAGCTGAGCATAGTTCAGTGTGCATATTTGTGTGTTGCCCATCACTGTGGCCAAGATTGAAAAACTCTCCAAGGGCTAGAAGGTCATGGCACATTTATTGATTGCAACTTTCTTATGCAGACATTCTGTGAAGGTTGAGTGCCTTTTCATTCCCACTGTGCATTCTGTTACAAATGTGACAAAACAGTGCATTTGACAGGTCACATAACATTTTATTCTTTAGCAAACTCCTTCAGAAAAGGTGTTTTTTGGCCACATTCACACAGCGTTTCCTCATTGTCATCACCCAGAGCAGACCAATCAGTGAGTCACACTTTATGAAAACCAGTGTCCAAACATTCTACACGCTAAAGAAGACCAGCATGTTCTGCTAATGGGACAGTCACAGTAGGGAAAACAGAAGTCAGAGACTGCGATTCACTCCAGTTGATTGCAATGTGTTGGCAATCTGTCTTCGTTTATAAACGCGTTATTTGCAATCCTTTGCTTATTTGTCTGAGAGTGATTTCAGGGGATTGCGATTGTTTGGAGACAGGTTGCCTCCCACCAGGCAATCACCTTGTGATAAAAGTGGTCGCACGGAGGTTGAGGGTATTGATCAGCTGCTTGTAATCATTCACTAAATATTAAAAAAATGTTTTAATGCAGTCACCGACATACTGCTGACTTTTTTCCTAGTTGGACGGCAGTTCCTGTCCTATCTTTACTCTGATGTGATTGTGGCCCAAACCATACTGACACTTAGGCACCACTTTTCCACACCGATGCTATGTCAAAGTTTGTTTGGCAGACGAACGGTTTTTGCCATATGTGATATTTTTACTTGTGGGTGGAATTATCAACATCGTTCATAAGGACTGTAAGACCAACATGCTCTGAAAAACAGATGCAACACTCAAAGTAAGGAAACACCTATTAACAAGAACAAGTCCCAACAATGGTTTGTGGCATTGTCTTAAAAAGAAAATAAATATATAAAATCATCATATCGCATTATACGTCGAGAATATTTTTAGGTATCTATCATTTGCTTTGCTCATTTGTTCATTTTCTGTGTGTGACCCACCTCATCTGAACTGGATTTGACCTTAGAAACCTTTGACTATCGCGTAATGCTGTTTTATTTAGAAGTGTATGAGATCTTATGTGTTAGACAAGTAATATTATGAAACCTGTCCCAAACTATAGTGCATTGTATTATATTTGAATATTAAAATTGTGATGATGATGAGACAAAGGTCAAATAAACACTGGTGAGGTACGAATCATCCTTAGTGGAAGAATTGGACACATTTAAGAGGGGACAACGCCCGCTGTAACAAATCAACATCCTTAGGCTGTCAGGTTTTTCATCAGCATGGGTATTGCTTGGAAGCTGTCTGCAAATACATCCTTATATTATTATATAATCCCAAAAGATCATATTTGAGAAGTAGTTAGTCATGTAAAACTATCGACTATACAGTATTAAGACTGACAGGCATGACAGGAGAGTCTGCAATTATTTTAAATAACTTCAGATCAATTCAGCTTTTAACGCAGCGTCAACTCACAACAAGAAGACTTTTTAATGTAAGGTAAAAACCCTACGATAACTGTCAGGCAGGTGTTAAAAAAAAAAAACTTCAAGCATTAGAAATAAAATCACCTTGATTATTTATCTTGATTAATTGGTTAAAATTAGATGTACAAAGCTCAGAGATAAACAAGTGTCCCATGGAGTGACTGAAGATTCATTTTCTAACATCTAAGGAACATCAAATGAATCTTTTCAAACTACCAGAATAATTGATTTTATCAATAAGGTCTAATAAGGGTGAGGAAGGATTTTCAAACAGCGTTGGGACTGTTTAAAGTGTGTCAAGAATTACCTGCAAAAGTAATACATTACATAATTAGCCTTTGTAGAAAGTAATTCCTTACACTACTTTCCCACTCACCAACAAAAATCCCAGCCCTAATGAGGACACATAAGGAATGTTTCTTTTAATGTTTAAGTTTAAATAGAAGGATGACAAAGCAAAGCAAAATTGAAAAACAGCAAAAACAGACTTCACAGAGATTCTGCTGTAGAAACATGTACAGATGGAAATGGAGGTTGAAGTTCTGCAAGCCTGACTGATCATCACTGCCTTTGCTACCTCTAGAAGTTTTGGCTCTGGCTGCTGGACTGGGGGGTCAACATACATTCAGCTTTAATCTCACTCTGCCCTCGGCACAAAGCTGGTGAATCCTGCAGATGCTTGCAAAGAGTTGATGTTTTGTTAGTACAGTTGTGTCTGTCCTGGATGCAGTTTGTTCTTTACCACTCTCGTCCTTTTGTGCAATAAAAATAAAGTCCCCCATTTACCTCCTTTCTGCACACTAATTGAAATCAGCTGATCGTATTGCAACTGCACAATACTTTTCTTTCTTCTTTTCTTTCTGTCTTCCCACTGTGCAGATAATTGAAGCACATTTGTAGCAAAGTAATAGCATTTTTATAATTGTAATCTGATTACTGAATTTAGTACAGCAATGCATTTCATTATTGTGTCACTAAAAATGTAATGTGATTACAGCAACATATTACAGCCAACACTGCTGCATAAATCCCACTGAGTGATTCTTTTATTAACTGCTTGTGATTGTTTAATAATACGAGCAAATATAAAATATTACACCACATGTGCAAAGTTATTTTTTAGATGTCTGCTCCAATTTGCATTTACAACGTTGATAAAAATACAGGCCGGTATGTTTTTGATTAGGAATGAGCATTCCCGCCGATATGACAACACTGGCAGGTTACTCGAAAGTCTGTGCACACATAAATTAAATGTACATCCAAGCATGAGAAATCATGTTTACATTTTTCTTTTATAACGTGTGTGCAAGTTTGCTTTTGGTTAACTGATGGCAGTAGCAATTATAAAATAAATTAAAATGCATAGCAATTACTAGCGCACAGGCCGGCACCAGTGTGTTTATAAAGTCACCTCTATTTCAGCCAGTGCACAGAAAATTCCAGTGTACTGTAGTCTGTGCATCTCATAGCACAGATTTTTGATTTATGTGTGACTGTGAAGTGTTGTCACAGTCTTGCAACACTAACAACCTGTTGGATTGTATTTTTGAAAATGGGGATGGATGGTCTGGCTGCTACACACTGGAAACTATGTAGATTTCTACTTTGTTATTATAGTTGCAGCAATTTTACCTCTGCAGTTTTAAAGTACTTAAACTACAAAACATTTCAGAGATGAGTCATCTTCACTTGAGTAGGGGAGACCGGGGATAGTTGTAACATTTTTGACATTTCTGTCTGTAAATTGGAGCTCTTTTAAGGTAGTGGATTGAAAATGTAATGTAAAGTAGCTGTGTGTGTGAGACAGAATGCAGAAATCCAGCTTTTGAACATATTCCAACTCCCCAAAAAAGACAAATTATGGAATTTTCTGCAATTGAATATTTCACTAATTTTGGTTGGTCTTCCTTGAGTTTGGCCTCATTGGCTCAGTGGGCATTGTAACCTACAACTCTTGCACCAATTTTGAACATAACAATGAAGCTGAAAAAATGTAGTTGTGCACCAGCATCGCAATTCCATTACTTTTTATCATGGCTTACCTTGGTGTGGTTTGCAAAGTGCTTCAGAAAGATGAGGAAATCTGTTTCTTGCACCCATCCTGATTTATTTCCACTACCAATACTTCCTACTGGTCCATCTCTGACACAGTGGTCTGCATAATGTAAGTGTGGGAACACAAACAGTGGAGGAATTGTGTTGCCAATGGCATTAACCGCATATACAAAGGCGACCAGTGAACCTCTCTGCTGATGTCGTTGCCCCAACTTGTTTAATATAAGTTAAAGTAATAGTGTGGTCAGTTGTAACATCTGCATTATTGTTACAACTAACCCAGACTGTTGCTGTTACAACTGACCCAGACTCCTATAGCCATGAACTAGCTAACATTACAGCCAACGGCTAAAACATTAGCTCTAAAGACCTACACAGAATATATCCCCATAGACATACAAATAACATAATTTAAGTTTGATGAGTTTAACTGCAAAGCAGATAATGCTATTAGAAATTAAAATAAAGTAGAAAAACTTACTTTTTGGCATACAAATTACTTTTTTTCATGTTAAATTGTCTGTGTTTGACAAAATGTGCTGATTTTTCACATGTGATAGCAGAACTATCACACCAACCCAAGATACATAGTAAACATCTGAAACAATCAGCTCAAACATTTGTTTCGGTATAGAGACCATGTAGCTTGCTTGCAATGAATCTATTTACCACAGCGAAAACTAGATGTCACAGATGTTCATGGAGGTTTGTTATTAAACTAAACTATAACTAAATGTGGACATCATGATTTTGCCATAGGAGAGTAGAAGTGTGAAGTCACAAATCAAACAAAGGGGTGCATATACTGCAAATAGTTGCAGCACTGTGGTGAACAGGTATCATGCCACCGAAATACAGTGAAAATAACATGCAAATGAGGAAACAGAGGGAAATGAGGGTAACAAGGTAGAGAGTTAAACGCAGCTTAAATTTGAGGTGACCAACTGAAGCGACTTCCAAAGAAAGCAGGGGCTGCAGTTAGCCCCATAATGAACATATTTGGACAATGACACAATTCTTGTAATCTTTCCCTCACCACAGTGCATTTTAAATCAAACCATCAATATGTGATCAAAGTTCAGACTTTCAGATCTAATTCAAGGGATTTAGCAAAAAACATTACATTAACTGTTTAGGAATTACTGTCATTGTTATACATAGTGACCCATTTTCACAGGCTCACAAGCTACTAGACAAACATACTCAAAATCATCTTACTGAAAATCTCTGCCTGTTTGTATGTTTGCACGCAAAGTACTCAGACAAAATCAGTTAAGCAACCAAATCTGTCACACATGTACATCGTAGGTACCAAAGGTTCTTATCTATGTCAGATATTAGGACATCTTTCATGTTGCAGTAAGCACCTAAAAATGTTATAAAGGTCTCACAAAGTACATCAGTTTGTCAACAGCACAAACAAACCAACCAATGCTGTGGCATGGGGATGTGGATGGAGGTCAAGGTGCATCCAGTTGTTGTTTTTAATACTTGAATAAAAATCTTTTGCAGTCAATGAAAGGTCTAGAAGGTCTAGAGGTAAACGTCATATTTCCTCCCTTGAGATGCTCTGCATCCACTTTTACCGCACCCACTTGCTTGTTTGTGGGTCTTTCTGCCTTCAGTTTTGTGTTGAGTTCTGATCTGGCCACTGAAGAATATTGTTATCCATTTCACTGTAAAGCACTGGCTGATCAGTCATTCAGCACTTGGCTGATTCTGAGCAGAGAGTTCATGCTTCAGGATTCATCTTGGTACTTCTGTTAGCAGTCATATCATCTAAACACTAGAGACTCAGTTCCGCTGGCAGCCTTACACGCCCATGTCTCCACCATATGTAGCAGACGGTGTCAAACATGGTGGAGGCAATTGGATCGTGAGCTGTTCTTTTCCATCTCCATGCTTTTATCTCGCCATGATTCTGGTAAAAGTTAACCTTGGTTTCAAGTGTCAGTTTTTTTTTAGAACTATGCAAGCTCTCTGTGAGAACTTTTATAGTAAATTTTGAAATTCCTAAGCACTATTTAATCCTTTGAAGCCAAAAGTGACGTTGCGATTGACACATTCACTTTGCAAGTGAAAGGTTTGTTTCCAGCCAGTGACACAAATGAGCATACATCATAAAACTTGGCCAAACATGTGGAGTCACACGCTCAAGCAAAATTACAAACACTGTTTCATCAACCAGATTTGTACCTAAAATCAGCTTCGATAAATTGTAAAAACAATATAGTCTGTTCAGATGATATTGAGCAACTAACAGTAGTAACACTACTGTAATAACACTCGTGCTTAGTTGTGACAGTGATAGTCACTGTATGACTATCACTGTGACATGTGAGCATGAGTTGTCACAGTGATAGTCATCTAGTGAACACAAACCAGGCATTGTGACAATGAAAACACATCCCTGTACAATTACTTCACCAGTTCTCTTTATTAACATTTACAAATGACAAAAAAAGTTATCATCTGATTCAGTGTGTTCACTGATAAACACACAGACCGCAGGTGCTGATGGATCCCTCTTTCCGGGCAAATTTTAATATGTTTGAAAAAAAATATATATCATATTTTTAAAGTAAAGGTGAAAATAAGCTGCATCTATTAGGTGTTCTCTAATGAATCAGAGAAAAGCATTTAGCTGTGCAACAAAAACAAATCTGAAAAAAAAAACATGCATGTAAAAATGTGCAAAAGGAGATTTTCAAAGTAAAAATATAGTTGCTTGATATGTTCTCCAGCTGTTATCAAAACAAGGAGGACGTAAAATAGAACGATGTAGCGCAGGGTTTGCTATCAACTTATAAATATCAAAGCCTGTAGATGCCTAAACAGAGGGAGTCTGAGGGAGGGAGGAGGAAGCGACGTGAGTGATGGGCGACTGGAAAAAGCAGTTGCTTTTATGCGAAGGTAAGGAACCGGGATCGGCGAGAAGGGGGGAAGACAATGGAGAAGAAAAAAAAAAGCGAGATGGATCACTTTCCCATATTGCATGTGTAGCAGAATCCATCATCTCGGGGAGCCAGATGTGCGTCATTCACATCAAACTTTCCAAATTAAAAGGCCACCTCACCCTTCCACTCCCCTCCATAATCCAGGCTCCATCTCCCTCTCTCGTACCATTAAGCCTCTTTCTGCTTTTACACACACACATGCTGGCAAACTTAAACACATACTTAAACGCACACGTGCTGTACATTGAAACTCACTAACTTTTTCTTCTTATTTTTCCAAGGGAAGTTGCTGAGAGGCCTCTCTTCTGATGTTTTTGCAACAGCGACATAGCCTTAGGATGCAAAACATCTCTGAGCTGCCAGACGGCGCATTGTGGGTTATCTTATCTGATGTGAAAAGGGGTGGTGAATGTTATTTGCATGCTGCATTGATGCTCAAATAGCAGTTTGAATACTTCCTCAGCAGAGGAGGACTGTGATTGTACATTTGGCAAGCAAACAAGTGTATCAGATGATATCAGCCTTGGCCTAGTTAACTGTCCTGGGTGAGACACAAGAGTCTGTACCATAAAAACTTCCTTCATCTCATATGTGCATCTTTCTCCAACTCCAACTGTCCTCAAACTTACATACATATGCGTGGTTTCTGTGTGTTCAAGTTTCCTGACCCTTTGTCTGTTGCACTTTATGACGGCGTTCTGTTAAAACCCCCAAATTACAGCCATTAAAAAATACTAAGTAATAGAAAAGCTCTGTAAGTTGCTGGATGCAGTTTAAAGCTGTGGAGACAATGCTGCCCTTTAGCCTGATACACAGACGCACACTGGACTCGTTGCGCTGCCGAAGCCCTGTCTGTATTTCACGCGCACGGGAAGTGACAAAAGCAAGAGAAGACAGACGAGAGAGGATGGGAGACAAGTACTTTTGGACAGGAGAGGAAGAGAAACAAGAAGGGAGATGAAAGGAAAAGGTGGGAGAAAGACAGTAATAAGGAGTTGAAAGTGAGCGAATTGTAAATGAGTAGACGACATTCTGACAGCTGAGCAGCCGGACACATGATGGAACTTTCATCCTTCACCGTACTGTGTCATTGCCCTAATAAATGGAGAGTGAGAGATATACTTTTTTCCCCATTTTCCCTGGGATAGGTGGGCACGTGATAAGTGAAAAAGCAGAGAAACACCCTCACCCGAGAGTCTTTTGCTCTCTTTCTGTCATTCTTACACACAGACACACACACAACCACGGTAAGGAGACCAACTTTTCCTTTCTTTGAGGGACTACTCTTTAGCTGCGCTGCCAGATGAGGTCTGATACCTGCGATTCCACAGTTAATCCTGGTTAGAATTCAAATAGTGGGGAAATTACGGTCTTTCTCTTACTTTCCTTCCCTGCTTCCATTTTCGCTGCGCCGTCTCCCCTCTTTCAATCTCACTCGCTCTCTTTTCTCCGGGGCTGGGCACAGAAAAAGCCTGACCTCTGCGTTTTCTCCCGTCCTTAAGATTGGTTTTAAATACTCAGCAGATTAAAGCACAGGCATGAAAGCTCACATTAGCCATATATTTAAAAATCCCCCTGGCCGATAATCCATGTATTTGTCAGAATCAAACACAGGGGAATAGAAAAGGGACCAATGACATGATGAGTAGCCTGAGCCAGACGTATTGTGAAGGGGAATTAGAAGGAGAGAGATACATTTAGTAGAATGTGGCCCAAGAAGAAAAGTCCTTCAAGATGATTATTGAAATTCACTGAAGACTGGCTCACGTGAGCGTTTGACAGGACAAAAAGCACTGTTGCAATTTGACGACCTCTGATGGCCTTCACTGTCTTTCTATTTCTCTCTGCAGTGCACACACACACATACGCACACGTATTGAGTGACCTGTTATGATGAAGGTCTGATCTAATGTGTATTTCCTGCACCCTGCACGATGCTTAAAGGCAGTTCCTATTCTTGAAATATTAACATTCACTGTTTTTCTATAAAAAAGGCAATTTTTGTAAACCAGAGGAGAATGAATTTTACAGCCAAAATGTGCTCTGTATTTTTATTAATATTCCCAGAAACCTAATATTTGGACATTGTTAAACAGTGACATAAACCTACAGTAAAAATACATTAATTTTTTAAATTATTAAGTTCAATCTTCAATTTCAGACTCACCACCACCGTCTTATCTGATGCAGCCAGACCACAATTTGCAAATATTAATTTAGGCACTGTTTGGATATTACACTTTAAATACAAGCAGAAATAGGATGAATAAATTATTGTGGCATGTATTTGTTTGATGTGCTTGTTTTACAGAAATTTGCAAGAATAGTTTTACCTTATATATATATGTGTGTGTGTGTGTTTATATATGTGTGTATACATAATACAGTGAGTAATATTCATAAACAGTTGTTAGCTAAACTACTAATATTAAGCTGCCAAGAGAAGTTAAAGACGAGCAGATGAATAGTCTGGGGAACTTAGATGTGTAGGTCAAAAGAAATCATTGAGCCTTTCACAACCACAGCACATATACACAAACAGACCCAGCAAATGTCAATAACCAGATACATTGAATTGGAGATCAAAACTTATATTTAAAAAGCGTGTTGCATTCAATGGCATAAAACATCCAAGGTTGCAAAAAAAAAGAAAAAGAAAAAAGAAAATACAAGACATTAATTTTTATTAATTAATTATTTTTTTATCCGATTCATCTCCAATGAGTGAACTTTATTAAAGAGAGCATTTAATGACACAAGGGGACAAAAAATGCATTCTTGAATGATTGTGACAGGAGAGTGGGCTTGTTTGCAATAAATGAAGGCTATGTATTTTCAATGTCAACAACATCATAGTGATTTAATTAAATGTGTTTTTTGTGCGTTTCAGTTGTCGGTCCTTTGAAGTGTGGGTCAAAGGGCAAGGAGTTCTGCAGCCAGAGTGTGAATGTGCTTGCTTCATTGGCTAGGTGTTGCTTATAATTAGCTTTTTTCACTTAATTCTTTACATTTTTTTTATTATTTCTATCCCCCTTTGGTGATTCATGTCCTTTACATGCTGATAAATTCTGATGTTTTGCATAAAAATGTACAGCTCTCAATCACAAAATTCAGATTTGACTTTCACCTCATTTTCTTTTAATATTTGATGCATGATGAATATTCATTTCTGTTTTATTCCTGTAAAACAAGCATTTTTTTCTGACACCTTTCAACTTATCCAGTCTAGTTTGTTGTTTTGAGGTTGCCGTATTTGTCAGCTTAATAGTGACAGCCACCCTAATGTGGCAGAGCTCGCTGGGCTAAATCTTCAGTACAGTATAGAAAAGCCACGCACCACATCTTCAGAAACACACGCGCACATCAAAAAGGTTGCCCAAGAAAGCCAGTTCTATCCTATCCTTTCTCTCCATCTCTCTATAGCCTCTTTCTCTCTCTCTCGCTCTCATTTCTTAAACCAGTCGCTGACAGCACACAATGCAGAGGTAAAAATCATAGAGGCTTCCACATCTTTCCGAGTGTGTGTGCATGTGTGTGTGTGCCTGCGTGCGATGCTTTCAGAGACAAAGACCCCTGCTGTAGGGAGTCCTGTGGGAAAGGCGTGCGGCCGGAAGATGTGAGCGCACTGGCGAGTGATAATGTCAGCTAGAGAGATACGGCGTGTCATTTTACACAACCACACATCAAAAAAGACAGTGGGGGGAGAGAGAGGAGAAGACAGCATGTCATTTGTTTGCTTTGATACAAGATCGCACCGAGGGAGGGAATGGAAGGCTCTGCAAATGCGTGTCTGTGTGTGTGCACGTCTTTTTTGACAGTGTGTTTGTATGTCCAGCACGTGAGCAGATGAAGGGATAATATTTCAGGGGTATTTACTAAATGTCTTGTATTGAGTTACACTTAAATAGACACACATGAAGACTGGCACAGTCCGGTTAGGCATTTCTTCTGTACGCAGCATCGTGAAGGCCCCAGTCGAACACCCTGACACTCTGAAGATTTGTGTTTAGATTGACATTTTCCTCTACTTTTAGCCAGTATCAAGGGATTGCTTTGACCTGTGAGGATTATAAATTGATGTTATTCGCTCAATCTAACATAAAGTTGTCTTAATACATTGCTCGGTACATAAAAGTGACATTTTGCTGCCACAGATCAACTGTTGTAAAACCAGCATGTATACAAAATGCATACCTGTGGTCAGTGAGGATTTGTGTGTGTCTGAGGGAATGACACTCCGCTAGTGTACTGGAGTAAAATACTCTATTACAGATACACACCCTGCACTTGAAATGTGTCAAAGTAAAGGCACTCATAATACAGTAAAATGGCACTGATGTACTATTAAATATAATGTTACATTATTAATTGCTGATTAATGTGCAATTCTCATTTGAATCTAGCTGCCAGGGGCAACCAGTAACTACAGCTGTAATGCAGATTTATTGGAGAAAAGAAGTGGAGTTCCTTTTAAACTGAAATGGGGTAAAACTGTAAAGGGCTATAAAAATGTGAAAGCTTTGAGAAGTTTTACAACAGTATCAAGAACACTTCTGTTTAATTCAGTTCAAATGTATTTATGTAGGACCAGATCACAACAGCAGTCACCTCAAGGCGCTTTATGTTGGAAGATAAAGACCTTATAATAATACAGAGAAAACCCCAACAATCAAACAATTCCCTTTGAGCAAGCACTTGGCGACAGCGGGAAGGAAAAACTTCCTTTTAACAGGAAGAAAGCTCCAGCAGGACCAGGCTCAGGGAGGGGCGGCCATCTGACATGAGCAGGTGTGGGGTGATGTTTGACTGTGACACCTGCACCTTAACACAGCTTCATCCCCATATTGGTATTAAAGGTGAGGTAGGAATACGTGCCTATATGAGTGCTTACTCGTGTGAAAATATCCGCACAGAGATGCGGTGGCATTATAGTGCAGACGTACACTGCTGCACATTTTCAGGCTGTGGGGCCATCTGATCTTACGCTTCAAACTTGAACTTTAAATGTGTTTGAGAAAAGAAAATGTATAAACTGTTATAAAATCAAAATGAATCCTGGTGCTTAATAGTCAAAATGCCAAGATTTTAACTTTCCCTAAGAAAGTTCAAATAAATGATAATTAAAATCCTTCTCCATCTTTGATTCAGCAGCTACTTGGACGGTTAATCCTTCACCCTTGAAAGACAATTCTTTTTCTTAAAGTGTGTATTTTTTATGCTGAAAACTTTGCTTCAAAGAAAACGATGTTTTTGCTGGTTGAGGGCATGGGCTTTCTCGGACGTATTCTTTAGCTCTTTTCGCGGACAGCCTCAGTTTTTCTTGTGTTTTTTTGTCGGTGTGAGTTTGTACCTGTCGGATTTCCACACCAGCTTGGCGGGAACTCATTCCCTTGAATCGACTGCTCAGCCGCAAGTGCTTTAAAGTAAAGTGAGTCCTTGAGTTTCAGTCTCTCTGGCCATCTCTGCGTTTTGGAAGAAGTGTGCGAGTGTGTGTTAAAGCAGCTTGTTAACACGTACGCCACTGCCTTGGCCGAGCCTCCCTAATTATTCCCTTCCAACGAAGGGCCGAGACAAGGAGAGAGTGGTGATAAACACATTTTCTTAGCACGTCTTTCCCCTTTCCGTTTGCTTCACTAAGTGTGCGTCTGGGTGTGTGTGTGTGTGTGTGTGTCTGGTTGTGTGATGCGGAGCAGCTGTGACAGTAAACAAGTTAATGAGTGGCTAATAGAAAGCAGGTGGTGATTGGTTGTGATCCTCCCAGCAATCAGTGTATATTCAGAGATTTATACAGATGCCACTGTCTGCACCAAGGTCACATAGGCACAATCACCCTGTCTCCACAGTTTCTGTACTAGAACAGATGAAGAGATGCTCTGTAAAGATTCACCCAGTCATTTATTATTGTTGTATTCCCAGCTGTGAGATAGCATTGGTGCATTTGATCAACTGTCTGCTGTTGTCTTTGCATAACCACAGAGGCGGCGTGTGTGTTAGTGTGTGTATGTGTGTGTGTGTGCATGCTGCCTCCCTACTTTGTCTTTATTTGTAAACATGCACACTCACATGTGTAGGAAAGTGGGTGTATGCACATATGAGCGTGTTTGCGAATGTTTGGATAATTTGCTCTCTGTGCACTGCGTTCCCTCTCTGTTTATTTGTATACGCCTGTTTGTTTGAGGCGCCTCTCCGGGTTCGACTTTCAAGGCATTGTGGGGGATTTTGTAGGAGTTGTTTGTAAACATCAACAGCAGTAAGTTTTATTTTATTGTAGCTTTATTTTATGACATTATTCCCAGATGGCTGACTAAAGCCTGCAGTTTAGTTTTTTTGCTAATGCGTCTACCACACATCCTGCAGTCCTTTAACTCGTCCTCGCCACCACGCAGATGTTTTCTTTTTCTTTTAGATGCAAACAACACGGTCTTTCCTCTTTTTTTCTCTCTCCTCCTCTTACAGTATACACCCAGGACCAGAATCCCCTCCTCTTTTCTATAAATCCCAAATCCTGCGTTGAATGGATCAGGACTTATTCAAGTTGGAGGCAGGAGCTTTTTTTTCCTCATTTTTACCAGCTCTGTGACACTGTGGGTGAGCGCTCCCATATTTCTCTTTAATTAAGCCAGGGAAAACCTTGTAGTACAGCCAACCCAGCTCATGTAGCCACTTATGTTTTAATTTAATTACCTGTCCACTTTGATAATTATTCCCCCTGATTAACAGGGAGAGAAGGGTTCCTAAATGGGATGGAAGATGGGTTAGAGGTCCAAACATCGTTTTCCTCCTTTCACCAAGAACAAGAATGAGGGTACTGAATTTAGATGTCCAGGTCAGCTTGGACTGGCTTGACTTTATTCAGGCGGTGCAGAGCACCGAGTCCATCTCATTTCCCTGTTTTATATTTAATCGTGCGATTTTATGCAGCTGTAACCCCAAAACAGACAACAACACATCATTCTGCAGGCAGGCGGGGGTGATTGAAATCTTTAGTCAAAATGTCAGCGGTTACACAACAACAAGCACAAGAATGATTCAGCCTCTTTGCTCTCTGCTGTGCTTCGCACATAGTTTTCAGATGCAGGATGCAGGTTGATATTAACTAAGCATGTGCACCCCTGCTGGGATTGGGTTAGAAACTTTCTTTAAGAGCGCTTGTGTGGGTTTTTCCAGATCCAACTTTAAAAAAAAAATGAAAAAAGGTGCACCTTCCTAATCACATCCACTTAGAAAAGCATCACTCATCACCATCCAGTCGCTCACATTAGCGCCCGTCAATTCTCGGGAGATTTATTTCAGACATATGACAAAGTGTTCCTGGCAAAATCCGTCAGGCTCAGAGGAGTAAGTAAAGGAATATATGGGTGCTCATATACACTGTCACACGCAAACACACACCCAAACATTTGCACGCCGCCACACACACATGTGGAGACACACATATTTTTAGTGCTATTGATCGTGTTAATGAATGTGTTGTGATTTACTGCAGTGGTGGCCGATTGTTAGGTGGTGCCGTGATGGACTGCCATCATTTTCCAAAGGTAAAAGCATAGATAGAGGAAAGGCAGGAGGGCAGAATCCCATTTAATGGCCAAAGCAAAATTATTCCTTGATCTTTCTTTGAGTTATAGCTTCGTTTTTTCCTCCTCCTCCCTCCCCCACCTTTTTTTTTCTCCAGCTACAGGTATGATGTAATTTCCAAATTTCATCAGAGACAGTAATCTCAACACTGATTATTCTGTCAATTAGTAAATGAATGTGGTGGCAAGGGGGGGGGGGAAGCTGGTAATAACTCTGCAAAAAGGAGTTGTCAAGCTTCCAAAATACATAAAGGACACAGTGAGGTAGGCAGACAGTAAAATTTATCTAATCACAATATAACTGTCTATTCTGAAGGGAAGTGCATAACAAGAGTGAACCTACTAAAACGGATTTTATACCTGTTTTTATTTTAGGAATACAGCATTTTTTATTATTATTTTTTTAGGATGTGATAAATCTTTCTGACATAAATCCATATAGGATATTATTCGTCATAAAAACCTCTTTTTTAATGAAATTACATTCACAAAAGTCAAGAGGAACAAGCATCTAAGAGACAATAAAGAAGCTATATGGAGAATTTTGCCATTTTTTTAAGTTTGCAAGGTTTTTTTTATTCTTTTTACGATTTACTTTTTTTATTTACAGATACATTTGTAATTGCTATGCAGACACGTAGAGAAAGCGAGCATTTCATGGCAGATTTGTCCTGTTTTAAACGATCGTTCTTTGTTACTGTGGGGTTTTTTTTTTTTTTTTTTTTGGAGCTCAAACTTTGCGCAGGCTAACATCTGTTCCTCTCTGCCGCCACAATAGCGCAACTCAACCAGGATGCAAAAGCGAGGTCAAAAGATCAGTGCCTTCCCCTCATCCGTGCGCATGCACGCCCACACACGCGCGCACACTTCTCCGGGGAGCGACGGAGAGATGCCTCTCACTGGCTGCTGTTTTATTATGCGCCGGGGCTTTGCATGGATAGGACGAAAACGCGCACCTGCTTTAGAGGCATTACGGTAGCACAGCAAACTGTCCTCCCGCAACACACACTCCGCACTCGTACACACACTCGTACACACATACAGCTCCAGTGATTCAACCCTGATTTCCAGCGAACGAGCAAGCAACAGACGGGATGGCAAAAAAGTGAAGACCGTTGGAGAGGTTATACGCGCTGAGTGAGCCTGCTGAGGAGAGAGCTGGGGCTTGGGGGGAGAGGAGAAAAAAGCGGAGGCAACTAAACAACAAACAGAAACGAGAAGCTGCGTTGTTTCTCCGCGGCAACTTGCGCTCAGTGCCAGAGTTTTAGCGGCAGTATTGTTCTGACTTCACTCCAGAGGGGCCACTCCGAGGAGAGAGGACGCACACAAAAGGGGAAAAGAAAGGACTAACGAGCACGTTTTTTTTTTTTTTTTTTTTTTTGGTCGTTTAAAGTAATGGTCCTGCCGTCTTAGATCCTAGATTTCTCTGTCTCTCTCTGCTCTCTGTTTCTTTCCATTTTTATTTTTATTTTTTAAAATTTTACGTCCCGTCGGTTTGTGTCCCCCCCTTTTGTCGCCGCGAGAGAGTGGACGCGCCGGGGTTTGAGGAGCAGAAGCGGGGCTGCCCACATGGTCCAACCACTGGCGTGAAAGTTGACTTCTTCAGAAACCAAGAGAACAGGTTGATGCATTATCTACACGTTTCCCCTTCTTCTTATCTTCCTCACTTTCCCCTCACTCTGTGCTCCCATTGAAACTCTCCGACACACACGCTGCTAGACGCTTTTAAAGCGACGCACTTCAACTTTTCATGGCACGTTGTGAAACTCCTCCAGGTCTGCCTAATAATGTGATAGAGTATTAAAGTAGGTACGATCCAGCGGCCACACTAGGGAGGTTTTTGTTTTTCTCCTTTTCTTTCTCCCTCCTCTGGACTTTTTGTTTCATTCTAACTCTGACTTTTTCCTGGCGTGAAACTTTTTTATTTTTATTTTCATACTTTCTGTTCTAAAAAAGAAAACCTATTTAAAGCAGCTGTTTTCGTCCTTTCAGTTTTCTCAGTAGAAGGAAAAATCGAAGTTTCTTTCTACCTCATCACTAGTTTCACGCCAACTTATATCCACAGAGTTCAAATCCAACCTCCTTTTAATCGTCGTTTATTTAACTGGATATTACGGTGTAGTTTGTAAATTCACTAGAGCCTACTTTGGATGACTCGGACGGATACCATTTTTTGCGTAATGTGTCATTGTCCGAGGTTTTCGCTTATGAGACCAGAGAAAGGGAAAAAAAAAGTTTATTTCTCGCAGGTTTAGGACGAGCTAAGATTTCGGGAGTGGACTCAAACGTAGGGAATAAACTTGTTGATATCGCTCGTTATATTTGATCATACGCGTGGACGTGGCTTATGTGGTGGTAATTTTACACGAACGGTCACAGGCAGCCGTGTGAGAACCACTTGCTTTGCCATCGCTTCATACCTGTCTACCTCACAGCTGGGTTTAGTGTCTTTTATTATTGAACTTTAGTGTCCTACAATTAAACATTCACGTTTAAAAATAAAAAAGAAAGGCAGTGAAACTTTTTACTTAAGACAAAAAATCCCAGAACAAAAGAAGCAAAAGAACAAACAACTTTCTTGTTGACACGTTTAGAAGGTCTGATTACATTAGTGCCTTTAGGATTTAGGACTTTTCTCTGACCACTGAGGTTTGAGGTGTCCGTTGTGGTTTCCTTATTTGAGCTGAATGAAATATCCTAAATGATATCCTAAATAATAGCAGCTCTGTTAGTTAGAGAGGGACGTTTTACCAGCTGAACGTGGAGGAAAACTTCTCCCTGCGTTGTAAAACTTCCAGTTCCAGTTTCAACGTGAATTTTTGAACACTTTATATACATAAGCAGGATTATGGACAGTGATTTTACGTACATTATAACCCTGACGCGTTTTAGGGTTTTTTTTCAGAATTTGTAATTTAGAGTGATTTAATCAAAAAGAATGCACGTTATTTACTTTCTAGAATATAATATAATAAATCTACTGACATAGAAGATATTATATATTTTTTAAAAGAAATTGAGCAGAACCTCTGTGTGACACATGTTTTTCCCTTCTTCTCGCGCTCATAAACCGACTAAAAGTAGGCCTGCACCACAAAGGAAAATATTTCTTTTTTCTTCCCGCGAACTATTTACTGCGACTTGTTTTAAAAATAAGAAAAGAAGTATTCTGCAGAGATAAACACGTGAGATAAACACGTTTAATGTGGATTTTCTTGTGTGCACGGCGTGTAGCACAAAAGCAACTTTGGGGCCGTTGAAACAAAGTTGCTGATCTTTTTGTCTTTTGAGGGTTTTTGATTTTCTTCACTTTTCGTGAAATAAAATTGCCGTTATCAAATATGAGATATCAGGCTGGACACACAGAGACTCGCGATTGAAACCTTCAGATCAAGAAAAAAAAAGAGGGAGAAATGAAATGACAATTCGTTGCTGTTAGTTGTCTGTCACCGAGAGAAAAGCGTACAGGCCGTGTGGGTGCTCACCCTGACACGGGCATTATTGCCCCGTGATTGATGGGCGCCGGGGCATTTGGCATAATTAATTTTATTTACTGTGTCCTCTCTCTCTCTTTCTCTCCCTCTCTCTCCCTCTATCTCGCTCGCTCTCTCCTGTTGTGCCCCCCCCACCCCTCCCACCCTCCTCTGTGGTGGCATTTCCGCGACGTGATGACATACTTTTAATTGCACTTTAATAGAAGATCCAGCGGGAATGAAAAAGCTCTTAATCACGTTTTATGACCTTGTCACAGTTCTGGTGTCAGACAGGAAAGCAGGTATTTTGTGGTGGCTCACAGCCCGTGCTGTAAAGTGTATACCGATTTTCTTTCTTTCGTTTTTTTTTTTTTTTTTAAAGATTATTTCATCTTCATCTATCACGCCACAAGCTGTGGAAAACGCACCTTAAAATAGTTAATGCACAGTGGCCTTCATGCAGATACAAACCCTGTTGCTGTTCATTTTAACCATCTATCCTGGAAGGGAATTTAAACTGTGTGTGTTGATTGGTAAATGTAGTAGAAGAGGCTGACTGCATGTTTTATAAGATGTGTTATAAGCATATTTTTTAAAATCCTGAATAACTGGACCAAACCACGCTGGCAGTACTCAGTACTATCAGATAAACCTTTTTTTACAGGCTTAACCATTTTGCCAAATATGGTAAAATGTTTCCTAAAATTATGGAAAATGTAAATCTTATATTTGTGAAGGTTATTAATATTTTTAAATTAAGTATTTCACAACTGCCTGATCTTTCAGCTGCTTAAGTCCTTTTTGTTGCAGTAAAAGCACAGCAGCTGTGTTGACTCAGTTTAAGAATGATCTTTGGAGTTGGAGCTATGACTTCTCAGCACCCATGCCAGGTTACAGTTTTAGCTGTTTTTAAGTTTCTGTTTAAAGTGACTGCGTTTCGAGGAAGAAGCCTCATGGAGCTCAGGTAGAAGTGTGAAACACTGCTGAAGAATAGAGAAGAGGATTGTTTTTATTTCTTCTTTAAAAAAAAACATTTGCCTACCATATAAAGCCTGAAAAAAAAAATCAGTGTAAAGTTATCATTTCCGTGTAATGCTTATCATTGATAGGCTTTCACATTAGTGACAGGCTTTTCATGAAAACACAATAAGAGACAGTGAAACAAAAGAGTGTTTGAGAGGCAGAAGTAGTTATTTAGTGGGTTTTTTTGTTGTAAAAAGAGTGTACGTGTGCAGGAAGCCAGAGGTGTCAAAGGCAGATTGACTCTCTGCTCTTTGTCGGCTATTGTTTGCCTGTGTCTGTGTGTTTGCTTGAGCATTGCCACCTTTTTTTCATCTGACTTGCATCAACACTTTTTCCCGTCTTTGGTGGGTTTTTTTCTTCTTTTTTCTCTCCTCCCTCCCAGCAGCTGTGTCTTTTCCATGTCCTGTTTTGCTTCGGTGTTTGTCCACTGCCACTCACGTACTGCTGATTTTTAATCGCTTTCAGACGCACAGTTGTCTCTGTTATGCTTTCTGACACCTTTCTTAAATGATGATATTTTTTTTTCCAGCTTGGTCCCAAGTATGTGATCGTGTGCCGGGGTGTGACTGGAAGAGTCATGTACGAGACCGTCTAGAGACGGGCAGTAATGGCTTTGAATCTCGTGCGCTTTAAAACCCCTTCAGCAGGATTAAAAGCCACCAACATGATTGTGTTAGTCCATAAACTCGCTCAGAGAGTCCTTACCTCCAACATGAGCGCATGGGAATGTATGTGTGAAAAGAGTGTATATATCAGAGTGCGGGAGTGTGTGTATACGAGAGTGCTTTTTTCTTAATTCACCTGTCCTGCTCGAGTGAAAATGGACATTATTTCAAGTTTTAAATGTCCTGTGCGTCGGTAGCATTGATGGCTCGCCTGTCCGTCTCTTCATCTCTCGTGCTCTCTTCATTAAAACCCTCCTGCTATCCCAAACCCACAAGTCTGAGTGGGCTTTTGGCTCCAAAGTGATGTTGAAGAGCACCCGTATACGACACTGCTATACATGTAGGGTTTGACCTGTGATAGATATTCACAGATTTACTTCTATTGCAGCACTTAGTGCTTTACCTGCTTAAAAAAAAGCTGAAATGGTTAAATTTTCGATATCCTTTATTTGAGAAAAGCAAAAAAAAAAAAAAGCTAGCACAAAAAGGAAGAAAACCCGTGCTGGGAGAGAGCCTGTTTTTAGATGGGCTTATTCCAAGTGTTGGTCCTGAAGCTGACATTATTGCAGGGCTGCATGCATTTGAGGTGAACATGCGTCAGGCTTTAAGCGCGGAAAAGACAAGGATATGAGATGTTCTGCTGATTGTAGCAATTCTGTAAATGTTTGTTAAAATTTCAATTTGAATTAGGTGTATCAGAGATTTTCATAGAATTGTTTTTTCCCCCTTTTGATATTTTTCAGTGATTTAAAAAGAAATAAAGTGTAATTACAATTTGGCATTACAGTATAAATTATTTTACATTGTTAAAAAAATTCTTGAAATTTTATGAACAAATGTGTGTGTTGGGTGTATGTGTTATTGTATGTGGACAGCTCAGAAGGTGGGTTAATGTTCTGGTTGTGAATTAAAGTGGGTGAGTGCACAGTGAAACTGCCGGCACATTGCTTTAGACTGAGGCCTGATTATACATGTGGTTCTAATTGAACCTGTTATTTAGCAGAAGTTAAGGGCTGAATACTTTCTATGAAAGCGTGAACATCTGTGTGTGTGTGTGTGTGTGTGTGTGTGTGTGTGTGTGTGTTTGTTTTTGGGGGGGGGTTTGACGGGTCAGAAGATGGTGTTGTACAGTGAAGTTTTAGGAAAAGTAAAAAGAAAAGAAGGAAGATGCTTTAGTAAGTTGAGCATCTGTGCAAGAGAGATGATGTTGTTTGCTTGCTTTTTCCTTTGCCTTTTGTGGCTTTTGAAAGAGCTGTCACTGCTTATGTGGTGACAGCCGACCCGGATTCCTCTCTAAAATTTAGGCGCTCTTTCCCCCGCGGTGAATGATAAGGTAATCATTTTGTCTGACACGGTGGTTTAGCCTGTGGTCATTAACATGTCAGTGCATTTACGATGAGACGTTTCATACGTTTTTCTATTTGTGTTTGGGATGACTAGGATGCAGGCTGGCTCCGGAGATGTTCCTAAAGCTCCACAGAGCGCCGGCCCATTAACAGCTGATTGATGTGGGAAGGAGTGACCCGAAATCTCAGAGAGGAAGCGACTGTTTCCTATGGGCGGGGAGTGAGGGTGGTGGGGTGTGGAGAGAGAGATAGAAAATATGAGAGAAAGCCTGTGCGAAGTGAAGGAAACAGCGGCGCGAGGGTTATAGGCATGGGTTATTATAGCTGAGGAAGCATTAGATCAGCCTCTCCAGAGTGCGCTTGGCACCTGAGGCCATGTGGAGCAGAGAGTTGGAGCTGAAGGAAAGGGCCGTGGCTGTGGAGCTCGGAGGACTGAAAGCAGATCGTGAAGTAAGGCAGTTGTGGCGCTCTCAGGTTTGATTTCAGAGACAGAGAGAGGGAGGATCTCAGAAGATCGTGGGGTCAGTGGCACTGATCAGGTGGAGCACTTGAGATGGTCAGTGTAAGCAGAAAAAAATTACCCTCAGAGAACGCTATTGTGTTCATGCGGAGCATCTTCATAAAGAGAAAAAAAAATCAGTGGTTGCGTCCCCCGCTAACTCTGCATTGCTTCTGACAGCTGTATTTGTGTTATGGATTTTCCTTCACTCTATCCCGTCTCCCTTTTCCTTTACCCCTGCCTCCCTCTCTCAGTAGTCGGCTCCCCTCCTCTCCATCGCCTCCACCCTATGACCTTTTGTAAGCACTTCATCAGAGAGCCGTTGGTGTTTTCTAAAGCACTGCGACAAACTGACAGGGCAGCCGTCAATCGAGCGGGTAACCGAGGGAGCGGAGCAGTGGAAAGCTTCACTCAGAGCAACAATGTGACTAAACTTTCTGCAGCACTGCTTTAATGTGTATTGAAAGGATGGCTGTGAAGGGTAGGTGACAGCTGTGAAGCACAAGACTCAGGATCATATAGATGCACGCACACACATTTTTGCACATTTCATAAACGCTCTGACTGTAGAGAAGCATTAAACAGCACTCGAGTGCTCGTTTGTCCGTGGTGCTGTGGCGGTATAATCTGCCGAGCGGATGAGTGAACGCTCTGCTGAAACGCTGAGATTCACACCAGAGTAGCGCGCAGTCCATAAAGTATTACCTATATAAAAAAAAAAGCTCCTAAAATCTTTGCTTATTAGTTATTTTCAACATTATAATTTCTTTTTTTTCAGATCTAGAGCTAACGTAATGCATTTTAGCTTTTTTTTTTATTAGCTTTTGTGGTTTGCATCAGATTCTTTGAATTACCACAACAATAACGACTGTGGATTAACACACGATGATAGGAAATAAGCACTGCAGCAGTTTCCCCTTGTCCCTGTTGCTTTCCATCCTGGTCCAGGGAGGTAATAACCATTCAAACGCGTCTCATTATATTTCAAATCCGTAAAGTATCGGGATGTTGGCTAACCCAGGCGAAAGTAAGGCTGGATCGCTGGCACGCACTCCTCTTTTATGGTATTAGTATTTGTGGTATTAGTTCCGGGGGACATGGGATGCCTACTTAAGCTATTAGCATGTGAGGCGCCGTGGGATGATCCATCCCCTGACAGGACGAGCTGTTAACCAGTGTTAAACCAAATCACAATAGGCTGCCTGGGTTGACGGATTGACAGCGCCTCTCACCACTTGACTGGGCCGCCCCTTCCTTCCCTTTTCTAAACTTCACACACAGATTTGATTTTACTTCCTTAAAACCTCTGAAAGAGCGTTAAAAAAATGTAAAAAAAAGGAAAAAAATGACAATTTGGCCAACAAATGCCAACTCTCTCTTAACTTCTCGTTTCACTCTGCTTACTTTTTGCTTTGGTCTGAAGGTGAAGAAGACTATGCAGGCTTTGCACAGTGGGGTGCGGACTCTGGCTTTTGTGGTGGGCTTTCAGATAGTGAGAGGCAGAGGAGGGGATGACAGCTACTGCTAGAGGTTCGCTACATGGGGGATTGCTTATAGATGCAAAGGACACAGTTGTGGTCCGCATGTGCGTACCCTTATTTTCTCTGCGTGTAAGCGTGCACATCCAACTGCAATTAACTGTCAGTCAGTGGGTGACCCTCCACCCCGTTCTCTCTCCCCTTCTCTCGCTCTCTCCCAGAATTCATCAAGTTTCGGGCTTTGTTTTTCAGACAGCTCGCGGAAAGCAAAGCAAACAGGTCATTTCTTTTCCGACGTTTGTTTTTTCAAAACGTGTTTAACCGATAATGATGCTACCTCTTGTTATTTTTATAAGCTGTTTCATCTGCACTTAAGACCGATTTAAAATTAAGGAAAAAAACAAAAACTTTTCCGGGCAGATTGCGCGAGCTGTGTGCTTAAGTAGCTTCTGGTGCTTCACTAGTGGCCGTTTTTTTTTTTTTTTTTTTTTTCTTCCACCCTTTGGCTGCTTGCTGAGCATTGAAACTCTGTTAGTGCGCATACACATGCAAGCCTGTGTGTGGTGGGCATTGTTGACCGAGAGACATCTGCCACTAGATTATTCCCAGCTGTTATCTGAATAATTGTGTAATCCCCCCACCTCCGCCGCCACCCCCACCCATCCTCGCTGCCTCCGTCTTTTACTCCCTCCTTCGATCCCCTGGCTCACTCCTCCTTCTTCTCCTTCTTTGCTCCCTTCTTGCCCCCACATTTCATCTTCCTCAGACTGATGAGACGGAGAGTGATGAGTCTCTTTTCTGGGTGTCACACTGGGCCTTCTCAGGAGTGTTTATGAATGTGTGAGTTTGAGTGTGTGCACACGTGTGTGTGTGTGTGTGTGTGTGTGTGTGTGTGTGTGTGTGTGTGTCTGTGGCTCCTGGTCACCGGTCATTGTCTGACATTTGTAGGAGGATTTGAGCACACCCCACACATGCACACTCACCTCCCTCCACCTCTCCTTCCCTCCTCCCCGTAGCTCTCGGGGAAATAAAAGTAGCCTAATCCTGCCAGATCAAGGCTGCTGTCCACCACAGCTTTACCAGCCTGTGAATTAGAGCCCGCTCTCATGTTCCTGAGGAGAGGGAACGAAGAGCATGTAGGTGGGTGTGTTTGCGTTGTGAGCCGCTGGCCTGTGAAGCAGCGTTAACTGTCTGGAGGGGGGGAGGAAGACAGCAAAGAGCGATGAGAAAAAAACAAGGCGAAAACACAAGTGGAAAAGCAGGAAACGTGATATTGGTTGGAAGAAGTTGGGTCTTTTTGTTTTAACAAAATGCACCTACACTTTTAAAAAAAAATGCATTTACATGTGCCGTAGTTTTTTTCTTCTTCAAGTTCAGTACATCGACTTCAGATTTAAAATGAAAAACAGAGAGAAGCTTTAGTTTAGGCTTTAAAAAATTAATTAAAATCATATTTTCCTGGATTAAAAGAAGAATACATCATTCGAATACACTTCTGTCACATTCTCACTGTTTCGCTGTATCTACAAAGGGACAACACAACGTTTAAACACAGACACTTTTTCCGCCTTCACAGACAGTTTCGGTTGACTTTTAATGAGACACACGTGTGTCTCTCATTAAAAAAAAAAGAACATTTAATCAGGTCTTTTTAAAAAATATAGAGAGATTGCAGTAAACAGTCAATTTCTTCTGCTCTGCTTTTGTGTGTGTGTGTGTGTGTGTGTGTTTTTAAACAGGCTGTTATACAAATCTATCAGGTTTGCTTCACTCAGAAGGGCACTCGCGTATACTCAGCATGCGTGCCTGCATTTGCTAGGGCTGCCTTCTCTTCGGGTCCATGGTTGGTCAAAAAGTGTTCTTTTCCCTGTTGGAGCTCCAATAGTCGCTCAGTGTGAAGGACTCAACACTTGCTGTCTCTCTTCTCTCCTTCTTGCCTCTTATTGTGTTGCACTTTCTCCTGTTCATGTGGGTTTTTTTTTTTTTTTTTTTTTTTTTAAATCTCCCACCCTCCTCATCCACACTCTCCCTCTCCGGTCCTCTCCTCCTCTCCTTGTCAAGCCCGGTGTCTAATTATCACAGCTCTGTGTTCCCTCAGCCTCTTCATTACATCCAAGATGTCATCACAGTTTAACTCCAACATTTGCTACCTCTGCTCGGGCCCCTTTTCAATAGCTATAATTTATTCCAGATTACTGAAATGACAAGCGTGCGAGTGAGAATTTTTCAAAATGACTAAAATGCTTTTACAAGAAATTTAAAACATTACAGAAACAGCTATAATAACTCTTTTTTTTTTTACATCTATTTTTTTAAAAGAAACATTTTATGGAAGTTTATGCAAGAAAGGCAGGCAACTATTACTTTATACTTTTAAAAAAACAGCGCACATCATTTTTAGCTGCAAACTTATTCAACTGTGCTTCTATTCTTTGGATGGATTACGTCGGTTTGTTGAAATACATCTGAAAATTTTATTCAGTCCGTTTTGGGATTGTTAAAAAATATTGTAGTGTTTTGTCAGCCCACCTACTTGTCCCTGGACAAAAGGTTGTCCCTCGCACTGTAAAAATACACAGACCTTAGACATGATTCTCTGACAAAAACAACATAGAGGGGAAAAAAATACATTTCTGCTTTGTGTTTTGCCTTTATTATTCCCAGAATGATGTGTTTTTTTATTAAGAACCGGAGTGAACACTAGAATATTTTTTTTTCATCCAAGATTAAGAGCTTGAATAGTAGCCGTAGGGTTGTGAGATAAGCAGATGCCACAAGGCCGATTTTTCCCGCTGAAGGTCAGTGCTGCCGTATGCAACCTGTAGCCCTAATCGGTAACTTCTGCTGCTGCAGGTTTCCATTGTCTAAAGGTCAGTCAGGAACAGCGCATTAGCCTCGGAAAGTAGTTAGCATAAACGAGGGAGGGGACTGAGGGAGGAACGAAGGACTAAAGTACAAAAACGAGGACAGGAGGGAGGGTGAGTGGCAATGAAACCCTGGCATGCTTTGTGGTGTCAGGCAGGCGTACGGCTTCTGGGGGCTTTGTGAAAAGTTTGCCTGCGAAACTTTGCTGAAGGCTGGGTTTGGTTTGAGCAGCTCCCCCAGGGGTTCGCTCAGAGAGAGAGAGAGGGTGGAGGTGGAAGAGGAGGAGGAGGAGGAGGAGGAGGTGGGAAGGGACGCGAAAATGCAAAGACAAGGAGAGGGGAGCAGAGCACAGAGAGCGGGCATGCCATCACAGTTGTCCGTTGTTATGGGGCACAGGCCCTTAGTCGCTGATCTAAGAAACACAACCACTGACTCACGCCCCCTCCTAATCCCTCCCCATTTTTTCCTCTTTCCTTTTCACCCTCCCCTCTCTTTCCTTATATTCTCTTTCTTCCTACTCTGCCTGACTTCCGTCTATCTTTTCCCTTATTTTTGTCTTATTTAATTTTTTTTGACAGATCTGCACTGTGGACTGGGCACTGGTTATTAACATACACTCTGATTTATTAGAGCACTGGCTGGGACTATTTACTGGTAATGAGGATAGGGTTCCTGTGCTGTTAGTAACTTGTTTGACCTCCAGTCGCGGGGTCAAGTTCATCCCGAGGAGGTGCAGATCTCTAGTTTCTCAGCCCAATCACGTGACTGCACCATCAGGGGGTGTCGAGGTGTGTGTGTGTGTGTGTGTGTTGAGGGGGAACATAGTGGGAGGAGGTCCTCTTCATCCCAAATTTGAATTTCTCATCCCCTTCTCTTCCCTCTCCTTCCTCTCCTTTGTCCCCTCTCTTCCCACAGGGTTAATTGAAGGGGAAATTGATAGTTCTGTGCGGTAATTGTGGCTTTGAGAATTCTGCGTCTCCCACAGAGAAAGATGAGGGCAGCTGTACCAAAGACAGTGTAATGTGTTGTAACAGGGGAAAAAAAGAGAGAAAAATATGGTCAGAGAGGCAGATGGAAAAAAGAAGAAGAAGAAAAAAGAACACCCACATCTCTACCATTTCCCCCCTGGGTGGGGGTTTGATTGGTTGATGAGGGAGCTGGTTGATTGGCTGATTGGCTGATGAACTGAGTTGTTTTTTTTTTTTTTTGGCGCAACTTTACTTGCCAGGCTCTAATAATCATTCAATTCATCATCCAATCAGAGAGACTCACCATACTGCTCCGTATCCTCACTGATTCTCCTTTTAATTCTCCTTTTGACCACCCCTCACCCCCTCCACCCCTCCACCCTTCTCCAATCCTCCCATACCTCCCCGAGGAGTCTGGGATGGACAGATGAGAGGAGCCCGCTGTATCTGTTCCGTTCTGCTCTGCTGCTTTCTGAAGTAGAGAGAGACAAACTTATATTCCACCGATGCCAGCCCTGAATGGACTCTCTCTCTCCTCTCTCGCGCTCTCCTTCAAGAGGGGCTTTTCTTTCCCAGGGGCAGAGCTTCATAATTAGTCTTCTTCTGGAAATAGAAAACTAGTTTTCTGAAGTGACGTCAACCGCCGATGTGTATTTTTTAAGCTGCACATCTGAATTAAAAAAAAAAAACTGAAGTGAAATCTGTTCTAGGTATCACTAAATCATTTTTTTTACTACCATTCACTTTGTAGCGTTTTCTTCTTCTTTTTTTTTTATCTGTCTTACAAAAATGTCAAAACTGACACTTGGATTTCTCAAATTTATTGACTTAAAGCGAGCATGGTTGGATAGAGGTTTTCTTTTTTTCTCCTTTAGGAAAAGCAGGTGTTGTTTTAGCTCCTGCCTTAGTTGTTTAGTCTCAGCTCAGGCCACCTCAAGGCTGTCACCCAGGCAACATTTCATTGTTGTCTTTACACTATTTAATTTTCATCAGTGTGCACTAAAAATCTGTCAGTGTATTCATTTCTCTCTTTGACTTTATCTCTGCTATTGATTTAGATTTTTCTGCCCTGTTTTTCTCACCTCTTTTTTTTTTTCTCTATCCCCCGCTCCTCACCCGCCTTCAGCATCCACACCCACCCGCCCGCTCCCCTCTCTCTCCCCGGCACTCTCCTTTTCTCTTCCCCTCCCCTTTTCCTTTCGCTTTCTCTGTCCGTTAATGAGAATGTGTTAACGAGAAAGAAAGATCTATTGGGTATAGCACAATTTATCAGAAAGGCAGAGGTTTGGTAGGGGGAAAAAAAAAAGGCGGCGGGCCCTTCAAAGAAGTCCTATTCTTGTGGTTGTGAATGTTTGATGAGACAGTGAAAAGTTCCCCCTCTAACGTCATGGTGTCTGAACAGAAGAGAACAGAACCGTTCTAATCATGCCGCACAGAAAAAATGACTTCCAACCCGATTTAATTAACTGATAAGAAACGGCTTCAAATTAATTTTTCAAGGATGTTAGATTTTGATTAAGAAACTCCTAAAAGAAATAGACGAATAATCAATTTTTTAATCAACTTACCCAAATGGTAACTGGTTAATATGATAATTCTAGCAATTAGGGCAAATATTGTCGAGCAGCAGTTTCTATGCATCCTGTTAAAGGAATTATAATATCTTTACATCTAATTATCATGGTTATTTAATTTTTTTGTATGGCTACCTCTCAATTTTACCATTCAATTTTTTTTTCATCTGCCATTATAGGGATAATGAAAAGAGAGTTGGAAAGTGTAATAAGATGAAACTTTTATAAGGGCCAACCTGAATGGGGCTTTTCACGCGCCCTGATTGGATAGATATTTAGGAAAAGGAAAGGCGAGTTGTTCAGAATGACATTATTTCAGCTCGTTTTACATGTAAAGCTGAGATGGATCTTTAGATGTGGGATTCTTTTATTTCGTCAGCAGATTAAAGTAGCTAATAGCTCCTGGCTTCACCGTGTGTAGCCTCTCTTATTCATAGGCAGGCAGGTAGGCGCGCCCATGAATATGCACACCATGCCTAATCCGCAAAGTTTGAAATCATCCATTTAATTTGGAGAGAGACGGGAAAAAAACAGATGCAGCTTTTTCAAGTGAAGGAAAGGTTACGCTGTTCACCTGCTAGTGGCCATAAAGTGTTTGTGTGTATGCATTTGTGTGCATGGGTATGTGTGTGTGTGTTTCCCTAATTGGACAGGTATTGTAGCAGAGGTGAAGAGGGGCCAGTTAAAGAAAGGGAGGTGGCTGGGGGGGAGCACAGAGATAGAGCTGGCAGGGGGTCTGGGGCTTTGGGAGAGCATCAGAGAGACAGAGTTCTTTACTTCAAAGACGGCTTACAGCTTGGACAAACGCAAACCGTGCTCACATGCCACTGCAGCACACACACACACACACACACACACACTCCACATTCAGTGGCTCTTTTGCCTCTCATGAGATGAATATCCATCCCCTCTCGCACTCCTCTCTCTGCGTCTCTGCTATACCCCTCGCTCCCTGCATGCTGAACATCAGTGGAGTCATGCGTTCAGAGGGAAATATTGACAAAGCGTTTGGAGAGATGGAATGGTTCCTTTAATTATATGCTGCTCTTATGATGCATGGTGTTTCTGTCTGGCTGCTTACGCACCCACACATCCAGACACACACAGAGGCACGAGCGTGCTGATCAGCTGAATAGGTATTCCTGGCACAAGCCCCTGTATTGAGCGTACATATTCAATTAGCAAAACTCATTAGCAAAACTTGGCATTTGTTGTTGTTTTTTTTCCCCCCGCCTTGCTCAGAATTAATGGTTTTGATATGCTAATTAGCGGGTAATTTAATTTCAAAAGGCCTCAATTAACAGCAGCGTTGTGGACACGAGGAAGTTAAGCAGCATAATCTAATTTGCATTAGTAACGAGCAGGGAGTAATTAGTCTCTAATTAGCCACTTCAGACAGCACTTGTGTTTACTTTCCTAATGAAGTGGAGGGCCTTTCTTTTTTCATGCAGAGAAGCCCACGTGTGTACATGCAAGTGTGTTTATGAGGGGGCAAGCGTGTGTGTGTGTGTGTGTGTGTGTGTGTGTGTGTGCGCGCTTGTCTGTGTTCTTGTGCATGACTGGTAAGGGGGTGGGGTGGGGTGGGACCAAAGCCAGAGTGGCATATGGCTTACAGTTTGGCTCCAGTTACACACAGCCCCCCACCACCCTCCACCCCTCACACACATAAATACATACTCGCACACAAACAAACACTCAGGCACACTCAAACATAGAGGTTAGGCCTCGCTGTCTTACGTAACTGGACATGCACGTACAGTAGCGTTCGCTCCACTGAAACATCTCTGTGAGCTCACTTACACGTGCCACAAGACACTGGTTGAGTGTGTTTGAGTGGATTTGCCTCGATAGTATTTCCCCTGGTATCATTTTTTGTGTTTGTGTTGCAATAGCTTGCAATGTTTTCCTCTTTTAAATACATATAGTCACTTACTGTGTTTTCTAATGGCTCTTTTTATATTGCGGTGTGTGTTGTTACAAACCCTGGTTGCCAGTTTGTCTAATGCAGGGTTTATTTCTGGTACATGGTTGCCTGTTGTTGACAATGTACAAAAAGCAGAAAGGAAAAGGGCAAGGAGCGGCTCCACAGATGGATAAACAAACAGGCCACGTGGCTGTTTTTATTCTTTGCGTCGCTGAGTTTTAAAGGCTCTGGAAGCTTGTGCTGAGTAACAATACAGGAAAATATTGGACAAAATAAAATACAGATTTTTTTTTTGGTGTGTGTGTGTGAACAGTTTGAACTTTTCCATTCATAGTTGTGTCAAAAACAAGTTGAAAACAACAGGCTTCCTCCTGGGCTTTTGTTGGGAATCGAGACGGTGTGGAAGGGTTTCAAGGGGAGTAACATAGTGGGGTTTTAGGGAAGGGGGGACAAGCAGCTGCCCTCTAAGCCCAAATCTGTTGTTCAGAGGAGGTGGGAGGAGGGTGGAGAAACACCACAAGATTCCCACAAAGAAAAACGCACACTTTGTTCAATTTGTGTGCAGACAGGGCTATAGTCTCAGATTATGCTACATATGTTTATCCCTAGATATTATTCTCTCATAATCTTAATTTTTACCCATAATCCAGTGCATAGGACATCAGAATACTTTAATAATCCCTAAGGAAATTATGTAAATTGGTGAACACCTAGAGCTCATCCAGGACGTTAGAAACAATGCCAGTAACTGGTAGCCACTCTGATGGAAGGTGTTTCTTCTGAAGGCTTTTCTCCAACCTTCCCTGGGAACAATAAACACAGAGGTCACAAAGTTCGGTGACTTTCTGAAAAGTGCAGGGTCAGAGCGCTGGTTGGCAGAAGTAGTCAGCACTCAGTGGACAGGACTTGGAAGCCATATAAACGCGCGCACACACACACACACACACACACACACACACAGTGAATGCACAGCAACCCGTAGCGTTGAACTTGTATGATTTACACGCGCCAAGAGCAGAAGCTGGAAAGAATTCAATAAATATAATGAATGAAGGCGCTGCAGTGATTATGAGCCTGTTTCCAAAGCTGACCTCTACCATAACACACACACTCGCAGATTTATAGGCACAAACATCCACAGATATACACGGAAACACTAACACATACACATCCATAAATAGGCAACTGATTTACAAATGAGCTGACCTGTGTGTTGGCCTTGCTCTCAGATAGGCTCGCATCCCCGCCAGGATGCATAAATCACTATGGACATGCATATGCATGAGCATCTGAGGAGGTGGGATAAGTGTGTGTCCGCATGCGTGTGTACGTGTGTGTGTGGAAAAACCAGGCAGCAGCAGTGTTTGTATCGATCATTGAGGCTTAGTTAAGTGCCTTTTATTTCACTGAGTTAAAGTCAAGGACCATGGACAGGCCTCTCTCCAGAGCGCGTTGGTTTTGAATGGAGAGAAAGAAAGAAAAAGGAAGAGAACGAACTCTTAACTGTTCTTTTTCCCTCTTTTTCTTTCTTCTTCTTCTTTTTTTCTTTAGTGGCATCTAGGGATAGCACATCACATTAATGGAACAGAGATGACGTTTCACATCTCGTCTCTCTCTGGAAGAAGTGGTTTTTGGGGTTGGACCTTTGCCTGATGTATATGTGTGTGTGTGTGTGTGTGTGTGTGTGTGTGTGTGATGTGAGCTGCTTTAACCTCCTCTTGTTTTATGGACTTATACATGGCTCTGGATCTCACTGCCGCTAGATTAATTTACACACCACTCACACACGCTTGCCAAATCTCCCTCTGTCTCTCTCTCTCTCTCTCTCTCTCTCTCTCGCTTCCTCCATCCATCCAAAGACAGAGCAGAAATTGCCTAGTGAGGTAAATAAATTACTTCCATCGATTGCTGTAGTTGTGGAGTGACTTTATCGCAGTTTGACTTGTCCAGATACAGATCAGCATGTGACAGCATGTTTTTATAATGTGCCACTACGTCTGCGCGTGTGCGATTTAGTTTACACTCGTGTGTGTGTGTGTGTGTGTGAGGGCATGTGTCGGCTGCAGAAATCACTGTAGGATCTAATTGATGGGTATCTCGGCATATTAAAAGTTACTCTTAGTGGTGCAGCATTTTCCACAAGCCGTGTGCGTGTGTGAGAGAGAGAGTATGTGTGTCTAACTGAAACAGGCCTCCATATGCTGTGCATATTGAAACGCAGAAGAATTAGGTTGGTGCTTTTAGAGAGGGGTTTGCAGCCCACATTATGGCCACATAAGTTGTTGTCTGATTGCGTTTATTGCTCCTTTGTTATCCATCAGCACTAAACTGATAGCAGCTGCAGATGGATGATATCTTAATATTGCTCACACTGATACCCACCTCTGATAAGCTTTATCTCATAGCTGTTGCATGTGTGGACATTGCAGTATGTGTGTAATAAGCCTTTAGGCATACCCTAACCTCCATGCTCCAGATTTCACCTAATTGAAAGAGGTTAAAAGTTCACCCCAAAAAAGTGCAGAGGCCTCGCGCCCGTGCATGTATAGCAGTCTGGGCCACATGCTGTTTTAATAGTCGCTGCGCTAACGTTACTGCCAAGGCCAAGAAGCCACCGTTAAAAAGACAGGGCTCTGGAAAAAGAGTGAGAAAAGGCCTCATCTGTTTGCGTTAAACAGTGGAAGAACTGACCAGTGAGGGAGCAAATGAGCGGCAGACTGCTAAAAGATATCTGCCGCAGCTTTTCTTCACTCGTTCCGCTCAACCTTGATTGCTCAGTAAGCAGCTTCTTTTATTCTACAGCTCTTCTTTTATCTCACTAATTTAACACTTTTTTTGCCTCGTTGAGGTAATGGTATTTGCTTTTGTCTGACAGCATTTTTTCTATTCTAAAATAAAGACACTTTAACGGGCCTCAAAGAAAAGTAGCACGTGAACGCAGTTCAAATGACAAGGAATAAAATGGTTAAGCCTGAGAGCTCGCAGCTTTTTAAAACTATATATATATATATATATATATATATATATATATATATATATATATATATATATATATATACATATATATATATATATATATGCATTTTATTTACTCTTAAACATTATTACTCATGTTTTATTCTGACCGGCCTGTCTGTCATCTACCCTATCAGGTTATTTTCTGAATCAGATGCTCCTGATTTGGGAATTAATTAGGCAGTGCGGTGGCGTCAGGGTTGAGATGTTGGGCTTGTTCGCTCGCTATTTTAGTAGCTAATTACTGAGGGGGAGAGTGTTAATTGGAATTCTCTTAGATAATGTGAACTCCTCTTTCCCTTTTCTCCACCACCTCCATTAGAGTTTAATACAAAACTGCAGAAATAACAGACTCTCTCTCTCTGTCTCTTTTTATTCTTTAATTATTTGTTTATTTCCTTGATGTTTCTGACAGAAGCTCAGCTGATGCACTTGGACAGGTCATGCTGGTTCTGTGCACACGTGTAGCGTACCCTGTGGATTCGTGTTGTACTGAACTGACATATAGAGCCGTAATCCACTCAGACTTCAACGGGATATAGACTTCTTTGCCCTCACTGACTAGCAGCCTGTTAGCTTTAACGTGGCACAAAAGGTACAGAGACGCAGTGGCATAGAGTCATATCACGCCGGCAAAGAACAGAACTGTTTTGGTAAAACCGGGCTCGATTAAGACCCTCATTTAAAGTTTCATTTCATTTAAAGTTATGTAAAAAGTGTAATTTTGATAAAAACCTTCTGTGAGGACTTGATCGTTTTATTTATTTAGTGAGTTTTTGCTGAACTTAATGAGCAAAACTGGTTTAATGTGCATTTTGAGTTTTCACTTTTTTCATGGGGGGGTGTTAAAATGCTAATTCTGTGGTGTGTACGTAGGAGGATAAAACAAAAACAAAAAAAGATTTCAATTTTAACGACTGAAATGAAACAATAGTTGCATTTGGATGTTGTTATAATTGGAGCGAATGGCTGACTAGATAAACAGACTTCTATTGCTGGTGCAGGAGCACCCACTTGGGGGTCTTTTTCATATCTGTGCTCTGTTTAAAAATTTAACTCCTAGCCAGCGTTAAGCAGAGAGGGTAAAAATTAATATACAGCGAAAGAAGACTAATCAGAGATCTGTGGTTTCATTAGAATTCCTCTGTCGTGCTAAACTGTGACAAAAACATTATTTAACATCTTTACCTCCACTTCAGCCACTCAGAAAGGCTCAGCACACACACACACACACAGAAGGCCGTACAGTATTTTAATATCACTGCTTGTATATTCTAATCCTGACACCACTTGAAATATAATTCTTTCCCCTATTTTAAATCATGGATGTGAAATTGCATTAAGGCAAGAGTGTGTGGGCATGAAAGCAGGGATGTTAAATGGACATATGAATGCAGGGGTGAATCCTAACCTATTAAGTACTTTCCTTATTATTTCTGAAAGTGGAGCGTGATAATTAGTTTGGTTGAAATCCTATAGTGGGGTGGAGGTATGGGTCTCAATAGTTGAGCCAAATTAATTTCTTCTGTCACCTTGAGCATACGTTCCTCTTAATAGGTTTAATTTATTTCACGGTGATTATCTTCTTTTTTTTTCTTCTTTTTTTTAAAACCACTTGACTGTGATGTTCATATTCACAGCAAAATCCGCTTCAACCTTCTGCACATGAATGGTATATTCATACCTAAATATGATATATCTGCACAGCGTCATTACTGCCTGGCTGCTGAGTCTGTGCGATCTGAGAGATGGCACTGCGCCGTTTTCCCAGGGGTCCCTGCTGCCGCTGCTATTGCTGCCGCGGCCCAGTTGTCATGTGATCCATGTGTCTGGCTAAGAGCTCAGTTTTTCTCAGGAGTCACTCCAAGTCTTTTTAGTCCTAAAAGTTAACAATCATTCTTGATGTTAAATCCATCAGAAACCTCCATGTGCCACGAGGTCGCTTTAATAATCTCCCCTGTGTGTATGTGTGTGTGTGTGTGTGTGTGTGTGTGTGTGTGTGTGGAGGTTAGGGTGGGCCATGGGAAAGTGGCATACCTGAGCGGATTACAACGATCCCAAGGACAGCTTTCCGTGGGACAGATTGAAATACTAATTTCTTGCAAATCCGAGCACAGTGCCATTTTGTAACATCTCACACACCCCGGACCCTTTTCTATCCAAAAGAACATGAGTCACTGCGAGATGAGCATACCTTGAGGGTATGCTTGTGTGTGTGTGCATTGCGCCCCACCCTGGTATGTATGGATTGTTTTTGATCCACCAAGGATCACTCTAGTTGCCCTCTCTGGTTTCAACTTACACTGGTAAATTACACCCAATCACTGAAATTACATCCTATTTGCTCTCTCTCTCTGTGTGCATGTGTGTGCATGTGTGTGTTTGTCTTGATTGTTGACGTCATCTCGCAGAGCTGTTCTCGATGTCAGGTTTGATTAAACTGAATGAAGTCCAACTGTTTTTGTGTTTTCGTCATTTAGGGGAAGTAAAATGGAAATGCAGCTGTTGTGTTGTGCGCGCGCACGCGTGTGTGGGTATGTGTGTGTGTTGGAGAAAACTGGTTTGTGGTGTGCGGCGGCGAGTGCGTAAGACTGGTTGTCAGCTGGTGAGCAGCAGAGACGCGGTGCATATAGAGAAACTGGTGTGCAAGTCTCAGTTTTCATTTGAGCTGCTGCAGTACGGGAAGTCTGATGGGTTAAAACTCAGATGGAGAAGCTGCAGTCTGCCAATTAGTGCACCAGATGTCAGTTATTGTTGGACTAAGATTATGGCAATAACTACAACAGGCCAACGGTTATGAGCATGTGTGTGTGTGTCTCTGTGTGTAAGTGAGCTAACTCCAGCGTGATAGATTTTAAACAATCTTCGTTTGGGACTTGCTCCTATTTTATTACTCTTCTGGCACCTGTAGTGTTTTTCAGAATTCCATCTCTCTTCTTTCTCTCTTTCTGTGTAGTTTTTCTGCATTTTGGAAATGTAAACACTTACAAAATACATCCAGATGTTACCAGCTGTGCTCCGCCACCACAAACACTGGGCAGGCAGCGTGTGTGCGTGTGCGCCTCAAAGGCTCCTTTCTCAACTCTTCACTCTCAGACAGACAAAATGATTCTGTTGTATACCTCTGCTTCTTTGTCTGAGCGCAAGCAGGTTTTCAACTATGGTGTAAAACAGTGTGTTTTGACTATTGAACTATTACAGTTGTTCAAAGCTGCTGAATTAAAGGCTCAAAAAAGTCCGAAAAAGAACGATTTCATGAAAACACCGACCTCATGTAGATCCCATCTTCTGCTCCTCTCTCTCCCTGGCATGAGCACGTGCACCGACACGCAGCCTCATCTCTTGCAGGACTACCCTTTTTATGGCTCCATGCAGATTTGCCATCACGAGAGATTGGACCGAGTTCAACTACTCTGCGTAGGCGACGGTGATAAGGGTCTAATTGCGAGGTGAATGGTGTTAACGTTTGTTTACAAAATGCCCTTTACGGCGTGCACACATGCATATACGCAGCCTCACACACAATTACCTGTTCGGCGGCGTTCTAATTAGCAGATGTCCTTACCTTCGGTAATGATACGATGCTATTACTGGTGTTTTTCCTCTCGTTCAGTCTCACAAATGCTCCTATACCCAACAGGTGAACATATTTAAATGTCAGCCACATGCTGTTTCAGATGTTTCAGCATGCTGTATATTTGGATGATGTGTGTGTGAATGTATGAGTGTGCATTTGTTGATGCGCTATGGTCATTGCTGAATCCTTGCTCCTTGGGGAGTAATTACAGAGGAGATCTTCTGGCCGCTTTCTCTCATTAGTGTGAATATGGAAAGAAATTGTAGGACCTCAGTTTGCATGAGTAACACACAAAACACACACAGAGGTCTGTATTTGTGTGTGCGCGCGGTACCGAGGCTAATGCCATGACTTCACCCTGGAAGCACATGGTGCACTTCTTTTGCCGCATGTCTATTTCAGCCATCGCCTCTGTGTGCGTTTGCATCTGTTTGTGTGTGTTTCTCCTATTCCGCAGCATCTGGCCTGAGCCCTGCTCGGTCCTTCAATTCAAACTGCAGGTTGTTTGTTTGGGTTTGCCCTTACAAACACACCATTAGCCCTGTCCTCTGCTCTCAGGACTATTCCTGGCTCTGGCCTCAGTTTAGCTCAGGCCTGCTGCCTGGCTCACTTGGAGGTCCCTGCAGGCAAACCTCAGTCCTACCAGAATCCAGGAAGATCCGAACCACAGCGCACCGCCTAGCCACCACAGGGAAACTCTAGCTGCTTCGACCAGGCTAACCCCACAGCAAGGCTTAAAAGTCAGCTGGAGGGCTTTAATGTGTGTTTTCTAAAGCACATCCTTTCTGTTTGATAGTCAACCAGTCATGATGCAACAAGTCCACCTTTTTCTGCAAACAAACAGGAACAGGCAAGATACAGGCCCCAGCCTTTGTGACTAACACTCGGGTGAAAAAACAAAAAGGATTTGGGAATGAGAGATGAAAAGTGAAGGAGCCAAAGAGAGAGTGAGAGGCAGCAGAGACAGAAAGAAAACAACAAAGGTGGTCAGGACAAAAGCAGTATTGTATCACTGGAATGACTTGTGAGTTGAAAGCCTTAAAAGTCCTCCCTAGAGCCAGGTCATAAAGCCCAGAGACGGGCTTGGCAGCCGAGGCCAGAGCCAGACAGCCCTGGCAGTCGAGCCCAGAGAGCTTCCAGTAACAGGAGATGTAAAAGTCAATTTGCCGTGAAAAAGGTAAACAATCGGAAATGACAAATATGCAGGTTCTTTCCATCGCTCTTTTTTTTTCATCTCTTGCTATTTTCAGTGTTATTACAGAAGACAAATGCAGGAGAATGACTAGTCGGGAGTCATGTAGCGAGGGATCCCAGAAACATTCAAGGGGGAGAGTGAGAGAGAGGGATTTTTTCCCTCCCCCTTCTTTTTCACTTCCTGAAACAGTCATGCTTGACTTTTCCTCTCAGCAATTGAAATACATAGACTCCACATTTGAGTGCGAACACACAGTTTCGCAGAAGGACAAGTAAGGGGTCCTGATTAAAGAGGTGTAGGTCAATACAACCATGTGGATGGAGAAATGATTGAGGGATTTGGAGATGACAGGAGGGAGAGAAGGGGGGGATGAATCCCTGGGGCCTGTTTAGTGGTTAGGGGCCCTTGGGGGCCCCGGCGGAGAGCTCCATTAGTGGAACGATCTGAGCATGGGGGGAGCTGGTCCTGTGGCGGGCCTTTCGAGGCAGGGGCCGATCTGTTTAGCAGCAGTTTGTCTGCATTGCTCATAACATTGATCCTGTGTTGAACTGCAGCCGTAGGAAAGCTCTTTGCTGCTGAATAGACTGAGCAGCGGAGTATTGATGAAGCAGAGTGGACCAGCGGAGAGCCCTGCATCCCGTTGGTCATCGGTTAAGACAGACAGATCTTGGTCAATACATACACCCTACGGCTGCCTTATGGCACGTTAAATCGGTCTGCATACGTGCATGTGTGAGCAACATTTAATGTCTTATTGAATCTAATCCTCTTTGCTTTCTCCACTCGTCCTTCTCAGATTAACAGATCTGCCGTGACCAGCTGGAGGGAAAAAAATGAAAGAGGGGGGGAAAGAACAAGTGAAAAAAACAAACATGTTTCCAGGCCCCAATTAGCCCACTTTTATTGACCCTAGATGTACCCCCTCCTCTTTACTCCATGAAGTCTTTCTAGCCATAGCGCACCGCAAATTGGCTCCTCTTTTTTTTTTCTTTTTTTTTAAAAATCTGCACATTTCCAGAGTGAGACACATTGATGGGAGCTGTGTATACGTGTGTTTTTATATGCGAGTCTTTGCCACCGTCTCCTCGCGTCCCCGTGTGTCTGCGCTGTAGGATACGTGTGTTTTGCGGTTGTTGTGTTTGTACAACATCAGTCGCTGAACGCTCACAAACAAAACAGTAGAATCCTCCGCACAGAAGCCCTCAATTCTTAATGAGATAATGACATGCTAACATACTCACAGCAGCAGCTCTGTTTACAGATGAAGACAAACCACAAACAAGACACAGACATGCTGAGCCCTTTAGCTTTTTTTTTTTTCCTACACGCTTTCGTTTTTTTTCTTCCTTTTACTCTTTTCCCCTCTTCCCGAGCTATGACTTTGTGTGTTCGCCAAGACATTGTGAGAATAACAGGTGGGGAACATCTTGATGGTGTGTGTTTCTGTGTGCGCGCCCAGTGAGTGCGTCTGATAGAAATGCTCATAGGCAGTAATGAGACAAGCGCTATAATGTGGCTGCAGACCAGATTCCCTAATAAGAGAAGAATGCTGTCCGTGGCATCCAGAGTTTTCCACTGGAATCACACATTCATCCAGCCTGTTTCCTGCCCCGGGGTCTTCCTCTCGGCATGAGCAGATGAGGAGAGGGAACCCTCTGTCTCCCTGTCCTGCTCCCTGCTCTTCCCATTGTCCCTATCCCCTCCCTTGCCACATCCTTCTTCTCATCCATTTCATCACCCCCCCCCCCCCCCCCCCCCCCTCCTCCTCCCCCTCCCTCCCTCATCAGTCGGGGTCAGTTAATGTGGGCTATCGCAGCTCTGACTTTCTTTCTCTCTGTCGGATCGTGCTACTCTGCTTCTGGAGTGAAAAAAAGCACATGACTCACAAAGTGAGTCAGACCAATTCTGGCTTATTGCTGAGGAAATGGTGGTGGATTAGGAGGGAAGGTGTCTTTCTCGGGCTGTTACAGGAAACACACACATACCCACGCACCCAACACACACTTACGCGCACATACAGCTGAGTAACAAAAAAACCCAAAGTCTCCGAATTAATGGAATTCTTAGTCTAGCTTTAGAGCAACTTTAAACAAACCAAGACAGAAGTTTAAAAATTCACATTCAAACACTTTAACCTTGAAATCTCCCCTGCCAAGGCACTAGCTCCCTCTTTTTTTTTCATCTGTTAAATGTTTGAGTGTTTGATAGTTTGAGGTCTATAGCAGAACCCGCCCGGGAATTAATGTCATTCATATGCCCTGCGGAAATTACTTTTGAAATGCATATAATCTAAAACATGCAAATGAGGCTGACTTTGTGCACCCTGTTTAATATGAATTATCATTTTGTGAATACCTATTATTACTGCGTACATTTCTCCAATTATATTGTTCTTTTTTTTGTCACTTTTGCATACGAACGCACACGTGCACATCAGGAGCGCCAGAAACGAGCGTGCGCGCGTGTATGCTCGGTCACGGCGGCGTGCGGGCGCACACATAGGCCCCCGCGCGCAACACACACACACACTCAGAAGAATGTCTTTGTGATGGGTGTATTTTAATGAGGAGTAATAAGGATGGTAATGACCCAGTCCACTTCGCTCACTCTCAGTCTTTGTTACTCCCTCCCTCTATTTCCCTGCGTCTCAGTCTTGCCCACTGCCTGGCACACAGCTGTTAGTTTACATAAAGCCAATGAGAAGAGTTCATTTAAAGAAAAAAAAGGGGGGGGGGGGCAATTAAATGCATGTAGATGCCTTTTGCAGATTCCAAAAACTCCAAAAGTCCTTAAACAGCAAATGAAAATAACAAGGCAGCAAATACAAGTGTTGCTCATCCAATTTTCATCAGCTGACTGAAATATTGATGCGTTTTAAAAGTGAACTGTGCGTGTTTAGTTTTGTCTCTTCCTTTTCTGTTCTGGTGATAGAGCACAGCTATTAATGTCCTTGTCCAAGAGGCAGACTTTTTTTTTTTTTTTGCTCTTTTCTCCTAAATTGAATTGAAGGCATCCCCTTTTCAAACGAATTACTCTATTAATTTATTTATACTGTGCCATAAATTATTCTATTAATATTAGCATGTACCAAATTAGTATGACTTCTCTCAGTGTTCCTTCTACTTCTATTAATTAGCATGCTTGTCACTATAACAAAGATTTTTCTTTCTCTGATAAATTATAAAGGAGACATTTTTTAATACAATGAGAACTGCCTGAGAAATGATTAATATTTTAGTTGTGGCCTGTAAGACAAAAGTGAGGAGAAAAGAGCGAGAAGAACAGAAAAACTAACAATAACATGGAATACATTACAGACTTTCATTGGTTTGCAGCACTGTTGATTTTTATTTTTATTTTCTAAAAGAGGCGGTGGAGGGAGGGGGCACAAGAAGTTGTGTGAGTGTGTGCACACCCATACTGAATGCTCAGGGATATCATCTTGTTTTAGCACTTTTGGATAGAATGTGAGTTAATTTAGTCTGTAACAGCTTGGACCAAGTTCAAAAGTACTAAAATCCAATTAATTTGAAAACTGGACATGCTATCATTTTCTCTGCATGTCTCCTTTAAAGTCTGGCCTGTTTTTACTGTGGACTTATTCAATTATATTTGATTAAACTCGTTCTGATCCAATCTATTAATTAACTAGGAAATGCAAAGTGCCCGACTTGAAAGCCGATGTACAAAATTATATCATGTCCACTTTGATATTTATTTATTTATATTTTATACACCACTATTTTTTTTTTCTTCGAATAATCCGTCATAACCCTTTATTATTGTAGGTTGCTCTTCCCCCATTTTACGCTAATATTAAATCTTTTCACTTTATCTTCCTTTCAATGCAAATTTTTGATCGTAAATGAAATTTCGCCTCACCTAAAGGCTACTACGACACACGTATGCGTCACGCTTCCTCTTTCTGTTTCCTCCACAATTTTGCCTTTTCACGCCATAAAACATAAAACGTCCCATTTGATTGAAATTAGGTACTTGGTAATTTATTCAGTGAAAGTGGAGGATATCGGTGTCAGGTTTTCTACATATTAAGCGAATGAAATTCCACTTTTTACACACACACATGAATGTACGGGCATATTTGTCTTATCAAATTTGAAAAGACTGAAGACTGAAATTGTGTTCTAATGTGTGCATTTGAATTCTAACATTAAGGGTTGCATATTAGGTCACACTGACCACATCGCATATTGTTTGCGTGTCACTTCTGTGGCCCAAATATGTAAATCTCTACATACTTAAGTCTCAGTTTACTCATCTGTTTCACCTTCATGTCATGTGACTGTGTCCCAGCTGACACCCTTCATCTGTATTCCTCAAAAAAATTTCTCTGCCTCTCTCTTTCTTTGTCCCTCTCTGCACCCCTCACCCCTCCCTCCCCCTTCACAGTGAAGGTCATTCTAATAAAGAGCTCTCGTAGGACAGAGCTGCTAATTGCTCCGCGGCGCTCTAGCTGGTTTCAGATCCAAATAAAGGCACATCGCCTTTTTCAAAAAAGCTCCTTCCCTTGCCCTGCATTCCTCCACCGCCCTCTTCACCTCTGTTCCACCATGTTAAGTACAATCTGAGTAATATTTGTGTGAACCGTATTAGCCTGACCCTCAGCCTCCATTACCTCTCAGGACAGAGGGAAGAGATGAAGGTAAAATCTGGGATTTTGTACCTTCATGATCACGGGGTGATTTTCAACTGGCACATGAACATGCACGTGCACAAGTTTTACCTCTTTAGGAATGTACAACCCGTGATCTTAGGCTGAGATAAATGAGGTGTGCATGAAGTCCATGCTTTCTACAAATATTTGTGTGTGTGGTGCATGTATGTATGTGTGTATCTTTGTTTCCAGTATTGTGAACAGACAGCAGTCTCCAAGCTGGTAAATCACTTACTGCACTCTAAAAGAAGGGTCGAGGTGAAGGCAGGAGTGTATGTTTGCCCCGGTCATACACACATGCGGAGCGATCTCATCGGTGCGGAATGTGCTGTGTGTTTACCTATGGCTCCAGAACCCACCTGACCGAGGGAGGCTAATCTTTATGGGCTCTGTAAACAGGGACTTTGTCTTCTGAGAACTGCAGGAGGGCAAGAAGACACACAATTCACACAGCATGCAAACATAGACGTGCACATTAGATAGAAGGGGCAAAAAGCATACTGCAAGTTAGCATACATACTCTACAACAGTACACAGAAAGGCACACGTGCATGCGCAGAGACACATGCACACGCAAAAGCGCTATTAAATTCTCACCCAAACTAAACACCATATGGCAGACAGTCCTGCAGAAGTATAGAAAAACTCCTCGTGTTTACATAGTGAAGGATTTTCTTATCATCTGCACTCTGAGCCCCCTCTCTTCTTCTCTCCACTCCCTAACAAAAGCACCGGCTTCTTCATTAGCCAGCTGCACAGCACAGTGGAGGTCAGACTACAGGCCAGTGCTGCTAGCTCCTCTTTCTGGGTTGATGATGCTCTTTGAAGCCAGTCAGTCAGCCAGCCAGCCGGTAGTAGATATTGGCCCACATCTGACTGACTATCTGTCTGGGATAATGGAGTTCACCTGTTAGCACTGGAGCAGGGCCAGGGCAGCCGCAGACATCTAGCATTAGCCTTTTTGCTGTTAGCCAACCTGTTAGCGCTGGCTGACAGCCAAAGTAGCCTGGAGCAGTGCTGTTAGCAGCTGCTAGCTTTAGCTCTCTGCTGAAGTCTACCTGGCTGGTATATGTCTGGTTTATGCGCACAAGTTTTTTGTTTTTCTTTTGTGCCTGTGTGTGAATGTAGTGTGTTATCTTCCTTCTTACTTCACCTTTGACCTCATTCTTTTTTTTATTGAAACTAATACACGTCAGCTCAGAAATGCCACACAGATATCCCTCCAATTCCTGTTCCTCTTCCTCTCATGATCTCCTTTTGCTTTCCTCTCAAGGATAGAGGGCAGAGAAGACAGCTTAAGGTCTCTGAAACATCCACAGAGGCTAGGTGTTAGCTGTACTTTATGTAGACTGGATCAAAAGATTTTAACATTGAATATTTTTGAATTAAACTGAATGCAACAAAGCAATTCGGTGTCTTGACAGAGAACTGGTAACATTTTGTTAATAAGCAGTGAAATAAGGCAAATATAGTTAGCACTATGAATATGCTTCACAACAATGCATGCTCTGTTGACAGTAATTAGTTTAACTGACTTTAGAGTGACTGTTCTTAACAAGTCTGCTAAGCATGTGCTGACACGCACACGGTAGCCTCATTGGTTAAATAGTCATTTGCTTGTGTGAAAAGGTAAAGCGTTAGGTGCTTTGATAGCAGGTTGTTGTAGAATTCCTCCAATAGTCACTGCTTTATTTCTTAAAGCAAATATATCTACTTATTGCTTTTCATTTCTTTCTATTGTTTTACACCCAACGCCAGAGTACGTCACTGTAGCAGATAAGTACAATTTGCTCAGTGTTTCGGATTGCGTTTCTCACTCATTAACCAACAAATGGATTTATGAAGACATAAGTGGCCAGATCTGATAGTTGGATTTGTTCTGGCGTTTGGGGTTAAATCAGATTCCCTCGGGGATAGTGTCACAGTTTATTTAGCAGCGGAGTCTGACAGCTTGTTGGGTGAGAGTGTGAGAATATGGGCGTGCAAGTGTTTACTAAATCATGATCTGTCTTTGCATGACAGTGTTCCTGTCCTTGTCAAAGCGCAAATATAGAGCAGCTTAGGCTCTTTGTAATGTTTTCAAGAGACAAATCCTTTAGCTTTCCCCAGTGACAGTAAATAGGACGTTCTCTGGACAGAGTGACAATAACGACTGCGATTCCCTTTCCTTCCTCCGAGACTGTCATTTGTAATGAAGTAAAGTCGTCGCAGTTGTTACAGTTAACCAGATATTTTGTGAATCCACAGAGCCGCTCTTTGTCAACTCTGAATTGCGATTCCTGATTACAAAACAGGTTAGAGCTGTGGCTCCTCAGATACTGTCTTCAGAAGACGGTCTCACTTGCTCACAAATATTGATTGAACTATCAGAGATCATAGACATAACCTATGTGGGTTCTATTTCAGGGTGAAAACTTTAATGTTTTCCAGGGTTGAACCTGCCACTAGTTGCCAGGCATAACCAGAGGGAGAAAGACGGCATGAAGAGAGCAGCAGAGATAATTCAAGAGTCAGATGAAAGTAGATAGATGATGGAGTGTAGATACTGGTACAGACATTTTTTTTCCCCTTACCCCCTCCCTCCTCCACTCACTCTCCCTCCCACTCTTATTCCCTCAGTTCTTTGCCTAATAAGCAGCGTTCCTGTGAGCTGATGCAAGGCGGAGGAAACAGAACAGGCGTTCTGGGAGTGCAGGAAATATTCCCACATGAGGCATAACATGATAAAGACTTATTATCTCACTAAGCTGCTGTAAACACAGATGCACACATAAATGCACGCCGTACACAAATCTCTCCCCCGTCTCGCACAAACACACATGCATTCGCAGAAAGGGAAACCGGTCCGGCTTTACAAAGTTCCTGATGAGCAGTGACCAGGAGGAATCTGACAGAGCAAATACCTCGGACAAAGCCTGGGAGTCGGCCGCGGTGAGCCAGCTTACTGGGCATTTGGCTCGGCTTGTTTGAACTTCACACACCCAGAGCAATGGGAAGAAACGGAGTGAGAGTTTTTTGTTCTGATCATTATTATTAATGCTGTGTTTTTGGGAACATCTGAACAAGCTACAGTACGTGTTGCAACAAGACTCATCCCAACGCCTCTCGGCTCATCAATCTCACCAGACGCACACATAAACACATGCACCAAGCGTTCGCAGTGAGCTAATCCATTACAGTACAAAGGTAGGTGTCAGCCTCTTAGACAAACACACACAAACACTCACGTATACGCCAGAGTCATCAGAAACATGTTGAGTCCCATTTCCCTCCTTCTCTTCTCCATCCCAATTAAAAGGCAAAAGAGGCCTTTTATTTCCCTCTCTTCCAAACACATTCTTTATCTCTCTGATCTGCACTCCGCCCTCCCTTGCTCAGTCCCCTCGGGGTAGTGGGAATGTCTCTCCCCACACACTCTCAGGTCAGGGGTTCAGCAAGAGAGGGTCTGAGCATGTAGCGAGATTGAGAGAGCAAGAAAGAGGCGCAGATTGAGAGCGGGGTAGCGGGCTGAGGCAGGCCTTTGCACGGGCAGCTCCTCTTCGCTGCCAGAAACACTTAAATGTAAAAATCGTGTGTGTGTGTGTGTATCATAACCCTAATCAAAGACTTCAGGGTAGATTTATGCCCCTGCCTTTTTCCCGACCTCCATTACACCAACTTATATACACCCATTACAGGATATGACAGAGTACACACCCTTTAGATGGGCATACCACCACACTGGCCTGTGTGTGTGTGTGTATAAAAGACAAGGCTTTGCTCGCAGCTTTAAACACTTCCCACTTTCCCATTAGGTCCTTGTCCACCTGCAAGCTCCATCTCTCTGTCTGTCTTTATCTCTCTTCCCCTCATTGCTAATAAGGTCAATGAGAAAGAGTAAAAAGCAGATGGGTGTACAGTACATTACGGCATGGCACAATATAGTGTGGGATAGATAGCAGACCGGTGATTCATGCTTAGTGAAATGTGTGATGATGTGAGGAGTTTTCTACCGCAGTGCAAAGTCAGTGGACTGTGCGACGAGATCTGTTGATCACTCAGCACTATGCCTTGCTTCATAATATTACCTCAGGGAGTAGTTTGACCTAGCAGGGATCTGGATGAAGGCGGGAGGAGACGAGGGGTTGGGGTGGGGGTGGGACAATGAAAAAGACAGAGAGAGAGAGCGCACTGAGGAGAGGAGTGAGGTTGGAGATTAAGTGACTAGCTTTAAATGTCACAATAACGCTCTACTTCTCACTCTTAACTTCACAGGCGGATGGGTGCCAGGAGGGAGACAGGGGAGAGTTAATGGGGAGGAAAAATACTGCAGTGTGATTTGTGGCTCTCGAATGGCGCTGCTTGTTAGGGAAGAGTCTCGAACTGGTGAAATATGTCAGTAAGCACCTTGTACTTTTAAAGGTTTAGCTCGCAATAATTTAAAAAATAATAATCCGTATGGCAAAAAATGGTCTCGCCACAGTGGCCAAACAGTAGCTCGTCTGGGACTGAAACCGGAGAGCCCGGTTTTCATATAAATGAAGACATTCGGAATCCTTCTCATAGAATTCCTCGATGATCCACGTTCGCCCAGTGCACTTAAGTGGCACTGATAGCTTGCATGGATTTATTTCCATGTTCTCAGGCCTTGAGACGCTTGCCTCGAATACTTTTGCTTCTATCCCAAAAAAACAGTGAGATAGAGTGGAACTGACACAAAAGAGCGGAAAATTTATATCCGGGTTTTGCAAAACCTTTAAAAGTGGAACCAGACTATCAGCAGGGCTGGAGACCTCATCAATGAGAAAACCTGTTTTTTTTGGGGGGGTTGTGAGTATGATTTGAGAGAACTGACCATTTAACAAGCACATCCAGCCCATCCACCTGCACACACTTGTAACCCCCCCTACATACGCACAAACATGCTAAGGTCCCTGTCCCTCAGCAAGCATTTGGCAGCATTCCATTAACAAAGCCACCAGCAAACGCTCACCCTCACCTGCTGTCAGAGAGAGAAAAAAAATATGCACACACACACTCATGTTCACCTGCTCTTGCCTCAGAGGAAAAGAAAAGTTAGATTCTCCCATGAAATAGCTTTTATTGTTTCCCCAGAAGGCATGGGTTGTACGCCTCTGAAACAACACACACATGCGTTTCACACGCGCGCACACACAGACGCAGACGGCGGGTAGAATGCCTCGATGGCGTTTTGTGTACCCACTCCGGGCTGCTGAAGTAACAGCAAAGAGAACTTTCCCCTTTTAAAGTGTGCACTTGTATGTTTGTGTGTGTGCGTGTGTGTCTGTGTGTGTTAATTTCTAAAACTGGATGAGGCAGAAAGACGAGATTGAGCTTGTCATTAGGAGTTCACAGCCTGCGTGCTTGTGTGAAGGTTTGTTTTGTTTTGTATTAGCTGAGCTTGTGTGTGTTCGGCGCGCGCAGAGTGTGTGTCTCTGTGTCTCCTCTCTCCCACGCTCGAGCTCCTAACGATGGCAAATGCGCCTGTGTGTTTGCGAGGCGTTGTTTCTCAAAAACAACAACACATCCAGGAACGGCTCGTTTTGCCGGGTTTTGTGGAAGGAACACGCTCTAATTAGAGAGGCCCTCTGAAGGTGCATCAAACAGATCTTTCTCAAAGAGCAACCAGCTCATGTCTCACACACAGCGCACACATGCCACCTCTGATTATTGGAGAAATGTGTGTGTTATTTAACTATATAGCAGAGTATTAACAGACTTGTCAGTTTAGATTTGCTGCACATCTGATCCTAATCCATTGTGTATGCTCTGAGACACACACATTTACATGGAGACAAAAAACAAAAAGTGTCTGCTTTAGGTGTTGGTTTGTGGCCTCTTGGGCAGGTTTGTGCATGACCGCGAGCCCTTTTTAGAAAGTGTACATGCACGTAAATGCACACTGTTCTCTCTCTCTCCTTCAGCTTAACTTTAGTTTCCCAACTTGATCTGTTCTATCAGATAAGAGCTGAAACTGCCCAGGTCAGTTTTGTTCAACCTGTGACACGCCCTTCTGTCCTCAGGTGCCAGTGATGATGGTGGAATCAGCCTCTGAGACCATTCGTACGACGCCGTCCAACCAGAACGGAGTCAGCAGCCTCAGTAGCCAGTCGGATGGAGGGGGCGGTAGAGAGGGTGGGTCCAATGGAGACACCAATGGAGAGATCAGCCCAGTAGACTTACTCCACCTGCAACAGCAACAGGTGTGTGCATTAGTGTTGCATATATGTGTCCGCATGCTGTTTTGCTGTTTTGGCCTTTGTGGGGTCTCCCTATGGGTGTAATGCATGCTTTTTGCATTGTTTCCACTTGTCTATATGTGCTCATGAGACTTGTTTTGCAACCCTTGTGCAACTTGTGATTGTATATATGGCACACTGTATGGAGCAGCACGCACACGTGAGGTCGTTGCATAACGTACAGATGTGACAACACTCGAGTGGCCACACAGTAATAGTGTGCGTGTGCGAGCAGTGAAAAGCTCTGACAGGTTGGCTGGTCGTTGCTTTAATTAGCCACTCTTCGTAATGTGCCAAATAATTCCACTGGGACACAGTTCCCCGCATTAATTCCTACTCGTGAGATTCCCAGTGATGGATTTTTACACAGTCCTCACAATCCTGAAGAAGAAAACAGGGAAGAATAAGCTATTGTAGGTAAGCTCTGTGTGTGTGTGTGTGTACATTTCAGATTCTTATTTTTATGACACACTCCATATAACACTCGAACGTGTGTCCATGACGTGTGTTTGACACGTCAACATGTAACGTCTGGAGTTATGCTATTCTTCTTCTGTCTCTCTCGCTCTCTCTCTCACACAGACACACACAAACACACACAAACACACACACACTGGCCACTGCGTCAAATGGAATTTCCAAACTTTTCCCGGAACTTCTTGGATGAAAATTTTATTTCTCATTCCCCTCAGAATCCACATAACTCTCTACTGATTACTGTCTGAAGGACCCTGGACCTTTACACGTACTACAAACTTACAAACACACACACACACACACACACACAGAATTTCACAACTTTTTTTTCATATAAAGGTCTCTACACTAGTCATTTGTCCGTAAATGCACAAAAATGTCCGCCATGCTGTCGTCTAATGATCTAATGGTGGAAACTTAGTGATTCACGTTTTTCAGTAAATGACGAGGCGTTTTCTTTATTGAATAGATTAATAGATAGAACATATTTTTGTCCTCCTGTTTATTTTTTTATGCATGTTTTCTATGTTTGCCCGTCACAGAGGGTCAGTGTGGGTTTCTGGGTTCTTTCTAGTGAGGAAACCCAGGGGGGGGGGAAATCAGGGTTTCCTCCCTGCTGCTAAAATTATTCCCCCCTAATTATAATGATGGAGCCTTAGGTGAATGAAGAACACTCGAAGCCCTTCACTCCTGTCCTGCCCTCCCTCCTCCTTCCCATGACTGCATCCTCACCCTGCTTCCTCAGCAACCTTCAGCCGAGGACACACACACACAGACACACACCGCCGCGCACAAATGCACACATTTAAACTCCAAACCTGTAGCTCATACAAAGCAGGTCTTTATTCTCTCGGACGTGTCTATGCTCTCTATGTTTTTGCACCTGTGTGTGTGTATATAGGTGTGTGTATGTGTGCGTGAACCCTGGTATTTCCTCTCTCGAGCGGGTTACCAACCACAAACATAGCTCCCTCTCTCTTTCCATCTTTTTCTCTTCCTCTCTTTTGCTGTACTAACCCCCCACCCCCCTGCCACAGCCACTATGGACCATGAAAGACAAGCACAACCTTTCCTCCAGATCCCAACGCTCACCTCACAAAAATGTTACATCCACATATGTGGCTGTAAATTTGCATAGGTTTTTTTGTGTTAGTTCTTTATGAACATCTTTTTTTTTAGTTTTACTCGATTCTCACAAAGTTGACTTGTTAAGAGTTAAAGGTGTGGTCTTCCTGTGCTATACATGTTTTTTTTTTTGTCTGGAGCCATTGTGTTCTTTTTTTACTTGATTTATGGGTGTTTCACAGCAATGCATTTTGGATTGTGACACACAGTTTTTGCATACATGCGATTATGATGAGGACTCTTAAACATGTGTCTGCTTAAAATGGTATCACCTTTACCGTGTCTTTTCACTGTCTTAAGATTCTTACATTTACATACATTTAAAAGCTTGCATGCCACCTTCAGCCCTTCAAAATATCACAAGCCTTTGTTTCCCATCATGCACCTCCCAAACTCTCAGCTCTCCTCGCCTCACTCCCTGGATAAGTTTAAAGCACCTTGGAGTGTTTATTTCTTTGATAGGAGCTGATTTTTTTAAAAGTTTATCTGTTTTATTTTTTAGACTTTGTTATTATGAATAATTTATCCATGTTTAAATGAAAGATCTTAGAAGATATTAAAATATACTATATGTAGTTTAAATGCAGCGGGAGTAAAGATGTTATTTTTGTTGTTGTATCCTAACTTTTATTCAGAGTGAATTTTGTTATTTAAAAGAGAACATTATACTTATTTTAAGACATTTTCATACGACTTTAGTAAGTTTTATTAGATTTATTTATTTCATAGTCGGTCTTTAAAAACTAGAAGGAAAATGTCTTAGCTTTAGATTTCAATTTAGGATTTCTAACTTTTTAGTCTGTATTGGTCTTTTGATTTTCATCCTTTCTTTATTCACACTTTATTGTAAAATAATGATATATATATATATATATATATATATATATATATATATATATATATATATATATATATATACACACACATGTATACACACACACACTTTTTTAAAACTCAAGACACCACCTAAATCTCTTGGACATACCTCCTGCTCCCTTTCCTCCTTTTATCTCCACGCTTGAGTCTCTCACCTGAAGCTATGGTGTAGACCAGTGTTGCCAATGCGCACTGGAGCAGAAAAGATATACACACTGACATACTGGAATCCTGACAGCTCAGTGTTGTCAGAACACAAAGCCATCTTTTCCTTGGGCCTCTTGGGAACCTGAGAGAAATCACAGCCATCTCCAGCCATCAAACCTCTAAACTGGCCTCTGTCTTTGGAGTCTATTTTATTTTTTTTGTCTGTCATAGGTAGATAAAATCAGATAGATAGAAAAGTAATTGATGAGGGATAAACAGAGAAGAGAAATTAGAAGATGGGGACTACCAGTCAGCAGGAATGAAGGTAAAAGGACGGGTGAAGAGGCAGCACTGGGATGGAGAAGAGGGGGTGGGGGGGCATTTGTGGGCTGGAAAGAAGAAATAGAGGGATGAGGGAGGGGTGTAATGCTGAGACGTGTCAGAAAAGGGCGCCTGGGCCTCCCTGTGGAATGTGGCCTGTCTGCCTCCCCAGAAAGAACAGAGCAGGAAAGAGGGAAGAAAGTGAAGAGGGGGTGAAGACCAGTTTTGCCCCATCATCGTGGAGAGAGATGAAGGGAGGGCAAGGAGGGAAAACAATGAGCCGAGTTACAGAGCGAGAGGAGAGCGAGGTGGAAAAGTGAGAGTGCGGTGGAGAGTGTATGGCAGTTTGTTGAGGTGCCGGGTGTGGACGTGAAATGATGCATAGCAGAAGAGAAATGTAAGCAGGATAAATCCTAACAAACCTCAAAGTGTGTGTGTATGTGTGGCTGGGTGGAGGGTTCACTGACGAGAACCAGGTGTCTCCTATTCTCTCCTTCCCTTTAAGTCTCTCATACCACCTTTTCCTTCTTTTTGGCAGATTTTAAGTCTATGCTGTACGTTGCTGCCACCCCCCTCTCTCTTCTCACCCATTTCCGTCTCTTCTTTTTTTCCCCCCCTTTGCTGTCAATTAATCGCTTCTGGTGATGAGAGGAAGAGAGGAGAAGAAAGTAGGAAACAGAGGAAAGAGAGTGAGATGGTGACAAAAAGGTGCCGTTTCCTCTTGGCAGGGCTACTCATCAGTTGCCTAAACCAGCCAGACAGGAGTTTTTCCCCTCTCTCTTGTGCTTAACTCACTGTTACGCGCAAATAGAAAGTGAGAAGCAGACTGTAGCAATGGTCTCCATTCCCCAAGGGTTTAAAAGGAACATTGGTTGAGAAAAAGGCAGTTTTAGAAATTGGTTTGGAGCTTCGATCCCCACTCCCATTTGTCATGTTCTATTTTTTCCTCAGTGCTTCCCTCGTTTTGCTCACATGTGTGCACGCTCGCACACACTCGGATACTTGCGATCTTTGTCGCGCTCGCTTTCTCGTATGCGCTCACACAGACACATATAGGAAGTTACACACGTGCACAGAGCTGATGTGAGTTAATGAAGGGTGTAATTAAGGAGCCGCAGTGATGACTGGAGATCAGGGGGAACCGATACAGATCTCAGATATACACAAACACTGATGAAAGATAGCTGTTTTGTGTGTGTGTGCATTGTGTGTGTGTGCACGTTCAAGAGTGAACATTTGGGTTTGATGCTGGGAGTGCTTTGCGGACAGATGTATGAGAATGCTGTGTGTGTGTGAGCATGTTAACAGATGATGAGAGATGCTGGATGATTCATATAACGTATGGCTTCCTGTTAGATTGGCTAGACTCAGTAATTATGGCCCGTATGAATGGAGGTGGGGAGGTTTTGAGCCATATGGGATTCGCTAGCTTTGGCTGAAAAGGCTTTGCTGAATTATGGAAGGTGAATGTTGGTCACTGGGACAGTTGTGTCTTGTTTGACCTCCAGCACTCAACAGAGTTCAATTTCAGGTCAGGAGTGCAAAGAAGATTGAGGTGAAGGGGTGACTTGAAAAGAGAAGGTGGAAGGAAAAAGATCATTTCAGTTACTGTTTCTGGATTATTAGGAATAATTAAATTCAGCTCCTTTTTAGTGCATCTGCACAACAGTTTATATACTAATGCATTTTTCTTGCCTGTCTGCATGCATGCATGCATAAACCCATAACTGTTTGTCTGTCATGTGTTCTGGTCACTAAATCAGTCCCAGTCCTCTCCCTGAGTGCTGTCACCTCCTAAAAGCTTTCCCTCGGTCTTGCCCAGGCCTTCGTCTTTATGTCGGAGGTCAGTATGGTTCACAGGTCACCAGAGGTCATGCTGAGACAGAGGAGGGGCAAATAGGGTTGCCTACCATCACAGAACACCCACTGCTATTACTGCATTGATACAAAGAGACCTATAGAGCAACAACTTCCTCTAGGAGTCTTAAAAGCAATAGCAGTACCCTTTTTGTGTCTTCCTTGAGTTTGACTTCTTTACTTTTTCTTTCCCCGTTGGGATCTCGGCAAATCGATCTGTTTGTATTAACCAGACCTTCATACTTAATAATCAGGATGATTTAAGACATGAACACACAACAAATATAATTGGCTACCCTGACTATCTTTTGAGATCCCGATATCTGGAAGTACTCTACTGCAAATCATCAAAGCTTCTGGGTGCTTGCTTACTAACTTACCAACTTAAAACACCAAAATCTACCTAAAGAACAAATATTCATCAATACCCAAAATATAGCTTTAGTGTTCAATAGCGTTCGATTGACTCCCCCTCCTCAAATTTTTTTCTTTTTTCACATACCTAATTCTAATAGTATTTTTTTGTGTCAATAAAAGACTTTTTAATGCTTTTTCCTGCCAAGCTATTGAATGGCGGAGTTTTTTTTTTTTTGTTCGCACTTTTGTTCTCTCAGTTCTTTTGCTTTTGCATTTCTCCCCCCGTGACCTCCTCATAATACATGCTTATTCTCTAGCTAGAGAGGAAAAATCCGCCATAGTTTAGCACATTTCTGAAATTATAGCAGAAATATTCACCATAGTTTTCACATCAACTTGAGCAGAACTGTAAAAGTGTAAACTCCTTAATACGGTCTTCCACATAAGTATGCTACAGGACTATAGCAAGAGACGGAGAGTAGACATGGTTCAGCAGACCAGATCAGCTAGCATGGACATAGTCATGGTTGATTGATCCAACCGGCCAAGGGACCCAGAGATGAAAATAGACAGCACGAACACTAAAAAAAAATATGTGTGTTTGTGTGTATGTGTGTGTTTGTCCTGTCTCTGTTGTGGAGACAGTGTTATACTCACACATACCTGGGCACCTGTAGGGGTTAGGTTGGGTTTGGTTGCCATGGGAGTGTTTGAAAGCACTCACACTGGGTAGGCCTGGCGGTGTTGTCAGGTAAATAACACACACATGCACACAAGACACGCTCAGGAATGGGCTGCAGCAGACACCGTTCAAGGTGAATTTTCAGTTTATGGCGGTTAAAAAGTTGAGGCAACTAGGACTTCCACTCCTCAACCTGTCACCATGGTGACTGAAGGCTTTTATAAGGTCACAGGTCACAAAACAAAGCTGAAAGACCTCATTATTAATGCTAGTTGGTGACAGCTTGTGTGTGTGTGTGTGTGTGTGTGTAGGGATGCTTCTCCAAACATAATTGGTTTTAACTGACATGAGATCAGGTGCTCTGTTTCAGAGTTCATCTGGAATAAGGCACCAAGACCGGACAGCTTTAGTCTGCAACCATGCACTCCAAGCATTTGCCAAACAAGGAAACGTGTAAGTTAAATATGTTGTCGCACAGGTGGACGCGCGCAAAGGTTCATGAATGTTTCACGTGTGTGGCGGCAGACAAATCTACTTAGTATCATAGAAATAATGTAGCAATGTGTATTGTTTTTCTTGGGTTACTGTATCCATAACCTGGCTTAGCATGGCATTTTGTACAAGCACTTTGGTGGGATGATCCCAAAATACTGATGCTTACACACTCTGGTTTGAGCCGCAAATGAATCTGCACGATCATAAAAGTTCTTGCCTGCATGTGTAGAAGGGTAATTGGTAAAGAAAGCAGCTTTTTAACCCTTTTAGTCATGCAAATTCACAAAATGTTTTTGCTCCAGTTTTATCAAATTTGACTGCTCATGCTATGCAAGCAGTCATTAAAATGTTAACTCTTGCCCCGTGTCTTTAGTTGCAGGATTGGTCTTGTTAGCTAAAAATAATCTATCCAGATGTGTGCCTAAGTGTGAGACTTGCTTCTAGGAGAACTTCTTGTGTTATAAGGTCCTCCTATCCCGGTCCAAGTGTCCGGTCTGTGCTGCTACTTCTTGCTACTTAAATCTACAGAACTAGATGGACACTGAGAGGGGAACAAGAGGAAAGTAAAGACAAAATGTGCAACGCTTGCAAGGCTGCCGGGCAAGCAGTTACCCTGGAAACAGTTGAGAGCCCAGGATGCACACAATGAACACACACATATACACACTACACACACAAAAGCTGCAGAGGCCTAAAGTGTTGCTAATTAGCTAGTCTGTGCTGGTCCTTTGTGTGAGCCATTTTAAAGGAGAGATTAGAGTCAACAGGGAGGACGAGAGGAATGTAGCTCTTCTCTTTCCCTTTTTTTTGCCTTCTTCTTGAGCTCTGGAACCGTGCACGGCACCCTCCTTTCACCTGATAGAAAGAATGCCTTTGTTGTCTTGCTAGTTAAGTTTTCCATAACTGAAACACATGACAAATAGCCATAATTGTAAGTGTTGCAAGTGAAAAGTATAAAAATTGTGTAATCTAGTAAAAAGTAATATGTTAAGCAGGGAAATGGATTAAAGCAGATGTTTTGTGAATGATGAAGACTAAAGAAAGCCATAAAAACTGCAATGAGCAGACTTTTCATGCTGAAATTTCCTTTTCTTTCTGGCTTGCTGGCTTCTGGTTTTGTATTATTTTAACCTAAAAATGTGCCTCACTACATCTCTTACTAAATCACACAGTCTAGCGTGCACACATAGTTCCCCATTTCCCCTTTTTTAAGAGCACACCCCAACCCTGCTCCTCATTTGGGGAAGTTAAAGATTTTGTGCTTGTTTAGTTAAACTTATTGTACAGCAGCCAGCCTTTGTTGTACTGCCCACTTCCGCTGTTTGTGTGTGTGTGTGTGTGTGCGTGTGTGGTAAGGGTGGGTGTTAGGGTGTGTCTATCTCCATCTCTACAGCCACAACCAGGTGTAAAAACCCTCTGAACCAAAAACATGAAAGAGTTTTATTTCCATCGAAGCGGGCAGGCGGGCTAATGCTTTTACAGGCCACTGACTAGGACTGCGCTTTTCTGTTTAACCAATAGACTTCCGAGTGTGCGCATTTCTCTTTGTGTGTGCGTGTTTGTGCATGCATGTGCACATGGCAGACAGTCTCTGTTTGTGTATGTATGTATGTGTTTTTCCTCTGTCTCCCGCGCTGGGTCTTGGCAGTGTCTTGCATGTGTTATTAGTTTGCTTTTTTTTCCCCCACGTTTTTTTTTTTTTTTTTTTTTGGTTATTAATAATAAGAGTTAAACGGTTTCCATATGTGAGGCCTGGTTGCCAGGCTAGTTCTATCCTCATCATGGTTTGGGCAGGAGAAATGGCTGAAACGTCACCCAGCTAAGACCTGCACCTATGTGGCCTTATCTTCCCAGGAGCATGACCCGACTACTAAACTGTCCTACCTTATACGAGATGAGTGCTAAATATTATAAGTGTGTGTGTGTTTAGGTGTGTGTGTGTGTTTTCCTCTATGGGTTGGGTCTGTCTGGAGAGAGACCTTCCTCTCCTGCCAAACGAGCTGTGTTGAAAACCGCAGGGAAACTGCATATGTGTATATAATATATGACGTGTATTTGTGTGTGAGTGTGCGTGCGTGTGTGTGTGTGTGTGTGTGTAAGGAAACTGCTGTAGAGCTATTTGCCATCAATTAGCCGCCTGGACTGAGCTGAGGCCTACAGTACAGAGGGAGCTGCTTTTATATTCCCTAGGAAGGGAGTTCCTCTTTCTTTCTGTCCCTCCTCACCTCATCATTATCTTTAATTGTCTATTTCTCCGTGCCCTTTTCCCTTCACTTAACAGAAAATAGCCGAAAAGCTCTCGTGTTGGATTTAAGATGTGTGTATATGATGATGAATTGTGTCATGATATAAAACAGTTCTGGGTATTCATTCAGCTCTTTTTTTATGACCGTGGGTATACCCCCGTGAATCAATAGAAACATTAGATGAGTGTCGGGACATAGTTGAAGGGGAGAGGTTTTCTCGTTTCACAAAACAGTTCTGAACTGAAGAGAACCATCTGGAAGTCGGCAGGGTCCCCGGAGTTTAGAACAGGTCCCTTCTGTGAAAAATAGTATGTGAAAAAAAAAAAAAAAAAAAAAACTAAAATCAGCCAGGGTTTTCAAACACTACGGTGCATTTTGAAGTTCTTTTGGAGTTTGTGAGTTTTTATAGCATTGGCTCTTGAACACGGTCTTTCCTCTCTTTAATGGTCAGTCTGGGGCCCAGAGAAGCTTGCTTCAGCCATTTTAAAAACCTCAGCACTCAAACGGTGCCTTTATATTGCGGAAACATTACATTAAATAGCTGAACGGGCCTGCCGCTGGCCGGTGGTTCCGAAGGTGTCCCAGATAGTTCAGACTGAGGCATTCGGTGTTGCTTAAGCTCCGCTAAATTGGTGGACAACTGGTCTGAAGTCCACGTTTGAGGGAGCGAAAACAAATGACAGGAAAGCTGGTGAAGGGGAGGGCGGAAAGACCTGATTAATACCAGAAAAAGAGAAGGCGTGCACGATGAGGAGTCGAAGGAAAGGGGTGAAGGCTTGGCAGAGGGTAGTTTATTTGTAACCCACCGTGAAATTGACAGGCTTTAGAAGGCTTTGGTTCACGCTGCAAATTCCTTCTGCATATATGTTTACCCCGTGGAAACCCCTGATCTGTCTTAAATATACTCGCCGTTCCCTGTTTCCTTTGTCGCATTGTTGTATGTACGCTAAATCAATAAGGTCATGACTTGCATGCTGAATAACACTAGCAAAAACTCCTTTATTTTCTCCGCGATTTTTCCTTCCGTACTCATCGCCATCGCAGTGGCTCAGCAGACTTTTTTCCTCCTTTCTGTGCTACAGAGGAGCCTATATTTGTGTCCTAGCAAAATCCTGCAAAATTCCCATTAAATTTAATGTCTGCTGGAAAAAATGAGCATCAGTGAAATCAGCTGCTGTAATGTTTGGTTGGAATAAAAACTTCCTGACTGCAGCCTTGATGACGACAGCTCCATAAAAGCTCTTTACCAATATAAAACTGTGTGAGATGGTTAATACGTATCTGTTACAACAACTTTTAAATACACGAGAATGGCGTTCATTCAGTCGTCACTATAGCCGTCTTTTGTCTGTCAGTCAAAGGCAGAAGGCGAGGGTCCCCTCTTAAGCCCAACAGCTGCATTCACAAGACTTTGCTTCCATTGGAAGACCCGGACGATCTATTTTAGGCCTGGGCCTAACCCGTACCTGCTGTCAGAATTTGCTGTTGTGAAGAAGGGTATGGGTAACAGATTTCTAGAGACGAGAGGCCGGGGGTTCAGAAAGACAGAATACTTGGAGGACTGCCAAGCAAACATTTGTGAGGTATGCATTATATGGAGAGGTAGAGTGAAGGTGGGAGACAGATCAGGTGATGTAGACGGAGAGAAATAAAGTGATCTGGGAAAGCAATCCGGTTTATGTGGTGACTGACAGTGATGCATTTGATACATGAGATTTCACTGTGGCTGTAACCAAGCCCTCACTCATATATGCCCCAAAGTCATAGAGCAATCTCACTAACTGTCACCTCTTCAGTAATCTCACTTTGTGTACAGTGTGTGTGTGTGTGTGTGTGTGTGTGTGTATGCGCGCGTGTGTAAATACTGGGCCTATCTCTGTAGGCAGGTGAGCTGATACTATACTGTGTATCATCATCCTTTTAACAAATTTACATGCTTTGTAGATTGTATTACATCTGTTCAGTCTTGTTTCATCTTCTCTCTGATCATGATTCCCTCTGAGTAGCAAGAGAAAGAGAAGGAATCAAAGATAAGGGAGATTAGAGCCAGGAAAACTAGTGGAGTAGCACAGAACGAGCCAAAAAAAAAAGAGGGAGTAAATTAAAGTCGAGGGGGGATTTTGGTGGAGTTTGAGGGTGTTTTTGGTGCCAAAGTGAGGAGAAGCAGCGCACATGGATACAAGGGATCACTGGGATGACCCAGGAGGATGGCAGCATCCACACAGCTTTAGCTTGGCTTTCAGCTTCAATAACAGCCCTCCAGAAAGGAGATAGTGAGAGAGAGGGAAGAGTTGGGGGGGGGGGATCCACTTCTTTCTGAACCCAGCCTCTCCCGCTGATCCAAAAATCAGAAGGCATGCAGACCTTAGAGAAGCAGCAGGGTGTGACATGCTCTTTTCTGCATCTTCACCCTGAATCTATCTGCCCGTGTCTCCATCTATTGCTCTTTCCCGGAGAAGGGAGCGGATAGAGCACTGGAGACGAGGTGCATTACGAGCCACCGTTCCCAGGCTGTTGAGCTAGTAGGGGCGGACTGGGGATATTTGTTTGGTGTTGAAGTTATCTACTGCCTCAGACGCTGCACAGACATGTGAATCACCAGTCGCTAGAGCCTAGTTTAGCTCCCTTGTCACTAAATGCAACAATAAGCTTTTCCCTCGCGCTCACTTGTGCTCCTTTTCTTTGTACACTCTTCTTCTTGGTCTAAGAGCAAAGAAATCTGATACCACCTGCCTCCCCCTTGCCCTTCCTAACTCCCTCGCCTCCTCCTCCTTCTCCTCCTCCTCCTTCTCCCCCAAGGACAGCCCACTGTCTGCCCCGGGGGCTGTTTATCTATGGGGGGATACGGGGAGGAGAGGGTAAAAGGGGGACGATTTTGTTTCGTTTCGGCCGTCAACAATGGACCTCAGTCAGTGCTGACGGATTACTCCAACATATGGTACCCACCTGTCTCTTTCTCTCTCGCCCTCCCCTGCGTCTGCCCCCCCCCCCCCCCAACTCTTTTTCCTTCACTGTGTCTCTCTGTTTAGATTTCTTTGCTTATTCCTGCGTTCTCTTTCTCTCTGTCACCCAAACACACTGGGCGGATTAGAGGCCAGATTCATCACACACACACACAGACCTGTTTGCTTTAGCAACCTGAGCCAGGCACGGGTGCGCACACACAGACACACACAGGTCTAGTTTAGGAGGCTCGGTTTTGCTACATGTTTGCTGAGACCTTCTAGTTCGCATCTAACATTTAATTCGTGACAGCCCAGCTGTTGTAGGTGAAGAAGAAGCTATTTTCAGACATACAGATGTGCACGTGTTCATAAAGACACTGCAGTAAAGATACCTGCTGCAAAAAAATGACATTTCTCGTCTCTTTTCTTCTCGTCGGAATTTTCAGATTTCAATTAAACGCGTAGTTGTCGGGCATTTTTCGGAAACCTGAGCGAAAGTAGCCGTGTGTGTGTGTGTGTGTGTGTGTGTGTGTGTGTGTGTGTGTGTGTGTGTGACCCTGCTGAATTAAAAAATGCACTGTTATTAAAGGCTGTGTCAGAGGCGATGATTTACAGAGGGGAGCGATGACAAGTCATAAGAACTCACACACCAAACTGACATACACACTTGCGCACTCAGTGTGCTCTCGAGCCTCCAAGCTGAGCAGTGACCTCCTCACCCCTCCTTCCCCTTCCTCCTCCTCCCTCCCTCTCTCACTCTAATAAAACCTGTCTGACACCACTGATGTGTGTATATGTGTGTGTGCGCGTGTGCGTTTGTGTGTGTGTGTGTGAGTGCTCAGCGGCAGCACAAAGACTCTGTTGTTGGGCCTCCCTCTTAGGCCTCCCTCATATTTTCTTTAAAGGTGCAGTGCGCCCCCAAGAATGCCACAGGGGGAGCGGGGGGGAGTCTTAGAGGAGCTGGTGTAAGTGTGTGGGTGGGTTAAGGGGGCAGGAGGCATGCTTTGTAATGCTACAGCTCGCCCAGGTCACACAGAGAAAAAGGCAAGGAGTGAGCATAAAGAGTAGAAATGAAAGAGAAGGGTCAGAGAAGAGAAGTGCTTCTTGACAAAGTAGACCTGAGAGGCTTTGGCTGCGGTTGCTGGTGGCATTTGTGTGCGTGCGCACTAAGCCTGCGGCCCTCTTTCTAGTGTTGTTCAAAGTTGAAAGTTCAAGGTTCCGTTTATTCATCCACAAGGTAATGGGAATTACAGTGTGAGTAAAACCTCACAATATAAGCCGTACATGTGGTGGAAGCAAGGAGTGACAATTGAATATGGTGCCAGTAGTCCTAAGCACAAGCTTCCAAGTGACAATACACAACAAGAGGAGGAGGTTGTTTTTTTAAAAACTTACTAAGGCCATTATTTTCTAAATCGGAACATCTCGATTTGTGTTGTCACTCTTAAACCGCAATCTTTGTAACGGAAGAATGAAGTAATGTTTACATAATCAGCTACTTTTTGAGCTTCCTATCCAAACTTATGGTTAGTTGCTGTACCGAGCAACATGAGGAAAAATACAGGAAATTTATGATTGACTGCCTTTTAGTGAGTTCAGGTACCCGAGGGAGAGGAAACAATTTAATAATATTGTTCAGTGAGTTTCAGTGGAATAGCAGCATGGTATTACGGTCATCTTTTGTTATGGTTTAAGTTTAAATAAATGTTACCAAGATTATTGTAATTAAAAACAGACAGCTTTAGAGATTAGGGAAGGCTGAAAGGTTTTGTGGGATGTTGACGATATAGAATAGATTCTGTAAATATCAATAATGAAAAAATACCCAACCCTAAGCTGCTTCGTATTAACATCTATTCTAGTCGGTAAACATTTTTTGTATTTATGGTGTATACAGATGCCCTAATGGTAGCTAGTTGGCAATGTTTTCCTCTTTGCTGTCCAGCAGAACTTGCAGATCGCTTATACGTATATAAATATCTGCATTTTTTACTTATTTCTTGTGTCTCAGACACTCACACATGCATGGATGCAGGCACACGAGAGGAGACAGGCATCACCTCTGCTTGGTTGTAGCGTTTATGAAAGCCATAAATGGCTCTTTAATATAGTGGTAATCAGGGTGGTAATTTGGGTGGAATTGTCCCTTATTGTTGCCAGACATGCCTCCCCAGCTCCTGCCAACATACAGCCATATGCACACACACACACACACACGTACACACACAGACAAACACACACACTCACTCCTGGGCAGACAGGGTGTTCAAGGAGTAATTCACACCACATGCCAACAAACTGGGCGGTTGTGTTTTTTTTGGTGTGTCTATGTGTGTGTATGAGTGTGTGTGTCTGTGCTGCTTAAAAGCTGAGGTCAAACCAGTAAATGGGAGGGGGGTTCCCAAGATTTTTGTCAAAGTGTTAAAATTCATGTGTGTGTGTGTGTGTGTGTGTGTGTGTATACAGGCACGTCCTCAGCCGTGTCCGTGTGTGCGTTTTAATTGCGGTCTCAGCAAAAGTAGCAAGTGTGCTCGATACAGATGGTTTTCATCACTCTGACTGCACAGAGAACTTCTCTTTCTTTTCTGCCTCGGTTTAATCTCTCCTCTCTGCTTTTGTAATTAAACGTTGCTTAATGCACCCAAGCTTCTAATTCGACAATTCATTAAATAAGCACGAGTGTAAAGTAAGCGTGTGCTGCACCGTTTCACTGTACTGCGTGTTGTGAAATGATGCACTAGATTTCTTGTGCGCTGCAGTTGAGTAAGAGCTTCCAGGGTAAAGAACATCCCTCATTCTGGCCGTTAATTTGTGGCGCGCACACACTTGTGTACACACACACACACACACACACACACACACACACATAGGGACTTTCATAAATCAATATTTACTAAGGAACCTTTCCCCTTTGAGTCAGAGGAAGCAAATGTGCATCCTGCTGTCTCCCCTCTCTAACTCTCTGTCATGAGGTTGAGCTCTTGTGCGTGGTTGCGTGTGTGTGTATGTGTGTGTGTGTGGGTCTGTGCGCTTACGGTAAGTGCAAGGCGGCTCTGTTTTGAGATGGGTGTTTTCTTGTTTTGTTTTCAGAGCAGTTCAAACATTCCAACAAAAATGCCTGTTTCCTCAGGGACTGATTTGTCTCGGTGATAGAGAGTTTCACTCTTTAGCACTGCGACAAATAACACAACAAAGGAAAGAAAAAACATTAAAAGAAACAAAACAAAGATAATTAATACAGTTAAAGGTGATAAAAGACAATGAGAAAAGGTGCGTTATGTTGAGAGAGCAGGAGAGATGGCGCAGGCTTGCAGATTAATCAGTAAAACTCAAGCAGGGTGAAAGAATGGAAACAGCTAGTGAGCAATGGTGTCACTGGTTTAGATGGACAGCACTGGAGGGCAGACACGATAGAAATGGGAAGAGAAGGGAGAGTGAAGAGCTAGGTGGGGGTTAGTCACAGCTTTTCAGGGCATACCAAGCCAAACGGTTCCTTACATCACTCTGACACACACACACAAAAAACACCCACCATTCAAAGGACACACATGAAGATGTTGCTGACACACTTCTGCCTCACAGGATGTGGAAAACCCGCTCTACACTTTCCCCTGAGGAGGAGAAAGAAAGTGAACAGAGGGGAAAAAGGAAGGACAGCAGTGAAAAAAAGGGAATGGGCAGAGGAGACGGTCGGAGATTTTTTTTAAGTCGAGAGGACGTTTTGAATGAGTTGAGAAAGAACTCGGACACACCAACAGATATAAAAACTCAAGCAGGCTGTCAGCCAGGTGCATACCTCAGATTGAGGAAATCAGATTTGGAGAAGAGAGCAGGTACTGAAAGTGTGCACGCTCAGATGTTATGGGTGCATGGTGATATGAAACTGCACACATTGGGCTCTTTTCTTTTCTTTTTTTTGTAAATGTTAAGGATAACTTTGAAAGTGTGTGACTTTTCCGAGTTGTTTAACACAGAAAATACTGCACTGTACGACTGTGCGTGCACGATAAACATCTGATCATCTCTAATTCTCTCTCGCAGGCCCTCCAGGCAGCCAGACAATTTCTCCTCCAGCAGGCCTCTGGACTCAACTCCCCTGGCAGCAACGAGGTCAAACAGAGCCCAGTGCAGGTCAGAGCACACACACGCACTCACACGCACTAGCACACACATAGTTGCTGCTTTGTCACAATCTGCATGATATTAAGCCTCTGTCAGCCGCAGCTTTGTTTTCACCAACTGCCACGTCACCTGCAGTCAGTGATATAGGTGCATACTTTTGTTTCCCTTTTTCACTCTCTATCTGTGTGTATCTCTCTCTCGATTTCAGTGAGTACGTGTGTGTGTGTGTGCATGATTGTTAGTGAGTGATTGAATGAGGCCTTTGTAGTGATTGGGTAGCGAGTCGGTGTTTTTTTTTTTTTTTTTTTCCAGAGTTAAATTCAGCAGTAAGTGGAGAGAGCGGGGTTAGCTGGAGTGCAGGATCCCTGCTAAAAGACACTTGAGGAGGATATAGATACACACACAGAGTTACAACACATGCTTTATAGCTAGCAGTGTATGTTGATAGATATCACACAAGACATTCCTCTTGGTAATTCTTTTCGGTTATATAATATGCAGGCCGCATGCAAAAGTGTGATTTGTAGCTGTGTCGCATATCCATAAAGTGGGATCGTGGGTCTATTAGAGCAGCAAGCAGTCTGGTTATTGCACTGCTCTTCTCATTAGCATGCCACATTATAAACACACGGCCGGACCATCACAATATGGGAAACGCAGAAAAAGGGAAGAGAGAGAAAGACAGATGTGAGTCAGAAACGAGCATGAGGTAAGATTTACTGTGTGGTGTCTAAACCCGGTAAGGCACTTTTGGGGGGGGGAAATAGGACTTACTGATTTATAAAGCAAGGTAATAACACTCTGCATAAAGATCTGCAATTTTCATCTATAAATGCAGCAACATTCCCGTTAAAGCATTTTCATTTCAACTCCTAAATATATAGAAAATACATCTAAATATCAAAGCTTTTGAGCAGCAGCACAGAGCTGTTCGGAGCTGTGTGTTTTACTGTGAATAGCACGATCCCCCGTGGCTGATCAGAAACAGTAATAATAAGATCACATAAAGCGTCATCAAGAGAAAGCCCAAAAGTAAAGAATTTGAACTGTCGGCCACACGGTTTAATTGCCAAGTGACCTCTGAGAAGTGCAAAAAATGCCACTGAATTAATGACTGCTTATTACTCAAGATGTCAAAAAAAAAAGAAAAAAAAGAAAAAGGATTCCAAAAATGGGATTTTACAGCTTACACTTTAATCAAAACCTGAATCGCTATTTACTTTGGATAGAACCTGGCAGGTGTAGAAATGAGGTTTTATGACATGAGCAAATAAAATAAATACTGTTTTATACCATATCTGGGTTTTGAAACTCTTAGTTTCTCCTAGTATTTCGACTGTTCGTTGCTCGGTCTCTGGCTTGCCCTTCGTTAACCCTTTCAGAATGACCTCCGTGGCTTTAATCCAGGCTGGCGGTCAATCCGTGTCAGGCTCAAACTTTGCTTTGGCGAACAGGAGTTTACTTAAAGGATAGAAATTTAATTAAATGCTACATTACAACTCTTCACTTCCTGGCTCATCTTAAAAGAGAGCTAAAAGAGATAGGAGGAGGGGGGTGGGGAGGGAGTAAGAGAACGTAAGCATGTAGGGGGAAGTGAAACTGGGAGTTAACACGCAGTGTAATTCTGATGTTAGCCATGAGTGACGAGAATGTTGACAAGCATTTTCACATGAATGGGATAAAGTGCAGGTTGAACGCGCGTTCACTTGACCTGCTTCAAATGCGCATCGCTTATAAGAGAGAAGTGTAACCTTCCACTGCCTGCTCCTTCCTCTCTCTCCGTGCCGCCCTGCTCCTCTCCTGACTCTCTCCATCTCTGTCTTGTTTGTCTTGTTTGTTGCTGTGTGGCCTGCCTAGCCTCTCTACTCTCTGGGGCATCAATGCTACATCTCTGTTGTCTGAGCTGTCAGCTCACATGGCCCCACACATCCTGCCAACACACACACACACACACACAGAGAGTTACACTTGGATTTACATTTGCGTGTGTGTGTGTTTGCTCCTGAGTCCTTCCAGACACAAACACAGTCGCAAACACAGCGACACAAAGTATACGCCGGTTGTTGTTCCTGTGTGTACCTGTGTGTCGCTTCAGCGCTGAACTTGTTTACAATAAATCAGGCTGGTAAGGGTGGCAGGTAGACATCTCTTGATTACTGTAATTTCCAGCTCTATGATCACCTTTAAATCTCGGCGACTGCGCTCGGTTTCTTTAATTGAAGCAATCATCCATTGGCCACAGAGAGGGTGACGTGAACGGTGGCGTGAGCGAAGGTAGACATTTAATCTGGTCATTTGTAAAGGTGGCAGAAAGCAACTGTGCAGTGGCACGGTGGCTCCACATCAGGCACAAAATGGCCGTCCTCAGGTTGGCTCCTGCTGGGCTCGCTCTCACACATGCAAATGAGCCTGAGCCAATAATGAGATCTTTAGGAGCTCGATAATTAGATTTTTCCCTTTTCTCCGAGGGAGAACCGCAGAGGCAGACAGGGTGAGCGGGAAGACTTCCTTTCGTGTCTTGACTTCTCCGGAGAAGCCTCGGTCTGCGCTTGACAAGCCACCCACCCCCTCTCCCGTACCCACCCACCATATCCTATGCCCCCACGCCTTCCCCATCATATTTCTATTCTTTTCTTTATTTATAATAGAGGGGAGGATCTGAGCAGAGAGCAAAAGAAACTCTCAGATTGTATCTGCCTTTTGATTGGTTGCTCAGAGATGGTCTCTGTGTTCGGCTGGATGTGCGAGATGGTATCAGTACACTTTGTGTGTGTGTGTGCGTGCGTGCGCTCGCACGTGTGTGTGTCACTGTCATGTCACGTTCAGGAAAAACCCGACAATAGCTCGAGTCTCGAGACAAGCAATTGAAGGAGAAATCGATTGTGTGCGACACAATTGCAGCGGCAGTGACTAAAAAGAAGAAAATATTTTAACAATTGATTATTTATTAGATAGCAGTGTATTAACAACTGGTTCAAGAAATGAACACAAGTGATACTTAATAACGATGGTTGGGAATCGTAGCTCTTTAGATTACAGTCTGACAATTGGACAAATAGATCGGGGAAGTTGTGTTTATGATCTTGCCACAAAGGCAGCTGGTTCATTTCACACTTTAAATGTGTGTTTGTAGTTGGCGTTGGACATAATTGACCACAGTTACCTTAATTGGGAGCAGCAGAAGTGCTACTGAGAGAATCGGTGGGCAAAGTTGGCAGACGGTGTCGCAATTGGCGGATTACCCAGCATGATATGATGCGTCCATGACCTGCCACACCTTCTCTACAATGGACTCACTTGGCAGACACTTACACTCCAGGGTGGGCACAGGCAGAAGCATATGCACCGTTTTGGCAGACACACGCCTGGCACACTTAGCAAACTGGTACTTGGCATGCACACATACAGATTAACGCACGTGCTTGGCTGTGGCCCATACGTATGTAATTGAATAGCGCGGTGTCCCGTTTTCATGTATTATTGAGGAGCTCGTTTAATTAGGAAAAAAATGAAAAGACTCATTAGAGATATGTTAATTAGCTTGGCTCTCTGCTCTCTGGAGAGGTCTGACACCAGCGCAGTGGGATGAGGAAGAGAAGGAGCCGCACAGGAGGCACACGAGGCGAAAACTGAGTCATGCCGCTCGTCACGTCGCGATTTTTTTATGACTGCAGCTATGTTTTAAAAAAAAATCAGTTTTAAAATATTAATCTGCCGTGTTTGTCTTTGTATTGCTAAATGATTTCCTCCACTTGCTTTTTTTTAAACTACCACGTATATATTGTTGAATTGTTGAAAACTAAACATAAGGATTGAGGGGTGGGGGGTGTTCGAAGTCTTTTAACTAATCAACAAAAGTACTTGGAAAGATGAGTGTTTTGCCCCCTAGAGTCTGCAGAATTGAAGCAGTTCCTTCTTTCATTCTCTTTTATTTCCTTTCAAAGTGTTTTTCCCAAAGCACTTCTTTTGTCCACTCAATGAAAGTGCTTAGTTGGCAGTTTCTCTTATTTGATGTGGAGGGAATTGTGGCTGTGTGTGCACGTATTTGTGTGCAGTTTAGCGTGTGTGTGTGTTTTGGGGGGTAGTATGGGATCCTGACAGTTTGCGAAGGGTGTATGAGAGGAGGCTGAGCAGCCAGTAGATTGGGCTTGGCTCTGGTCAGAGGGGTGGACAGACAGACGAGAAGGATGGAAAGGAAAGGTTTGGGTCTGGCCACTGAAGTGTGAAACTCTTATTTTGTGATTTGAAACATGAGTGAAATCAGTAATGAAATATGGTCGATAACGGCCTCTCACACTTCCCAATGAAGGGCCCGGAGTGTGTGTGCGTGTGTCTGTGTGTGTGCTTCTGGAAATGTGTTGTCATTTTTATTCTGGAGCACTGGGGCGTTAGATGGAGGGAGGCAGCGGAGGAGGAGAGGAGGAGAGCTTGGTGGAAGGGGGGGGTTATCCACTTGAACTTACTGGTCTTTCACTGTCCTCTCTCAAGTTTTCTTTTTTTCTCTCTTTTTCATTTGTCTAGCCCCTGTCAGAGAAAGCTATGTTTTATACGCCTCCACATACAGTACATACTGTTTGTATATGAGTATAAGAGTCAAAGCGTGCATGGCCAGTGAGCACGGGACCAGCTTCAAGATCCTTTCAATTCTTGACCCGTTCTTAAACCTAAGGAATATATATAGCTGTGAGTTACCTGAAATAATTATATTCATAGATTGATTTTACTTCACTTTTTGAACTAAAATATTTTATAGCGTTTTACAAGCATGTAAAACACTATTTATTATTTAGTTTAATCCAGAACATTTTGTCCCCAGTTAAAGTAATTTTACTGTTTCTTAACGAGCCGCTTAAACAAATATGTTCATTGTTCATCGAGACAGAGACAGAAACGTTACTCGGCAAAAAAAAAAAGGTTTGAAATACGGAGCATGTCCATATCATCCCCGGCCTCACCTGGCTTCGCTCATCAGTTTCCTTCAGAATAATGTGGCCCCTAGCCCCACTGCAGATTAGCTGGAGGAGGGGTACTCAGCACACACAATGGGGCCCTTTTACTTTCAGCAAAGGCCCTGGCCCCGAGTTCCAAACAACACTCTCAGCACAGTAGGCACTCCTTCTACTTCTCTCTTCACTCAAATGCTTTTCTCTTCTGCTTCTCTCTTTTCCCCTCTTACCCCTGCAAATTCCCACCCACACACTCCCCCACCAACCCCGAGCTCTCCTCTCGGTCTTTGGCATGATGAGCACAGACAGGCTGTTTACCTGGAGGGGCTGAAAGATGGGGGGAGCGATAGAGATGATAGCTGGATAATAAACAAATCCTAAACCAGCAAGAAACGAGAGCGCTCACCTTACACCGTTATAACCTTTACGCGTAAGGACGCTGCACGGTGCTGAAACGCACACAACCAAACGCAGTTGACCGGTGCCAAAAGAAGAAAAAAAGACAACAATGCTTTGTCATGTGATTTGAAAACTTCTGTGCCACTTTGGAGTCAGGTGAGGCAGGCAAGCTCTAAAACGCATCATGGAAATATTAAAAAGAAGGCAAGGGGTGGTGTTTATGCAGACACAGACCTGTGTCCATGGAATAATGATTGAAAAACACTTTTTCAAGTAACTCAGAATAAAACATACTGAAACAAAAATAAATATCAACAGAAAAAAACAACTGTCCACAGGCCTATCTTTAAAGCTGGTCGGACAACAGCACGAGTATAAGAACAGAAATGGAATGCGGCCGATTACGGCTGGACGATGAGCGTTCCCTACAAATCCATTTTCAATCCTGATTACTCACTAACTTTAGAAACATTCTGCATTCATAGAACTTTTTTAAATGTCACCTTTTAACAGTGAAAATCCTTGAACTGAAAGTGGTGGGTGACACAGTTAAAAGTTCGGCCCAGACTATAGGGTCCATGAAGCCCGTCTCGCAAGGACAGCCGCCGGTCCCTGAGGTGTGCTGATGCAGACTGAGCGTCTTGGGATATCTACGCCAAAGCCTCGGGGAGAGTGACACGAGGGAGAACGATGGAGAGGGGGACCAGTGGAGGGTTTTTGCAGGTTCACCTGAAACTGCACGACTTTTACTTTCTCAAGAGAAACTTTCTCAACCAAAGTCACACTTTCCTTCAGCTTAGCACAAGCTAAACTATATAGAGATGTACTTCTTTCTTTTTTTAAAGGCGCTTAAAAGTCACAAAGGCCGCTGACAAACTCACCAGGTTGGTAACAATGGCTGCACAGTGTTGGAACCCCAAACAAAAAGTTTGGTTTCTGAAATGATTTGCTATCTTTTTTTATTTGCTTCAGTGAGTTCTATTCTCTCTCATACTCATATTTCTCATATTTCTATTTGCTATTTATGAAGTTTTGTGTGGTTGCGGTGACACAAACCAGATTCCAAAAGCTTTACGCACCTGCGTCTGTGTGGGTGTGTGTGTATAAGTGTGTTTGTGTGTGCGCGTGTCACACAGACACACACACACACTTTGCAGGGTGAGGTGGTAATGCTCAGTGACAAGGATAAACAGCGCTGGGGTTTGCTCCCACCAACAGGCGGGGTGAAGAGGAGGAGGAGAGGAGGTCTGTGTCAGCCTCTCTCTCTTTTCCTCCTGCTCTCTCCTTGTCATTTTTTCAATTATCCCTCTCTCCTGTGTGTCCCCGTAGACCCAGAGGCAGGAGCTGCATCATTTAGAGCGAGAGCCTGTTTAGATTCTGATTATAGCCTCCTTTCTTCTCGCCACTCACTGCCATCACTCGCACACTTAGATACATGTTGTGGCTTCACATATTTGAGCCAGCATGAGGTGAAGAACTGTAGAAGTACTTTTATCTCACTGTGAAGCTCCAGGAGGGGGTGTTGTGCCTTTATAAACTGTCAACATGATCTTTTGTTTCTCTGAATATAAGGAGTTGTGTCACGGCCCAGAAAGGCTGCTTTTGTGCATTTTAAAGGTGATCATTCTGGTGCGTAAACATACTTTAGAAATATATATGATGGCTAAGGAGGCTGTGCATTGAGCGTATTTATTGCAGTCAATGGTCTCAGCTGGGAACGTGAAGTCTGAAGTCCAAAGTTCACTTCCAAATTAGTGGCGATGCATTCGTTTACCTAGCATTCTTCTGTGTAAACACAATAGCGAGCTGCACAGAGCCTATTCCCTCTGGCTGCACGCTGGTTTAATATCAGATCGCCATCCTTCGCATCTTCCAAAGGTTTCATCATGGAAAGCGGTGAAAGGCTTTCCTCCTTGTTAGAATGAAAAGTCATCAAGGGAGGAGAGGAGAGAGGGATGGAGCCTCATTGAAATGCAAGTTACATTCCCCTATTTCTCTCTCTTCACTCCTTTGGGACTTTATGCCTTTCTCCCCGTTCTCCTTCCCATCTTTCAGGCGCTCCCTTGCTCCCTCTCTTCCTTTGTTAATCAGTTAAACTCCCTCTTCAAACAACCCCTCTAATTACTCCTCCACTCTCTGTAAACGACAGGGCTGTCTCCTGTTTCTCTCCTCTTCGCTCGATCCCCGTCTCCCCGGGCTCCCTCTATCCATGGCAAGGGTTGACCTCTGTCAGCCGCTGACCCTCTCGACAGCGTGCGTCTTGGTGCGTGCCCGCGCGCGTGTGCGTCTACTAATGACTGATTCTTACATGGAAATGATAGGAGAGACAGCTTAGATTTTTGAAATCGTGGCATTGTTCACGGTCAGACTTTTAAGTGTGTGCACGTGAGCACGTTCGTGCACGCGCGTCGTCGCTGCTTGAAGCTCGAGGCCACACTTTCCTCTTTAAGCAAACCTCCCTGGTCGTGTTCCTTCCTCACACACATCTCTCATTTTTCCACCCATTATAATCCACTTCTTTTTTCATCCCTCCCTATCTTCTTCCCTTTCTTGCTTTTGTGGATGGTATCCTTCCTCCTCCACTTTCCCTTCGCGCCCCTCCGCTCACTTCCCCTCAGAATCACCTCTCGCCGACTAATCTGCCGCGCATCTCTCTCTTTTAAATTAACATGCAACATGAAAAAAAAATGGACGACAGCGGGGAAAAAAAATTAAATGCATTTAATAAATGGCTGACTTCAAATCGCCTGGCTTTTCAGACTCTCCCTATTCACAGTCCAATGAAAGGGGAGAAATCATTCACCAGGAGAGACAAAGCCGAATGAAAATATAATTCTGCATTGTGAGGCGCTTTTGTCCTGGCCCGTCAAATCGCTAATGGCGAGGCTTTTGTTTTGTGGCGGCGCTCTCAGGCTGGCGGTGTCGTATGGCGGTGGCAACGCATGCCCCATAATCACCACGCTTTGTGATATTAGATTATAGGGGCAATTAATGGCGTCAAACCTTAACTACTCAGCATTCAGCCTGCCACACACACCTTCAGCTTTAAACGCATGCACGTTTCGCACACACACACCTTCACCCACGTTCGCACGCACACATACAGTACAGTATATCTGCACTTGTACACAGGAACGCACATTCGGCTCTGGCGTCAGAACGTCAGCCAACACACAGAAAGGTGCTATATCTCCAGTAATTATTACGCCTGCGACTTGAAAATGTCGATGGCGGTGTGTATAAAATAGAGTGTATGAGTTGTCAGGAAGGAAGAATGGGATGCACAAGAGCAATTAATTACAGCTTTTCATTTGGCAGCTTAGAATGACAAGGCCCAGCGGCGGGGGCAAGCTGGCATGACGCCAAGCGGCACCCATCACCGCCCCCATCTTGCTCGCTGTTCCACCACCTCCCCCGTCTCCTTTGCCTATTCCTTTACCAACTGCCACAACACCACCATTTCCCTTGCTCATCCCCTTCTGACTCTGTCTTTTCATCTTCTTCTCCTCCCTTCCTCTCAGCTCACACACGCACCCGCCCTCACACAACAGCACATTCATATCGCAACACAATCCTCTTCTACTTCCGTAGCCCAGATTCACCTGTGCCCTGCCCTCTTCCTACCCATCCTCCATCCTTTCATCATTGTGTGTGGTTCAAAGTGTCCTTAATTAGGTAAGCCTGGTTTCATAAAGGGATAGACAAAGTCTGGGGACACTGAATAGAGGAAAAAGAGCCAGAGGACGGGTGGGACAGAAGTGTTGTTTTTTGGTTTGTTTTTTTCTGTATGGCCAATCTTGTTTACAAGGTCAAATCGGCTCTATACAAATTTCATTTACTGCTAACAGCTGACCTGCTGCCACCCTCCATACCTGCCCTTAGGTGGTGAGTAGATAGACCTAAGCGAGCTGGCATGGGGGTGGAGACACACACACTTGCACACAAATGCACGCACACACATATAGTTGATCAAGAGATGGATGAATAATTTATATATCAAAAAGTGAAAATCGGAAAATGGGCAATTACTTCATTTTCCTGTGAAATAGCCATAATATGTGAGCAGAGATATTAAAACAGCTCAATACAAACTTTATTATTTATGTGGAGAGAAGGAAGAGGTTGTTATCACTCAGTCTATAACCAGAGAAAAAGATCTGTTCTCAAACACAACCGCCACCACCCCCACCCCACATAGCCCTCTTCCCACCTCAGTAAATATCTCTTAGTTTCTCATCTATTAGCTGCGCTAATTAACTGTAGTTGTTGCCACAGTGAATAAATGCAAAATTGCTTTGTCAGCAGGATTTCGCCAGAGTGGTTTTTCAGATGTTGTGTCTGCATTTGTGCATGTGCATGTTTGTCTCAGTTTCTGATTTTATGTGGTAAGTTTGTCTTCACTTGTCATCAGATTAGTATCTCTGCACGTCCCTGTGTACAGTGCATGTGCATTAAGAGCTGCTTGCACAACACAATCTACAAAAAAATCACCATGCCGCTCTCCCTGTAACCCCCCCCCCCTCTCACTTTCACTTTCTTTAGCAGCCTGCAGCGCTATCTCGTGAGATATTCATCTCATCAGATATCCACTTTGTTTTTCCTTTCTTCTTAGCCGGGCTTGACTGTGAGGAAAAGAGAATCGCAGGCAGTCGTAATCATGTGTTTATAAAAGCAGATAAGATTTTTTTTTTTTTATAGGCCTATTGCATATCTGTCCTTTTATCTTGGGATTTTGCCACAGAAATAGTTTTTAATAGTGGCAGCTTTGTGTAGGAACTTGTCAACAATATGTTTTATAGCATGCCTATTTTTGTCTAACGTTGCCAGCATTTCTTAACAGTATCTGAAAGCAAAGAATAAGAGACAAGATAACTCTCCAGCTTACCCGTCTGCACCGTCATACTGTATAACCTCCTTTCAATGGGGCATTCAGGTGCAGGCACAGTCATGCTTAAAGCTTGCTGCGCTGACTCTGCCTTTTGACACAAAGCTTAACTTAGCTTAAGTGGCTGACTTATCCTACTTTTGCTTGACAATATCTAGGTGTGTTAATAATTTATAATGTATGTGCTCCCCTGTCCTGTCTTTAGGTCCCGGTGTCTATGGCTATGATGAGTCCACAGATGATCACTCCACAGCAGATGCAACAGATCCTGTCCCCTCCTCAGCTTCAGGCCTTGCTGCAGCAACAGCAGGCTCTCATGCTACAGCAGGTAAGACGCGGATTCTCACACACACACAACACACACACACACGCTTTATCTGGACCCAGTCCCAGGCCGACATGTTCGGATGTGTCTGTTTTAGTAGCTGCTGACACACAATGGGTGCGATTGTATCTCATTCAACGCTCTGAGATCTTTGAAGATAAACACACGTCCACATTTCCACTCATACACACATTGTCATTTCAACTGACTCTTCTTTAGCATTGTTGTTAGGAGACAGGGCACGCTTCCGCCCGCGGGAACACAAGAACACACCTATGCACGCACACGCGCGTGCTTTTTGGCATCGGCCTGTGAATCACGGTGATTAAGGAGTGTGTTGATGCCCGGCAGGTGATAGAAGAGTTGCCATGTCGACACACAAACTAATAAACACTCTTCATCTGCAACACATTTGTCAAATGCTTAGCCACACCAACCCCCGTGACCTGCTACCTGCACAGGCAAACGCTCTTAAAGGCTGCGAACATGACCACTAACAGTGCGGGGACAGAGAAGTAATTGCTTAGTAGGGGATATCGAGAAAACACGGCTCGGGCAAAGCCAGAGCAGACAGAAGATTTAATAAGAAGTGGTAGCTTTAGGCGTGTATAAATTGCAGCGGGAAGATCTGACAACATGTATCATAATGGAAATGTGAAATGTGGTGGCTTTCTATAAACAGACATGCAGATGGCTAAGAACCTCTTCACCAGCTCTTTTTTTTCTCTTTTTTTTTCTATAACGAGGAAAAAGGAGGCGGTGGGACGGGGGGTTGATAATGCACACTCACTCACAGCATCAATAATAAAACCACTGAGTTTAACATTGCTCTCCCACTTAATTAACCACAGTATGGACTACGCACTTAGTGTATATCTGCAAATCAGGCACTATTACACACACACACACACACACACACACACACACACACAGAACAGTCAACCAACATATCACTCACTGGAGCATTAAATTTCATATCCCCATGGCAATAGTACATTGTGTAAGAGTGTGTAAGTAAGTTTTACAGCCCACTGCTACACAGCAGTTGTGTGTTTGCACAGGCACTGATTTGTGGATCTTGCGTGTATGTTTATGTGTGTGTGTGTGTTTTAACCTTTAAGTTTCCTCCAACCTTTACTTTACTTATGCTACAGTTGTTCTGCTTTTCTTTAGTGTGTTCACTAAAGTCAAGGTCATGGTAATAGGCTGGAGAGGTGAGTGCCTCACTTACACATACACTTAATGCACAGAGCCACTGAATCAAATCATTAAAAAGACCTTAATTATCACTTAATTATTCCCTCAACTCACCACTCTCCAGCTAAGTGTGTGTGTGCGTGCGTGCGTGCGCTTGCATATGCATTTGTCTGTGTGATTATGAGGCGATCAGGGCTAGTGACGCGGAAAAGAGAGATTAAGTCCGCCTAAGGAGCGATAAAAGAGAAGAAAGACAGATGGAAAAGAAAGAAAGAGAGCAGCAAGAAGGAATGAGTCCCGCATTTAAAATAAATTAAGGACAAGAAGGAACATCGTGGTAGCAAGCATAGTAAATTATGCTAAAATGAAGCTACGTCTGGGATAAGATTGAAACTGGAAAATGTAAAACAGCTTTGCACAAAAGGAGCATTACATTTCATAGTGTGTGTGGTGAGGATGGGCAGTGGTGTGTAGTCTGTTCACTGCAGGGTCAGACGGATGAGAGACCGAAGCAACTGCTGTGCTGTGAAGTCATTCTCTGCTGAAAAGCCTCTTTGAACATTTGATGCACCATGAAACAAAGACAAACTGCAGACGGACACATGTACAAGCTGTTCTCAGGAGGATAACCCACACACAGACTAACAAAGACTCACACACACTGTGGCCAGTGTGAGTTTTCCTGTCAGCCTTGCTCTACTCTCAGCAAGATTATAATCTTAATGGAGCTTCCTGGGTAAATTAATGATTACAAACTCAAACAAACAGACAAGCTGTGGCCAGTCAGATCCTCTGTATATGTGTGTGTGTGTGGGGGGGGGGGGCTTAGTACTTTACAAAAAAGAATGAGACAAAAGAGTCAGAGTACATGGGAAGTATAGACAATGAAACGAGTAAAAGCAAATAAATAGGAGTGAAAAAGTATGAGCAAAAAGCTATCAAACATTTTTTAACGGCTTTCACAAAGAGAGGAGCTTTAAGAGGATCTGAACCTTTCCCAACAGAGGTGCGTTTGAGAACAGATACGTCCAAAGCAGTCGGATCAGACAGCTACAAAGTGAGTGCGATGTCTGATAGTGCCAGTGTGCGAACAGAGCAGGAAATAGTCCTGTGTCGTCCCTCCTGTACGCCCTGCTCAGGCAGCACCCTCACCTAAACCAAATGGAACATTTCAAGCAAGAAGAGCACGCGATAAACAGACTATCTCCCGTTGTGTGCTACATTTGTCCAGAGTTAATGCATAAAAACAGCTTAACTGTGTCTGAGTTCAGTTGACAGAAAGTTCAGTGGTGTGGGGGCTCCAACAAGGGCTGCTGTTCTTTGGTGCAAATGCTGAATGGAGGTTTTGCTCATATCTCAGCAAAGTTCCATTCATCAAGCTGAGAACAGCTTGCATATGTACAAGCATGTAAACCTTTTTGTATGCCAGCAATTTAAGAAATGACCCACTTTCAAAGATAATTTTAAGCTGACAGAACCTAGACTAAACAACCTTTTTTTAATAAAGCTGGCATCACAAATAAGAGTCCTAGCCCAGCCCATTTCATATTATTTTACAGAGGTTATCCCCAGTAGAGCTGATGGCATTTGGACGACTAAACAGAATAAAAAATATTAAATTTGAAGAAATTTCAGAACAAACGGGATTTCATATCAGAGAATCAAGTAGTGAGGTTTGCTAGGCTCCTAGGACATGTAGGTTTGTTTTTTTACCAGCTGTCTGTGTAGAAATGCTAATGCACATTATGACTTTGAGTAACCTTGCCAGGAGGCAGCATGCCTGTAGAAAAAAGAAGGGGGCAAAGAACGGAGCCTTGAGGGACTCCATAACTCAACGGGTCCGCTGAAGACGTTTAAGTTAGCCAGAGTGAAAGAAAAAGCTATGTTGTAGAGGTTTGAGGCTGGTAAGCTAAAAGTCGAGCCTTTGTTTCCTACCAAAGTCTGTAAGTGATGTAAGAGGATACTATGAGTGACTGTATCAAAGGCAGCACACTAAATCTAAAGGTATTAAAGGGGAGCAATCACTTAAATCTGCAGTATGAAGGAGACTGTTTAAAACCTCAGTAGCAATGGATGGACACATTTTAAATAACCACATGTATCCTAAGGGCCATACCTCCTATCTGCATGCGGTCTAAAAACAGGGTATGTGAGATTCAGTGACTCATAACCCTTAGCAGAACAGTGTAGGTATTCACACGAACCTAGCAGGTGTTTTATGACAGCACATCACCAAATACACTGAATGCTGCCTCAAAGTATATCAAAGTATATCTACTTGTGCATTTTTTCTCTGCAGGTTTAAAACAGTCCTGTTCAGTCTTGCAGTGCTGGTGTGTGTGTGTCTTTGTGTGTGTGTAATGTGTGCCAACCACCATTTCAGACCTTTAGATTTATTTCTGCACTGCAGTATAATGCATGTCTAGTGCATTATATTTACAGTATTCAGGTGTGTTTCTGTTCCATTGCTCTTGTATCTGGTTGCACGGTCACACAGTCAGATCTTTCTATAACCGAACATGAACCCTGCGAATAATCCAGCACCGGCGGTTAGATTTGACATATACAATTACCTCGCTACACAGCTTGACACACACTAACAGCTCAGTGCAATACTTCAGCGGGCTTTGTCGGGCCTGTGTTTGCTTGTTGCATGTGGTTTGTCAATAAACCATACACCACCACAACAATAAACTGCGGCCTTCGCTGCAAGGAGAGGAATCAAAGCAACTGCATTCCTTGCGACTGCCATTCACGTTAGTGCATTTTGGCGATATTGGGTCATTTCACTGTTGGAAACCTGTAGCATTGTTGAAGCTTTTACAAAGTGTGTTGTGACCGACTTGCTTCACATTTCTCTCCCCACCCACCCATCCACCCACCCCACCTCCCTTTCTGCGTCTGTCTCCAGTTACAGGAGTATTATAAGAAGCAGCAGGAGCAGTTACATCTCCAGCTTCTGACTCAGCAGCAACAGCAGCAGCAGCAGCAGCAGCAACAACAGCAACAGCAGGCCGGGAAGCAAGCAGCAAAAGAGGTGAACTTAACCAAGCGCACACTCACTCAGCTCAAGTACACTCTGAAGTACACAAGTACTCTTAAAAGCAGTAAAAGTGGGTGACATGGGAGAAAACCATAAGGGGAAGAAAAAAAGTCCCACAGAGGATCTGATGTATAGACTGTAGGACACATATAGCTCTCTCCTTCCTGTTTTCTTTCACTCTCCTTTTCATCCAGTTGTCAACTTCAGGGATGCGTGCACATATTTGTCTTTCTTAAGAATTAGTAAATATGGGTTTTCATTCTTTTTTCACATCCGCATGCTATGTTGAGGCAGTAAAGGAGTGCTGTGCTAAGCCAACTGCTACCCTGCCAAAGTATTCATTTGCATGCCTTCTGCTCTAAGACTGAGGGGAAATCTCTCTGTAGGAGGGGTCTGCCACACTTTAATTGTCAATTAACCCCACCAACACTAAGAGTCTGCCTTCATTTCACTCTCTTTCTCTCTCGCTCCCTCTCACACACAGAGATATGCACAAACACACACACTGTACCGGGTTTAACCACAGCTGTGTTACAGTAGGATAACAGAGGATCAACTGGGATCACATCACGGCAAAACAAAGAGAATCGGAATCGATGAGACACGATTACTGTCATAACCTATGGGTGTGCGTGCATGCCTATTTGTATTTGACTGTACTGTATGAATGATCATTAGCCAAAAAGCTTCCAAAGATGCTCAGGACAATGCAGGAGGCAGACTTAAGGAGAAGAACCCCATGAGACTTTTCTGATAAACGCATGAGGAGACACATCCTAGATTTCTCCCCCTCTCCCAGCGGGTAGAGTCCAACCCACAAACTCCTCACCGACAGCGGTCAACCAACTCGACCGTGACCAAAGCAAACCAGTTGTGGTTGAGTCGCATGTTGCGAGGGTGTCTGAAACGCTTTCCCTTTCTCCCTCCGCTCTGCTGCTGTCCCAGTTTTCAGGTTTGTTGTCCTGTAACAACTAGACAAGTGCCAACACTGGTCATACAGCGACACAGACACGCAGAGAGAGAGAGGAAGACTTGATGTGTCACGGTTCAAAGCACAAACACGCGCACACACACCTGAGGGACTATGCCTCCCTACAGGGATGCATACAACTCATGTGACTTATAGGCCACTTGCGGCAGTCTGTGTTTTTCAGGTGCTAGAAGGCATCATTCTCAACCAAAACGCCAAGTGTTTTCCCCTCAATTGTCCTGTAAAATAAGTGCACAGTATTGAGACAGTCATTGTTTTCCATTGTGAGTATCATATTGTTTGGAAGTTTCCAGGTAGCTGTCATATTTCTTCCGGACATATAAAACTAGCCAGGCTGTAAATTTGAGCCGCCTATATATAGAGAAAGGAAGCTTGAAGTGTTTGTGGACTAGTGCATTTGACTGACTTTTTGCCCCTTTCCATCTCCTCTGCAATCCTCTTTTCAATTTCCTCACTGTGGAAATGATGCATTGAAAGACTGTGTACGTATGTGTAAAGCCAGTGTTTTGTACCGGCTGGAGTATTTGGGGACTGGTCAGGAGTCAGCTTAATGAAGTGACTCTGACCATCACTAGAGATGCGTACTTTGTGTGTGTCCATCCACAGTGCTAGTGTGCATCTACTGAATGGCCTTTTGTGTGTGTGTGTGTGTGTGTGCGTGTTCATGTGTGTGTGCATGTCTGTGTGACTGGCAGGCTCAGACAGTGTGTGATGTGCTCATAAATCACATTGACAGCCTGTTACTGCGCTAGCTTTGGCCACTCAGCCACAGCTAATGTAAACAGAACGCAGGCGCACACACACGCACACACACACAATGTGTGTTTTAAAAAAACCATAGCCATATCTCAGGAGAGAATGAGAGACAGAGGAGGGACTGGAAGAAAAAAATGGACAGACAAGTAGAAAAGGAGGGGCACTGGGGTCAAAAGAGAGCGAAAGAGAGGGAGGAGGCAGTTCAGTCAGGACACTCTGATCTTGATAAACCATTTATTGCAACTAATGAGAACTTGGCAATCCGCTTCAAAGAAACAGACTATGAAAGTACGGCACAGGCTTTGTCGACACCACAACACCTCTTGTGTATGAGAAAGCTTAGATGGATGTTTCACAGTTACACTGCAGTTACAGTACAGTACAACAAACGAGTGCCATCTTTAACAAACTATACAATTATACTGTGAGGAAGGTGTAGCAGAAAATAAGGTGTAGGCAGCTGTGGTAACAAATACCTTGAACTACTTGTATTTGTGTCTGTAGTTACCAAATGAACAGACTTAAACGCACACACACAAAAATCAGACACAATTAGCATCAATATGTTTCTCAGGTCTCCGTTTGTTTTTTGATTGGGTATTTTTTGTATTTCATAGATTTATTCCCTTAGAATGCAGTACTATGTATTTACATTAATTAGTTGGAATCAGTGGCGGATTTTGCTGAACATGCACACAGGGATTTGAAAGATGAAATAATTTCCCTTTCATGCTAAGTGACACATTTGAACACATGAGAACAGCAGCCATTTGTGAGATATGACACCATCTGTGTCTAAACGTCACTTACAAGTGGTGTTTGTCAAGCCGGGCCTCTGATGTTCACCACATCATATGATACAGTTTCATTGAACATTACACTGAAAGAGGTATTTCCTCCTTTTTTTTTAAATCAATGTAATCAATGTAGGGGGTAATTGTAACTACTCCCCTATGCTCCCCTGCCCACACGCACACACATGCATATACTTCCCTGTCAGACTCCACACACCGCCAGCACACTACTTCTCCCCAGACACCAAGTCTGAAAGGAAATGACCTGTTTGCCCTTCCTGTGAGTTCTTCACTGTTCAAAGAGGTCCAGACTGCCACTCTTTTTCACACACATACATTCTCACACAATGAGGAGTTGTATTTATTTATTTTTTCTCCACTACTTATCTGTGGGAGATAAAGTCCATCTCTCTCAGGGGTTGCAACATAGGTCTGCTCCAAACTGGGAGAGGAGGTAAGGGGACATTTATCACCATAACACACACTAACATTATTGCTAAATGACATGCAGTCTCCTGCACTCTCCCCTCAAACATTTCACCCCTTCTCTACATCCTCCGGGTCTTCACAGCTTGGCATCCCTTATGGGTTACTGGCTTCATGCTTTTATTTATTCTGTGGTGATTTTAAATATCTTATCTTACCTGAATGTTGGAATAGGATATGTATACCAAATGAACTCATTTAACTACATTTTTGGCTTTTCAGCATAGTTTAAAAACTCATTTTGAGAGTGATACCTTTACAAATTTGTATTTTTTTTATGTAAATTATAGTTACAAGCAGATTTTTGTCTAGTAGAGCTCACAGTACATTTACAGTATGACAGTGTATACGGCAATTTTGGCTGGCATGACTTCTTTCCATATGGATCATAAAAAAATTGAGACAACATAAAATAAGAATGAATAAACTTCTTCACCAACTTAGTTACACTGAGCACCGAGTTTCCTAACTACTTTATCTTCTGCCTTTTTATCTTGTGGCTTACAGCAGTTAGGCAGTAAGCAGCTGGCCTTCCAGCAGCAGCTGATCCAGATGCAGCAGCTTCAGCAGCAGCACATCCTCAACCTCCAGAGACAGGGCCTGGTTCCACTGCAGCCCACCGCCGCCATGCAGACTCTGCAGCAAGGTATATGCACACGCACACACGTTCATGAAAACACTGTAACCCTGTAGCACTCGGGTGACACGGACACATCTTAACAAGCGTGTGCGCACACATGGGCGTACACACAGGCGGGCCTGTACCCAGTGCTGCCTGTGAAGCCCGTTAAGTTAATCAGCCTATAAAAGATAAAAGGAAACGTGATTGGTGGGTTTGTGGAAAGTACTCATTTGGATAATAGGTAAAATATGCCACTAAGCCCCCCTGCTTAGAGAAATGTGTGCATGTGCTTGGGTGAATGTTTGCACGCATGTGTGTGTACTTGAGATTAGCCAGATACAAGAACATCATCGTTTTGCTATTGCTGTGCCCACTGGATCTTGTTTTTTTGTGTGTATTCTTACGTGTAACTTCTCCCACAGTCCCTTCATTTTGTCAGCAGAGTTTTAGAATGATAAATGTTGACTGGTGACTGGCCCGCCCTGAGTATATGTGTCCTGTGTGTGTATCTGTGTCCATTTGTTTTCCGTGCTCTTAGCACAGCAGCCCTCGACACACACATACACACTATCTCACTCACGGAGAATGCTTTAGAGGCTCTAAAGTGGCCGTAACATTGCTAAAGCGCTGACTGAGTTGACCAAACAGACCGATTTCCTTCCCTCTGGCTGTCTGATCCCTGATCTCTCGTTTTCTCTCATGCACAGTCACATGCAGTCTCACACGCACACACTCACATACAACAAAGAAATTGTGTTTACCTAATCAAAAGTGAAATTCAAATCAATTTAATACTGGACAAATTGCTCAAAAAGCGTGTGTATACATGTGTGCTTTATGTGCTAGAGGACAGGGTGTTTGTTTGTGTGAGGTGAGGACAAATAGATATGCCAGTTTACACAGAGTGGAAAAAGCCAATGGATACTTACTAAGTGCAAATGAAAAAGACAGGGGCTACATTTCTGTTAGAAGTGTAATTTTTCAGACAGTTTCAAACATTTGGCTTTGGCATCTCCTTTTTTCTTTCTTTCTCCTTCCGTATCAGACTGGAATTTCCCTGCAGTGTGAAAGAGCTGGTCCATTGTGACGGCTCAGCCAGGCGTGAGCCAGAAGCATTCCTCTGACCAGCCATGCCACGCAAACACACAAACACTCGAGCATAAACACTCGCACCTTTACACACAAATGCACACACTATTGCCCCGCCTCAAAGGGCTGTTGTGTTCATTGTGTAGGTGGTGGCATTAGGGGTCCTGCTTTGGTTTCAGTTTATTTCTCTGACCGCAGTAGGATGGAGGTGCTGCGTAGACCTCTCGTAACTGCCTTATGACAAAGTCTAATAAGTTCATGCCAAAAAGGAAAAAAAGAAGAAGAAGAAAGAGCACTAAATAAATTTTAACTGCAAAAGACAGACCAAACAGTACGGGTGTGCAGGGAACCGTTTCAGCAGCCTTTGAAACTTTCAGACAAATCAGTTACTTATTTTGAATTCGCCCAGTTTAATTTTAGAACTTCCCAGCATGTGTTTGTCCACGGTTATTAATGTGAAAGAAAAATGAACCCTCATGACCAAATATGGGCACGCACGTTTGGCAGAAACTTTTAGCAGGAGCACTCTGATCTGCTCAAATATTTTGCATCTTTAAACTCTAGCTGGAGGAAATCATGACAGCAGTTTTCACCTCATTTCATGTTTGTTTTTTTTAACTTTCCTTTTTTCCCTGTCGCTCATCAATAAACTACAGACTTTTGCCAAGAAATCGCCTACATTTTCGTCTCAAATTCCGATTTTGTGACTGGATTGTGCTGTGAGCCGCTTTCTATAGCGGTCTTCACCTACCTCACACTTTCGCTCTGTGAGCACGTCCACGCTTTTTGTGTGGAGCTGTCCGGATAATACATATATGTGCGTACCCATACAAAGACATCGACGCACACGGCACCTCATTCTTCCAGAGTGAGAACTTTTGTTTTGGCGGGACCGCAGAAGAATGCAGACAAAGCAGACATAATATTTGGATTGCTGCAAAGTCTCCGTATGAGTTTGTGTCGATGTGTGTGTGTGTGTGTGTGTGTGTGTGTATCCGCGTGTGTGCATGCTACAAGATCCACTGGAGTGGGCTGTGGCGCTTTAGGCGTCTCTCTCGCTGTGAAATTGGAGCAGAAATAACAAAGCTATGACTCGAAAGCTCAAAGTGTGCACCCACCCATTTCACACAAATAGTGGTGGCAACGGGAGCAGTGGAGCTGCTGGACAGTAGCAGTTGCAACAAAGTTTAGCTACTTAATTAAGAATACTGGCTTTCTGGGGGGACAATAAAAAGGTCCGTTTTTAAGATGTTCTGTTTTCCACTCTGAGCCGCTCTTAAACACAGGGACGGTTAAAGTAGCACGTGTGTGTTTTATGTCTGCTATAATTTAAGATCAGTTTCAGCTATCGCTGCTTCTCTGTGTGTCTCTGCATGTCGGTACAATTATCTGGTTTATAGTTAACCGTATTTCTTCTTCTATTTATTAGAATCAGCTTATCTTAAATATCCTATCATCACATTTGTGCATGAACATGTGAAGTTGATGGACGGGTTAAGTGAGACCAGTTGCTAAGTTAAATCTGTGTCCTTGCCTGCAGCGATGTGTCCGTCAGACCTACAGCAACTGTGGAAGGATGTGTCGGGGGTGCCGAGCAGCGAGGAGGCCCTAAAACAGGCCGAGGGCCTCGACTTGAGCACCAACAGCTCCAATTCTACCTCAGCCTTCCCCAAAGCTGCCAGTGCTCACCTTCCACTGCACAGCCTGCCCAATGGACAGAGCCACACCCCAAAGAGAGACAGGTACAGTGATGTGGAAATAAGTATGACTTCCTGATGATAGCCACAGGTAATGTGGCCATCACAGTCTGTTCTCTGTGTGACTCTCTTCCGGTCTCTCTTATTTAGTCGTTCTCACTGTGTCATTTTTTTTTCTTAAATTTGAACCTTCTTTTGGACACGCAGAAAACACAGGCCCAAAACATGCACATTCAGCATATCACACATCAGTGTGGCGTAAACATCGCTCAGCTCATTTGATAGGAGGTGTGTCAGCCACATGTCAATATGGTGCGGACGCAAAGTTAGGAAAGAAGACGAGACGATAGTGGATTCGGGAGAGGGGTAGTAGCAGGAAGTAGCGGACAGGCAAATTTACTCCATAGATAAATTCCGCAGTCGGGCGCGATCATTTCCAGGGATGCATGTGCTGGGGGGACGCACTAACACACACTGTGTAAGGGCTGTGTTGTCCCATGGCTGTGTTGGCTGCTCATGGGCTTGTCTCCGTCTTTAAGAGCCAGACTGTTTGAGTGGATATCCTCCTTCACCAAGGCAGACAGCGGAGATGACCATGTCCCTCTTTACTCCAAAGGCAGCCAACCCCCCAGCAGCCAGTGAGTAGCACATACACGTACACACACGTACACACACAGACACAAGTGGGCAAGTCTGAGACAAGAAGATACACTAGAGGAGGGTGGTTTGAAGTGTCCTTCAGCACTGATTTACTGCTTGTACCAGTGGCATTGTTGATCCTGACTTCTGACCTCATTTCACAGGGGGGTCAGGGTGGCTGGACAAGTGTTAATTAAGAGAGGTTCTATTAGTTAATCAAATATATCACACATGGTCATGCTGAAACTACAGTGTGCTGGCAGTACTCCGACAGAGTTGGCTTAGAAGATCACAAAGGGGATAGCATTAGCCTGCTAAGCTAATGCATGGCTGATGTGGAGGAGAATGCGGTTGCCAGCAGTTTGTCATGTCTGCTGTCTGAGCTGCTTCTGAGTTGACTCAACCACAGCCAACACACATACACACAACATACACTCCAACCTCAGCCTGCACATATGATCAGGAAGAGGTGAAAAGCAAAGAGAGGGAGAGAGACATGTTTCCATCTGCAAGACAAATGGTTTTTGTTAGACAACCTTATGATGTTGATTTGGGAGAATCCCCATTCCAGTCCACGCACACACACATGTACACACTCGCACGCACGAGCACACGCACACGCACACACTCATACAAACACGCACATACACAGTCATGTAAATATATGTGGAGACAGCAGTCGCCGGCAGAGGTCCAAGTCTGAACCACATCTGCTACTGGACCTGCCACACACACATGCACGGATGCAGTTATTTTACCCTGGGTCCAAACCAAACCTGGCCTAGTCTTTCATCATCACACACACATATAAATACACACACGGTCATAAATATGAAGAGATACGCACTCAAAAAACACACACATAGGCTCACCACAAAAGAACAACCAGCACATGACGGCAACCGCCACCAATCAGTCATGGCTGGTTGGTCCCGTGCCGGCTCTGTGTCAGCTCCTGAAACATTAGAACATACACCAAAACCAACACACACATGCAAAGCACACGCCAGGAACAGAAAGACAGGTCACGGACTCCAGAATGTGAGGTTGCTGGACCAATTCCCCTGTTTGCCTGGCTTCTGTGACTGACCCCACTCTGCTCTATTCCTCCTGTCTCTGCACTTGGCTTCATGAACTGTACTAATGACTGCTAACCAAACTCAGATGGCTGTATTGCTGCTGCTGTTGCTGCTACACAGTTTTTGTTTTCTTTGTTTTTGCTTCTTCTTTTTTTTTTGCATGTGTATGTATGTGAAAGTGTGACATGTTAATGCTTTTTTTCTTAATATTCTAAGCACTTACTTTGACTTTATCTACGGTTTCATGTGGATAACAAATATATAATGTCACTGTTGTCTCTGTTTGTGTGTGTCTTTCTCTCCACAGTCATGAGGAGCACACTGGCTCCCATCCCCTCTATGGCCATGGAGAGTGTAAGTGGCCTGGCTGTGAAGCACTGTGTGAGGACATGGGACAGTTCATCAAGTAAGTCACCAGCCAGTGAAAAAATAAGCACTCAGAAAAATGAATAAAGATATTTGCGCTACATTAGGGGTTTCAAACAGAAGGCCTGGGGGCCAGAATTGGCCCAGCAAAGATTCAAATTGGGCTCAATGAATGACTTTAGAACAAGTGAAGGAGGGCAGGAAATTTGGAATTTTAACTGTATCTTCATAAGTTTTAAAGATTTTCTTACTTATTAGGACCTCCCTCATGGCCAGTCATACTACACCAAAGCAAATAAGTAACTGACAAAAGATTAAATGACAGAAAACTTCTAAAGAAATATATGGCGCGGTGGTGGGGGGTGTTCCACTGAGAATACAATAGAAAATATAAAATTTCTTTTGAGACACACTTTTAAAAGTAGTTATTTTTCTTTTATTAAGGGATCTCAGGGATTAAATGTTTACTTTAACTTCTTTACACTGACAGAAAGTGGAGTCTGGCCAATTTAAGATCAAATTGGGCTTAGTGGCCCACAGCGTAAAATCAGACAACCCTACACTACATTTGATTGACGTATCTGTCTGTTTTTGGGTTTTTTTTAAATTAAGGTAATCTGAGCTGTACTATGATTGCCACTTACATCACATGCCTAGTATATATTTAATAGTGCAACTAGAAGAAAAGTCAAAGTGGAAAAGGTTCTGTTTTGACCCCACTTCTGTTATTGTCCATTTTCCATTTCTATCCCTTTTACAGCTGTTAAAGAGTTTGTTATAGGGACATGCATATATTTCCCTTGAAGAGGTCATAATTGTAATATTTCTAGATGTGTTCAAATTCTCTGTTAAAAAGAAATCACACAGTTAAAGATAATCAAAGTCTGTTCAATAATTAATTTGCATTATTTACAGTTTCAAATGGCAATGAGACTGTAAAACTGTAAATGTTCAATATTTCTGCAATCCTCGACCAAAATTCAGGTTTGATTCAAACATTAAAACTTCTTTCTTTTTTTTAGCACCGGGACAAAACAACCCTTTTTTTTTTAAAATGAAGTTCATGACCATTTAAGCCAATAAAGACTCACAATGTCTGATTTAGATTACCTGTATGAACTAAAGGTGAGGCAAAACAAAGAAAAGCTAATAATGTAAATACCAATCGTACACATCACTTCACTTCTGCGTTTCCTGACTAATCTATTGGTTGCAATACGTTACATCACATTAGCTCCCAGGCACATGCATGCATACGTGTACAAACACACGTTGGTACACAGATTCACTGATTCACTTTGGTTTTCTCTTAGTCTTTGTCTTCATTGAAGAACAGAATCCTCCGTCTCCATAATTCCATGTTTGCACATGCATTTTTATACATCGCATTGTTGCTTGAGTAGAGGCAGACAACTGGTCTAGCTATGTAGAATTATCACTGATGCTTTAAAAATATTGGTCTCTAAGCCATTCTTTAATTTGGTAGGCTTTTATGATTTTTGGTCTCTGTGAGAGCAAGAAACCTCTCTCTCTCTTCTTTTTGCTCTGCGTCCTTCTACTTAACTTTCACTCCTCCCTCTATTATTTACCAGTTTGGATTCACTGTGCGATGCTGATGCAGTATCCGGCCTTGACATTCTCCTACCACCTCCTGTCGCGCATAGCACCGTGGACTTCCCCATGGCACCGTGGCTGATAATGAAGGCTTCACAAGCCTCTAATGAAGCCTTAAACAAACTCACACTCATTATCTATGTGGAACTCTTAGCTATTTGGACAGTGGAGATATTAATAAGCCTGGGTGATGAAATACGTATTCGTACACACGCACACACACGCACACACACCATCACAGAACTGTGAATAGTGATTGTGATGGCATCGGACAGTCAGATCAAAGCTTGCAGGCAGGCTGGGAAAGTTTGGAGAGGAAAGCTGTTGTTTGGTGTCTCATTTCACGTAGCCCCAGGGCAGATGGAAGGAGAGTGAAAGAGTGTTTGTGTGTGTATGTAAGAGAGAGAGCGAGAGAGAGGAAGATGAAAAAATAGAGGCAGCGACACACAGTGCCATCAGTCTAACCGTGCGCTCCCTTCCAGCGAGCCTTAGTCATCGCCCCAGGAGGGAAAAGGGTAGAGCAGAAGAACAGAGGAAGGAGACACTTCACTATTTCAAGTCTTTCTTCTCTCCTCTTGTCTCTGCCCACCTTTCCTCCCTCCCTCCTCCTCCCTGTCCTCTGGTATAATACTCTGGCTGTGGCTGGTGGAGCTGGGTGTAATGTGGGTTAAAGCCTTGTCTGCCTGTACTCAGAGGAGTAAACAGAGCCTCATTGTCGGGACACATCGAGAAAAGAAAAAAAACCCGCTACTGTTTATGGCCCAGCTATAGAGAGAGGGGAGGGTTTGGGGGGCAGATTTGGTTGGAATGAGTGTGAATCATAGGCATTTGGGGAGTTGCGGGGGAAGAGGAGTGGGAAGGGGAGAGTCGACAAAAGTATAAGTGACGGAGAGGGAGAGAGAGAGCGAGTGAGAGGGGTGAGATCATGTTTTTGTTATTATTATCGTGCACTTGTGTTGAGCCATCTATCTGCCTAGATTAGCCCCGCCATGACATCATTGTTTTTCTTTCATTTCTAGTCTTCGCCTGATGTTGCCCAACTTTCTACTTTCTGCTAGACTCGCACACGCACAATGCCGTACGTGCCGTGCAAACGCGCATTTCCGCACTTTTCCACACTTTCACAACAAGCAAGTGACTTGATGAACATTAAAAGTTAACACAGCAGCCTGGCTTAACTACCCTCACACGACGACATATATATGACTGCGCAATCTCATGCACACACAGCAGCAACCTGTGAATAACCTTGGCGATGACAGTGCAAAGACAGAGAGAGAGAAAGGGAAGGTGGAAGGGAGACAGGGAGGGGTGATCTGGGAAAGATCAGAAGGTCCCAGGTCCTCCCACATTTGAGGAAACAAATAGCGCCACCATTCCGACACACACACACACACCCCACACAGATGCACACCAGCGTTAATAAGTGGAGAGGAGTTTAACAGAAAGTCTTAAGATAAGGCTTTGTGCAATAACACATGAGCTCATATCCAGGTGGTTGTCTTGGATCATGGTTCACTAAGCACCAATGAAGTATACACGCACACACACACACAAAATACAGCTGCCGCGTCCTTCAGTAGACAAAATAAACTTCCAAGATTGTGATTTATTTTTCTAGCACTGAAGCAGCTTAGATCTCAGTTTAAATAAATGTAAAAGAGCCGAGTTTTGTTACTTCATCATCCAGGACCTGCGAGCTGATTCAACAATAATCCTATTGACTTAAAAATCTTAATTGAGTGGGGACTAGCAGCTCTTTCATCTTGGAGCTTTTTTAAAATATTTTTTTTTATTTGCAAGCAGATATCAAATCACTTCCCAGAAAATGAGTAAAGTACTGATACTCTCTCATCCCCTCTAGGCACTTGAACAACGAGCATGCCCTAGATGACCGCAGCACTGCTCAGTGCCGAGTCCAGATGCAGGTGGTTCAGCAGCTGGAGATACAGGTGGGTCTCACGCACACGAGCAAGCACACCTCATTTTCATTTGCTCACAAACAAAGTCATGAAGACTGTTTCAGCCTGTCAATGGCCGCAACTCGTCTGAGGCAGGGCAGAGTTTATGGAGAGCAGTGGAGCTTGTAATTTAAAAGGAGCAGTCAGCAGGGAAGCTGCCATTGCTGCTCCAATTATAAAGCTTCTCTGGTCACCAGCAAGAGAGAGTGAGGCTGAGAGGAGGGGAGGAGGGAGGGAAGAGAAAAGAAAAAGGAAAAGAAAAGAGAGAGTGAGACAGAAGCTAGAGAGTGGAGGGCCAGGCTGCAAGGAGTCTCTTGTTCTCAGAGTGGTTCATGCACGCAAACCCTCTTGAAACATCTGAATGGTCCGGCAGAAGCAAAATAACGAGAAGTGAAATGCTGTTCTTAAACGGCGCTGAATGTGAGAAAGTTCCAAACAAAGTTCAAATACAAAGACGAGTCTTTTGGCGCGCATCGGGACATTCGGTTTACTGAACACAGCGGCTATGTCCCTGTGCGTGTTTGTGTGTGTCCAGTGGGGGTAGGGTGGGGGGGTCCAGAATTAGGGTTAGCTTTTGTGTTTGGCAGTAGTGGTAAACAGCGTTTAGCTCAGCCCCTGAAGCCACCACCAGGGAACACAAAGTGACAGAGAGGCAGCTGGTGTCACATCACATCAGGACAGCCGTCTCTCTCTCCTTTGACATGTCACTTCATCGGCATCCCACCGCTCTGCCCCTCGCGTGCACACACGCGCACACGGCACACACACATGCGGGAAGCATGTTTTAAATTTCTCATATTTGCACTCGGACACACATCGCCGCATTCGCCTTAGCGTGGATCCGTTTTTTTGTTTTTCTAGAGGCGACACTTGTGTACGCTGCTACTCCTGCGCAAACACACACACACAGGATTCAGCTCAGGCTGTAACATCACCCTTTAAACAGCGGTTATCAAAGTCAAATGAGGACAGTTGTGTCTGCAGACTCGTGTGAGCGTCTGAGAGGGTGCCTGGTCCTGAGGTGGCCCACGCTCATGTTCTTCTTGGTGCCTGACCTGTTTTGTAATTGTAGGATGTGCCAATACGACACTATAAATGAAAGGTGATGAAATTAAATGTATATCAAAGTAATCCTGTCCACGCTCGTGTCTTTCAGCTGGCGAAAGAGAGCGAGCGACTCCAGGCCATGATGACCCACCTGCATATGCGCCCCTCAGAGCCAAAGCCTTTTAACCAACCTGTGAGTACACACCCAAAGTCCAGTGACATGACATCTGACCCCAAACCTAACGCTCTTCCTTCTTATTCAACCACAATCTTCTTTTAATAGCTCACTTTCTTTATTTCTACCCTTCTTGGTACAGTAACCTTCCTCTGTTACTGTTCAGTTTGGTATCGACGCCCCCTATTGACCAATGAGAGTTAATGTGTTTTTCATGAATCATAAAGGCCTGCTTTTTACTTTTCCTTATATTTTGCTACACATTTCCACACTTTTTTTCATCACTCCATGCTTTCCTCACTCTCCTTTTCTCTGTCTTTAACTTGCAATGATACAGTGCATCGAATTTCCCAGAAGAGCAGGCTTTCACAATGTTTTAATTCCACATGCAAAGTTAGAGATGCAACAAATCCCCACGTTCAAACTGTGTCAGAGTTTACTTTCATTTTTCTAAACAAATCCTGCATTTGAGAATTAAGATTTCCCAGCCTGTCTGTGAGAGAGAGCAGTTAAAACAGCCTCTCACAATATTGTCAGTGTGTGCCAACAATACAGGATAGAAATTTGACATGGCGCGTGCGTCTGTGTGTGTCCACACTGGTTGGCGAGGTTGTTATTAGGTATCTAATGAATATTTCATTATTCAGATTGACGAGGAGTCTTATTAAAATATGAAGATGTTGAAATTAATTGTCAATTAGAGGTAGAGTGTCTTAATTTGAGGATATAAATGGGTGCAGCCGAGTGGCAATGTGTGTGCGCGTGTGCTCGCGCGTACTTGTGCGCCTGCCTGGATGATGTGTTGATCGCAGGGGGATCAGCTGCCATTTTCATCTAATGGGAAATCAGGAAGAGGCGTGTTCTGTCACCACTGGAGAAGAGCCTCAGGGTCAGGGATTGGAGAAGGAGGGGCAGAGGAGGAGCATCAGGAATGGAAACAAAGCTTGGCCTCAATTAACAGTGTTCGACTGTTGCCGTGGTGATGGGGCAGGGTTGCAGCTTTAATGAAGTACCTGTTAAACAGCCCCGCCCTCTCCAGTCAGCTTAAATGGTACAGAGAGGGGGCAGAGTAAAGAGGAGGCGATTCAACACATTTTGCATACATCTAGACAACACACACACGCACACACACTTAGTGGTTTTAATTAGTCCTAAACTAGCAGCCTTACAACAGCTCTCCCAGAGAGACTGGATGTAGTGGTTCTGTGTGTGTGTGTGTGTGTGTGTGTGTGTGTGTATGCGTTCAAGTGTGTATCTGTGCAAGGCTCTGCCTAATTGGGCCGAATTGGTCCGTGAAGACTTCGCCACCGCAAAGCGCATGTGTGTGTTCCCTTCTTAAAAACATGCTGTCGTGTGGTTTTGTTTTTGTAAGCTCAGGGTTAATTGCAGCCAGTGCAGTGTGTGTATAAGCATGTGTATGTGTGTGGAGCGCTCAAGTGTGTATGAGTGTGTGTGGTTCTGCACAAATGATAGGGCCACATTTTCACAGGGAGTGTTGAAGGCCTTTTTTTTTTCATGTGAGTTAACATTAGTAGTGCCTCCTGAATAAAGCAGCCTATTATGATAGGTTAAATAATGTCAAATTAATGGTTGGTACAATTTTCAGTCATCAGGAAGGAAGTGGGCCTGCCGATGTGTGTGTTTGCATTTCTGTCCTCTATGTACAGCATAGCAGGGGAACTTAATGATGGAGTATTCCGCTTCTGAGCTGAAACATTATGAATTTTCTGGGTGAAATGCCTGAGGTGAGGTGTCTTTTCACCTCCTCCTCCTTGCCGTGATTTTATCTAGATAATTTTTCTTTGTAAACAGCTGCAGACCTTAACAGATGACAAAGGGTTAAGGTAAACATAAGGTCCGCCTTAATTAAATAGAAAACCTATTTGATGTTCCAGAACTAAAAAGTTCAACACACTAAGTACATAAACAATAAAGTTAGACAATGAAGTTTTATAAGCCCAACCTAAACAACAGTCTTCATGGAAAGGACATTACAATGAGATCTTTTTCTCTTTTTTTGTGCTTTGAAACAATTTGCCCATTCTGTGTGTATTGTTTTCTAGCTGAACCTGGCTTCCAGCGGCTCTCTCTTAAAGCGGGACAGCGAGGCCTACCCAGAGGGTCTTCCCCACCCCCCACTTCGGCTGCCACCCCATCACCCCACTGCGCCAGGGGCCTTCAGTCATCAGCTCCTCCAGCCTGCACACACACTCCCACTCACACACGCACGCTGTTGGGCCCATACGCAGGCGCAACTCCGACAAGTACTGCACCCCGATCGCCTCAGGTAGACTGAAATATCCATCTCCACCATTGCCTGATGCTCACAGTACTTTACTGAGAATACCATTACTTGTTAGTGATGCAACATAGTCTTTCTGGAGTCCAGAAAGACCTGAGGTGTTGACTGCTGCTTTACATTTTTATATTTTTGCATTTTATTTTACCAAAGCCGAAAAAAGAGGGCATTTCCTAGCATCTCATTAATTTCTTGTACCTGAAAAATATTATAGTGTTAGTCTTATTAGTTCAGAGACTCTGCATAAGCTCACATGGGCTCATCTGAAATGTCTTCTGTCTTTCAGAGCTCGCCCAGAACTGTGAGTTCTACAAGAATGCTGATGTCAGGCCTCCCTTTACCTACGCCTCTCTTATACGTCATGTGAGTTTCTCTAATGATTCTTATCAGCATCTCTCCGTCTGTGTCCTCCTCTAACCTTTTTGTTCCATTTGTCCTTTCTTTTAGGCCATTTTGGAGTCCCCAGACAGACAGTTGACTCTCAACGAGATTTACAATTGGTTTACACGAAAGTTTGCCTATTTCAGGAGAAACACAGCCACGTGGAAGGTAAGAAAATATCTAGAAAATGAAAGTCTGGAATTCAGCATAATATTTTGGCTAAAACAACAACTGGGCTGGGTTTAAAGCTGATTATTGTACACATAAATTTGGTCTGTTCTCTCTGCTGGAGCCCCTAACCCAAGCAGATGCAAACTTATTAGATGTATTTGAAACACTGAAAAAAATGACTGTACTTTGCAGACAACTGTGTCAGTTTAAAGGCCTAACCTGAACACTTACGTAGTGATACGAGTACAATAACAGCCACAGTCTGAGCACCCCTGCATACGCAGATTCTTAGGCTGACTTTGCTCAGCACCCACCGATATCACTGATTTGACAGTTATTGGCTGTTTCTGTCCTTTATGAGACACTTTTCCTCTGCTCTCCTTCTTTCACGCTTTCCATTCCTCTTTCTTTATCTCTCCCTCTCTCTCCTTCTTAGGACTAAACAATTTTCTCACCTGCAACGCAGCACATGGAGTGTCGACCCCACTTAGTCAAGCAAAGACACTTCTAGCCGTTATGCAGCCTCATTACAGAGAAACACATACAGAGCTAACACACACTGCTCATGATCGCACACTGTATTGCCCATTTCTCCCTCTTCATCCTTCTCTCTAATACACACACACAGACACACCTGGCCTGATCTCACCATTGTAGGTGACCCATTTTTACTGAAACCTCACACTAATTTGGGTGTCAGAAAGAGGGAAAGTGAGGGAAAGAGCGAAGGAGTGAGAAGGGGGCGACCACGGCCTTCTTCTAATAGCCCAAACCAAGGAAGGAAGGATGAGATGACGACAGAGGGAGAGTTGTGCAGATGGTTAACACGGGCTAGCCAGGAATATCTTTACCTCCTCATCTGACTTTTATGAATTTTAACTATTAATGTCTGGCGTCTGCTTCCTGTGCCGCTGGCCTAGAAGACCTTTAAATATAGCTCGGCATGGCCTTATGTATTTATATAGCAGCCCAGTGAGTCAAATGGGGCCGTAGAGATATATGTCCTTTAATAAGCCGTTATATTTCATGAGCAGAGCAGCGGTGTCAGGGAGTGGAAGTCATTGATCAGAGAAAGAGAGGGGCAGAAAATGAAGAAGAGATGGGAGAGAGAAAGAAAAAGATGATTGAGAGAAGAGAGGAAATGAGTGCTAAGTGTTATTTCAAGGTGCTGCAAGATGGGCTCGGGTCTGTTATTTTTTTAATGTAGATTCTCATAGTAATAATCTTTTTTTTTTGTAGGTGATTTTCTTTAATCATTAAAGGCGAATTTAAAAAATGAAATTTATGTTGAAGAAATGCAATCAGGTCCAAGTTAGAGGTTCTACTGGCACTTGCTTGTTTGTTCACTACATCTATTTATATGTAGCATCACATGCAGGTAGCTGGCCCTGAATGCATCAAGTCAGAAACATCAAAGTGTTCAAATATTAGCAATATAATAGCAATAGGACTCAGATTAACATCTGTGAACCTGAAATGCTTATTTTATTTCATTTGTGGTGTACACAATTGGATCTTTCTTCCAAAATTTCAACCTCCCCTACACACACACACACACACACACTTCTCCCAGCCGAAGGGAGTGGAGATGAGTGGCACATGTGCTGTGACCCACTGTAAATGACTGCTAATGTTTTAACTGGGAGAATTAGGCTTTCATCACGGAGACGAATGCAAATCGCACTGCAATAGCACTGGCGTCTGGCGTGTGTCTGTGTGCTTGTGTGTGTGTTTGCGCTGTCAGGGTGGCGGGCAGAGATTGGGGTCAGACTCATTTACAAAACTTAGCATCACGGCTCGGGGGTTGAGGGGATGCGGGGGAGAGAAAGGGTTCCTCCACTGATTATGGCTTGTGTAATTACGTGTCTGTGTGTTTGTATGTGTGTGAGTGTGCGCGCGCATGTGTGTATCTGCGTGTGTAATTACGGCAAGGAGTGATGCATGCCTGGCCTGTCCCTCCCTCTCGGCTTAGAACAGCGTGTCAGAGAGAATATGCAGGATTTAATTATAGACGAATTAAAATTGGTAATGAAATTGGGCATGAACAAACTACAAATAGCAGATGAAAAGGGAGGCCTGTCCCTGGGGGGTTGAGACGAAGATAGCGGTGTGCCCGCCTGCTTGGCTGTCTGAGAGCTTGTGGATGTGTGTGTTTCTGTGAGAGTGTGTGTGCTGATGATGACTGATTAGAAGCATTCTGTGATAAAATAACAGTACTAGAGAACCGCTGCCTTGTGTTAGCGCTGCACAGGGAGTTACATTGAGGTGCAACGCGATGGCTGAAGAAGTTGCGGCTGCTATCCTTAAAGTCGCATTACTTATTAACTTGTGATGGAAAGCTCGTGTTCTTGCCTCCAACTGGGTGACAGACTTGGTGTAAGGGTAGAAAAGTGTGGTTACACTTTGCACTTCCTGTTACAACTTTTGCATTACACTTTAGGTAAAACCGAAGACCGTAGATGAAATTTTATGAAATTAACAGCAGTCATCAGGAAACATTAGTACTACTAAACCAGTAGTAGTACTTATTAAATTCATCACTTTGCGGGATAAGTTGAGAAAGTGTTTTACAGTTATTTCAATAAGCCTGTGCATTAATGCAAAATGAGGTTCTTCATCCGTTTTGGAACATTTATGAGGCAAGAAAGGAGGCCGACTAATTTTAATGCTAAATTAAAAAAAATGAATAATCTTTTCTGCAAAGAGTCCAAGGAAAGTTAAAGCAAAATGAAACCTGAAATCTCAGCATCAAGTTAAATATTAAACAATGAAAATGCAATAGTAGCTGATTGATCCTCGGTGACTCTTTTTGCCTCTTTTCACTCTTCGTCTCCTCAGAATGCCGTGCGCCACAACCTGAGTCTGCACAAGTGTTTTGTTCGTGTTGAGAATGTGAAGGGGGCCGTGTGGACTGTGGATGAAGTTGAATACCAAAAGAGGAGACCACCAAAGATGACCGGGTAAGCACCACACACATACACAGAGTCAAGTGAACACGCTGTCACATGCGCACGCACGTTTGCTTTCTTGACGCACGGTTGAGGCTGATGTGAGTGTGAGCTTATCGGTGCTGGCACTATGATTGCTTAAATGGACCTACTATTATTACCGAGAGGCCAACTCGGGAATCAAGTAAAAACAAAGTAGGGGCTGCCGGCCATTAATGTACGTACTGTTTGTGCGTGTGTGTGCGTGTGTGAGTTTTTCCCTGTTTGTCGACTCCATTAGTAAGCAGCTGTGTGAGATGCAAGACAGGAAAAAACCTTGTTAGCGCGTGTAAACAGATGTTCTTTCCAACCACCAGAGAATCCAGGGATAATTATGCACGCACACCTGCACACCAGATATCAGACACTTTCATGTGCACGTTTTTAGCATCTGTTTACAGTCTGTGGATATTTCAGTAACAAACATATTTGCGGAATCTGTTGCAACGCTTTGGGTGAGGTGACATCTTTCTCACATGTGTGTGCAATCTGTGATCCTCAACCTCCTTTTTCTCCTTGTTTGTGTGTGTGTGTGTGCTTTATTTGTAGAAGTCCCACTCTGGTGAAAAACATGATTTCAGGACTCGGCTTTGGATCCCTAAATGCCAGCTACCAGGTAAGGCTCCTTCCCCCTACCACCCCACTTCTCTCAATCTCTTTTTCTGTCTCCACCTTTCACTCTCTCTTTCACACACACACACACACACACCTAGCAGCCAGTCATAATCAAGGACACTAATATCAATTCCCTCTTATAATTAGCCAATTCCCTAACGACGTTCACACCACCTCCCCTCCTCTTCCTCCCACATTAACACACAGTCTCACCTCCCACCTCGCTTTTTCACACACGCGCCACCTTCATCACCGCGTGCGCGCCACAAGTATGCAAGCACACACCGGACCCACCTCTTCTCCTTGTTTTAGTGCAGATGTACAAATCAAAAATGCACACACACACACACATGCGCATGTGCAGTTTTGGAGATGATTTATAGCAGCAAGTAGTTGTCAATTAAGGTTACTGCATAAAATTATCGCCTGCCCTAGAAAACCCACCTCTGAGCCACTGAGAATTCCTTTTGTCTTTTTTGTCCCCTTCTTCTGGTGAGAGGGGAAGGTGGGGTAAGTATACCAAGCAGGGCCCCAACCTGTGTCTTCAAACATCTGGATTTAGGATAGCGGCCGAGGCAGCTCTCGTTAGTTCGATTCTCTCTCCTGCAGATGCGGAAGCTGCGCGGTGTGTGTTTAGATTGAGGTTGTAGCTCAGTCTCTCTTAACAACACTGCTGAGACTTTTGTGTCAACACACACGCACTTATGACAGGGACTTAAATGTAAAAGCACAGACCTTGATATGGAAAGCACTGTATGTAAGTGCCCCCTAGTGGTTTGTCGTGCTCACTGGCACTCTGTATGAAAGGGCTCTAAGAGGTACAGAAAGGAAAATCTTCCTTACATCCAATTACATATTTTAGGCAGACCTCCACGTCAGCTCGGTTTATAAAAACACTCTAATGTCATTAAAGATTAAATATATGAATAGAGATGTTTCTATTTGTCACATTTCTTCTATAACTCCACATATATACCATTTTTTTTTCTCCAAACATGATAACTTGTATATTTAAAGTGACTACACAGCTCGCTTGTTTCCAGGCGGCTCTGGCAGAAAGCAGTCTGTCCCTGCTGAACAGCCCACCCCTGGTGACCCCTCAGTCTGCGCCCAGCCTCAACATGCTGCATGTGGGCCACGATGATGTCAGCTCCACTGTGGAGCAGGTCAACAGCAATGGCAGTTGCAGCCCCACGCTCAGCCCTCAACAGTACAGGTATGTGGTGCATAAAGGCGCACGTGTAAACTCCCACCTGCAGAACATGCAGGTGCAGTCAGGCAAAACAGGATGCCCATAATACTATGTCCATATGCTAAGCGTATCGACACAGATATATTTTTGGCTGGTTTAGTGTAGAAGAGCTTTATGTAGATGCCTAAATTTTAAAATTATACATTTTTTTTATAAAGTGGTAATATTAAAGGGAACCTTGTCCCCTGGGTTTAAGTAAAAAATAGATTTTAATAAAGGTACAGGTGTCACTGGAGAGTTTAAGTTCTATTATAATTTAAGCAAATTTCCCGAGGCCTCGATCACAGAAGTAACTAATCTACTGGTTACATTTTACAGGATGCATCAGCCAGCAGACCCAAGCTTGGAAAAACACAAAATATACCATTTCCCGGTGTTAATGTGTGCAAGATTTTGTATCAGGAATATTGCAGCTCATTAAATAAAATTGTATAAATGCAACCATAAACTATCATAAACCATGGCAAGACTTCTGGAAACAGAAATCCTTGTGGCATATTTAAAGATTTGTTTTTCTTCTTTTCAGCATTACAAAAACGTAAAAAGTGTGAAAGACAGAACCTGATCATTTGTTCTTCCGCTCTCTCTTCCAGCCACCCAGTGCATGTGAAGGAAGAGCCCACTGAAGTGGTGGAGGAGGACAGCCGGCCAGTATCGCTCCTGGCTGGTGTCACACACAGCCTGCCATTGCCAAGCGATGAGCGCGACCTGGAGGAGGATCTTCCCACAGAGGAGCTGGAGTAGGACAGATCTCAGACAAGCCGGAGGGACGGGACTTTTTGAGACCAATCCCCGAGCCCTTCTCGCCTGTGTGAAGAGGAAAAAAAATACCAACAGTACACTTATGAGAAAACAGATAAGAGAGAAAAATAAGAGAATGTTCTTTTGTTTTTAAGAAAATTCAACTAAGGACGACATTGAGTAACTCCAAAAAAACAAAAAAAAACAACAGGGTTAGATGACCTTCGTTACTTTCAGACACAAAAATAAGACTGTGGAGCACTGCTTTACCTCCATGTGTTGCTTTCTCAACACTTGGCTCAGAGGTATAACACCACTTAATGCATACACACTCACACAAACACGCACACACACTCATTCACTTGTCACACCATGTCTTGTCATTCTCCCTGGAAAAATTGCCCTCTATGTAGAGAACCTCTAGAGGAGTGGACATAGACACACACACACACACACACACTCTCCCCTCCTCGGCCCACCACCCTGCATACACCCTCCTCTCTGTTGTCTCGGGCTGCCTGGCTAGCCATTTTATCTCTACGTCAGTTGAGAGGACACCTAGATGTGTGTGTTAGAAAGAACACACACATACACACACACACGCAGAGGATCATGTGTATATAGATGGGAGCGGTCATCAGGGGCTGTGCAGTATACCTCTCCTTCTTCGCCCTCTTTGAGTCCAGTCACTTGCTTTTTCCATTTCCTTTGATCCGATTAGACTAAAACTGTTGGGCTTCTCGATGAGGAGGAAGGAAGAATACTTACAAAGATTACCTCCAACAGTACTCCAACACTTCTGCAGAGCAGGCACCCGCGTCCACATCTGCGTGTGAGCGGCCCTGGTCCCTGCCCAAACTTCTGCCAGCAGCAAGACACTTAGTGAGGGACTTCTTTAAAACTCTTTGATTCTATGTGGGGGAAAAAAAAGAACACACGTCCCTGCCCCCTCCTACATCCTCTCCCATTCCACATCCCCACCCCCAGAAGACTGCAGGAATAGGACCGTTTGGTGCTGTTCTTCTTCTCTCTTCCATCTGCAGTTGGAGTGATGAGCACGGAACACGTTTGAGAAAGTGAGGAAAAAAGTGGGGAATCCGTAAGAAACGATGGAGAAAGTGTCTACCGGAATATTGTGACAAAAAAAAAATGAAACTGTTCATGATTATGGAATATAACAAGAAAAAAAAATGTGTGGTAGCTTTTTGTCATTTCCTTTTTTTTAAAAATTTGTTGTTGTTATCATTGTTTATTTTTGAGGATCAATATTTCCAAGGTGGCGTTCTGTTTTGACGTACCTTTTCTATGGATGCTGTTTATGTTTTTTGTATTGTAAGTTGTTTAGTTTACTCTGGTTGTTCACACCATTCCAAATGAGTATTGGCAAAAAACAAAAAACACACAAAAAAAAGCTCAGTATTGTCCCACTTTACCTGATCCTTTAATCCCGCCCCTTTCCCTTTCTGTCCCCAGCGTAGCAGGCAAGAAATTGGGAGATAGCACTTAAAGTTGCCGTTGTCCAGACAGATTATTTAACAGCTGAATCTTTTTTTTCTTCTTCTAATTATCTCTCACTCGCTTGTTTTTGGTTGTGTATTTAGTTGGGAAATATCCATGATGCTTTAAAACTATATATAGATATATTATTATTGCAGTCAGAGAATACCTCATCCCACAGAGGTTCTGCCTGGAACTGTGTCCAAATCGTTAAAGAAATAAGGGGGGATTCTTTCTGTGGGACACCAAATGTGGCAACTCTGCTCAGCTTCGATTCAAAGCTCTGTGGTTGTAATAGTTACTGTGTAGAAGCTAGCTGCAATTCACTGTGTGAGTTTATGTTAAAGGAATAGCACGTGAGATTTCTTTGTTTCCATTAGCAGAAAAGCATTACTGTTCTCTACAGTGCCATACCAAATTTAACATTTATTTTTAATCTATTATCTGCCTATTCCCGTTTTTATTTTTGTTACAGGTAACCAAAGAAATATGTAGAAAACCAAAAACCCTGTAGTTCATTTTTCCCTTTGTTTTTTTTTAATTCTTTTATTTAATTTTTTTTAAGAACTGGCCAAAAGTCAACAAACCAGGAGTTTGAATTCTTATTGTTGTATTCATATAACTATTGTGTTGAAAAATTATACCTGACTTACAGTGCTGACCATTCCAAAAACCAAAGTGTGTAAAGCAAACTACAATTTGGAGACAGTTAGGAATGACCCACATTACTTATGAGGCCAAAAACTAGTATTAACAAACCTCGCACAGTTCCTCAGACACACAGAAGAAAGAGAAAAGCACTTAGAGATGAAGCCCCGTCTCTCTCTCTCTCTCTCTCTCTCTCTCTCTCATACTCAGGCTCAACTGTGTTCCAAACACAATCCTGGGAGTGGCCCGACTACAGTGTGAGCAGGCCTAAAAATACAAAATAAAATAAACACTCACGAGGCATTTGAACACAACCGTTACCTTTCTGTCTGAGATTTAAAACAAAAGGTGAAATGGAAAAAAAATCTTTGAAACACCTGCTGTTATATAGGTACTTTATATTGATACTGTTGAAGTTTTAAATCTATAAGAGAAAGCTCTTTACACATAAATGTTCAGCATTCACAGGAAGAAGTTGTGTACTGTAATCTGCTTTAAAAAAAAAGTGATATCTTTGGGCAGGGAGGAGTTATTCCAAATATCTATTGATTATACAATAAAGAGGGAACAAAAAACAGCAAAAATATACCAATGTAAGAGGAAAACAACCAAGGGACGTTAAGTAATTTTAAAGATTGGTTCCTATTTTAATGTTTTGTTTTTATTATTATTATTTTGTCAAACTATCTCTTGCACTTCAGATGGGTTTTGTTATTTAACGAAAAAAAACAACACATTTCCGACGAGTTTGCGTTCACACAGGACTGTTTCCTGTTACATTAGAGACTGATTTCTTACAAAGTACAAAGTGGCAGACAGAAATCTTGAAGTGAGATTAAAAACCAAAAATAACACTACCTCCTTTTCAAAACAGTTCAACACATAGCCAACGGGAGACTGAAATCTCTTAAATATTGTTTTCTCCATTCTTCCTCAATGATGACTTAAAAAAAAAAAAAGCCAAAATTGTTTTAACGCTTACTTTAAAAGTGGCAACAACAAAAAAAAGTATTTGGTGATCTGGACTCCCTAATACATCTGCTTGAGCCCCAAAAAAATAAAAAAATAAAACATAGAGACGTTTCACTTTCCATAGATTTAAAAATGACTACCTCTCCTTAAACCACATCTGAAGCACTCTCTACGTCTCCAAATGTGCTGTAAAGTGCTCATTATCTATGAACAGTTTTCTATCAGCTGTTTCAAACTGACCATACTCCTGTACCCGATTAGCATCGAGCTATGTGAGCAGCCTCTCAACAGTGTGCTTTGACTGTACGTGTGCATATTCATGATCAGGCACAGCTCTCGGCCAATGAGAAGCTGGTCATTAATGGCTGCGTGTTGTTGCAGGGAGCTGGCTGTCAGATGTAGTGATGGGCTGAATATATTAGTGCCACACACACAGATAGACACACACATGCACACACACAGGGGTATAATAGAAGTGTAGAAACAGGGCTAGGGGTTAGTGCAAACGGAGGCTCTGACCATCCAGATATCCAAAGACCCACAACACTGCAGCACCCCCTTTCACCAAAACACTCACAGAGACACTGAGAGGACTAACACATCACTACTAGTAATATCCAAACTAAGAGGAACTGCTGCATACAGTACATAGATGATCTCTGACTTGTGCTTTAAGGTACACCTGTAAACAAAGCTGTTTTATAAAGATGTAGATTGTTCACAGGTCACCATGTAACACTTCTGTTCTTTCTCCACCTTGGCATAACATGATGTATTCTTGTATATTGATGCTTGGCTTATCTCTCCAGGGCATTCTTTCCCATTTTGTCCTTTGATTTTTCTCTGTTGGGATTTCTTTCTTTTCCTTTTTTTTTTCTTTTCCTGAACCTGTTTAGCTATTGTAAAGCTTTCAGCTCTGATTCCTATACTGTACTGCTAATGCAGAAGTATATGTATTTATCATATTAAGTGCTGCAGGTATCTTGGTTTAATAGTTTTGGTTTTTTTTCCAATGTTTTTTTTTTGGTTTGTTTGTTTTCGGTTCTTCATAAAACGTCTGGGACGCTGATTTTTTTAAAATGTATTATCTCTTTGAAAAAAAGAAAAAAATGAAAAGAACTAAAGTTAGATCAGTGGTTTAGGTAACACCTGTTTGTATATTTATCTTAGCTAGGTCTATTTTGATACTTTTTTGTCTCTGTACTGCATTTATGCATTTTTAAGGAAAGAAAAAAAACAACAAATGGAAAACAAACTAAAAAGTTTCTTCATTATGTATTGATACCTCAGAAGGACTTTTTTTTCCGCAAAGACAGGACCAAAACCTCTGAAAAGAAAAAGAGAAAGAGGAAAAAAATGTAAGAATATGTAGCCCCTCTCTTGCTTTAAAAACTGCGGAGCTCTAGAAAGGTATTGCTGTTGGTCCTTTCAGGTGCCAATATGTGTCCCTGCTCCCCTTGACCCCCTCCCTCTGACCCCTGACCCCTGTTATTCCTGTGTTGAACTCCGACCCGCAGAGCTGTCAATCATCTGCAGGTGCCGTGGGGGTGTCACTGAGTCAAACACCTGGCAGGTGGTGACCAGCCAGAAACCTCATCTCCCAGTCCCACAGAGGCAGATCAAAGACTGACACTGTTGCATTTTTGATACTCGTCCTCTTGCGCAGTCTCAATACCAAAATGTGGAATGACTCTCAGAGATGCAGCTCATCCTCTGACTACCAAAGGCATTGCAAGCAAAACATTGCTTAGTCCAAACTCTTGAACTCTAACCAAACTGTAACCAAACCAATGCCACAACTTTAACCAAACAAAGACCAAGCTACTTCCAAAACTCTCCATCGACTTCACTGATCACCTTTACTGATAGCTGTTATCTCGCATACATCCACGTAATGGTGTTGTAGGAGCAGCCCACATCCGGTTTACTGGTGACTAGCTCAAAGGACATGGGGAGATCAAATCGTAATGTGTGATTGGACAGTTCTGAGGTGTCATACGAAGGGGAAGGGACTTTCAAAGTGGAGCATTTGCCTGACGGTATTATCAAGTAGACAGCCAGAATCTGACGGAACTACCACTTCAGCTCTCCTCTGGTTAAACCTTAGGAATGTGTGTACATTTTCAGCAGTGACTCTTTGTATTGTTTCTTAGTTCAGTTTACCTGTTTACCTCTCTTTATCCTTTGTTTTTGTTTTGGGTTTTTTTTTGGTTTTTATGTTTCTTGTTATTTGAAAGTGTGACCCGAGGAAGAGGTGGGAACAGGGACTGGATGGTGGCTTTAGACAGACAGTGGAGCCCAGACCTCTGACCCTCCACCCCGGGTAGCCATGTAATGCCAGTCACTGCCCTTTCCTTCATGCTGTATAAAAACACACACATATATCTGTGTATTTGTAACCTGAATCTTCTTGTGTCTGTCCATGCAGACAATAAAAAACTGTACAGTAGGTCTAGTTGCATGTAATCTGTACTAATTATTGACAATGGCATTATAAAATGCAATAAAATACTTATTACAATGTCCTATGCTGCATCCTTGTTTCTTCTCTAGTGCTGTTGGATATGCGCAGGCTTCCACACATGCATAAATGTTTAGAGTGGAATGAAATAAAGGCTGGTGACCACTTAACAACTGCAGAACTTGGGTTATCTTAGAATATTGATGGGCTGGACAGTATGGATGATGATTTAAATCGGAAATGTTATGGGTTAGTTGAGCACCTCTTCAGTCTCTCAGGGTTTAACTAAACCAAATCATCACTGCTGAAAGGCTGATAACAGATGTTTTATAAAAACCATCCAACTATTTAAGCAAGCTAAATCTGATAGATTTATACATAAAAAGATAAAAGTCTACAGATTTGATCAGAAACTGGCCAAACTTTTTTTACTAATATTAAACTATGTAATGGAGTTTCTTCTACTGTTTACCCTGCACACGCAAACACACATTAAAGCTCTTATACTGTATATTTGCATGAAAACATTTTTTCAAAACTGATCATATCCACCTGAAATACAATCAAGAGCCTCTCATTTGAAACGAGCGCTGTGTTGCCACTTCCATATTAATCCTTTGCGATCAGCAGGTTTTATTTTAGTGTCTTTATGAAAAAAATTAATGTCTTTGTGTAGCAAAAATGCAGCCCTAGACTAATGTCACATAATCGTTAAACAATCTTAATCCCGTCCCGAGTTGGAAGCTGAACCATCCTGAAGGCCTTTAGACAGTTCAGAATGTGATACAGAGAGTGGCCACCAGGAGGAGTAAACAAACCAGACAACACAAGCTGCAACTCATAAACACAAACCCAGCAACAAACATTACTGGGGTCCATTGACACGGTCTGACCAACAGAGTGGGCCAGAGAGTGTGGAACAAACACTGAGTGAATGATCTGCACTGTGTGTGGCAGTGGGAATGTCATGAATACAGGTGGCTGAAGTCTCATTAGGGTTTATAGCATTGATGATGTATAAAAAATTGCTTTTTTTTTTTTACCTATCTGTACTTTTAGTTGCCCACCTTCTCAGTTTTTACTTCCCGCTCTTTACCCGTGTCTGTCTCCCTCACAGGTTTGCAGCATGCCCTACAGCTTCTCTTTAAACCTCAGCTCTGCATCATGGGTATGTTGCCACAGGGAGAAAAAATGGAAACTGGATGGATGTTTTTTTGTAAAGTTGAAACTTTGTTTAATCTTGTGCTTTTATTGAACTTCTGTGTTAGTCAGCTGGGAGAAAACTCACTCTTGACGCTTAAATCCCTGTGACATTTGGTTTTGGTAGAGACCCTATTCTAAGCCTATTATAGGCTGAAGGCACACATGCACAGGCATAAAAACACACTCACTGGCATGCACACATTATGAATACTAAACAGAAACTTAGTACCATATACTTGTACAAGGTGAGCCAGGGTGCAGAGCAACACACAAAGGGGTTATTCTTGGCGTGGGATGGTAGTATTTGGCACACACCTGAATCTGAACCTTGGCACACGTTTCTTAATGCTCATCTGGACAGAGTAAGCATTAGGAGGCCTGAATGTGAGCGTGCTTCGTGCATTTGTTCGACAGTCTGGAGGTGGATTCGTACTCTCATGCATCCGCCTATCTGTCCATGTGCATGAGCTTGCGATGCTAAATTAATATGCATGTTTGTGTGACTGGGTGCACGGGTGGGTGTGAAAGGACATTAGTCCCAACAGCATGGAGAGCACTGAGGTCCAGGCAGACCCTGTGAGTCACAAAATACATTTACCCGGAGCAATGCTGACATCTCTGTCTCTCCCCTGTTCACTCACTCTGTCTGTCCCTCTCCCTTCTTCCCCTCAATGTCTGTGGCTGAAGCTGTGGGCTAGGCTCCAAACAGTGTACTGACTCACTGCAAACAACACATCAGTGTATATCTGCTGCTGCATGCATCCACATGGATCTGTTTATTCAAGGCTAATGAGCTTAGACTCTTTCTCCTCTCTGTGTCTACCGTAAAAGACAACCCAAAAGGTTTTTTTCTTCGCTAAAGCCAAAGGAAAAAAGCACTGTAATATACTTTTCCTATCGCTTCAGTTACATTTACTGATGGGCCACTGTGCATTTGCCCCATTTATATTTAAAACAATAACAATGTAACAAAGAAAAGCATAGAATTAGCACCTATTATTGCATGCAGTGTGACTCGGTTAATCAATCAAAATTTGTTTTGTCAGATTTTGCTTGTAATTCCACTTCAGCCGACCCTGCAGCAGCACGTTTAAGTGAATAGTGATGATTGTGAAATGAACAGATTTGACATTTTTAAAATCTTCAGTTTTTTGTATGATCCTGTTAATAATAAACATGTGGAAATACACTGAAATAGTGTTGCTTCTCTTTGTGAAAGCCTGTTGACCCAGAGGCATGACCTCTGGTTTATGTGTGGATTGTGCAAGTTCTCCCTATGCCTGAGCTCCCTGGCTGTTGCGGTTTGCTCCCATGGTCCAACCAAATAGATGTTAGGTTAATTAGCTATTCTAAATTGGTTGTAGGTGTGGACGTTGGAGTGAATGGTAGTCTGTCTTGCTGTGTTTTCCTTGTGTATGACAGGCAATCTGCATGATGTCAGCAGGGATAGGTGGGATCAGAAATGTTATGGGTCAGTTAGGCACCTCTTCAGGCTCTCACTGATCCAAATGATATGTTACATGGCAGGAAATAATGAGCGCCGAAAAAATGCAAACAAGATGAGGACATAACACACATAACAAAACAAGCAATACAGGATAAGAGAGCAAGAAGACTTTGGTATATAATGAATCATGAAGTAAATGGTGCATAGCATATAAATTTAGTATGCAAGCAACTCAAAAATGCGCTCCTTGGACACGCTGGAGTGTTATCCTGCTTTTTAAATAACTATCCTTGAGTTGTTAGTGTCTCGCAAGTTGTTTTTTCTTTAAATCACCACAGGAACCCTCCCCTGAGAACCCATAAGTCAGATGAGAAAATGGATGAAGCTCCATGACTCCATGTGTGGCAGTGAGAGAGAGAAAGAGAGAGGGCTCCGGCCACAGAACAAAAGCATCTTTGTGAGTGATTGGAACCACATTTTTCACCCTCCCGTCTCTCTCTCTCTCTCTCTCTCATATTCACTCTCTCTTCCAGTCACCATATCATTCAGAGACACTGAAACAGTTAAGAAAAATACTCGAATATGGAGACTCATACTCCGAGCGTGCTCAGTTCCAGTTTCGCTTCTCTTTGAGCACACACACACACGCACACACACACACACACGCACACAGACACACCACAGTGATACCTCACTTTCTATGTCTCCGTCTGGGCTAACTTCCTCTCTCGATCTCGACATTTCCTCCATGTGTCCTCCCACCACATGAGATCATCTAGTGCGCTCAGAATCCCTTTGAGAAGTGGAGCAGCTCTCTCACCTTTGTCCCCCACCCTACGCACTAGCTAGCTAAACACAGCAACCTGTTCTTTCCCTGCTGGTTATCAGAGGACTGTAAAGCCTCTAAGGAAGGCATGGGGAACTCCAGGCTTCAAGGGCCGGTGTCCTGCAGGTTTTAGATGTGTCCTTGATCCAACACAGCTGATTTAAATGGCTAAATTACCTCCTCAACATGTCTTGAAGTTCTCCAGAGGCCTGGTAATGAACTAATCATTTGATTCAGGTGTGTTGACCCAGGGTGATATCTAAAACCTGCAGGACACCGGCCCTTGAGGCCTTGAGTTCCCCACCCCTGCTCTAAAGCATCAGATACCTAACCCAAACAAAGATCAGGTCAGTGTACTATAAAAAAAAAAATCTAGAAATCCATTCAGAATAGCTAAGAATGGTTTGACTGCCTTTGGACCATTTGCCCTTGGTTAAGTTTATATTATAATTTATAGCCTCCCTGTATGGAGTGCATATTTAATACCAGTTTTTGAGGTATAGCTGTGACTCAGCTGATTCAAGAAAATGAGTACTGTAAGCAGACTTTTTCAGCAGGAGAAGAAACTGAAGAAACATTTCTCCCACTGAAAATGCTACATCCAACAGATTCAGCTTTCTGGGATCAGTGAAAATTGTGATATTGTTGACTTTGTGGTTACAGTAAAGATCATATACTGTACTGTTGCATGGACAAACTAATGCATAATTTTCGACCATCATTAAAAGCAAAAGTCACATGGGAGTGTCAATCTCACGCTCATCTCTGTGAATTACTGAGTTTCTGTTTGTTGCTTGGTAACTGAAAAATAGTCCAACAAGACCATCTTTAAACCAATAAATATTTCTTTATTTATAATTTTGTTTTTGACCCGATTAAACAAATGAACAAATATGTGTCAATAACTGAGCTTTAAAAGTTGTTACAGTAACAGATTAGGTATTTCCCTTATTTCTGGTCCATCTAAAAGCAGATATCGTGAAATACTTACTCAGTTTTCAAGTAATTTAACTTTTCAATTCAATTAGATTTTATTTATATAGTGCCAAATCACAGAAACAGCTACCTTAATGTGCTTTAAATTGTAAGGTAAAGACAGAGAAAGTTTCAACACTCAGATGACCACCTGTGAGCAACCATGTGGCGACAGTGGCAAGGAAAAACTCCCGTTTAACAGGAAGAAACCTCTGGCAGAGCCAGGCTGAGTGGTGGGCAGCCATCTGCTGTGACTGCTTGGGGTGAGGGAAAAAAGACGGGACAAAAGACACTAAATTAACTTGAAGTGGTCACAGAGATATAAACAGTGCATCTACCAAATGAACCAGTTAAATCTGATTTAAAAAACTGCCTAAAGGTTTAATGACTTTGTCCCAAAATCGTCCTACCACCATATATGCTATTGCAAAATTCTCACACAGATTTAAATTTCTACTTAATGCTTTGAGTGCCTTGTCCGTTGAACGGCTTGATATTCTGTATTTCCCAGAATGTCAAACTATTCATTTGACATAAATTATAAAGCTGTTACCCTTTTGCTATTCCTCTGCACAAAATAAATGGTTTAGGAGAAAGTGTCTGCATGTGCATCAACAAAAAAAACCCTCTCTCCCATTATTGTATGCTGACTTGATGGCGCTGCTGGAGGTGTGGAATATGGAAGGGCAGTGTGAAATTCATTTGGTTAGTCCATTAGAGCCTGAACAATCCGGTGTACCTGTTCACCTCTACACAATGCTGTCATTAGAACCAGAACAAAAGCAATCAGAAGACTGACAAGGTGTGCAGCGCCTACCACACACTCTGTGACAAATATGTTTAAATAATGAAGAAAAACCTGTTAAATAAGGCTAATTAAATTAACACTCAACACCTGTGAAGCAGCATATAAATAATTGTCTAAATAAAAAAGGAAGCAACGGATATTAAAGCAGTTAGGCTGTACTGTGAAAAAAAAATAGAAGCAAGGTGATTGAGAGAATAACTTCTGTGGCTGATGACAAAAATGTCCCCGGTGCCATTGTTCAGTGCAGGAATTAGAGTAGAAGGGGAAACTGGATCTTTTAAAAACACACAAGACATTAATGGATCTGCGGGCTAATGGCAACCATTCATCCACACATCCATTTCTTAACTGCTTATCCACTTCAGGGTCACAGGGTGGGCGGGAGCCTAACCCAGGTGTCAACCACTTTCCAGGGTTTTTTGTATGTGGTTAATTTATCTGGCACTTGTGTGTGCGTGTGTTTTTTTTTTTAACCTAACTATAATTGTACTGTATGATTTTTAGCTGAAAGTTTGATATCAGATAAAAATGCAAGAATCTCCTCATTAGCACATTGTGATGCTGCAAATTACCTAAGATGAACTCTGAATTTTAATATGATGAAATTTCGGAGAGCACTTATCCCACTCTGTTAAAAATCGCCTGCGGTAGATGACGAAGTTATGCATGTAAAGCTACAGGGAGGGCAACCACTCAAAATGTGTTGATAGGAATTAGCTCACAGAGACTTTGAAATGCTGATATCAGTACTTTTTTTAAAGTCATCCATTAGCAACATTTATAAATGAACAGCCTCTCTAATATTTTATTTTTCAATTATGTGTAAAAAGGTATTTTGACTATTAACTGGTCTGAACTTAAATTACAACAGGGGTGGGGGATTTATGTAGCATAAAGTACAATAAAGGACAATCAACCTAAGAATAAAAAGCACGTGCAGTCCCACCCTGGTCACCCTAATGTTAATTCAACAAGACTCATTTCTTGTTGGAGTATTGTAATTTTTTTATCAGTTCTTTTGATGCCAAAACGTACTTAGTATACTTTTCAAGATAACTGTTTACCAACCTTCATTTGAAAACTGAAAATGGGATTTTTAAAAGCTATCAAACCCAGTCACAGCATTGGTTAGTTAGCACTGTAAATCATCATTATCTCTGCAATTCAGGCATCGCGTACACTAACAACAATAAACATAACAGAGGTATCATACATTTATGGTTTAATCTCAAACTGTTTCAGCATCACCATCACTGAAGTCATCTATGAGTGTGTTTATATGACTATGAAGTGTAACATTCTGATATGTTGATTCACGCTGGCATGCATTTATTTCATAAAAAAATGTCTGTCTTATTCAGTATTTCTACTTAATACTAATGTTGATAAACTACTTTCAAAAGAGCCGGTATTTAGAGTCAGTTTTAATAATAGCACTTGTTGTTATCAGTGTAGCAGATTTGAAAAACAAGTGGCTGATGTCAGTGGTATGTACAGTAAGTACAAGGCAGGAATGTGAACCGCACGATTTCTTGTTATAACTCTTTAGTCCACACTTCACACTGTGAACATGAATCACTGAGTGTCTAACTTGGCCTTAAAAGACTCTGAGAGCGCCGGAATGAATGATGAAAATCCCCAAAGTGACTAACAGCAGGACAGAAACTAAAAACTGTAAAAACTGTTTGTTTCTTGCAAGGAAAAACAAAGGTTTAGTCAGATTGTGTCAAAGCGCTATACATGAACTCGGCATCTTACCAAACACTGGTAATTAAAAAACGCAATAAGTTACTATCGTTGCTAAATTATATTTTTGTTTTTAAAACAGCAGCTAATGAATATTTTCCTGCATATACGGGACTTTTATTGACTTTTATTAAGACTACAAAACAACAGTGACTCCACAGGAAACTAGAGAATGTCATACAGTGGCCTGTTTTATGTTTGATACATTAAAATGTTATAGAGACAATAAAGTAACTGTAAACATACTGCATTGTTCAAGTGTTTTTGAGCATAAATGTTAACTGCATTGCTGCAATTTGGCAAAAACGGTTATCTTTACAGACTATTATTAGTGCCAAAACATATTTCTGGGCTCATAATTCCTGATGAAAGCTTGCCTTAGTTAGTCCTGCGTCTGGTTCGGGTTTTGGGGGTAATTATATGACAGTACAGCTCAGCCCAACTACTTTCTAGCCTGGAGGAAGCACAATCACTGCTGACTGTAGTTTCCTGTCCAACAGCAGGAGCAGAAGTCTGAGTCAAGTAGGATATAGAAGGAGTCAGGAGGCGAAACGGGTTGCACGGAACGGGTACTCAATTTAAGATTGTAAATACGTTTGGTAAGGTGGTGCAGAAACGCAGTAGAAAGCGAGGAAACCTGCAGCGCAGACAAAGAGATTTCAGCCTTGCAGCGTAAACCTCCCAACATCTGGTTGGGAGGACGGGGCGAGCAGGAGTGAGAAAGTTTAGAGGCGGAGAGAGAATTATCTCCGCTGGCGAAAATGCTCTGAATTTGGAGTTTAGTTTACCTGCATGAGCCATAGAGAGACTAGGTGGTCGTGTGAAGTGACAAGAGTTTGGGGGGGAGATTGGATTGGAAAGGTCTCAGAGGGCTTGAAGTCCACCTGGAGCGACCAGAAAATGAATTAGTTCAAAGGCCCGGTTGCAAAGAGTTCCAGCCAGAAAGAAGGTAAGAAGTTGTTTCCTGCGGTGTTATTGTTGTCAAAGTAAGTTGCATTTAGATTTTTCAGCCGCACTAACGCAGGCAGAGAAATTATCCTCACGCTGGAGCGGAGCTTGGTCTGAGCATGCAGAGACTCGTGTCGAGAAAGCGGAGGGCAGATATGCAGTGAAGATAAACAGATCACGGCCGTTATTAGCTTTCACTCATATTTGCGTTTATGTTCAATGTTTCAGTCTGAATTTATTATGAAAAATGACACTTTATCATTATTATTATAAAAAGCTCGCTACAAGTATACATGTTTCAGCAAGCTCTTGGTGCGCTGCAGTGACCTATCTCTTTTCCCGAAACTTCTTCAAACTTTGTAGCCATGCCGTTTAAAACATTGAAAAACTCACCCGTGGGGGTGGGTGGTTGATGGTGAAGCTTACCAAACTCTGCTTCTTCGAACTTTTTTTTTTCGCTCTAAAACTTGGCAAAGGTGGTCAAAACTTTTTGGGAGGCAGCGAGTGCGGAGCGAACGAGCTACGGGAGCGCGCAAACAGCTGCCCAGCTGAGTTACTTTGGCAGGAAAAGCGCGTGCCAAAGCTGGCACGTGAGGTATACGCTGAACTTCCCGATAATGATTTATAAAACTTGCTCCGACGGTCTCCTCTTATTGGCTGGTCGAGGGCTCTCAAAAACACGTATTTTACTTTAAACAAGGAGCAAGTGTAAGCAGTAAGTGCGGCGTTATTGGTTTCCAAGATTTGTATACATGTAGTATGATAATTTGCATTTGTAAAATACAAATAATGTCTGTTTTCATGAAGAAGTTATTTGACTTATACGACTTTTTTTGTTCGTGACCTTTTCCTGTCTCTCTACCTCACGTTGCAGTGTTGAAGTGGCTTACAGTGTTATATATAAATAAATACTTGTTACTGTCAAAGCATACTTTGAAGACGTTATTTAAAGCAGGCTGTTATTAGACGTTTCCTTTGTGAACACACGCTGCTTCCTGTGGTGAGGATCCTGCCAAAAGGCGCTGATGGTGGTTCAGCAGTACCTGTAGTCTGTTAGCTTCTTGCTCATATCAAAAAGACAACGAGAAATCTTCCATATGACTCATCTCTATGAAATTCTTTTTTGCGCTATCTCGTCTCCCTGCTTCAGGCTCAGTCACCTCCTCCCTAAAGAGCCAGGCCTACGCCCATGGATGAGGAGAGGAGTGCCGCTGCCATTTCGCGAGAGCCACCTGATGATGGAGACCCCGGTTTGCCAGCTCCGCAACCAAGTTCGCAAACAAGCTCAAACGCAGAGAATGAAAACAGCTGTCCGAGCCCACAGCCCTGCCCTGGTGATGGTAAGAAAGAGGTTGTTGGGAAAAAAACAAAAGAGAAAAAAAGAAACACAAACATACCCCATGCGTGCCACGAATGGCCCACTGTTTACAATAACCAGTGTTAAGTCTTTCTTGTCATTTTTGTGGAGGTGCTGTTTGAAAGTAGTGAACAGGCGAGTTAGTTATTAAAGAGATTAGCCATTTGGTATGAACAAAAAATGGAGCAGCAGGATTATTGGAGAGAGTGAAGACCTCACCATTTACTTTCATGCATGTGAAGCTTGTTATGTTAGTAGGTCATCCAGAGTGTGTTTGACTGTACAGTAGAGCTATTGTAATACAGTTTTCTGAAAACAAAATTAGAATGGATTTATTCACCCCAGCGAAAGTGTAATATAGGTTGATGTGAGTTCTCTAAAGTGGAAAAGTCTTGAGTCACTGTGGTGTTTAAAAGTTTGAGACTGAGTAATTAATAATCTCTAATGGTAGACTCAGGAGGGGGCTACACTGTAGGAACTCACACTTTATCCCAGGAAAACCACTGTGTGTTTTTGCTGGATGTTACTGAGATTTATAAGGTCAAAAGCCTTCTTAATGACACAACTGTTGGGTAGTCGGGTAATTTCTGAGACTGGTCCGTGTAGGGGCCGTGCTCTTGGGTGATCTGAGTGGTCAGGACTGATTCAGCGTTATGGAACACTTAAATGGCACAATTAGGCTCCTGGGAATTTGGGAATGAACCTGTGACCCTTTGGCTTTGACAGATTGGTCATGCTCAGAGGTAACTGACACAGAGGCGGGGAGAGGAAGATGTGGACTCAGCTTCGGGCTGTTTTCATGTGAATGACTCATGCAGAATGAGCCAGAATTACTTCAGTCTCCTCAAGCTTCAATGGGAAAACAACAGCACTGAGTGTACGTAGATCAGAGCGCAGGTTCTATGGGGTAATTAGGGTAGGTGTGGTTAACAGTTAGGGTAGTGTGCAGAGATTTAAGTGCCTTGTGGCCATGGGAACCAGCCACAAAAATGCTTAATAGTTGATGAAAATGTTTTATTTCCTTTTATTTTTTCTGTCTATTTTTTGTAATACAAGTCCAGACACAACTCTTATCATTACTGTGTTTAACATCAACACACACATCTCCGTTCAATGCTACATTGTGGTTAACCATGACTATAAGTACAGCATCATTTTTAATGATAACTCTTGGAGAGTTTGAGAGTTATTAAATTGAAGGTTTGTGCCCAAACACGTTCTCCTGGCTGTGCTGACTTTACCTCTGTTTGCTCATCAGGAAGCCAACACAAAGTGTAAATGATCCTTCTTCTGCTAAAGTTAAGCTTCTTTTGGCTGTCTGGTCTGTGTGTTTGAGCAGGTTTAAGTTATGTAGGTTCAGGCTACCGCTGAGAGCAACAAGGTCCTCCTTTTAGCTCTGTTGGACCTCTACCTATCCCTTTGCATCAAGAGTGGGCTGCTTTGCAACACCACAACAGAAACATGGCGCGGTTGCACACATGCGCTGTATCCTTGAGCCTTTCTAGACATTACTCAACGGAGTTGCATGCGAGAAAGTAAATGTCTGAAGCGCATGATTGGACATCAAACCGTTTTTAACCTTCCAGCATTCCATTTCAAAGACCGTGGGAATTTACAGTGAGCGAGTAGATGTCCCGTGACCTGTCCGCTGGATGCTCTTTTAAGAAAGCTCCCTTGACTAAACAAAACAGAGAATTTCCAGAAGTAAGATTGTCTCATGCAGCCAATCTTCTATTGTATGTTGCATGCAGGAGTAGACAATTCAGACAATCTCCTAACACGATTCCCCAATTTTCCAGAGATCGTGTGCAAAATCAGCCATGTATATTTTTAATTTAGGCTTCGAAGAAAGTTTTGACCACTGGTCCATAATTAGGATGAGGGTAACAGCTTCTAGGATGGCATCCTCTGTTCCAGTGAAAAGTACTTAACCAGCATAACTGATGATGTGAGTTTTAGTCTCTTTACCTTTTTTTTTTTTGCCTGTCCCATTTGGTTCTTTAGCCGTCAGAATTGTTGTCTGAAGTCCAACAAAGATACCCAACGGTATCTTTGTCTCTTTACCTGCTCCTTACTAGCCTAAAATTGTACTGAATTAACTGCTTTGCATGTTTTTCACAGATGCATCAGTATCAGATGTGTTTTTTGGCGATGTTTTTTGCTGCTTTAGCTAGGTAGGAAGCTAGCTTTGAGAGATGGCACCCCCATTCTCATTGTTGTCTTCTGAGCACCGATTAGCATTGATTCAAAGGTACTGCGCTGCATTCATTTCTGAACGCTTTTACCAGGTTATGCAGATAAGACCCTTCACAGTTAAAAAAAAAAGAAGCAATAATTAAATTGAGAACAATTGATGTTTTGCCACAATATTTTTTGTATATCGTAGGTTAGATGATCCAATATGGTGTAATATGATCCTGTCTGGGATTGTTTTTCTTTATCTTCAAACTTGATCAGATTATTATTTGTTGATTATGATCATAAACTAAAGCTTAGCATTATTATTAGTCATTACAGTGGTCATGGTTGTCTGCCAGGACACTTCAGTCTATATGACTTAAATCTATACCTGTAACTGTTACAACTAAAAGCACACACTGTTTTATCTTCCTTTTTCACTAATGGGAGCCATAATTTACAAAATGAACATCATGCTGAATCGAATAAGACATAAGGCTGATACCATAAATTGATTTTCTACTCTATTCTGATTTTTTACTGAGTTTCTGCTCGGTATTAGGGTAATTATTCCCCCATAGGTTTTTGTAGAGTAAGCAGTCTTTTTGGGAACAGAGAAGTTGCCCCCTGCTGGCTATAAGAAGAAAGGTGGTTTAAGGCACTTTGTTAATTTTTAACCAGAAGTTATGTCCATCTTTTAGATACTCTAAGACTCTGAAGCCAGCCAAGCACAGTGTGCTGGAAAAGTTCAGAGAAAGATTTAGCACTCCAGTCTTCCCATATTAAAATAGTCCAATTTTCTGAAGCTGAATGAAGATCTGCTCAGTCATCACTTGTCCATAAACTTGCATTATGTGCGTGTTAAAAGACATGTTCTTCTTCTTGCTCTGAGTATGGCTCTTTCTCAGGCATGAAGATGCAGTGAAGGAGCCTTTTCTTACCACATCTGAGGCTTTCTAACCACTAGGAGTTCTTGCACTCTATTTTTTCTTCCTTTCTTCTGTAATCTTTACCCGATTCTCTGCCATTGTTTTCTTGGTTCTTTCTCTTTGTTCCCTGCCTGCATGACGGATAAACTGCACCCTTTTTTATAGTGAAATTACAATTTTAACAAATGTTATTTGAGATTTCAAATAGCTATCAGCGTCTTAAGATGCTGGAATTTACAGTTTAAGATCACTTCCATTGTTTTGCCAGCATTAATGGAAACAGTGAAAAGCAATTTCAATCAGCTGTAGTTAGTTAATGTTTTACATTGTGACCAAGCAAAATGAAAATCTGATCTGATCTCTGTGAGACAGACTTTAAGCTCACAAGGTTGGTGAATGGGTATAGAGAAAAACAAATTGTGTTTTTTATGTTGAAAAGCAAAATAAGAAAACGCCAGTGCTTAACTTATTGTGTCATTCCCATATAAACAGCAGAATATCATAGTTCTAACCTCATTCTGTTCTGGCAACTGCTTTGAATTTTGACCTTCAGGATTTCAAAGTGTGAGGCACTTCTTATGTCAGCCTGTGAGTTGTCATACAGTTTGCTGTCATCATCTCTCTCGGCATATAACTACAGTGCTTAGTCCAATGCTTATAAATGCAACAATAAATTTGAATACCTTTTAAAAAGGTCCATGAGGCTATATTACAGCAAACAGATTAGATTTTTACTAAAATGATTTACTGTTTCTTTTTCTGTATTTTATTTTTTTTTTAGTTTGTTAGGTAACACGATTGATAAAATTCTAATTTAACTGAATGTTTACTCTGGATCAACATCCAGCAAGTGGCTACCTTTGCATAAAGACAGGAACAGGAGTCTAACAGCTAGCCTGACTCTGTCCAGACATGACAAGCGTGCAGTCCCAGCAATTTGCAAATGAACTGAAGACTGAAGTATTAAATCGTGCCTGTTGTTGACTGTTGCTACACGTAATAACAAGCCACTGTTTCATTTATTAATTTATTTCTTGGGGGGTGGGGTGCGTGCAGATACAACTTTTGTCAACATCTGCACATCAAAAAAGCTTGATGAAAGCAAGCAAGCATCCACCTTCTACATCCTATGCCTCTTCAGCCTTTGTGTGGTCAGCCTGGTGCTCTCTTCTGTAAAATGCACCTTCTGTGTCACAGTCTAACCTGTTTCTACCTATTATTTCATCTCTCTCTGTCTCATACACTAACTCATTCTCTTTGCCCGCGTGTGTAGATGCTGCTATTTTCCTGCTTGTCCTTTTTTAGTCCTTGAGGTTTGTTGAGGCTTGTGTCTAATTTGGTTTCTCACAGAGATTGAAATAAACTCAGAGCAGTTTGAGGCATTTTTATGGCGTTTTTGACCAACGAAAATGAGCGTGCTTTATTTTACTTTACTACCTCACAAACATTTGAGAATCGCTCATTGCTGCTGCTCTGGTGGCCTGCGCTCTTTCTCTTTCTCACACTAATGATTTGCTATAGCACTTTCTTTAATCGTAATCATTCCTGTCGTACAGATAATGCCATCGTGGTATGATATCACAAATTACATATTTGAACAGGGGCCTTTTAATTATATGCTTTTTATTAGAGTGTTTGAGTAGTTTTTAGCTTCTATAGTTTCTGGTGTAAAGTTGTGGAAGAGCTGGTCCCATAGAGTGCCCACAAAAATGCAGCTCCTTTGACTGCAAATATATATATAAATATATATAAATATAATATAGAAGTGTGGCTGAAAGTCATTCTTCTGTTAACTTGATTTAGTACTTGAGTAAACATTTTCCTGATGAGTTTATGTTGTCAGTCCAAAGTTTTAAGTCTTCTGTAATAGATTATGATGCTTGTTTTGTAAATAATGGTCCTATTTATAGTTAAATAGATATTAAAGCAGTTAATGCTTGAAGTCAGGTCTCCTCCGTGATTGAAGTCACTACCACACAGTGAGCATACAGTGTCCTCAGTTATCACCATTCCTCTCTCAGGTCTTTTCACATTTCTCTATTTGCCTCCATCATGAACTCTCTGCTGAAGGATGCCTCACTTGTTAAAATGCATCTGGAGGAGAGATGAGTTGTCATACGACTGATAATCAAGGATACACAGGTACATTCTTTGTGTGTTATTACCCATTACCCAAGAAAGAGTCATGGGTAAAAACACATGACCCCTGCTTACACGTGACAAATTTTCTTTCTATCTTTATTTAAGGCGATTGGCTTCGTAGCTTTCTTACCTTCTATGTTTTTTTGTGTGTTAGTTTAAAAAAATCATATTGTAGTAAGTTGTCACATTGCACAGTGGTGTGAACTAAAAGTAGGCTTAAATTTTAAAAGTTCTCATGAAGACTGTTATGCTTGTATGGCATCTGGGATCATAAAATGTCGAAGTAGTTGGGCTGTAACAAAGCAATTTCTAATGCAGCTGTGCCAGACGTCATATTTAATGACATCACTTTGAAATGACAGCTCCAAAGCAGGGATTTTGTTGGATTTTATAAAATGCCTGTTGTCTCAACTCCCCTCTCCTCGTGTTTCTCCCTCTCCCCCTCCACTTGGACCTCTACTAAGATGATGCAGATTTTTGCCAATTCTGATTTTCTTTCCTATGAACTTTTACCTGTCAACACATACAAACAAAAATAGAATTTTCTTCAATGCAAAATATTGTTTTCATAATAAAAGAAATGATGAAACTTTGCAATTTCCCCCAAATTGTGGTAAGTTACAGCTGCAGTAAGTCTCACTTGGAACAGCTGAAGTAGAAATAACTAACTGAAAATTAGCTGCTATACACCAATCCTGATTTATATAACAAAACAAATGTCAGTTACTCCCATCATTTTCCAGTGTGTTCATAAGTTTGGTCAAAGGACCAAAGTAGTTACAAGGAAAATGTAACTACTTTGGTCCTTTGCTCATACCGAGGCTGCTGGCTTAAGGCTAGCTCTGAGATCTGGATAGCTTTAGCTGATCAGCGGGGTGAAAGTAGTTTAAATGTCTGGTTAAGATTTTTGTTTCAAACATTTCCACGATGGTCCCCCAACAGTCCCCAACATTTTTTAATTGGCAAACTTTGAGTCTTCACTTACAGTGAGGAGTTTCCATGCTAACAACATGTTAGCGTATGCCTGTAATTGTCTGTGCGACTGTTTGCTCATGCTGCCGCATCTGAGTTGACCGGTAACCCACTCATAATCTGACGTGAAGCTGACAGGGTGGTCACCATTCAAGGCTCATAACGCTCAAAATCATCCAGTTTCAATATCTGGCTGATCAGTCAGTACCTCTGTAATAAATACAGTTACAGTAAATATATGAAAGCAATAAGAGGAAAGTGTTACTGTACACTATTATAAAGACCTAAAAACTAAAAAAATCAGAATAAAAACTGTTTTAAACAATGTTTTTCTAATGTCAAATCTTAGTGAATTTTGGATACATTACTCTGTTCATGATACTAAGACTGAAGCACAGTGTCCTTGTTTTACATCAGGTGTGTTTACATTTTAATATAAATAGAGTTCTGTTAGCTGCTTTGCTAACAGACACAGCCGTGTAGCATCTGTTAGCAAAGAGCCAGTATTTTCCCACGAACCAGAAGAATCCCACAGACAGAGTGGCACAATTAAATTCCCCTTAAGCCCGTTCAGCAGCAGACATTTTTTGTCTTTAATGAGCTTACACTACTCCATTCTCTCACAGCAAGCATAATCTCTGATTTTCGACTTATTCCGATGCAGCACTCTGTGAGTGTATGCTTATGTCAGTGTCAGTTTCTTGGTGTGGGATTTTCCCATTGGCTAGGATTGCAGTTTAAACATTGCTTCTTCTTTCCTTTTAATTTGTGTGTGTGTGTGTGTGTGTGTGTGTGTGTGTGTGTGTGTATTTACTGAGGGAGAGTGATTAAGACTACAACAATTCACCTATACTGTAGATCTGTGTTCTTGTCTTTGTATTTTACTCCATCTTGGTCAGCACCCCACTGATAGTGTGTGCGTGTGTTTTCAATCAGTTCCTGTCATTACTGCTGGTCAGATAACTGCTCGGCTGCTCTTCGGCGCGTCTTCTTCTTTGCTATTTTCTCTGCTAGTGGGCCTGAATGAAGTGTTTTAAAATGCTGTATGAACACAGGAACACAACTGCAACACTCATTTGTGTCAGTGTTGTCACAAAATATTAAAAAGGTTGTAGTTTACAAATGTATTTTTTGATTTATAAACACAAAATATTTCACAACATCCAAATAATATTTCTATAAAAGAAGGAAAATTTGTGCAAAAAATAGTGAAAAAAGTCACATGGTGGGGATATTTTGACTTTATCAAACAGCTTTAGTTTTTAGAGTTTTAGCTGTCATCACACAGTGGAGGTTTTGCTTTATTTCAGCACACGTTGGTTTCTTTCTGTCAGTAAATGTACAAAAGTTTAAATAAAGCTTTCACAGAAAGTTTTTGCATCCATTTAAGACTTCAGTATTTCATGCTGCACACTCATCCTAAACTTGACTCTTTTTATTTATTTTCTGAGTTGCACTTACAGTACTTTATTATGAGAAAACATTTTGAATATTTAAATCATGTACTAAAACTAAGAGACTAACTTATACCATTCACACAATTTTAAGACCCTTGACCTATACTTATTGCACCTTTGGTAGCTATTACAGCCTTGAGTCTTCTTTGGCATTATCCATTAAGCTTGCTGCTACTTCTTTTTTTTCAAGGCTCCTTAATGTTTAGATGGGGAAAGCTTGCCCACACCCTTTTTTAGGTCTCTTCTTAGATACTCTACTGTGGCCTGGTTAGGACTCTGAAAAAGACTAGGCCTTTTGCAGAGAATATGTTTTCTAGTAGCATGCTTCAGGTCTTTCTCTTGTTCAAAAGTAGCTTTTGCCTCAGTCTGATACAAAGTAAGATAACCTTCGTTGCATTGTAGAGAGTTGTTACATAAGGTATGAAAGATTTCCTGTATCTGCCCCTGTGGGAATGGAGCTGCTAGAGAAATAGTTCTGCTACTGGAGTCATGACCACACTTGAAAAGGTTTTCAACTCAGGATTTTTTCTCTATCTATATTAACCTCCCAGTTCCTGATACTGCAATCACCACATTTTACTGTGCAGATGGTATTAATGAAGTGATGCCAAGTATCTGTTTTGTGGCATGGTTTAATTTGTGTCTCATCAGACCAGAGTTCTTGGTCTAAATGTGGTTAAAATGTCAAACTCCCAGCATGCTGTCATGTGCCTGCTAGTGAGTAACCGCTTCTGTCGGGCCTTTGCTGTTGGAGTACTGCGCCGTGTTCTTCTCTAAGGTTCTGCCAACTCCAGAAAAAGACCACAGTGTTTGTTTGAGCCTTCCTTACCAAGGCTGCCCATCCCCAGTAACTCACTTTGGTCAGATTATAGAAGACTGTTAAACTCATCCTGTTGGTGGTTCTCATTTTTTAACCTCATGGCTTGGTTTTCACTCTGACACACCATCAACAGTGAGACCTAATACTCATAGCTGTGTGTGTGTGTGTGTGTGTGTGTGTGTGTGTGTGTAGATTATTTTAATTAAGCACTGGATTCAAGTCACGTTGTAGAAGCATCTCAAAGACAATTGATTATGGTAGGACACACCAGGTGTTTATCAACGATTTCGGTCTTTTGCTGCAAATGAATTAACAAAACATTTCAAATTTGTTCTTGTTTTGTCTTTGTGGGTTTACATGGATGAATAAATGAATGTAATCCATTTTAAAAAGGCATCTGAAATATAGCATAACATGGAAACCTTGAAAGTGTCTGAAAACATTGCAGGCACACTGTCTTTGCCACAGGGATGTATAAACCTAAGAGACCTCCTTTTGCATACACATTAGACATTTGCGTTTTTAAAGATGTCATAGTGGAGCTTTAGAAATGGTGTTGAGATAGTTTGAAAGGAAGCAGGTAAACTCAGCTCAGCCCTCTGTTCTCTAGAAACCAACACACTCCATCCCCAGGAGGAACAGCAGGAAATGCTTCCCTTCAGGTAATTCAGGATATGTCACATCATTTTCAAGTTCATGTAAATAGTGTCTGTGTGTGTTGTGTTTATGCTAATCATTAACCTATGGGATCCATATGTTTTTGGTTTAATGGTTAACTGTTTATTTACAAGGAGGCTAAAATTCCTCTGAATCGCCCCTTCAGGGCCACCGACACGTGTACATATACCAAACTACAAACCCACATGAACTTGCAAATACAGAAATATACACAGGTATACAGTCAAGCTTTCACAAACAAATACCCACAAGTGTAAACACATAGTCGTATCTCCTCACCGGCTCTTGATTGGTCTGGTCTGATTTTAATTAGAGGCTCATCTTTCACGGTTCTCAGAACTGGCTCTGAGGTCCAGCGGTTAGGTGTTTTGATCCTGATGCCAACACAAAATTGGTTGATGGCCTGCTTGGATGGCACTAAGGGTTTGTGGGAATGTGTTTCAATCCAACAATCGTGGGTTCGAACATTTACAAAGGGAACGCTTTGACTAGCTAAGTCAAAAGTCCCATACACTTTTAACCCTTGCTACCCCACAGTCAAAAAACAAAGACAAACTGTAGTGAAGGATTCAAGAGTACATAAGATCATATGATCAAACAGCTACCAGTGTTACTTACCGTTTGGGGTGCTCTCTTTTTCTGACGCGCCCCGCTTCAGAAACTGCAAAGAGTTCAAACCCGATATTGTTTTAAAGTCGATCATTAACAATAACGATTGGAATTTATTTTGATAAAAGTTAGCACGACAGCATCAGCAAACTCTTTCAAAAAATTATATTTACTAACCATAGTTTCATATTCACACTGTTTGTGTGTGCCCTATCTGTAACTCACAAATGGAGCCTATCCCACTTTTATTGTTTTTTTTTAAAGCCATTATGGGGTTTTTTCCAACAGTGTCTGCGGTATTCTGTAGACTTTTGCTGCAAAGTTGTTTTGGCTTTAGCAAATTCTTACTGGATTCTTACTGGGGACACAAAAAAGACTGACTTTTAGTTTTCAGAAGGGTTTTTTTCTGTGCTTTGTGTGACTGTGGTAATTGGCCCCAAAAGCAATTTCCAAAGAATGAGAAAAAACGAGAAACACAATGACTTGAACTGATAAATGCCATTTTTTAAAAATAAACTATAATACTGATCTCAATATTTTTAAAAACTTGCCAGCTGTCTAAAGTTAGCAGAGTCAGTTGTTGCCTACCAGCATGTGGTGTCTTATTATTTTTTTACAATCCATTCTCAAACATTTTATAAAATTGATACCAGTTGTGTAGAACAATAGATGATTATATGTTACTGGCAATTTTAAGTGATAGCGTTATCATTGATTATAGGAATATAAAACACAATGTTCAGTGACTTTATGATTAGCCTCCTGAAGTTACACATACTGTTTTTTATTGCTTCTACTTTACTATATATTAAGTTTTAGTACTGAGTGTTATTTAAGGTATTTGATAAATATATAAAGGTGGGTTAATGCATGCATAGTACATAGACATGTACTGCTTGCCAGTGATACATGTCGACTACAACACACAGTTACCTCTAAATCAGACATTTGGTGTCAGGACAGCTGTTCTAACTAGTGGTTTTCATATCTGAGCAGACTGATTGAGTCTAATGGATAAAATATGGATCTTAGAAAAATCGCTTCCACATGCCAGAGATAAAAGTATGTGTGATGAGAGTGAGTGCGAGATGCAGGAAGGTATTATTGGAGTGTACGGTAAGTGTTTTATGTGTGTTTGTAAGTTCTATGGGTGTGAGTTTTGTGTACCGCTATCAAATAGAAGAGAAAAGCAGGAAGTATTTCCCGTCTCCTCAGCTCCTGTTCACAAGGTCTCCCACACAAAAATACCCACACATACAAAACGCCCTTGAGAGAAACAAATATATACATATGCACAGGTATAGAAACACACACAAACCTTTGCAAGCAAATCACCCAAGGCTTAAAACACTAGGCCTTTTCATCAAGGTTAGCTCAAGTAACATATTTTCATGCTGCATGCTAAAGAGCCCAATGGCCTCAGGGCAAAGCGTCTAAAAACTACATAGGAATGGCGCGAGGAACACAACAAAGAGCCCAAACACTGACGTTCCCCAGATCCCAGTCTCATCAACATCCACGGGTTGGAGAACAGGCCGCTGAGGCCACACCCCACAACCCACAGGATCCAAAGGATCTGCTGCCAATGTCCTGAAAGTGCCAGACACCACAGGACATTTCATGGTTTTAAAGTTGTGGCTGATCAATAGGTTTGCCATTGCAACATTTCCAAAAGACTAATCACCAACAGATCAATGTAAAAAAAAGAAAAAAAGAAAAGAAATTCTAACATAAAATAAATCATAATACTTTTGACGGCCTCTTTTTCTGTGTGTGTATACTATGTGGACTTAGTTTTATTTTTGTCAGATGTGACAGACATAGCAGTGCTCACAGTGATCGAGCTATATAGATGTCTGTAGTTAATATTACAATTCATATATTTCAAAGTTTAGTAGTTTTTAAAATTTTTAAAAAGTATTTAAGAAAAATAACAATCTGATATTTTATCTGACCGACAATGCAGAACCCCAAAATCTGTGTTAACAGTAATAAATAACAGGACTGAAAGACAAATTCGAGTGTGTGAGATGTTTGACCTTAAGATTGTCATTAAAATGCAATTATAACTCTACAACATTTTTTCAAATGAATAAACATATTTATTCAAGTTGTGAAATCCCATCATGTTGTTTTCATATGTTTATTAGTAAGGTGGAACAGCTAACAGTATCGTAGCATAGACCTAATTTTAATCATGCATGTTACTAGAAGTGACATCTTAAGAAATGCAAATGTCACTGCTTCTTAGTTCAGTAATTACATTTACTCTGTCATGTGCGCTGATTTGTATTTTGATTTTTTTTCATTTAGCTAAATCAGCCAATGATTTGCTTGCTGCTGTTTCTGACTTCACCTTGATAATATCTTCTCTCCTTCTCGTCTTACTGCACAGCTACCTATCTCATGTCCATCTATGTATACTCTAAAAAATTACACAGCTCTTGCTAAAAATTATTTTTTTGTTTGTTTAGGTTGTCTTACTTGTTTTGTATAATTACTCTCAGTTTGCTTAAAGCCTGTGGCTTGCTTATTTATTTGAACATTACATTTATACGGTCTTTACTGGACAGACTGTATAAAATTTCAGCCATAAAAATGGGAATGGATCTATAGAATTATGCCAGAAATGCACAGGAATGTATCTGCGTCAAAAGGGAATGTGAACCCGAGAGGCTGGGGACAGGAAAGAGAGGACAGATAGAGGAGTGAGGGAGAGTGGATAGAGTAAATAAACAGAGCCGGGAAGTGTTGAGTCCATGCACAGGACGTGGTTTGGTTTGTATGTGTGTACGTGTATGTGTGTGTTTATCAAGCCCAGCTGGCTCCCATTTGCCCAGGAATGAGTCTTCACCTCTCAGAGGCCTGCCTTGCTTTGAAGGCCTCTGTGTTTTGTGTGTGTGTGGCGTGCATATGAGTGCATGTGTGTGTTTGTATAATAACAGCTTCATTAGAGGACTGCATGGTACCTTTGAACACATAAAACACCCAGACATGTATTTACTGCATATATATTGTGTGCATGCGCTCTTATGTGTTCAACAGACACTGGCTTGCAAAAAGAGACATGCACGCACATATAGACCCACAAAGATTTCAGGTTTCACAAGCATACACATGGACCCCTAAACAGTCACAAGGGTTTGGATTTAACTACTTCCAGATGCAAGTTTAGGACAGAGAGAGCACACACCAACACATAGACAAAATCTTTTGCTTTGTTGAAGTCAGCAGAACTACTCTGTTAAAATTAATTAGGTGCTGGTGGATGGGAAATGACAACAGAGTAGGCAAGTTTACCACAAGTGGGGAAACAGCTTGCTGGTTATTTTTGATAATAGGAAGCAAAACTGGGAATCTGTTCAAGCATAAACATTCATACATTCATAAAAGTCCACCCAGCTACTCAGCTCATAACATACAGTAAATATAAAACACTGAGATCTGTTTTTAGATGTTTTCTTTAACTTGTTCGTGTGTGTGTCTGTGTACCTGTGTGTTTTGCAGATGTGGCCCACACCTACACTGAGCCCCTCATATTGAGGTTAAATGGCACCCCGGAACGGTTGCTAAGCGATGATGGCGACAACTGCAGCTCCGGCACCAGCCATTCAGATGTGGCGCTTACAGCACCTTACAAGAGTATCACATGTGAGTAAAGCACCCTCACTCACAAACACACATGCATACACATTCACACATCGGGACACACTCGCACATTCGAGAGACCAGTGAGATTTTTTTTCCATTACTGATCACTGGTTTGATGAGTCACATTGTCCTGACCTTTAACAAACACATTTGCACACCCTCAAGAAATAGGTCAGGTAATCATACACGCAGACAGAAATATCTACATCCACATCTGTCAGCTAAGTAGGTTAGCTTTCTGATTTTTTTTCCCAATACAACCGAATGTGCACCCAAGTCTGCACACTCAAAATGAAACACCTTTTACTCCTTTCTTTCACTTTCCTACATTTTAATCCTTCCCCAGGTTTGTTAGAATATCACCATAATAAAAATAGTGGCATGACAGCCACTTTTCTTAAACTAGTTTTTCTTCTTCTTCTTCTTCTTTAGGTTTTTATTATTATTAATATTCAACTTTGAGTTAGTCAAAACAAGATGAGTCAAATGACTTAGATTTCATGTAATTCTGTAATCACCTGCTCTGTAGCCCCAGCTATCACCATCTTTGTTTGTTTGTTTTTTTTTAAAAAGGCCTAAAAAGCAAGGAGTGGATTTGATGGTCAAATCCACGTTTAGTAGCATCGTGTGAATCGTAATGTAGCTACACTGCATTACGAACAAGCCCTGCATCTGGTTTGCTCAAAAGGGGATTATAATAAACAAAATGAAAATCATGTTATGTTACAAATGATGTTAAACTAGGGGTTAACACAATAAACGTCTCAAGAAAGTGTTTACAGAAGTCATAAATAAAGTTAGCAGCAAACTAATTTTCTCAAAGACATCTATGCAGTAAGACTTCTTCTTCCAAACAGAAGAGACTCCCGCTACCGGCCATTAGAAAGTGGGCAAGTACATCTGTATTAGCCCAACTTTTTGGTAGCAGAAGCTGACTTAATCTTTCATACCCCCTCTATAGCTACAGCTTATTTGTTGCCTCAACCCACTAAACTCATCCATGATGCACAGAGTAGGCCCATGGCATAGAGATCATTATATAGTGAAGGTGGATATTGGAAATTACACTGTTCTAGCAGCAATTCAAATACATTACAAAGCACATATATTACTATAGTACACAACAAGCTAGATATATATACACAAAATTAAAAGGTAATGCTGCGGAGTATGTTTTGTTACCACCTCAGTGTCATAAAAATGTTTTTTTTTTCCCCCAACTTAATGCATCTCTTCAGTTTTCACTTAAATTCTAAGCTGGAGGATTGATTTAAATTTTTTTTTCTTTATTTTTTTATTTGTCCTGTCGCAATAGTCTGCACTAATAGCTTAAAATTGCTTGCAGTGATTGTTGTGGTGTGTCTGCATGATACACACAATGATAGGGAATGATCAGGTAATGTCATGCTGCTTGCTATGCTGGTTTGAGACAGACAACAAATGCAAGATGGCATGCAAAGACCCTTTTTTAACAACTGTCCTAATCTCGCCCAAGGCATCAAAACGATCCTGGCAATGACTCATCTCTTTTGTTGTATTTTCTAGGAAACATAACCAGTCTCACTGTGCTACAGGTTGCATTTCTTTATGAATCACACTGAAGTTCTGGAATGAGAGTCACTTGAGCCTGTCTGAGTTAAGCGTACTTGGATGAGATTAAAAGAAGCCAGTGTTTCGGCTTCTTTGGATTTAAAACTTGGTCAACAAACACACATTTAAGTGTGGGTGCAACTGCATGCAAAGTAAATGAAATGTAGCAATGAAAGACAAATTCACCTCAGGCATTCTTCCACCACTTATCCATTTGCTTGTGGGACATGATTTAAGTTGGAGGGTACATAAAATTGAAATATTGAACAAAATAAATATTCTCATATTCCTATATCAGTCCTCATCCAGGAAAATAGATTTAACAACACAACATACTGTTTGGGATTATGGTAGATTTGAATCATTTTCAAAAAAGTCAGTGTGATTTATTTGTCTGTTTTATTATTGCTGCAACGCAAATCCAGATTTCAGTTTTAATGTCTTCGATGCTGCTGTTTAATTCGACCCGTGAAACAGGTCTACTGATGCCAGTAACATTTTTCACTGCTGTAAAATAAAATAGCTATTTGGCAATAGCACTGAAGAAAGAAAATTGCACGAGGAGAGGTTATTGTGTTTGCTTTATTTACGCCCTTCAAGTCTAAATTACTTCCTAACATCTCCAGCTGTCCAGTCATCACATTCTACACTGGGTGTATGTGCAGCCCTCAGTATCAATTTGCTGATTTGCTGGTGACTAGTAGCACAACAGTTAACAATTCTTTATACAAAGTCACACAGTTAGCACCAAAACCCATTTTATTTCCTCCTATTACCAGTCTAGTAATTTTCTGTCTGCACAAAGGAGCTGCTTTTACTTTCCATGCTGTGCAGTAGCTCAAACTCTCTGTGTCAAAGCCAAAGATTGCACAATTTTGCTGTGTCATTACCAAATGGCATTTATTTTTATTGCCTTTACTCTGTTTTGAAATTACAACATTCTCGGCTCAACTTCTAAACTATTTCTAATATTTTATATATCATAAGGCCAAACTTCACAGTAAAAACACCCCCAAACTTACCTAAAAAGCACAAGTCTAAATTTGTCTAAAGACAAGAATGGCGATGAGTGAAAGCGTGATGAATGAAAGGAGGAATTCAGCGGTGAGAAGGTGGGGGTTGAGCATAGTCAGAAAACTCTGAGCGCATTTCCTGGAATCCAGGGCCAATATCTGTAACAAACATGAACACACAATGCTGTCTCATCCTAACCACTAGTCTAACTAAATAAAGAGTATTTCAGATTTCAGGCAGGAAACCTATAAGTAGGTTAACAGAGTGCATTTTGAACTGAGTAGGTGTGTGAATGTCTGCTGTCTTGGACTATTTTTTGCCTCTACCTGTCCTGTCTGCAGTGTGCGTCTATTTTCAGACCTGAACTGGAAGCCTTAGAAGTTTGTCTGCCTTTCCCTGTCTCTTTCCTTCTGCTTTATTTGCCAGTAAAAACCGTGAAACCCACCAGCTCCATATGCTGCACAGAGTGAGTTATGTAACTATAGTGGGCTTAAACAAAATCTGCTTCCATGGGCTCAAGTCCTCATTGCCTTCATCCATAGCTTTCTCCATTTAAAACTTACACAATCACACAATGACCACAAAGTAAACAATACTAGTTTCTAAACTTTATCCCTCACTCAGGTGAATACTGACAGCTTATGTCTGCTTGTGGGGATAATTATACGTCTGAGGGCTTCTATCAGTTTGAATGCAGTTTAAATATGGTCTGCAAACAGTCAATCAATCATCTGTGTATCTGGCTTCATAATGAGCATGTAGACATCATAAAGTAGCTGTGACTCAGGTCTGTGGTGAGATCATGGCTGCGTGACATCTGCGTATATGTATGCGTGTGCATCAGAGTGTTTGGGAGCGACGGCGTGAAGAAACAGAAGCATAAACAGAAAAATCCACAGCTCGTATGTTCTGTCTCCCGGTGATGACATCACAGTTTTATTATGTGTCTGGCCCTGGGCAAGCCGGCTGAGAACAAAGTGCCAAGAGATCTGCAGACATATCTGAGTGTGTTATGATTTAAGTGGAACAGACACACACACACACGTTCCCAAGCTCCCTCAGACACACACTTCAGTCAGTGATGTCATGAAAACACCACTGTCTTTGACGTCACGGTCACAGCAGGACACACATGTTCACAGCTGTTCCTGCTTACACACTAGGACTGGAAACAATAAAACGCGTAGCCTAATCAGCGACAGGATTGAAGAAACATTTCTTATACTTCTACTTCCTTATTTTTATTATTTTGCAGCATCTTCACTGTGTGAGATGAATGTATCTGAGAAAGAAGGCGGCCCATTTTTTGTGCATGCGAGAGTGTGTTTGTGGGAAATACTGAGCAGTGCTGTTTGTTATTATCTTGTCATCAAAGGGGAGGAGTGTGCAACGTGTTGTTGTCGGGAAATCTAACAGTGCTGTGACGTTGCTTTTAATTAAAGACCAGTCACTGGGCTCAAACTGTTTTCCCTCTCTGTTTTCCTGACTAGATGCTCTTTCACCTTCTCCTTTCTTTGCCATCTCTTTAGTCATTTGTAAATATACACACATATATTTTATGTTTACAGCCAGTCAGAGAACATGGCGACAAGGTGAAGGATGGCGATTCAGTTATGAGATGTCACTGGGGTCAAAGTGTTTGGCTGGTAACTCAGGTCAAGTAATTAATGCTGTTGTGTATTATGTTATACTTGCATGTTGACTGGCTTTGGTTTCAAATTCAGACCTAGCCTCTTTCTTGAATTTGTTATTTCTGTTGTTTGTTGAAAAACACACAAGTGAGTCAAATGTTGCAACAATATAAAGAAAAGTGTTGTTTTTTATATGAGTAAAGTTCCTGCATGTCAGAGTTGTTATTTTGTTCTTTTTTTGTTTCCAAATGTCATATTTCATCTTTCAGTGCAAAAAACACAATATAGAACTGTACTTGGCAAGTTGTAAGTCAGACTTTGTTGTTGTTTTTTGTGGTATAGAAAAGCTTCTGCAAATATGTGCAGACACAAAGTCAACTTGTAATCATTTAGCTTTTTGAGACATTGTTTTGATCTTGCGCTGGCTTTTCTAAGTACTTAGAGGTGTAGAGTGTTTTAATTAGTTGCCACAGTGTGCGAAAGAGAAAGTTTTGTGAAAAATTAAATGCACCCCATAATTCAGCAGCTTGTACAACCACCGCCAACAGCAATAACTCCAAGTAATCATTTTCTGTGTGACTACCAGTGTCTCACATTGTTGTGGAGGAATTCTGGCTCACTCTTTGCAATGTTGCTACAGTTCAGTGAGATTTCCGGGCATTCATTTATTCACAGCTCTCTTGGGTTTAAGTCTGGCATTTGAAACACCTTGATTCTTTTCTTTTTCAGCCATTTTGCTGTAGTTTTGTTGATGTGCTTGGGATCATTGTCCTGCTACATGACCTGATTTAAGCCAAGCTTTAGCTTTCTGAAATTTGACCTCACATTTGACTCTGCAGTACTTTGATAAACAGACGATTTTATGGTCAACTCAATGAGTGAAAATGTCCAGATCCTGTGGCTGCAGAACAGCCCAAATCATAACCCCTCCACCACCGTGCTTGACGGGTGATGTGAGGTCATTACACTGATATGCTGTGTTTACTTTTCACCAAATGTGGTGCTGTGCATTATGGCCAAACATTTTCACTTTGGTTTTCTCTGCCCTTGAATCTTCAATCTCCAGAAATGTTCTTTTTAGAGAAATTAGGTTTTACCTTGACAACCTTTTAATACAAACCAAACTTGTTCAGTCTTCTTCTAATTGTACTGTCATTGACTTTAATAGCTGCCAAAACTTTCATAGAGGCGCTCACTTTTTGCAGATGATCACTTAGCACACGGTCGCTACTTACACTCTTAATCTCTACATATATTCCTAATAGTAAGAGTGTACTTAGTTTTTCACATGATTTCATACAATGCTTTGTTTTTGAAATGATTGTAAGAAGCTAAGTTAAGCAAACTAGACTCCTCCATTTGGTAGTTTAGCTGGCACTTACAGTAAGAAGTAATTGGTTGCTTGCAAAAGTATATTTTCAGAATAGTTTTTTCAACACTGATTTTAACATAACTGCAAGAAATCTTTAAATCTGTCTCTTGCAGAAATCTGGTTTCTGTGATGCTGTGTTCAAATCTAATTTTATGAATAGTAGCAACAACACTATAAGAAATCCATCAAAGTTTTCAGGCTTATCCACACTAATTTACACAACCATACTTATAGTAACAGGGACAACGCCTCAGAATGGTTTGTACAGTATATTCCAGTTATAGGTGAATTTAGTTACACTATTTTAAAACTGCAAAGAAACAAGGATAAAATGATAAGTTTCAAGATTCTTAAGAACAAATATTTTTTAATTTAAAATGACAGCAGTTTGAACCTTGTGGCCAAAACTGAGTCACACTTTTATCCTGCACACACCTCATGTTGAGTCACCAGTCTTGTGCCTCTGACTGAACTCTGCTCTCACATTACTTTTCACCATAGTGAGTGGGTGCAACTAAACAAGCCTCATTAACACTGTAATGCTGGTTACAGCTCTGTATAGCAGCCAAAAATGTGGGGAAGTCTCATTGAAAACTGTTTTAAATAGCACTTTACAACACTCGCTTATCATTTACCAATTCTCACAGTTTTAGTACTTCACACTTATTGGCCAGCTTTTTAAAACAATCAAACTATGAAGGAAAAAAGGAGGGAATATGGGAGCTGGGGGACGTTACATGCACTTCATTTTCAAATGCACAGACACAGATGATGAGAAACTGATCTGTTTCCATGCATGTCATGCAGTACACATCATTCTGAATTTTCATAATTAACTGCATACATATAGATGCTTACTGGGGAAAAACTTGAAGCAATCCAAATTTACTGTTTTCATTTAGAATATAAAGTTTAATGTTCACAGTTATCAGAAAATTCTCAGACATCTAGATTACTCTGCTAAGCTTGTTGGCTTAATAGTGCACAAAAGCTTGCATATAGATTTGTACGTTAGGAGTCAGGAGGCTCATCCTGCATGCATTTTTTCTTCACGTGTTGTTAAGGCTGTATTCGGGTTAAGTATTTAGTTTGATGAGAAATGTTATAGTTTTACAGTTTACTGTCTAGAATTCAAACTGCAGAGGACACAGTGGGACAGAGCAGCTAGAACAGAGACAGACAGAATTCACAGTCACTCCGTTGACTCATTCCAGCAAAGGATAAGTAGAGAGAGAGCAATTCTCTGCTCTAGGAGGGAGGTGTGTAAGTACAGGGTAGCTGAGAACCGCCAGGAGAGGAGGAAGAGGTGGAGGGTGTGTAAATGGCAGCGTGCTGCTGCATTCATCCGAGGGTGACTCATACTCGGCACCGATAGACCCGCGCATGCACATATCATACTAGAGGTTGCAGGACCCCCAGTGGCCAACGCGGCTGTGTACGTGCCATACATGCACACGCTGTGGTTTCCCAGTCTCATCATGTTAATCCCGCAATCATTTGGCTCTTTATTTGCTGTTATTTTTAACCAGCTCCCAGCTCCCTCTAAAGCTGAATCATTGTGTTTATGTGTCACACCCATGCATCCTCCTGGTCCAAAAATGCACAAGCAGCGACCTATTTTATTCTCACTTCATCTTTCTGACTAACTTTCTTGATCACAGACAAAGAGACCTTGTTCTTTTTTCTGTGTGTGTTCATGAGTTAGTGTTCACACACGTTCTTGCATGCATATATTTGTGTATGAGCCTAACCTCAAGCTCTGTTTGGAGACAGTCCTCACTCCATGTCCCTCTCTCTGCCTGCCCGTCTGCCAAATCCACCTATGTACTTTGTTCGCACACGCATGCTCACGCACCACAAACTCATAGGACATATGATTTTCTCCGAAAGTAAAGAGGAAACTGAAAAACTGTGCACAGTACCGCTACAGTTTGACTAACCCCCTTCTTCGCTTTCCAACATAAATTCTGCTAGGGTCAGAGTGTTACAATAGAGTATTGTGCAAAAAGGCTAAAAGTGAGTGACAATACGCAGAGAGTGAAAGGGAGAAAGGGTGAACACAGAGGGCAGGACGAATTTCTCACACAAAAGGGAAGAGAGGAAAAAGAAGAGAATAACATGGAAGACTTTTGACATACTTTAGAGAAGAAAGTATGGCTTCCTCATACTGGCCCTGCACATGCGATCATGTCAACAGACTTGTGCACGTACATATTCACATACTCTGGCCCTGCAGTCTGCCAAACATCTGGAGCAAAGTTATAAAAACACTGAATGAAAGAATCTTTAATAACACAGATTGGTTTTGTGACCACAGCCACCAGCCAATCATAACATGCCTAGTTGGGTTATCTGTCTCTGAGTGCTTATCGAACACACAGTTTCCATGTTCCAGCCATGTCTCATAGTTACAGATCACTCTGTTTGCCTGTGTGTGTGCATGCATGTTAGATTTTTCTTTGGTCTTTTGCTCTCTGCCACATTCATTCTTACCACACCTTTTCACTGCACATGGTTTTACGTAAGGAAGAAATGTAGAGCTATATCTATAGAATTGTATTAAATACTAACATAATATATATTTTTTAAAAACAGGCTTCTATAATCTAATTTTCAGAGTATGTGTGCTTGTTTTGGCAGTGAGAGTGAGCTTTTCTGCCCCTCTACTTTCTAGCTGAATTGTTAATACTCCATAGCACTTGGTGGTAAAATATACAAACTACTGGGCAAAATTTAACACTTGTGAATATGCTTGAGCGTTTTAGGTACGGTATATCTTGGAACAAAAGTATGTTTGCAGAAAATATCACATGCTGAAGTTTTGGGGGTATTTCTTCCAAGAGACAAACTCCTCTCTTTTTCTCTCAAACTCTTCATTCTTTCTTTCTAGTTGTGAAAGAGTCTAGACACGTAAGTTCAGGGTTCAACTCTGTAAATACATAGTGCTTCCCATGAGCAATTTCCTTTAGGGTGGACTCTGTAATTGGACTCAATTTCCCGAAGCCTCCCTCGCGATGACACTGCATCTGCCCGGACATTAAGTCTCAAAGCTTCACACAGAACAGGTTCATTACACACAAAAGACATCTCACAACCAACACATAACATAAATAGTTCCATCCCGTTTGTATAAATGCTGTAAAATTTTATATTTTTTTTCAAAAGATTTTAGATGTGATCCTTTTTAGGAGAAGTATGAACTGAAGATCAATGTTTCTTTGTCCAGCCAAATGATTAAGCACATAAAATCACAAGTACAGCAACATCACTGATCCTTACTGAACTGCACTGATTTGAAATGATATTCATTTAAAATAAAGTTTATGTGAGCCTGCTGTTAATGGATATACTTTTGTTCATCTCTAGCTCAACCAGCAGCCAGATCCACGCCCATCCACCACACCCAGCCATGCCGGTCACAGCCCAGCAGCCAGATACGCAGTGAAGCCAAGAACCACGCACACACACGCTCCCCTCACACGCACTGTCCGAATCACACGCACACACCTCACACGCATGTACTCCAGTCCAACGGGGTCAGGAATCCTAAGCTGGGCTCCCTACCGAGAGGCGGCTCATCCACCTCCTCATCTTCTTCAGCGGGACCCAAACACACCAAGAAATTGCAGTCCAACCCTTCCATCAACTCACAGAGCAGCAAGAGAAGCAAGAGCAGCTCCAAGAGCAACAGCTCCCAGATTCCCACAGAGGCACAGGACGGTGAGATACCGATGCTGACACAGAGACTGGAGCAGGAGGAGAGGGAGGGAGTGATAGCAAAGTTCACTTTTGCTTTGTTTTTTCCCCCAATTGGCCGTTCATAATAGAAGAGCAGACTTGTGTTTTCCCCTAGCATATTTTCTCTGTGGCAATACATTTTAACTAAAACAGTCATCAAAAAAGGTAATTGATTGAGTTCAGTACTTCTCACCTATTATAATTTCTAATGTAAATTGTATGTATAAATCTTAGCCTGCTGCATATGGCAACTGAAAATGGATTAATCAAAATCGAAAGGAGAACAAACTTCAGGCTGGAAAATGTCGGAATTTGTTAACCTTGTCACTCCTTTAATAATTCCCAATCGGCAGTCCTCCATTAAGATCCAGGTTTATCGCACATCACTTTGGTTTTTGAAGTTGGCTTAGCAGATGAAACTCTTTCTGTGTGTCTCTTTCCCTCCAGACTGCTGTGTTCACTGTATTCTGGCGTGCCTCTTTTGTGAGTTTCTAACCCTGTGCAACATTATGCTGGACTGTGCCACCTGCGGCTCCTGTGTGGGAGAGGACTCGTGTTTCTGCTGCTGCTGCATCACCGAGGAATGTGGCGACTGTGACCTGCCCTGTGATATGGACTGTGGGATCATCGACGCCTGCTGTGAGTCTGCAGACTGCCTGGAGATCTGCATGGAGTGCTGCAGCCTTTGCTTCTCTTCCTGAGGCCCTTAGCCAACTCAAAATGTCTGCTATGCATTTTTACAAAGCCCAGGAGCAAGTTCGAGTAGTGGCTTGTCAGATATAAGAAGTGCTACACCCAGTCGCTGTTCCCTGGACATTGCGGTTCATACTGCATTGGCTGGTCTAGTAGGCTCCGCAAAATGTCCAATGTTTCCTACAGGCGAAAGATTGTGACCTAATGCTGAAATTGGTCACCGGTGAATTATTCCTTCCTTTACTGATCACGCAATGACACAGTAAACTTCACTTTGTTGTCTTTGCTGTTGGCTCATTGCTACACAGCTGGGTGAATGGTGTGGACTGAATTGTAGTTGTGGTCTATGAGCGTATGCCAGGCTATGCAGACTCTGGACCCTCATGGAACAAGCCATTATTACAATGGAGCCCCTTGTGCCGTCTGAATGACTGGAGTTCTCCAAGCATGAAAAATGACCTCTAAAGGCAAATGAGAAAATGGCTCAATTTAACCGGATTTTAGTGTTTCTGTAGATAAGAGCAGCAGCATAATGGGAAAATGGATGCTCAGATCTCAGTAGAAACGCAGTCCTTCTGTCCTTTCCAAGGTTAAAGTCTGGTAGTTTGATTGCGTACATTGGCCTTTGTGACACACACACACACTCAAACGTTGAATCCAGCCCTGTCTTTGTCCTTGTTACATTGTACAAAACAGAGAAAACATAAATGGTGGCTTGTGGCAATATTAGTGACTTTTTTTGTTAATATGCATCTTTCTCTGACTGACCTATTGTGAAAAGAGATCATCATGAGATTGTCGTGCTTCAGCCTGGATTTGAGTCCTGTTAAATGAGTACTGTATGAAACAGACATCACAGAGCGAATGGTTGATAGCATTTGCAGTAGAGTCTTTTTTTAATATGTGAAAATTCATTTAATATTTTGCATCTTGTTTACTTTTACATTTTATTTTAGGGGCTTTGAGTGTATTCAATGAATTCTCGCTCATCTGGTGAAGGACTGGAAGGCATCATCTCCTTTTTAATACGTTTCATTTTTCCTCCGTCGTTCATGCTATGTGAACAAATGGCCTCGGCTTAGCTTAAGGCCTGAATTTTCAAGTAGTTTCTTTGCCTTTACCAAATCTCTATTAATCCTTGTTTTGTAGATTTTAGTTAAGATATTTGCATCTCTCCTCTAATGTGAAAATCACATTTCTGTGTTATCGGGTTTTTACCGGGCTCTCTGTAAGGCAGACATTGCTCAACATCTAATTTAATTCCTTGAGTGAAAATCTCACGACATTATGCTAAGTTAGATCCATGTGCTCGTAGTATGAATGGTACACTTTTGATAGCAGGCCTGCACTCTCGTACGCTCCGGCGCATACCTTCTTCAACTCAATACCTCTTGAGATGTCATCTAGATCTGTTGTGCATTTTATAATTACTTGATAAAAATCTCTCTTTTCTCTGATGAAATACTGTTAGAGAAATCCTTTTTTTAATAGTTTACTGTTACTGGAACTCAGTTTCTTGACCTATAATTACATGTAAATAGAGGTGCTAATGTGCCTGGCTAATGTGGCTGTGTTTGATTAAACCCTATTTTAAGGGTTGCAATCTCACGCTGATGATGAAACCACACTACAGTTTAAATCAACTTCCTGACAGCAAAGTAAAAAATTTTGAAGTTGCATGTTGCAATTTGCATTTTTTTATTTGGAGCAAGCTGGCCAGCTAATATTACTCAAGAAGAGTTGCCTGATTTTGGCATCAGTGTTGAGCTGACTAAATTTTCAGTGACATTGTGAAGAAGGGCTAAAATGTTTTAACTCCTTACCCCTTGAAAGCCTACTAGTAATAATCTTTGAAGCTCTTTTCTTAACTGAGCGGTTTCTTTCATATTTCAGGTCTGCTTGTAGAACAAGATGACTGCGTTCGCATTATATCGTAGTGAGGGTGGTCTCTGCCTGTGTAGCTACCCTTGGAAAAACCCAGAAACTATTCTAATGGTTGTCAAACCACGTCTTTATTGATATATACTAAGGTGTCAAAACTTGTCATTAAGGGTACATGGGAAGTCTTTAAATGTTGCTTTTATACTGTTCAAGCAGTACATATACTTTTTATGATGAAGATTTCTGTTGTTCCATGGCAGAAAATGGGGGCATATATAACAACTAAAACAAAACAAAAAAAATCTTTAATGGCATCAGCAGCCACCCAGAATTTTGCAATTGGTGCATCTCTAATTAATACCTGACTGGACATATCATTCAAATTTAGGGACATTCTGACTGAACTGACGCAAAGAGCCCTGGAAAACATGCCATTATTAAAGTACAGAGAGGTTTATGAAGGGAGAACTAATTATCCAAGTTTATAGCATGTATAGAAGTGATATCAATGTTATTTCTTTTTATTTACAACATATTCCAAGTGGATATTCATATAATGGTGCTTCATCTAGGGATCTACTTCTGTGTCACCAGACCAAACCAAATATCTCTGGTGTGTGCAAGGTTAACATTTCCTTAACAACACTGGTTCGTTAACAATGGAGAATAAATAATAAAAATAGTTTTGTACCACTGGAATAGATTTCATTTATGTGCCTGCATTGCTACAGAGCCAACAAATTATAATAGTACCACCAGACTCTATTGTTAAAAGTGAAAGGCTATTCTATGTAGAGCCTAGCCAGTATGAGATTTTAAAGCTCGATATTGATATTTCGTGACGTAAAAAGCTGATATTCCGATATATCGGCCCATATCGTTTTTTCTTCCATGCACACAAAACATGAACGGATTTCCTTAACATCTGTTATGTGTAGCTATTTATTCGCTCGTTTACGATCTTCCCGACATAAGTTGCAGAGTGCCCTCTAGTGGACATCGTCAACACCCATGATTTAAGGGTGTTTCTCCCATGTCTTGTTTAGTTTTTTTTAATTATCATTTATCAACTGCTATAAATGCCAGTAGCCATAGGTCAGCAAATCACTATTACTGGCAAGTAATATCCATTCTGCCAGTTAGTTTACCTTACAATCATGCAATCTACTTGGCTAAGACGTGTAAAGTTATGAAAATTCTGAATACGTAGTTTCATGTTTCCTACCATCAAATTTTATGCCTTGAACAAAGACAACCCATTTGACTTTTTCCAATCATTTATGGTTTCTCAAAACTCCAAACTATAAGTTTCAAGGCTCTTAGCACTCTGCTGCAGTTTCTCCCTGAGCTCAGACGCCAGTGTGAAGCAGGCAATCTTTTAGGCCTTTAAAACCAGGATCAATTCAATGTGGGAAACTCACTGAACTTGCTTGTTGCATTTAACTGATTTTATCTAACTTAAATTCTGCAACAAAGCCTTTTTTACTCTGTTAACATTTGGCACTATCTTGTGAGTTTTACATTTTTCAAAAAGGAGCTTCAACTAAGCTTTTCAGAAGATAAAACATAATTGTGAACTATAAAGCTCAGGAAGAAGGTGCAGCTTGTTTGAATCTAGGTTGTACTATGCAGAACAAATCAGATTAATGTCTGCGTTGAAAAACAAAAAAAATTGTACAGTTCAGTTAAATTTCTTTAAATATATTTTATGATTCAGTCATTTCATATTATTTTATGTTTTGTTTCCCAGCTTATAGAAAATGGATATGGTCTGGAGGTACTGAAAATGCTGTTTACCTGGTCTGGTGATGGAGAGCACTCTCTGCCTGGGCGTTCAAAGTTCCTAGATGAGTGCCAGTTTTGCACTTAGATCAATCTCTAGAACATAGAGATGGTTTTGAGATGTGGATCTGATGTGTTTATATCAAACAGTTCATCATCTCGTTTCGAATATTTCCCTTGTATTCAGAGAAGCTATTATGGTAATACTGGAAGAAAACAAGTTTGCTTTCAGTGATTTTCATGCTCAGTATTATTGTTTGGGGTGTTTTTTTTTACTCACAGTGACCAAAGAAATGTCTGTTGGCTTTTATGGCTTTTTTTTTATCTTATTATGGGAATGGAATAGAATTGAATTTCCAAATTGAATTTAAGGGCTAGCCAACTCTGTTAATAGTATGAAAGTTTTCCATATCCCAGCTTAACTGTTAGTAGACTGTAGTCCACTATAATGTTGTGTTGTTTACATTTTCCCCATGTAATGTCTATTTGAGTTGCTATTCTGAACGTTGCCTTAACTTTTTGTTTAATACTGAATAAACAATGTGAACTCCACACATCTGCCAGTCATTCTTCATGTTAACACACTGTGGGATTACAAGGGTGATGATTTGCACTGTTGCCTCACAGCAAGAAGGTTCTGGTTTCAAACCTGCTTGCAGCCTGGGTGTGTTTGTTATGTTAACATTAAAAAAATGCTGGTTGATAATCTGAGTAGCTTTGAAAAACAAAAATTCAATATCCAGTCAAGCTGTATTCTTCCCATTCGCACTGCAAGGCACACTAGGGGAGACCGGGGATAGTTGTAACGTGGGTCACTTGTAACACTTCCAATTTCTCCAATCAGGGCTAAGTTTCAAATGATGTGACTCATCCTGTGCATGCCCAATTCAGTTCTGCTATCACATGTGAAAAATCAGCACGTTTTGTCAAACACAGACAATTTAACACAAAAAAAGTAATTTGTATGCCAAAAAGTAAGTTTTTCTACTTTATTTTAATTTCTAATAGCATTATCTGCTTTGCAGTTAAACTCATCAAACTTAAATTATGTTATTTGTATGTCTATGGGGATCTATTCTGTGTAGGTCTTTAGTGCTAATGTTTTAGCCGTTGGCTGTAATGTTAGCTAGTTCATGGCTATAGGAGTCTAGGTTAGTTGTAACAGCAACAGTCTGGGTTAGTTGTAACAATAATGCAGATGTTACAACTGACCACACTATTACTTTAACTTATATTAAACAAGTTGGGGCAGTGACATCAGCAGAGAGGTTCACTGGTCGCCTTTGTATATGCGGTTAATGCCATTGGCAACACAATTCCTCCACTGTTTGTGTTCCCACACATACATGATGCAGACCACTGTGTCAGAGATGGACCAGTAGGAAGTATTGGTAGTGGAAATAAATCAGGATGGGTGCAAGAAACAGATTTTCTCATCTTTCTGAAGCACTTTGCAAACCACACCAAGGTAAGCCATGATAAAAAGTAATGGAATCGCGATGCTGGTGCACAACTACATTTTTTCAGCTTCATTGTTATGTTCAAAATTGGTGCAAGAGTTGTAGGTTATAATGCCCACTGAGCCAATGAGGCCAAACTCAAGGAAGACCAACCAAAATTAATGAAATATTCAATTGCAGAAAATTCCATAATTTGTCTTTTTTGGGGGGTTGGAATATGTTCAAAAGCTGGATTTCTGCATTCTGTCACACACATAGCTACATAAATGGCTCTAAGTGCATTCATGTGTTGAATAAACAAAGATTACATGTTAATGTTTTGTTAGTACCCTTATTTCATTGTGTTACATTTCACCCCAGGACATGTTACGACTAACCCAGACTATGGGGTTAATTGTAACATTTCACTCTTTGTGTTTGAGACTACACCATGCAATGGGTAATTGTGCTGCAGAGAAAATAGCTGCACTATTTAATAGCAGAGACATGTAAATACTTTGCATTACATTTTGAATCCACTACCTTAAAAGAGCTCCAATTTACAGACAGAAATGTCAAAAATGTTACAACTATCCCCAGTCTCCCCTACTTTCCATCAGCCTACATTATACTTGACGGTGTCCAGCTGTTCATTTGTGTTCAGATTCCATTCAGTTTACAGTCCTGTGAAAAAGAACATTTTCACAGGACTTTGTGCAGTGCCATGAAAATCTCAGTACACTCTTACTGCTTCCATAAAAATGAAGAGGGTAAATCAGAAGCACTTGATTAACTAATCATCAGCAAATGTGGGCACCTCTCTAAAAGCAGAAGTTTTTGGCATTTTGCTGGTCTGGAGCATTCAGGTGTCTGATAATATAATGCCACAATGTTCCCAGGACTAGATATCCTAATGTTTAAACCATGCAAAGTTCAGAGAAACTACAAGAAACCCAAGAGTAACATCTCAGACTCTACAGTCCTCTTCCAAATAAGCCACTTATTTAGTCGTTTTCTAAGACTTTCTAAATATGGCTTGTTTGGACAGGCTGCTACTTGAAAAGCCTCCTATCTCTAAACAAACAACAAGACTTCTGAACCACCATCCTTTGGATGCAGATGTTTGGCCATAATGCACAGCTCCATGTTTGGAGAAGACCAAACACAGCGTATCAGCACAAACGCCGCATACCAACTGTCAAGCATGGGGGTGGAGGTGTGATGACTTGGGTTTGTTTTGCAGCCAAGGGACCTGGCACCCTGCAGTCAGTCCGTCTTGTCTTGTATATCAAAATACTCTAGAGTGAAAGGTGAGGCTATTTGTTAGACAGCCAAAGCCTGGAAAACGGGACACATTTACAACAGAATGGCTGAAAAAGAAAAGAATCAAGGTGTTGCAATGGTCCAGTCAAAGGCTAGACCTCAAGCCAACTGCTGCTGCAAGACTTTAAAAGAACTGTGCATAAACAGTTCATTGCAAACCTCAAGGAACTGAAGCGACGGTGTGCGGAAGAGTTGGCCAGAATTCCTGCACAACAATAGAACAAACTGACAAGGACATCACTTCATGTTATTGCTGATAAAGCTAATTCTACCAATTGTACTTGTTTCATGGGATGTACTGACTGCAAAGAGTCATGAATTTTTTTATTTATTTATTTTTACTACCAAAGATCAAATGTATACTGTGGTTAATAAACTGATTGCATGGTAGAAGGGTTGGGTTATGGCAATTTTCTCCATTTTAATACTGTTTCTTTTTGTTTGTGGAATTTTGATACTGTTACAATCATCACTTAACATCGTCAGATTTCGTCATTATACATTATACATGTAACCCTAACAGATTCTGAGCTCTCTGCTAAGAGAAGGAAGAAAAAAGAAGAAAACAGAGCAACATTGGGGCTCATGCATAACAGAGCTCCTTAATCTGTTCTTTTCTAATAGTTTGCCAAAGTTGTTCAGTAGGAATGTGTATTCAAGCCAATGTGTGGAGAAATGCAGACGTTTACTGTTTGAAATTGTATTCTTTTTCTGACCTTCCTCCGCTTTCATGTCTCCCCTTGTTTTGTCTTTTGTGATCAGTAGTGTTTTCTCATGAAAGCAACTTCTGTCTTCAGCACTTACGCGTCTGTGCATACTTAAGTTTGTGCTGTCCACTGGGTGTGAGATGCTGGCCAACCTCTGTTTCTTGTGCAGAGTGCCACGGCAAGAGCCTCCAAATTTGGCCACTGATGCAAGTGGTCAGCTACTGTAAGTTGTGTGCACATTAGTGTGTCTACGTGTGTGCGTATGCGTGTGAGTGTATGAGGGAGGCGTTTCAAATGTCTCGGGTCAGACAGAGACGCAATTCAAGCTCCTCGGTGGGAGTAGAGACACAGAGGACATCTCTGGACATCTGCAACTGTTTTGCAGAAAGCTATTCTGCAGTCAACCTTTGCTTCCTTTTTGCATGAACACACACATGCATAAACACATACACAAACTGAACAGATCGAAAATGATTCCCCCCCACCACCACACCCCACCCCAAACCAGAAATTTCACATGCACAAAGCAGGCACCGGGGACAAGTGGCTATTGAATATTAACCATGAAATTACAAAGGCTGCATTCTAATGGAGGTGATGAGGTCAGAAGCTGGGATGGAAATCATAAATTAATACCCCTGACATGACAAGGCACTCGCCCTTGGCTCCCAGCAAACACAGCTCTCCCTTCCTCCACTAAAGTCAGAAAGACACCTAGAGAAGGAAATACTCGATTTATTATTAATAGTGGGTCAAAGGAAAGCCACAACAGAGACAGAACTCATACAATATGCCTGATCCTTTTCTGATGTGATTATTGTATGAAATGGCAACTATGTAACCTTCATGTGTGGCTACGTTTGTAAGGGTTATTGTTCGAACAGGACCTCTATTACACTGTCAGCTATTATGCATCCTTTGTAGCTTATTCAATTTTGTATCTTTCATGCTTTGGCAACATATCTTACAATGGTTCAAAACTACAATTCTGGTTCAAATGCACCTTCTGGCATGGATGGTGAGTTTAAAATTGATGGACACAGCTACAAAAATGCTACATTGTGTTGCAAACCTGAGTATGAGTACTTTGTTCTTTCTTGTTTGTCATGCAAATAAGTGCTCAGCCCACATGGGTCACAACACATGAAGGAGTGAGCATTTATACAAGTAAAGCTATGAAACAATAGACTTTATTCATTGTACCAGAGAGACTATGTTTTGAACCAAATACTTTTGCTCTAAATGTCTTCCAATGCATTTAAAGTCATTGTGAATACAGTTTAGATCTTTTATAATCGTCCAACCAGAAAAAAATTAGTGGGGAGAGAGATGTTTTTTCTGTTTTTTCTGACATTTTTCTTTCTGTAGTCTTCACAAAGAGCAAAGAAGCATAAACAAGATCACTTGACAAAATCCTTTCCCTCTGAAAGACTGACCGTTTCTTTGTCTTATGAGTTCACACACATTGATGCACAGTCGCACAATATTTTGGTGAATGTTGGTGAAATTTTATTATGTGAAGTTTAACCATAGACTCAAAAAAAGGACAGACTGTTGAAAGTTAAAGTATTTACTGATTCACCCTGTGGAATTTTTGGAGAACAAAAATGAATTAACAATGGCAGAAACCAAAATCATCAACCCTTTGAGGGGTGGATTAAAAATCAAAGTTCATCTTGCATTATAATTTGGATCATCAGTGTAAATGGCCCCTGCATGTCTGTATGTACTCCCACAAGGGTAGGGCATCAGGACATGGCCCTGATGAGACCGTGAATGGGGTCTTTCAGACCTGGATCAGGGTATCAGTAAGATCCTGTACAGGCTGTGGTGGTATAAGGTTGGTGTTTGATGCAGGAACTCAGGAACATTCGGGTCTAAGGAATGTGAGGGCCAGTCAGTGGCATCAATGCTTTTGTCACGGAAAAAATGCCTACACAATCTGGTCACATGAGGCCACAAATGAGGAGGGGCCCTGGGTGCCTCCCTGTTAGGTGTGACTGTAGGTACAGCAGGCACAGCTGGTGTGATCGTCCAAGGACGCACCTTGGAGAATCTGCGATCCACTGCCAAACTGATGTCGTGGGCGTCACAGCACCAGCATCTCCAGATTATTTAACACATTCTCTGTTCTAATCTGTGAAGAAAATGTGGCACCAGTGATGGAGCAACCAGTTCCTGTGTTCTCTGGGTAATGCTAATTGAACTTCACGGCACTAGCTAAAGGACTTCACACCCTCATGGAGTCTGTTTTTAACTAGTAGGTTAAAGCATGCACACTAGCAGCCCACTGGAAGTCATTTCGTAGCGCTCTGGCAGAGCTCATCATGTTCACTCTTGCACAGAGGAGCAGATAGTGGTCCTCGTGCTGGATTGGTACCCTTCTACGCCCCTGTCTAGCTCCTCGTGTTAAATACCACACCTCCTGGTATCTCCTCGAGACAGCAAACCTTCTTCAGAAGGCAAGTATGGATGTGCCATCCTGGAGAACCAAAACTGGGAGGAAAATTAGTCAAGAGAGATGAAAAGAGAGCAAAGCTCTGCAGTCACCAGCTGTTGTTGCCTCTCGAGTCCACCTGTTGTCACTTTATTTGCACCAAAGCAGATGAAACTGATTTACAGTTGTTTCCGCTTCCTAAAAGGACAGATTGATATCCCTGAGGTTTTAACTGACTTTGTGTTGTACTGTGATGACTGAGTGTTCCATGTTTTTTTTGAGGCGTACAAAAAAAAAGCCAAAAAATATTGAGGGGTATTATGCCAGAATTGACAAACTCTAGATTTTTCAGCCAACAATAGCAAAGCATATCTAATGTTAACATGCAGATAAAACAGGGTTTTAGTCACCAAAAGTGGAGCATAAACTTCTTGTGCAGGTGTGCAATGAACTGCATAGCAAGCATCATTACTTGTCAGATAAATGACACGGACGGTCTTAGCTGATCACCTCCTTAATGACTGAGGCCTTTGGTTTCCTTTGGTTTCCTCTGGGTTCTCAGATTTCATTCCATGGCCTTAAAAACATTTATGTAAGATTAATTTGAGATTACTTTAAAAATGCTTGCAAAAGCAGCAGATATGGTACATGGTCATGGGCTGCATTTCAAATGTCTGACACTCATAAAAAAAATTGCAAAACTACCTTCAGTTCATTGCTACTTCTCATCAAACAACATGACCACTGGCTGATCACAAGACCACGTGGCCTTAGTAATTGAACAAAATAGGTCATCACATTGTACTTTTAAAGAGCACCTCTGAGCACTCTGTAGAAATAAAGATCAACTAAAAGTAAATATCAAGCAGAAATCTGTAATACCACAACTGGTTGTAAATCAAGGGGAGAGGGGGCTCTTTGGAGGCAGCTGTGTGAGTCAGTTAAACTTTTGCCAGTGAGTTCCTTCAAAACAAAATCTTTTCTTCTTACATGGGAGACAGGGGGTGGGCGGCAGACGCACAGAAAGACAGAGGGTATTAAAGAGAGGACTCTATATAATGCAACATTTAGAACAGGGTTATAGAGATTTTCAGTTCAGCTCTTCTGAAACAGTGGGAAAAAACACTGCAATAAAATATGATTTAAGGCCATTAAAATGCTAAATTAAATACAAGTCCACAGTAACAAATCAATTTCATTAAAGGGCATATAATCATCTTCCAAAACATAGCATACTGTGTTCATTAGATGCTGATTACACGTTCTCCTCTTTAACAGCGCTCAGCAGGCTTTTACAACAAGTTGAACTAAACCAAAATCGTGGCAGGCAGACAAGCTTGGATCAGCAACAAAAATGTGTGTGTACTGTATCGAGTTACTGCCGCTGCAGGACGGCTGAGCGAGCCTCAGCTCAGTGGGCTTTCATGGAATACACACTCACACATTTGCACACTCATGCAAATGCATGTACACACAGAGCTGGCAGGATTGAGACATTTGTTTCTACTTCAGTGTCACGGAAGCAGCAGCAGCAGAGCAGCGGCTTGTGCAGCTAGAGTGGGTGGAACACAGCCTGGGCAGCCGTGATGACCATTCACATGTGTGCTTTAAAAGTTATCCCAGGATATCTGATATGTGTTTTGACGTCAGTTGGTGTGAAGAAGGCAAGACCAAAAAGAAAGCTACAGCATCCCTTTAGAAAAAAACTAAAACATTCAAAAGAAACATTTTATTATAGTCCACAGGTAAAAGAGCCCCTGACTTCCAGTATGAGTTTGGAGTGATGTTCTCATTACAAAATGTCTATGTCTGGTTCTGATACAAACCCTCCTCCTTACTTCATCCCTACTCTGATGAACAATGACCATCTATCATTCTTATAAGAAGGTGACAGATAGATTAATCTAGTGAGCTAGATCCCTCTGCCGTGAGAACATCCTTTAGATAATGAATCACTGATGAATCACCTGAAAGATTTTGCACTAAGACAGGGTAAAGTCATTTGGTTTAATGGTTATGTATGCCTTTATGGTGCAGCAGGAAGTCTCTGATCAATCTGATATGCTGCTCTGTGGTCAGTTTGGTCATTTTCTTGCAAGACTTATGAAAAATTATTTATTAATTTATATAGCACCAAATCACAACAGTTGCCTAAAGGTGCTTTATACTTAGAGAGAGAGAATCCCAACAATCAGACAACCCCCTCTATGAAAAAACACTTGGTGAGAGTGGGAAGGAAAAACTCCCTTTTAACAGGAAGAAACCCTCTGGCAGAACCAGGTGCAAAAAAGACAGTAGAGGATGACAAGACAAAAGACACACCGTAGAAGAGAGCCAGAGTTTAATAATAACTAATTATTTAATGCAAAGTGGTGTATAAACACACAGCGAGTGAAAAGAGGTGACTGAGGAAGAAATACTCACTAAGCCTATTGCAGCATAGCTAAGGTGGGTTCAGTGTCACCTGATCCAGCCCAAACTATTTGCTTCATCAAACCAGTTTTTATTAAATAAATGGTTGTCTATATCCATTGGTTTATAAATATAATCAGCATAAAGTTGTATTGGGTATTACAGAATCCACAGTGTAGGGCATGGGCAAAAACCAATCTCCAGGATTTGAAGTAGAAACCTATCCCCACTCCACCAACTGCTCGTGGAAATTTCAACCACAACTGTAACTTTACTCTTGTCTCAACTTGAAGTCGAGTTTAGGAGCGAATGCTGAAATCAGTTGGGGATGATTAAAATGCTTTATCCACCCCAGCTGCTTGTGAATTCAGCATAAAAGGAGAGAAAAGTGAACTATAAATAGGGAGAAATTGAGAGTAGGGGGAGACATAACTCCTAACTGAATACATAATGAATGCCATGTTATCAAACACATATCCACACACATATTAGCTCCCTCACAGTTTTGGCACTCTTCTCTCTCCCTCTCTCTTTCCCTGAGAGCAGAGCTCCTATGTCAGACATGGGAGGTGCATTCAGAGCAGACATTGCCACTTAGGAATTGGCTTTCATCTGTGTGGGTGGGAGATGCCAGATACCTAGTGCTGGCAGTACTATACAGTAAAACACTGCATACATGTTGGCTCTTGGTTAGCAAGGAGTGCTCCTCCTGTTTGGCTGCTTCTTAGTCTTGTGCAGTTGGACTGATGGCACACTTATGGTCTTAAAAAAACAGTAAACCTCATGCAGCTGATATTAATATTTATTCTCATCAGTGCAAATCTTCTCAGCTTGTTTTCATATTCAGCCAAATAGCCTAGATTGCCCAAGCCAAATGGCTTCAGTGACATACTGTTGCAAGAGGGAGTCATGTGCTTAAAGTGAGCAATGAAATATTCTGTATCATTTTTTCTGTACTGTTCTCCTAGTGCGATCACATAAAAATTTTATTTATACAGCGCCAAATCACAACAACAGCCACCACAAGGCGCTTTATATTGTAAGGTACAATGATACATACAAAGAAAAACCCAACAATCATATGACCCCTATGAGCAAGCACTTTGGTGACAGTGGGAAGGAAAAACTCCCTTTTAACAGGAAAAAACCTCTGACAGAATCAGGCTTAGTATGAATTAATGCAGAGAAGTCTATTAACACACAGTGAGTGAGAAAGGTGACTGAAGAAGAAATATTCAATGCATCATGGGAATCCCCCAGCAGCTTACACCTCTTGCAAACTTAATAAGGGAGGATTCAGGGTCACCTGATCCAGCCCTAACTATATGCTTTAGCAAAAAGGAAAGTTTTAAGCCTAATCTTAAAAGTAGAGATAGTGTCTGCCCCCCGAATCCAAACTGGAAGCTGGTTCCACAGAAGAGGGGCCTGAAAACTGAAGGCTCTCCCTCCCATTCTACTTTTAAATACTCTAGGAACCACAAGTAAGCCCACAGTGCGAGAGCAAAGTGCTCTAATGGAGTGATATGGTACAACAAGGTCATTAAGATAAGATGGGGCCTGATTATTTAAGACCTTGTATGTGAGGAGCAGGATTTTGAATTCAATTCTAATAATTAAGTGTGTAAACATATAATTTAATATTGGTTCTTTGCTAAATAGTTTTTTATTTGTAGACACAACACTGGTTCATCCCTTGATTAAGGTGCCTTTTCATCCTTGAATGTTACATAGATCAGAGTTATGTATTGCATTGCTGTACTAAATTCAATTTAATTACATTACAGTTTCAATTATGCTATTACTTGCACTACAAAGGATCTTCAGTTATCTGAACGCTGGGCGGAGAGAAGGAAACAAACATGTTTTTTTCGTCCCAAAAGGTTGATTCTGTTCATCTGGACGTAGCGTTTTCAGTGGGAGAAATGTTTCGTCACTCATCCAAGTGACTTCTTCAGTCTCAGCTGACTGCAGGTTTCCCCAATCTTATAAACAGTATCGTCTTGATGCATTCTCAATGGGCAATATTATTACTATTGCAAAAAAAATTTTTATGCCAATCAAGTGACGAAAAGTTTCTCCCACTGAAAATGCTACGTCCGGATGAACAGAATCAACTTTTGGATACTTATGAACAGTACATTGCACAATGACTGAAACTAGCACCTCTGAAGGAACAATGGGCTGGGAGGTCAGTTCCTTGATCATTAAAATGCAAATTCTCATGACCATTGATCAACAACTACTGATCAAAGTCTATTGAACAAAGACCACTGATTAATGGCCATGAGTACCATTCACAGAGAGTTGGGGAATCGCTGCAGTCACAACATTGTAAGATGGCGAAAGATGTACTCTTAGGCCCCCTTCTTGATTCAGAGATGGTCATTCCCTTTTCACGTAAATGGCCTCCTTGACTCCGCACTCAAACCAGCATTTCTCCCTGTCCAGGATGTGTACATCCTCATCAGTGAAAGAGTGTCCACTGGCCTGTAGGTGTAAATAGACTGCAGAGTCCTGGCCTGACGAGTTAGCTGACAAGTTGTTTGGTTTCCCCGATGTATAAATCCTGGCAATCCTCCTGGTACTTAACAGCGTACACTATGTTATTCTGTTTGTTTCGGGGGACCCGATCCTTGGGGTGGACCAATTTTTGGCACAGCGTGTTTTGGGGTTTAAAAGCCACGGAGACCCAGTGTTTACAAAAAATGCGTCTCAACTGTTCCGATACTCCTGACACATATGGGATCACTACAGGTTTTCGCCTGGGCAGCGGTTGTCCTTCTCTCCTGGATCGGCTGGAGCTTTCTTTAGGTGCCTTCCCAGCTTTGACAAAAGTCCAGCTGGGATAACCACATTTACTCAGGGCCTTCTTGATGTGATGATGTTCCTCTGCCTCCCTGGCTGCTGTGTCTGTGTGGATAGTGTTCACTCTGTGTTGTAGCGTCCTGATGACACCCAGTTTATGCTCCAGTGGATGATGAGAGTCAAACCTTAAATACTGATCCGTATGCCAAGGTTTCCGGTACACATCAGCTTTTAGATGTCCCCCATTACTGATGGAAATCTCACAGTCTAAGAACCTGACACTTTTCACCTGACCTGGTGAATTTGATGTGTCGGTCCACCGAGTTAATGTGATCCGTGAATTGTGGTACATCCTGAGATTTGATTTTCACCCAGGTGTCATCCACATACCTGAACCAATGACTTGGCGGCATTCCAGGGTAGGATAGCAAAGCCCTCTTTTCCACTTCTTCCATGTACAAATTGGTCACAGTGGGTGAAACTGGGGAGCCCATGGCACACTCATGTTTCTGCCTGTAGAACTGACCCTTGTATGTGAAACAGGTGGCATGAAGACACAGTTCCAAAAGCAAACACACTTGGTCGGTGCTGAGAGTGGTTCTGTTGCTGAGGTTGATCAGCAACAGGATCTAGGAAGTTCCCAGCCCATTGTTCTTTCGGTGGTGCTAGTTTCACTCATTGTGCAATGTACTGTTTATAAGGTTGGGGAAACCTGCAGTCAGCTGAGACTGAAGAAGTCACTTGGATGAGTGACGAAACATTTCTCCCACTGAAAACGTTACATCCAGATGAAGAGGATCAACCTTTTGGGATTTACTCACCTGGATGATTGAGCATGCATGAATCCATGCTTTTTTTTGGTCTTGACTTAAGTTTGTGTAGGAGGAAAACAGTGGAAGGGTGTGGTAAGGAGTGGAGATATAGACATAAATTTAATTTTTATTGCACAAAAGGACATGAGCATAATGGTAAAGGGGAAACTACATCCAAGACAGAAACAACTAGATTATACTGCTAATCCAAGATTTATTCCTTACAAGCATCAGCAGAGCCGGTGTGCTAACCCAAACCTAGCCAAAAACTCAGAGTGATTTTTTTTTTAAAGCTGAGTGAATGCCAACCACAGCTCAGCAGCCAAACCCTTAACTTAAACAGGTAACAAAGACAGCGATGAGCAGTCAGGCGTGTTGCCTCTTTTTTTACTTGTTTTTACTTTAGAAACATGTTTCTAAAGTAGTGGCTAAGTACTCTGGTGATCACTTTGAAGTCCCTTTGAGCTTTTGTGTTTTCGGCTTTGTGTTCATATGCAAACACTAGAAGAACAATTATATGTCGAAGTTGTGTTGTTGTGTGGAGCTAAGGCCTGTAGGTTAATATTGTTTCAGATCATTTTACAGACTAATAAGAAAGTAATTCTGGCCATGTAGACAGTTGCCCATTATTTATTTTTTACTTTTTAAACTGCAGTCGAAATGTCCAGCACAAGAAAAATGTAAATCAATTAACAAAGAAACACATCCACTGGTTCTGCTAGGAATTCAGTTAAGAAACAAGCCGACAGACAGAGGTTGCAGCACAGTCAAAACATACTTCACTAACACTAGTTTGTATTTTTGTTTTGTTTTTGGTTTTTTTAACTAATTTTATGTCATATCCCAAAAGAAAACATCCAGCCCCCAAGGTATCAGTATAGTGACTCATTTAGCCTGGAGGAGATAATTTTGCATAGCGTCCTATAACACACCAGCACCTAGTACACCAAGGCTAAAAGCACTGAGAACTGACCAAACCTCAAAATATCCCTTACCAATACTACATTGGCTGCACATAGCTTGGAGGACTGTGCTGAATCAACCCTGTTCACTGAGCAAGACAAAGGCCTACCACACCTGGTGCACACCCTTTGTTACCTCAACACCTCCCACTAATACACCCAGTATTCTCAGTACTGCTGATTCCCTGAGGGACATGGGAATTCCCATACTCTATATGTAATGAGTAAGATGTAATACATTACTTTTCTTGTGTAATGACATAATGTCATAATGAAACAGTTCAAAATAATAACTGATGACTGAACAGGGACTCTTCATCTGACAGAGGAATGACTGTCATATATAAAAATATAAACAGATTAAAAGTCACTGAAAAATGTATCGAGAATGAAAACATAAAAAGCAAAGTGACAAAACTAAAAAGAAGAGAAAGACAGCGAGTGGTGAAGAGGAATGACACCCCACTGGTTCAAGGGCACTATTACACAACTTCTCAGCCAAACCCTTTTACATAGAGCTTCATAATCGCAGAAGCATTACTTCAAAGGGGCATTACTTCAGGAGACATGGAGACTCACCATAAGATATCCATATCCTCTCACCCCCTAATACCAACCCAAGGTCCCAGCTCTCTCCCATCCTGCCTGAGGCATTAGATGTGCCCAGAACCCTCATAACTGTTCCTCAGCATCCAACTTATCCTATCTCTTCAGTTTCTTTTCTTTACAATTTCTTTTCATTCTATATGAAAAATGTTAGGAAAAAAATTGCTTGACTTCTTATAACTTCTGGTGGACATTTGAGCTCAGAAAATGAGATGAAAAGTGAAGATTGGGCAGACGGAGCGAGTCAAGAGGGGCAGTTTGGCTCTGGGCAGTAATGCTGACTTGCTGCCAAGTGAGTATGTGTTTAAGTGTGACAAAGTGTGTGAGAGAGAGAAATCTAGCTAAATGTCAGACAGGCCGTTGGCTGGCCAAGCGAAAACAGGCTTCTGTTTTTGAGTCAAGCTGAGTCATGCCACCTTAAGCAAACAGGAGCACAGACCAGAGCCTTGTCCTTATGCACAGACACGCATGCATGCACACACACTCTCGCACACGCAGAATGCAATGGTAACACGTCAGCATCTCACAGGTCTAAACAACTTCTCTGCCTTCTGCTATGTTTCTGTTTGGCTTCACCACATTACCGTCTACAGCACTTCACCAGTGACCTATACTGCACAACTGGAGCACTGGGCTCCTGATTGAAAAACCCAATATGAAGACATTTACTCATCTGGGGGAAAAAAAACTCTCACGAAGGTAGATCCATGAACAAAACTCCATTGTTGTCCATAGCCAGTAAAAGCAGTGAGAAATAAGGAGGGGTGACACAGTGTGGATAAAAAAAGAGAGAGAAATAGGAAAATCAAATATGAGAAAAATAGCTTTCAGAAAGAATTATATCCATATTTAACATTTTAAAGGGGAGGTGACATCCAGAAACACATATAGACACATGCTACCTTGTGGGAACACACAGGAAGGGGCGCCTTGTCTGCATAAACGCTTATTTCCTGTCCTTCGTCAGCAAGAGCTGCTATTGGACTATTGTCTGTGTATATGTGCATTACTGACTAAAAGAAAAGAGGCCGGACAGAGTAACAGCAGTGTGGGTGTGTGTGATGGCAGAAATTCAAACAGAAATGGTCCAGTTGACTTAAACACCAGACCTAGACCTCAGCAAGTGTGAAGGCAGTTGGGGGGGTCAACCGACGGGCAGCAGCACGGGTTAGGGTAATATCCCAGAGACTGTTTGGGTCATAACGCTCTTATTACCATGACAACCTCAAAGCCCATTTCCCTTCACTGCTTGTTGCTTTGGTTTAGTTACCCACCTGCTGTCCGCTTTGGGGAAAACACAGCTTTCAGACTCAGTCAAACTGCAGCACATTACAGAGCCCCACCAAAAACGCACAATTACAAGCAAGGCAGGATCTCAAAGCGTGTCATTTTCATTCACATGTGAAAGGAAAGACTTGAAATCTAGCTGTCACTTCATTTACTGCAGCAATTAAAATCATGCTTACATTGTGCTTACCGTAACATGTGGTAAATTACTGTTAGCAGCGCAATGAAGTGATGTACACATGACCACATGATTGTGTTGGTGCTTGTTCCTCTGGCGCTATTGTGATCATTTGTGTTTCAAGACAGAATATCTCATCGGATCTAAATTAAGTGTGTTTTTTTCTCCTCAGAATCAGCTGTAATCTGTGCTTTGTATTTATTCCTACAGGATATTGCTGACTGATGTTATTGTAAGCATGTTAGCATGTTGACATTAGCACCTAGCTCGGAGCATACATGGAATAAGGATTGTTGTGTGTGGTCGTGATGTTATGAAATGGTTTCTGGACTAATTTTTAAAGCTTCTAGTTGTCCTTTTTGTCTCTTGCCATCTTGTTTTCTGGAACCAGAGGAGATCTGGATAAGAGGTTGGTGTACTAATTAGTGTGGGTGCTAATTAGTTCTAACATGCTAATAAAATTGAATTTCACTTGCCATCCAAGAAGTCTGTATACTGTTGTTAGGGAAATTAACTGCACATCAAGTCAGATAATTACACTTAATTATTAAGTCAGAGTTCCATATGTCATGATACTGTCTTTCTTTACCTGGCTAAGTCACTGTGATTACTGATGTCGTCGAACACATTACCCGGCCCGCAGTTTTGGTTTAAATGGTTTAAAAAGCACTAAATTCACTTATTTTCTTGTATTCAGAGCATGTTTTAAGTATAACATAGAGTCTCTGCTGGGGTATTAGGTTTTATATGTGTACATTTTTAAGCCATACCTTACCAAAACCGGTGAAAGCATGCAAAGTGTGTAACACAATGCGCATGTGTTATTCAGAAAATGTGTAAATGTTTTTATGCTTGGTTTTAATCTGCTGCTTAGTCTGTGGTGGGAACTGCAGCTATAACCAGTCAACTAATTTCTTCGTGTCTTATTCGCACTGTCACTCACTTGGCTATAGACTTGAATCCACGCATGCGCCCGTTTTTTTTAAAATGTAATCTAAATGAAATTTTGTGGCACTGTAATGATCCCAAACAAAATTTCATTTTCCTTCTTTTGTTCTATTGTTCAGTAGGTCTTGCACCTGAGGACCGAACATCTGAACTTCTGTCTCGATGAGTCATAAGCCTCACTCCATTATCAGCCTAACGGAGCTAGAAAGTGACCAGCAGGCTACAGCTATCTTGGTGTCCTATCTGCTTCTGGGGAAGGTGGGAATGAGGCTATTCTCAGTTGCCTGCCTTGCCCTGGTTCTCCTTGGGCTGAGCCGTTAGATAGGATGGCGTCTGCAGAGATAGGGGGAAAGAGGCAGCTCCACAGACAGCTGGTAATGATGTCCTCTCACACACTGCACCCTGTGGATAATGGCTGTGTCGAGGCCTGGCGCACAGAGCGAGATGAAGCAGAATAGCCGGCATAACCGAGTCCAGGGTGCAATTGAGTGAACTGCCTTGTCTAGTCGTCTTGCTCCGATTCTAGGCTACCGTGGGTAAGTCAGTCTAGCGTATAGCTCATTTCACACTGTGATTCTCTTTCTCCTATCTAGATCTGCTGCCTGCCAGATTGAGTTAAGAAGAACACAATTAAGCATTTTTTTTCCAGATGTGAAAAGAAGTTACAGAATTGGATAACTTTTCTCGAAGATGTTTTCAATTGCAGGAGCTCAGCTTGGCCTCTTTTCCAACTGTGTAATAATAGCAACTTTTCAGCCAGAATATATGAATCTGTTTCATCCTTCTGAGTCTAAAGGCTGCCTGAAAGCAGCATTTGCAGCAAGGTGCATGCTCCTGCTCAAAAACATTTTATTTTGTGAAATTCTCTTTGGGGAGGAAGAATAAGGTTGTACGATTCACTGCTGATAAAAAAAAAAAAAACCTAGACTGCACAATGGCTGATAATAGCCTCACGTCTGTCAGTGCTCTCCTTATAAATTTCCTGTATGCCCTCTCCCTGTGACAGTGAGGAGCAGAGCCACAGTGTCAGCTGCTTCATGGATGAGGACATCATGGAGGCCCAAGAGCCAGATAGCTCAATTACACAGTACTGCTATTCTGTATTACTAACGACAGATTGACTGGTCGGATGGAGATATTTAAAGGTGCACAGACACACACACAGACGCGCACACACCTCGCCCTGTGCATCAAATCCTCAGTTAAGCCCAGCTGCCTTATTGTGGTGCTGAGCGTGTGTGTGCTCGTGTTTCCTCTGTCAGGCCCGGCAGTGGACGGTGCTGACCTGCTAGGCAGAAGAGAGGAGGAGAAGGGGAGTGGAAAAGCCAATTAAAGGAAAGATCACTTGTGTGTCTGCTGGAGTGTCTCTGAGAGCCTCTCACGGTTAACCTTTCCTGCTGGAGAGTGAGAAAACGAGAGAGGAACGAGGGAGAGGACGCAGAGGAAAAACCAGCCAGGGAGATCAGGCGTTTCGACTTTAATGGTCCCTCAGTGTTAGAGTGAAGCTGGTTAATTTGCCTTTCCTTTTTCTGGGTGCTGCAGGGTTTAGCTTTCTGTCAGGCCATTGTTGTATGAGGAACTTGTGCAGGAATAATAGAGGCAACACAGATGTCAGATGTTGCATGTGTGTGCTGCTGAGGAAAGCGTGTGTTGGCGTGGTTAGCCGTTTTCAGATTCTGCTGTGGGTCAATTTTACACACGGTCCTTGTGTCAGAAGTAAATTATATAAACTCTTCATGAGCTACTGTTGTCTTGCTGAGGGTGTGTTAGAAAGCAGAAGTGCTTAGCGTTTGAGTTCTTACTATTAAGCACTTGTGATTGCGAGTCCAAATGCATGCTATGCATCACAGCGGCAGAGGACAACACAAATTGGGGTTAAATTAATGGGGGGAGCATTGTGTGTATGCGTGCGAGTGCGGGGTGGGAGGGGCGGATGAGGCACTGCTGCGACTGACAGTGTGTGGCAGCATAAATTGGGGTTAGATTAATGGGATGCAGATCTGCCTCTGTGCTCTGACCCTCATCAGGGTAGAGATGAGTTGTGTGTCTCAATTAACCTCAGCAACACAGAGAAAGCATACATATAAACATGGACACACAGAAATCAAGATGCTGCTGCTAACACCGCTCTGTCAGCTTTTTAGGGATCGCTAGAGATGAGGCCAAACAAACACTGCATTCAGAGGAGTTTGATGTGCTTTTCAGTTTGTGTTTAAGTTTGGAAGGAAATCTCCTCTCCTCCCCTCACCTCTTTAATTGTATGCATGGCATGTAGATCCCTGCAGTGCTGCCAGAATGATTGCAATTAAAGGGAATCCCTCTTCCATCCCCCCTCCACCACTTCACTCTACACATGAACACACACCTTTCTAGTCCTCCCTCGTCCACTGACGGCGGTGTGAAGTAGCACCAGCCAGACTCAAGTAGGCTTAATCAGACTGGAGAGTCACAAATATACTTTCTCCATCCATCCTTCCACTGGCTGCTGCTTTCAATAGACCGAGCCTCACTTTCTAAATATAGATGACTGAAAAGTAGAGACAGAGAGATGCTTTACATATAGATTCCAGTGATCAAAGTCCAAATAGGATACTTTTTTCCCCATTAAAAAATAGAATATTATGTAACAAGTTTCTGTTTTTGCTGGTTACATGCCACATGTTACCGCTTGAAAGTGCAAGATTGCACAACACCGGCATGTGTTATCACAATCATATTGTGGACATTGAGAATTGAAATCAAGGTCTGCGTCTTATCGGGTCAAAAGAAATGGCATTGCTCCTCCGACTGGCGGGAGACAGAATTGCATGAGGGTGAGGCGAGTAAAGGTGAGAGGCAAAATTAATACAGAGACACATGGCAATGGAGACGGCATAGATATTTTAGTTTGGCTCTAAATGATATTAGCATAAAAGAGAAAGAAAGACGTATTGCACGAATACAATTGGATGCCCTCTTTTCTGCCACAAAAACCCAAAAGTATGCAGATCATGACATGCAGGAGAGGGAGCGTCAGAGAGCGTGTTGGTATTCCTCCCTGTTTCTGTGTGGCTGGCCCGCTGACTGGCCCAGATGTTGGCTAATTAACACCAGTGTTAAAGATGCTCTTCATCAGGATGATTAAATAATCAAATAATTAATTTATTAAGCAGGGGCTTGCACTGCCTGTTATGATCTCTGGCACAAAGCCTGGTAAAAAAAAGAAAAAGAAAAAAAAAGAAGAAGCAGTACAAGAGGGTGGAGGGAGAAAAGCTGAGACGTTTGAGAAAAGTGTGTTTTAAATCTGTGACACTCGCATACAATTTTAGGCAAACTGTGGTGTCTCGCACTAAAGGAGAGGACTCCCATTCCTCGTGTGCAGTGACGGTGTTAGGCAGTTAGGCAGCCCAAACGTAGACTTGGGCCTCTGTATTTTATACGTTTCATTATGTTCTGAGGCAAATGAAATTAAAAACCAGTCAGTTGCAGTGTGCAAAAGAGAGGGAAAAAAACCCTCTTTGTATCTGTAGAAGTGTGTTAGAGAAAGAGATTATCTCTCATTACTCGGAGAGAACATTGCCCCACGTTAACACAGTCGGACCAGACAGATAGATGGAGCACAGATATGAGCTGAAGCAGGCCAGCAGGGAGGAGAGACACAGAGGAATGAGGGAAGTGACAAAGATGTTTCATCATGGTTATTTCCACTGGTGCAAGGTGGTAGCATTAACTGGGATGGGGGGGATGAAGGGTTGAGGGGGGGGTTAGCGTGTGCCACCTTCAAACAAAGCCCCGTGTACCTCATGCACACACTCACGTTCGCACTAACACACACGTCCGGGCTTCCGCAGCTCTCATTTTAAACACTCCTTTAGCCATAATCATTTTCATATAATTCACTTTCATACAATTCCTTCTCCTAATCATTATCAGGCCCACTAACGTCTTAATGACTTCATAAATTTAAGCTATAAAAAGTAATGGAGAAAGACAAATGAGATAATTAGGAATAAATCTTAGTGGAAAGCCATTTATCAAAACATGGAGAGGCCCTGAATATTCCCCACCATTAGGCTCTGCTGTAATTAACACGGGCTCTCAGTTATGAAGGAAACCTGGTAGCAGAGATATTAAGATCCAAAAGCCTCACTGTTATTAAATTGACCGATGAATCTGCGACGTATAATATGATGTGGATTATTAGGATCCTTTTTAATTAAAAAGAGCGTTAAGATTTTTTTTTTTTTTATATTTAAATTTTTAACGCTTTAATGGTGGCTTGAACTCATCTCTCTGTGGTTATGGTGCAATGAGACGAAGAGAGAGAGAGAGAGAGAGAGGAAAAAAGAGAGAAAGAAAATGAAACGGGGGGAACGAAAGTGAGTGAATAAGTGTGTGTTTTGGTGTCTGTGTGGTTGGGGCAGCGAGAGCAGCAGCAGCAGCATCGGAGGGAAAAGTAATCTCACACTCGTACTTTCATATTCTCCTTTGGTGAAGACTGTGTAAGTACATGAGAGAAAATGGAATTCTAATTTAACAAACTCTTAACTAATGCACATACGGACTAATGCATATACAGACAAGACACTATTAATTCGTATTATCTTTAAAAGAGCAAAATGTAATGTAATGGTTTGCTCTGATTAGTCAGAGTACGAATCACATCCAGTGCTTTATTTAAAATTAAAAAACTATATTTCTGCGCTCTTCTCTCTCCCTCACACACACACACACTTCCTCCTTTGTCCTCCCAGTCCAGTCGGCCTCCACACTTTCAAAAGGATGTCATAGGAAAAAGTGAGGGATTTTCCCTTTTTTTCCCCTCTCTCTCTCTTTGACCTTCAATCTGGGTCTGGTTCTTGAACAATGAGGCCTCTTTAAGATTCATCATATCTGCGCTGATTTTCATTATCGCCCTTTGAAAATGTACTTATTCTTTCTGTGAGTTACTGTATTTTAAAATGATATGAATGTTCTGTATTTGGCAAGATAGCATATTTTTATTCATATTTAAAGGCATAGCGCTCATAATGCATGCCCTTTTGAACTGGCAGATATTGTTACTGAGATGAAACTATTTTTTTTAACTTTAATTATTCCTGTTTATTGGACTGCTCTCGGATATGCGGCCTTGAAGCTTTGTATGCAGATAAAAGGTAAAGAGGGCTATGGTTTCTTATAGGATGCTCTGCAGTGATGTGTGGAAGCTGCACACTACTCTTCCTGGTTGAAGACAGTTAGTAGGTTTCACCCTATAGAATGCTTTTGGGAGGAGGGAGTGCAGTCTACTGCCTTATGCAAATTATCTTCATATAAATGACATGCCAACCTCCAATCACTGACCAATTAATGACCTTCGGGGGCATCTTGTGACAAATCAACGGCACTAATTTATACTTGACAGGTCCCCTGGTGCGTGCCGGCAAAGTTCACGCGAGTGTGCGAAGCTCAGCTTGAACCAGTTGAGCTCATTACCATGGAAACCCAGATTGGGGTGCGGGACTGTGTCATCGCAACTTGCTGATTGTTTGTTTTTCATTTTTTCTAATCTAATATCCCAGCACGTGTCTAACATACGTGTGTGTTTGTTTCCTCACATCGGTCTGTTTTTTCTAGCAAACCTGATCTCTGACACACACTGCACTGTATCAGCTCCATTAGCCTCTGTTATGTCCAGTCTGTCATTGTAGGCTGTGTCTATTTCTGCTCAGTGTGTGTGTGTGTGTGTGTGTGTGTTTCTCATTCACTCCCTAACTGCCTTATCAGACTTCTGCACCAGCAGCTCTCATTAGAACATTAATTGAAAAAGTGTAATTAATCCTGAAAGGTGGTGAGACTGGACTGTGGCCAGAGAGAGAGAGAGAGAAAGAAAGAAAGAGTGGTGGACAGACAGTTGGGTGTTGTTTAGTATGACCCAACACTGCCCCCTGTTGTTACTTCACTTTGTGGCTGTTGGTCTCTGTAGGCTGGACAATAATGCTCCTGCTTCTCATTTTCATTTATGCAAAAATAAATAATCTTTATTTTGCAGTGTGGACACTGACAGGGTCTTTTTTTAATTTTCCTTGACTTCTAGTGATAATAGTGAATTTATAAAAAATAAATAAACACATCTGCACAGCCAGGGCTGGTCTGGAAAAGGGAATTCGGTCTTACACTGCAGATTAATTTTAAAGAGCTTAGTTGCTTGGTTGTTCAAAATTATAGTTTTTTTTTTTTCCAAAAAAGAAAATTGCAAAACCCATATAAGCTTGCTTTATTAAAATAAATAGATACATTCTATATATGCACACATGAAGAACCCATGTATTTTCCTACTTGATGGTGGTCATCTTCAAACACAGAGTAATATATGATTGAAGAAGAAGAAGAATAGCAGATATAAATGAAGAGAGGTGTCTCATTCTTTTTTCTCCATACTCCCCGTGGAGAGGAGGAGGAGGAGGAGGAAGATGAGGAGCTGAAAGAGAGGGAGAAAGAGGAGCAGAAGGCCTGCTCTATTATTCTAATCCTTAGTTGTGTCTGAGTGACCTTTGGAGGGATGATTGTTTCTCATTTAGGAGTGTGAGGTGTGATCTTCCCACCCGTTTGATCCCACTCACCTGACCTTTGTAAATTGGCTGTTAAGCATATCACAACTCGACCCTCATGCCTCACACATGGCCTGTTAATACACACAAGCTGAGCGGCTGCACCCTCATAAGTATTTAGGCACTTAGAGTCACACTTGCACAGCAGAGACGCTCGCACGCGTGTTTTTCTTGAGAAGGTGGATGCGATTTCGTACCGTGGATCGTTTAGTGTAAAATCAGTCAGATAATGGCTTATTCAAACTCTCTTGATGTGAAAAAAGAGGGATTGCCTGCAGGATTTATACATATGGGATTTTTTTTTTCTTAGTCTTGCACATATGCACACGTTTTTGTTAAAGAATGATTTCTATGCATATGTGGGCCATCAAAAAAAATGACAGGGGAAAAAAAAAAACCATAATAAAAATTTCTCCATTGTGCCGATCACCTTTTCTTGGCTTGGTTAATGAGTGGCAGAGCTGAATGGCAGCGAGGTGATTTTTCCATCTTACTGATGAGAGGAGAATTAAAGCCCACAGCTTGGGGTCTGCAGCACCATTACAGAAGAAGACGGGAAGAAGGTCTGAATTCATTTGGCCCGGCCACGATTCTAATTAACAACTCAATCCCACACAGCCATGGAGAGAGAGCCAGGGAGAGGCTGGCAGGGAGAGAGCTCCTGTAGTGCGTGGAAGCATCTCTGTGGTGTGGAGAAACATCACAAAGATTGGCTCATCTTTAATTACACATTGTAATTTTGCATCCTTTCTCTATTTCTGTCCTTTCTATTATATTCTAACCTCTTCTATGTTTACCTTACCTTCCAATCGGCTGCCTCTACCTGACCTCATCCAGCACTGTGTTGTCCAGACTGCGCAGTCTGCTATGCTTCCTGTGGTTTCCTAAAGCTGCAGGCTTATGGGCGACATTTCCCTGGATTAAAAGAATGATTTCATTAGCCTCCATGGGTGTCAGGTTTCATTCGAGGGATTAAATCCTGCAGATTAGAGGCCGGGGCTATTCTCCAGCACGTCATTAATATCTAATAGCACGGGAAATGTAATTTGGAAAGCCTGTCTTTCTGATTACTAAGCAAATGTATGCTCTGCTCTTTAAGACCATAAATTGGGCTTTGAACACTGTCTCCGTCCAGGGTTTAGCCCTCATCCCCAGGCGGGGTTGTGCTGATGGTCTCCCTCACAGGCAGCCTGACTCAAGCACGACTCAGGAGAGTTAAATCACGTTCTGCAACTTTTATTTTGCAGAAAGCAACGCTGATCAGTTTTTTGCCTAAATCACTACCTAAAATTACAACCTTAGAAATTCACTAATCACAAAAGGATTGCGAAGCTGTGTCGGTCAAAGCACTCTCCTCCCGTCTCAAGGGAGAGCTCGCTCTGGGATCTGACTTCAGCACCAGTGAGGATGCGTCCTTCCTCTTTTTTCCCTCGCAGAACATTGGATCTCTGTGCCATCATCCCCGCACCGGCCCCGGCCAGTCCCCAGCCTCCTCAGAGTGCCGTGCGTCTCCTGTCAGTCAGAATGCCACTCGGCACCCTCCCTCGCTGATGAAGTACGGACAATGGAGAACAAGGTGGGCGCAAGGGGAGCGAGCTGACTTAATGAGCCAATTTCTCAAATAATAAGATTGGTGGATATGCTAATATTTCTACCTTAAGGAGATAATTATGATGTAGAAGATAGAATATTTTATCTTAAAGCGACAGTGTTCTGGTCCCAAACCCATCTGCAGCTTCTTTTTTTTCTCTCTCTCTCTCTCATGGACGGTACGGGGGGGTTAAGAATAGTTTTCTGTGTTTGAGCTGTGGGACAGCAGAAAAACAATGCCAACAGAGCCTTGATGCTTTTAGTGTGTCGTGTGTTTTTTGGGGGCTGAGCCTTTGATCATGCTCAGCATTTGACACAAGGAGGAGAGGCAGGGGACTTTCTGCCTTCATAAATATTTATCTCGTTACTGCGGGCTAAAACTCACAGAAGAAAGGATAAAGCGATATCAATTGATCTTTATTGTTAATTGACCCAAAAGTATACTGTTGAAAACTGAACAACAAAAACACTGTTCGTCCTTATTCTCCTGCCGTCCCCTCCCTCTCGTGTCTTAGTTTCTGATACAAACTCGGTGAACTTCTTTTTTTCTGTCCTCGGGCTCCTGTAATAACTGGCTGGTAATTTTGTTTTTGTGTTTAACTTTCTTATCGACACAAATTCCCTACTTCAATTCCCCAAATGGCACATGCTCTGCCACCTTAATGTGTATAACTAGAGGTTAAATGATAAAATGTGTTATTGAAATGTAGGCCTGCTGATTACGGCTGCAGTTCACGGCCTGTTCCAAATAGCCAGGGGCAGACGGGGTGGGGGTAAGGGGGGGATTGGGGCCTTGTGGGTTAACAGTTTAATAAAGGGGGAGGGAAAGAGAGAGAGAGAGAGAGAGAGAGAGAGAGGGACTGAGTGCTTCTAGTCTAACTCGCTCCCCTCTCTCTCGGTGCTCTTTCACTCACTCAGTCACTCAGTCTCTCCCTCTCCCTCTGCCCTGTGTTTTACCATTTTAATTAGGCTATAACAAGCTCAGTCGTGTAATTAAGAGCTCAGCTGGACCAGAAAACAAGTCAACCATTAGCCCCGACCAGCCCAGATCACCCACAGCAGCTGCTAAGCTAAAGCAGATAAAACACACAACATACCCACATATGGAAGTGTCACAGAGTGGAGAAATCACTCCTGTTCTACTTCTTGAAAACTTCACCTGTTTGAAAAAAAAAGTAAGACTCCACTGGTACTGTAGCAGCCTGCACAAATATTTTGACAAAAAAAAAAAAAAAGTTTTCACATCAGCCAAGATTTCAACCAGCCCTAGGTTAAACCTACACACACCGACGTGACACCATGCATGTACAGACACACACAGATATATATATCTTTTTTTTTGCACTGTGAAGAAGCTCTGCAGTGACAGCTATCCCCCAGGTGTTTTGATTCACAGAAACACTTTATTTTCTTTGTTCCTAAAAAAAAGTGCAAAGTGACAGTGACAGCACAATGGCCTTTTTTCTTTAATAGAACACACACACACGCACGCAAACACAGAGCGCGTGTGTCTGTGTGAGAGAGAATTACGCATACAGATCTCTTTATCAGACTGATGGATGTGAGCAGCTCCCTCACCTCCTCTCGGCGAGCGCTGCTGCCTTTTGTGCCTCCCTCCAGTGCCGGCGATGCTTAATAGAATTCATGTATATGTAAAGACTCTTGCATCCTATTATGTACAATAAACTGTTTGCTTTATCCGTGGCAGCACCTGGTGAGTGGCACAATCTGCCAAACACACCCTTTTCCAAATCAAATTTATTTAGTTAGACCTCCATTCAAACCCACTCATGTAAGCTATCATGTTACACTCTGATCTGAATAACTACAGGCGGGAATCTAATTCATTTCATATTCACAGCACTGCTGCACCCAGCCCTCTTACAGGCCTGTATCAGTAAATTGTCAATTGTAGATGCTCTGCCACACGACGGTACAATGCAAACAAGGTTAGTTTTCAAACACCTGATTTGAATAAGCTCAACAAGGAAACATATCAAGCCGCGCTGCTTCAATGCTTTTTGTATTGCTTCCAGGAGAGGTGAGGGAGGGGAGGGGAGGGAGCAGCAGACGGAGGGAGGCGCAGGGACACTTTTTGCAAGGCAGGGTGATGCTGGGCCGATAGCACTGGAGGAATGGCAGTTAATTTGAATATGGCACCTGAAGCCACAATGATTATTATCATCACCAAATCAAGGAAATAAATGAGAAGAGGGGCTCCAAAAATAGCGTTCGGAGCCTTTTGTGCACAGCAGGTAGGCCCAGTGGGGGGGAGGTGACGGGAGAGCATTCGCTAGCTCATTATCCAGGGCTGGGCTCAGGGAATGGAGGGATCGAGAGAGAAATTGCATTAATGTGACCATGGACACTCTTTTCAGAGGCATCTCCACTCACCGCACACACGCGCACACTGTCGCTCGCTCGCTTTCTGCTCCTTTCTTTCTCACTGTCTCTCACTCTCACTATATGCCCTGTTTAATTTGAGTGTTAGCATGAGGTAATTTAGCCATGCTGCTGTCACATGCAATGAGGCCAGGGATACAAGGGGGACTGGGAAGAACAGACTGAAATCATTCACCGCCCCCCCCCATCTTCCAGTCACCTCTGTCTCACTTTATTTCCAATCAAACTCTTTGGATCTCCCTTTCTTCTTTGGGTAGCACCTCGCATCCCTCTCGCATCACCCTGCATGCTGTCCATCTATGCACCCCCTCCTCCCCATTATTTTTTGCCTCGCCCAACTCTCCTCTCAGTCCGCTGTCCACTTTTCTGCAGCCCTCTCTGTCCAAACCTCGTCTCTCTGCCTGAGGCTACAGGAGATGGTGTTGGTGAGTCATCCAAGCAGTCGTTTGATTCATGCTGCTCCAGGCTCTCATCTCCCCAGAGAAATTACCAGTCATTTTAATCGGACCCATGTCTCTAATTCATTACACAACCCCACTCTGACACGTGCGCGCACACACACACACACACACACACTGAAGACCTCTCAGTCAGATAGCTACCTTCACACAGTCACCTCCATCTTTGGTGTCAAACGGCACTTAACATCCCTGTCAGTCACTCATATTCAGAGGAGAGCTGAAGGAGAGAATGAGAGAAGGGAAATGGGGCGGGGGGTATTTAGCCTGCAACTCATTTCTCATCACTTTCCCACACCGTCTATTAGTTCTCCACTTAGTCCTCTCTCCTGTACCATCTGTTCTTATCTGTCTGCCTTCTTAAATGGCTTCCCTGCTTCTCTTCTCAAATCCCATCACCCCCTTCCATCTTTTCTTTATTTCCAAGTTTCAGGATGAACTAGTTCTGTTGGCGAAGAAAAGTTTACTCTTCAAAAATCACGAGTGTATCAGCCAGGGGACAGAGGCTTGTGGAGTTGCTCCCCATTCATACGTAAAGGCAATCTGTTTTTTTCTGCATTTGTGGCACCAGTAACTAATAAAAAATCTGAGGTCTTTATGCTTTGTCTGCTGACTCATTTCACTAGTACGCTTATGAAAGTGGAACAGGGCTCTCACTGATGCTTCTTGTGGCATCTGTGATCTTCCTGATGTGACAAATTTCATAAAAACGTCCTGTTTTCTCTCCATCTTATGAAGATTCATAGAGAAGTATCACCCACAAGGCTAACAAACACCAGAGGACAGAAATAATGGCCACTTTACATTCATGCAAAATTATTTTCACATTCAAATCGTTTTAGATATCTTAGTAATTTAGTAATAGTAATTTCCTTTATTTTTGATACTTAAAATACTAAGACTTATTATTTTTAAAATGAATGATGTGTAGAAACAGATGTGTCATACTGGAATCCTAAAAACAACCACACAAAAAAAAAAAAAACAAGAGCAAAAAGTGGTATTTTTGTTGTTTTTTTGTATAATACTACCACTCTATAATGTTGTTCTTGTAGTTCTTTATAACCGGGTTATTCTGCAAGGACATGAAGTCTGTATCACCCAAATGCAGATTAAATCCTGAGCTTCTTTTCTGTTGGTTGCCAGGTTTGCCTTTGTCTGCCCGTTTCAATGGCCCGACTATATTCAGCCCGTATATTGTCAAGGTTTTTGTAAGCTTTTTTGTCCACTTGAGCTATTGTGTAACTGTATTTTGCTGGCTAAATAACTATTCAAATTAAAGTATTACAGTCGTTTCTTTCAAATAGGTCTGTCTGTGTGTGTGTGGTTTTTTTTAAAATTTATGCTGCATATAATTTGGTTGGACCTTGCATTGTCCTGATGGTCCTTGGTATCTTTAATAGAAGTTGGGGGTGTTGAGTCTCCGAGTTACAGGAAGTTGACTGAAACGTCTCTGTGTGCTCCCGCTCTTCTGGAAAGAAAAAAAAACTATCCATGTCATTTAAATATGTTAGGAATATTTTAATAAAAAGATCCATTTTTGCTGCTTCTTAAAAGCATTTTTTCATGTGTAATGAGATTACTTTAATTCCCAAATGTGTGTAATTGCTTGTTCACTAAAGCTGGTTTTATTTGAAGATTTTTTTTTAATGTTTCTCTGGATTTGTGGTCTTTTTAGGAAGGTAATTACCAAACCATAACTTTTATTTCTGCACCTGTGTGTGGATTAATTATTACATGATATTCTATTAGTTTCCTTACACGTTCACTTTGCTACTAAAGTGTCTGTTTTTTTAATTATATAACATTTTATATAAACTCTATTTAAGTTTGCAAACTACTTGTGAACTAATTTACTTGGTTGTGACTCATAGCACATAAATAACATATGACACCTTCAGTATAATGAGTCAGAGAAGCCTGCAAAGGGCAGAGATATCTGCATGAAGAGACGCTGACAACATCGTACTGCCTGTGACAACAAAAATCAATTAAAACACACGAGCACAACAACCTCTAACACACACACACAGACACACACACACACACCCTCTCAGAGCTGAACAGCAGGGTTCAACCCAGAGCGAAAATACTCAGCTCTGTGCTTGACGTTGTTTCTCTAATTACAGGATCTTGTGAATACAAAGTAAATTTAGTGGCCACTTGCAGGTCATCATCTTCAGCACTACACACATATACAAACACACACATGTGAGTTTGTGTTATGTAATGTATGTTTACTGGTGTCGGGGTGGGGGTGGCAAAGGTAAAACAGCCATGACAGCGTGAATGCCAGACTGGCAGTTTGCTGATGGGAGTAAAGAGAAGGGGAGTGTCAGAGGAGAAGAGGTCACCGTGTTGCAGGTGACTGGGACAACAAGAGAGGCTTCTCCTGGCTTTAATTGGCTCTTTACATGGAGGAGAGGTTCATGGTGAGTCAGTCGTCCATACCCATTCTCTCCTCTCCTCTCCTCGCCTTTTCCATTCCTTTCCCCCCTTCTGTCTTTTTCGGAAGAAAGCTGTGACGGGTCACTGATCAGGATTAATGGTTATCTCTCTTTTTTTTTTAGTTTTTCTCCCAGTATTTTATAAAAAAAAAATCCCTCAGATAATCCTCACTGTAGAAGGAAATGAAAGATACCATGTGGTTAATTGCAGAGCTGATCAGTATAATAACTTGATTTGAACACACAGCCACTTTTCAAATGAAAAATGAAATAAACACCTCTTTTTTTAATTCCCTCCTTTGCACCGGCACCCCCACGCTCCAACCTCCCTTTTTTTCTGAAAGCAAGCCAAGGTGTACAGTTGACAGCAGGCTCTAGTGATTAAGTCCTTTCATTGGTTAATTAGCCCCTACAGCAGTTGCACACAGGCGAGGCAAGCAAGGACTGACTCACCAAACGATCAAAGACACAGCCTGTCAGGAGGCTCAAACACTCTGTGTACCTGTGGGACAGTCACACAGAGGCACGCACACACGATCATACCTGTGGGACAGTCTTTCTCTCTCTGTCTCACGCACACACACAGGCGCACGCACTCATCAAGTCTTGTACCTGTGGGAGATTCCCCGGTGTCTCTAATTCCTGAGGTGATGTGCCACACATACAAACAGAGAGAAAGAGAGACCCATTTTTATAAGAGCGCACTCTGAAATACTCTGGCACGGATGCGTGCACGCACACATACACGCACACACAAACACACTTTGGCTAAACACTTAATCAGCACTGAAATGAGGGTAAGAGTAACAGAGTAAGCATTTTGTTATCCTACAGTGTCTCCTGGAGATAATACAGATTTTCTAAAGATATGTTACACTGTTGTGGGTGACTTATCTTGAGTTGCGATGGCAGATTTAGGTCTTCATATGAGAAAAAGTTGCTGGCCTGCATCAACTGAAGCATCATGGATGAGAGCAAACAAGTAAAATAAGATTATAATGATAAAGCTTTGATAATTTGTAGCCTTAATACTGTTTAAAATTACCATCAGCACCCAGTGTCTGAGCAATTCCACCTCTGAGTTAAAAAATACTATATAGGCATTTGTTTTGTAAATTTAGCTGGGCTGGAAAGACAAATTTTACTAATTGTTGATTTGTATGATCAATTTAACTGCAGGCTTTTTCTTTTTCAATTTAATGTATTCATTTTTTTTAATAAATATATAGATTTTGTTTAGAATGTGAGTTTTGCATCTCAGATTAGCTATTCGTACAAAATATATTGATAAGCGTTTGTTATTTAAAGAAATGTTACATCTAGCTAGCTGGTATTTAGCTTAGCATTGGAAGTAAAAGCAGACAACACAGCTAGCTTATGGCTAACCAACACCTTGTAGATTTAAAGGCCTGCTAAGGAAAATCCTCAAAGCCTTTTATCAAGGTAAACCTTAAACTTACAATTTATATTTTCCTGTTTGGGGTATAACAACAATTCTATATGTTAGTTAAACTGGATAATATATTTAGCCTGCATGGTGTATGTGTTTCTAGATGGCAGGGGGTTAGTGTCTTGCAATCTTATATAAAATATAAACGGACTGGCATATGTATAGCTCTTTTCTAGTTTGTTTTTTTGTTTTGTTTTTTGACCACATTTACCCATTCAAACACAAAACTGACGGCTATATTGCAATTTGAGGTTCAGTGTCTGATCCAACACACTTAACATAATAATGGAGCCATGCTCAAACCACTCACTGTCTGATTAGTTAACATAGTCAATATGAAGTCACTCAACTTTTGTGAACTCCTGCTTAGAAGCTGGTGAAGTTTTACTTTTTTGTCCAACTACTTCCTGATGGTGAAACCAAACAGAGGGGTGGATCAAGCCATGCCACAAACATTCTGTGAATCATATTTTTTACTCTAAATGGCGCACTGTTTTACAAAACAAACACCAGCCTATATTAAATGAGGATATTACTATATTGCTAATTATTGAGGTCACAAAATTATTATAAATTAAGTAAGAATAGCACCAATAATTTTTCGGGCTTTCCGAAGGTCTTTCAACGTCTTTCTTTGGACATTGGTTACTTTCATTCCTTTTTTTGTCCAGTCCTCGTACCTTCGTCCTTTTTTTAAAGCTACTTAACCCTAACTTTATTTAACATTAAAAGATGACACCTAACTCATGGAATGGATGAGGGTTGTTTCTGCACATAATGGACAACTTAGCAAAAAAGCTACTTTAAATTGTATCTTTAGAGACGTTGTTACCAGCAACCTGTAGCAAAAATATATATTTTTGCTTTTCCCTAAAAACCTGGCATATGTCAGCACACTGCATAGTTTGTCCTTAACGGATATGAGGAAAGTGTATAAGTGGAGGATAAAAGAAGGCGTGACAGGCCTAAAAAACTCTACCACAGATGAATAGCATCTGAATGCTTTAGGAAACAGGAAAAATCCAGCAAAGAGCTGACACAAGATCTGAGAGATGGATCTGGCCTTACAGCTGGTCCGTCTACTAAATCATCACTAAAGTCTCATCAGAGATGGTTTCAGAGGAAAGGTGGCTTTAAAGAAGCTATTCTTAAGGAAGGGACACAGGGAGAAAAGCCTGAGGCACGCCAAATTGAAAATCAGGGGCAACAGTCTGATGGAGTGATGAATCCAAATTTGAAATGTTTGGTTGAAATTGTCATCAGTAAAGTGATTATTTGTAGCCATCTGTAAAACAGAGTGGAGGCTCTGTCATGGTTTGAGGCTGCCTTGGGGATCTTGATGGAATTATGAATGGCATTAACTGAATACCATGGGTGAAAGCATGAATAGAAAAACACAGAGTGGAACACCATCAGCCATAACATTATTGAACCTGTGGGGGATCATCTTGACAGAAACATTTAAGTACTTATAAAGAAATGAGCGATTGCTCAGAAATATATAGCATTCGTTATTTCATATAGATGTATATGTATTAAATGTTAAAGTTTATAATTATTGGTAAAGACTTACCATTAGATTACAACCCTCTTCTTTTCTACGGCGCTTATTACATGGTGGTCGAAACAGCTGATGAGCAGCTAACATGAGCAGCAGCAGGTCACCATGACATTATGTTCTTTAGTGCATTCTGTTTTTAAAATAATTTAGCGCAGTAAACCCACTTTGTATAACCCTGCGCAAGATGGTCATTTTCCTCAACATCCTTTGTGACAAACTAATGGTTTGAAATTCTGATTTCAAATGCTGTTGATGGACATCACAAAAGAAGGCGCACACTAAGCATAGCAGCTTTGGTGCTAGTAGCTGGCCTCCAGCACTAAAGAACAGTAATGGTTCTAATTCCAATAAAGAGAAAATCCAAGGTCACACTGTGAACTTCCTCCCCATCAGAAGACCACAAAGACTGGCTGGGAGAGTGCATAATATCCTCACAGCTATTTTTACCCTCAAATTAAAATCTATGACATGTTGAAATGACTGCAGTGTGCAAGAGGGGTATTCAAAGCAGACACTAATGACGCTTATTAATGGCGTGAATGAAGTCTTGACAGGTCGTGTGTCATTCTGCAGGCAATGCTCCACTGGCATAATGGCTAATGTAAGTGGGGATAATTATATATATTATACCCTGTCTTATGGTATTTTGGCAGGAGTATGAGGAGCCAGGCAGTTAGAGAGGAGAGTGAAAGCGCTTGCTCTTTTTGAGACAGAGATGGGCGCGCGTGTTTGTGTGTGTGCACACACGCATGCAGGCATTCGCCCCCCACCCCCACCCCCCATCTTCAGCAGTGGTCCAGGGGATGAATAATAGTAAGACAACAGCACCAAACTGTGGTTGGAGAAAATGCCTGCATACAGAGGCAGGTAACAGATAAGCAACGTTTACCGCAAGCTCTGTGTTTAAACGCTCTGTTCCACAGACACCGATCATTTAGTGTTTTAACCGAGTAAAATAGAAAAACACAGGGAGAGAGAGACAAATGGCTTTCTCCGACTGAACAAATGTAGCACACGTGTGATTAAGTATGCACGTGTGTATGATATATTGTGCTTTGCGTGCCTCGTGTGAGGCGGGGAGACAAGTAATGACCATTTAATTCCATGTTCAGATCCCTCAAACCGTGATGCAGAGCCTTATAGATCAGCAGAGAGAATTAGGCAGGTAAAAAAAAACAGTTAAGCCACTGAACCAAGAGTGGAAACGCTAGTGTGAAAAATAAAAATAAGGATTAGTATTATTATTATAACTGTAAGCACTTAAAAAAAATAATAAAGACTCTGTCATTGAAAAGTACCCTATCAGCACCTTTATGTGAAGGTTCAGCATGTGTGTGGCTAAGATATAAAAAAAAAAAGTCAGAGAAGAAGAAGAAGGGGAAAAAAAAGCAGGACTGCAAGAAATCAAAATAAAATATCTCTCATTTATGAAAGAAATGAGCTTAGAATCTGCTAAAATATACAATTATTAAAACTGCTTAAGTGCACCTGCTGATTCACAATCAGGTCGCGGAGGCGCTCGGTGCAGCTGGAGTGTCAGGGACAGCTGTGAGGAGGTGGCGAGGAAGAGGAGGAGGGAGGCTGGGGCTGAGTGGATCTTTGTGGATCTGTCCTCTCTGTGATGTTGGTGGGAGAGAGTTAGCTAATTGGAGGCCCGGTGGTAAAAACTTGTTCATTAATGCCTCTGCCTCCAGGTCCCCCCGCTCAAACACCTTGCCTCATTTATCTCTGTATTTACCCGCTCCTCCCAGTCCCAACACAGGACCTCAGAACACACTCAAGGTTCAACTTGGAACAAGAGGGAAAAGGAAGGGGGAAAGAGAAAAAGAGAGGCGGAGAAGGTGGCGAAAGAAAAAGGGGGAGAGAGATCGGGAGAGAGAAAGGGTAACTTATGCTCGGTGGGAATTAACAAAGCACTTAGTAATTAAATCTGAATTGACATTCTGGTAATTAGCCTCTTGATTAGGAGCAATAACACAATTAGCCAACCAGTCTTTGCTAATTGTTAATTAGTATAAGCAAAGTTATTGTGTGTGTGGCAGAGGGAGGCATGTAAAAGAACAAATGTTAATCTGTCTCTCTTTCAACAGCCGCGTCCCCTTTCTTTTTTCCTGCTGCCTCTCTATTGAGCTAGCAGGCAGGTTCATTGCCTTTCTCTTCAGTGAGGCTGCATTCACAGGCAGCAGTCAGTAATTAGCTAAAAGTCTTATCGAGGATATCATCAGAGAACAGGCTGAGCCGGCTGTGCTGGCACATCTTCACGTCTCCCCCCCTCTCTTTCTACTTTCACTGAAACATTCCTCTTCCTCTGCCCGTGCTCCGCAAGGTGTCATGCGGAGGGTTGTGTGTGGGGGGGTATTTGTTCTGAATAAAGATGTGATGTGGATTAAATACAATCATAAAAGGGGGAAAAGAAGCCACGGCGCTGGAGATGAATCTTAAGGAGATGTAATTCATCTAAAAGGTTTTAGTTTATGAGGAAGACGAACCGAACACCTCATTAAAGCCAGGGAGAGGAGAGAGGACACGGGGAAAATAGATGAATGGACAATAAAGATGTTCCGGGAAGTGGAATTTACATTGGCCACAGGTGAAACATGGGTTATTTTCAATTAACATGGACTTAGTAGAACAATATATTTCCCTTTGCACTGAGCCCCTACACAAACCCAGAGGAAGTGAGGGAGATCTCAGCCATTTCTTTTTTCCACAGCTAGGTAAAAAGCGAGAAGATTTTCACTGATGCGTCCACCTGTAAACACGGCAGTCGCACTTGAGCGGTAAACACTGACGCACCGTTAACCTTCTGTAACTTGGCCAAATGGTTGAGAAGCTCGCCAAGAGGGCAGAAGCTACGCGCTGCTATCAGAAGCTCCACATCAGTTCCTATACACAAATTGCATCTGTGGGCACACAAAACCTACCTGTGCGCCGATAAGTGTGTGATGGTGCCCGTGTTTGTGTGGGGTGAACACACGGATGGGAACGGGCAGCCAGCTCCAGATTAAGCTGGTCTTCCCAACACAAATATTTGGGAGCAGGATGAGCTGTCTCAGGATGCACCGGAACATGAAATTAACCAGGAGAGGTGGAGGTGCCAGCGGAGCTAAAACGAGGTGGAGAGGGATGCTGGCCTGTGCCACCCAAACCTCGGCTGCAAGCCAGGTGAGAAGAGGGAGTACGAAGGCAGGAAGATGCTAGTAAAGTTTGCTCTGCCTGCAACAAATTGATGCTTTTAGATTTCTTCTAATGAATTTTGGATATTAAAAAAAAGCAAAACACTGAGTGTGTTAGTGGGTACGTAGCAGTGTGTGTGTAGGTGTTACAAGCTCTGTCTTACCATGGTTCCTGCTGTGTCCCACCCACTGTGGCTCTAATTGGATCCTTATTACCAGGCCAGCCTCCATCCCAGAAATGATGGATTCATACCATGCTGAATTTCATTAATCATTCCTTATTCACAGTCCACTCTGTGAAGAGGGCAAATTCATTTCTTGGCATGCGGAGCGGCTACTATAATGAATATTCATGAAAGGAAATTTGGGGTCAGGCCTAATAAGGGAGGTAATTTGTAATTTGCGCTGTTCCCGCTCGGGTCTTGTTCGGCAGGTTAACCTATAGAACGCTCAGAACAGACACCAGCAGCGCACACGCACGCGAACCCACACTTAAACACGCTGTATTTTTACTCCGAACCTGCCACGAGGAGTCTCGGAGATATTCAGTCCCAGTTTTTAAACATTAACCTAATATTGGCAATATTGGCACCTCAGAGAGCAAGACCTGGGCTGTGTGACACTTGTGTCTTACAACCAAATGTGTATTTGCTCTTTCTGAAACTTTAAACACATGAGCAAAAATATTGCCAGAAAATATGTTTGGTATGACCTCTTAAGGATCAATGGCAAACTAACCACATAGCAAATAAAAGAAAAAGAAAAAGGAAGTCTTCCTAGTCAGTCTGGATTACTGCTCGTGCTGTTAGAGCCTACAGCTGGAGTAAAGTAAAGAATGAAAAATGGCCTTAATTTTTGCAAAATGGCGGCTCTTTTCCGCCTGACCAAATAAGCCCCGTAGACTGTTGAACACTTTGAGAGAAATCCCCTTTTAAATAAAACAGCTGCTTTAAGAGAAAAATAACAAGCTCCCTGGCTCTGCTTTCACATCACAGGATTTTCAATCCCCCCCCCCCCAAAAAAAGCATTTTATTGCTCCTTCTTAAATTATGCCCACCTGGCATCACTTAAAGTCACTTAATTAATAATTTATCAATACATTTGAAGTGATTAAAATTCATGAACAGAAAGTGTTTTTAAAATAGTGCCCTTACACCCTCAGGGTGTCCAATCAGTGCACCGCGTTCGTTAGATCAGGAAGGAATAATTAATTGTACCTGAATGTTTAGCGGGGTCAGGCAGTGGGGGCAGGATGCCTACGGTTGTGTGTGTGTGTGTATACATGTGTGTAGTGAGATGGAGGATGGAGGGTGTTAGTCAGAAGCACTCTTAGCGCTCAGTGGCTTTGGACCATGACACCGTTGCACGAAGGTCAATGCAGTCTGCAGACGGCAACTTTATTCCACGTGTATTTGTTCTATTATGACACACACCCTATCATTTTCTCTCTTCTCCCACCCTGTCATCACCTTCGTGTCGTCGCTGCCCTTCCTCTTTGTCTCCATTGTCGACCTCTCCTAGGAAGGGAGCAACAATTAAGTAACCATGATTTAGACTTTGTGTCAAACACCTGTCACTCACGCTGACACACACACGCCTGACATGATTAACTACTGGGAGGCTCCTCAACTGAGTCAGCAGTGGGGTTAGCATATCCACAGAGACGTATATACGTACTATACGGAAGTGGAGATCTACCAACTGTGAGTTAATCAAATCCCCTGCTGTAAAATCCTTACACTTCATTTATAAGTCATTTAAATTTTGTCCATTTTTTATGCTTTTCACTTCACTTGGTTTATGTCAGATGTGCAATCAATTGATAATTTTCTGTGCAGAATATAGTTTTAGCATTTTAAAGTAGTACTGAGGTGAAACTGGAACAATGTTGTGCTAATATACACCAAAAACGCAGGAATTTGGAAAAGACAGTCTGTAGTTTTATCTCAGCACCACCTTGGTGACCTGTAACCTCAAAATGCTTCTTGCAGGTTTCATACATCAATAATTCAGCTCTCTAAAGGGGACCACTCTGCATAATGACTCCCTTCACTTCTGATGGTTGAATATATTTTGTTGCTGATTTTGATCCCAGGATTTTTTGCTTTTCTTTTTAATAGGAACACACGTCACAATGCATGGCAAGTAAAGAGGAGTGCTAATCTGTGAAGCTTACGCCACGCTGAGCTGAACATTCAGATGACCAGAGGAGGGCAGAGGGGCGGCAGAAAGCGACTCTGCAAAGAAAGCCAAGCGCTGCTGAAGGTCTAAAGAAGGAACAAGGTGTGTCTTGCCGCGGAGGCGAGTGGACTGGCCTGTGTTTCTCGGTCCTCTCATGTATAATACATCTCTCTGTGTTTCACCCCAAGGTTCAGAAGCCCAGGCCTCCAGAGACCATCGCAGTCTTTTAAAGATATGTGCTCACTTAATCACTGAAGAAAAGGGCCCCCAGAGCTAGCCTAATATTATAATTAATTAATTCAACCAAAAAGGGGTATTAAATTTCCTCCCTCTCAGGATATCAGCTGAATACATTGACCTTTGTGGAAATCGCCCTCTAATTTGAATCAGGGTTTTTTTGAGTCGTTTACAGACTAAACTTGTTTCTTTTTCCTCTACTCCCATCTATTTTTTTGGGGAGGGGGGTTTCTCTCTGTCTGCAGGAGTTTGAGGAAAAAGCCTCATACTACAGGGTGTGCGTGAGAGAGCAACTTTGTCCATAACGTGCCTCTTTTTGTGTGCGAGTGTGCGCGTATCTTCACAGATTTGTGTTTTATGTGCGTGTCTGTGCAAAAAAAAAGTGCATGTGAGTGTGAGTGATCCCTAGTTTTATCTCCCTGCTGTAACACAGAAAAGAACAGAAACTTTTCTTATTACCGGAGAGAGTGGTAGAATAGCAGGCAGCTAAGTCTCTGTCTATCTCTGTCTCTCTCTCAGTGGTGTAGCTGACTCCCCAGTGTACTCCGGGTCTTCAGTAACTCCGACTGAAGTTCAGAAGGGTTAGGTAGTATACTCAGGAGGAAGGGGGGAGACAAGAGGAGGAAGACGAGGGGGGGTTAAGTAGGATTGGAGAAGTGGCAGTTTTAAAGCAGAACTTTAAATCTCCACCTACGAACGAGAGAGGGAGGACAATGGCGTCATGTGCCGCGCCGTTATCTTCAGGTCTCTGAGAGGCGGGAGACGAGAGGACGAGAATAAAAAAGAAGCTTGAAGAAGGGCATACATGTGATAAAAGCTGTAGGCTGTATAATCTACGCTGCTTTTCAGGGAGGTATGAAAAAAAAAAGAGTCAAATCTTCGCAACCTTCAGATTGTAAGTTCATGGAAACAGCCTCTAGCTCAACAACAACACAGAACGAAACAGACAGAGGATTTGCAAGATGGATGGATGAATGGATGAGTGGATGGCTGGACGGGTTGGCAGATACAGAAACAAACACAGCAAAAGTACAAATAGATCTCAGGAGCTTAGCAAAGAATAACGCCTGTGTGCCAGACCATTAGCTAGTTTGTAATCTTCATGTTTTTCAATTTGGGTTTTTAAAAACAATGTTTTTCTTAGAGTGATGATTTGGTTGTCAAGGTCATGAGAACTGTGCATGATGGAGTCTGACAAAACTTCCAATAAAGATATGATAGAGGAGTCACCACTTTCACGGGCACGCCATCAACCGCAGGAGAAAGGGATGGAGCAGTTAACCTTCGAAATGTGTCAAATCGGTGTCAGGCACATTATTTGTCTTAATAATGATAAGCTTACTTTAGCACCTCTTCAATCAAAAAAAAGAGGGGGAAAAAAGATGTTAAAATATTTGTGTTCCAGCTCTGATCTCTCACTAGGACCCGAACAACAGTTTGCCTATTATGTTCCCGAGAAGCCTTCTGGAGGAATTTAGAGAGGGACACCATGTCTTAATTTGACAAAGGTTGCACCAGATGTTCTTTCTGTCAGCGAATGACATTCAAGCGATTCCAAACAACATATTAATTCTCAGCGCTGAGAACTATCAGGCCGTGTTTGACTTCCATTTTCACTGAGCTCAACCGAGGTGTGGACCACTAACTCCCCCTACTGGCCATGCTGAAGAAAAAGTAACCATTTGCAGCATATGAGGAGAAATTAGGCTACTTTAAGACTTGATTGTGATAATAGAATAAATAAAAACTTATGATGTTAGGCAAACACAAAAACTGAATAACAGCTTTCACAAAATGTGCGTTGTTTTTTTTCTTATACACCTGTTTCAAAATAACTAAAAGTCTAAGCCTCAGCTGACACTCCTTTCAAACTCTTTTTTAAAAATTTAAGCAGAAATTTGAAATTGCTGCAATCTCAGCTCACGAACCCTTACTCTTTGCGTCTCTGCAAAGCTTCATCTGCGTTCCAAATTACTCCTCATTTCTTCTCTGCCTCCGCCGCAGTCTGAGCAAAAGTTCGAGAATGAAAAGAGCACCGCTGCAGCCGGCCCTCAACTCTCCCGCAGCTCATCTCGTCACCTCTGCACACATGAAAAGACTGATCCGTCCGCGCCACTGTTAATGGCGGGGACATTATTCATCTCTCCAGCCAATTTGAGCCCCTTTTTCTTTCAGGAATAGAGGCACGAGGGGTTGAGAGGAGTCAGTGGAGAGTATTAAATATGTAGAGGAAGATGGACAAAGGAGCGGCAGAATAAAGAGGGGCAGGAGAAGAGGGAATGAAGAAGGACAGGGAGGTGCGTGACGATAGTGTTGAGACCTAGTTAGTTAGAGACAGTGTGCGAGGAAGAAGCGTTGGCTTTAGCCTGTTTGATGGTTTGAAGGAGCTTGGGTTTTACCTTACAGAGGGGAAGAACTTTTTTAGGGGTGGGTGGGGAGAAATACGTGGACATCAGCACTTCAGAGATGCCCCAAAACTTTAGGGCAAACTTCAGTGCTGATGAATTATGAATCTAAAGGAAAAGGGGGGGGGGGGAATCAATGTTGTGTCATTGTGCCATCTTCATTAGAGGCTTTTTGATAGTGGGCCATCAGAGCCTACAGGACTATTCATGCCTACAAAGGCTATAAAAAGTGTCTCCAATTTCCATCCATAGCAGTAAAAGCCAGTAGTTTTGGGGTGAGTTGCAGCCTGCCTGTCAAAAGGAGAATGTGCGGTGAGTGGCCCGGGCAGGGAGATCATAAAGAAGGCTGTGATTGAGGGTATCTTAATGGAGGAGGATGGATCAATAAGTAATATCAGCAGGTTTTAATTCCAGGCAACACACATAAACCTTTACCAACTTCGCAATGTCACTCAGTGTTCATAAAAGTTTTTTTTTTTCCCCTCCACATCGCCTCGGACAAAAAGAGATAAATCCATCAAAAAGTCGCCTCAGTTTTATCGTCCCCCCTCCCTCCACTCTCCTCCCACTCCCTTTTCCCACCACCCCTCCTCCTCATCTCCATTTTGATGTCTGTCTATTAGCAGAGGGTGAGGCCTTTCCTGCTCTCCCATCCAGGGGCTAAATTAGCTCAATCAGCCCCCTTTCACCCCTCTTCCGCGGGCTTCAAGCTGAGTGACACACTGCTCCCCAGGGATGTGGGTGGGACTAACACACACACATACACACCAAGTCAGCAGCTAGAAGATGAAGAAGACTATGGAGGGAGGGGGCTGCATGTAGGGGCAGAAGTTGGGGTGAGGATGAGGGAGGATAAATGAGAGGATTGGTTGGAGGAGAGAATGATGCTTCTTTCTGTCCCAGTCCAACAGAGGTTTCTACCCTGAGCTCTGGGTGGAGCTCTTTGTCCACTGCTTGTTAAACATGCTGCTTTTTCTTCTTCTTCAAGAAGGATAAGGTGATGCCTTAGGTGCAATGCCTTACCCCATTCAAGATGGTCGATCCATCAGTAAAAGAAGTCATGAGTATTTTCTCAAAGTGCCTCCTTTCGTTCGCCCACCCACGAGCACACTATGCCAGGGCCAGACTCTGCATTTCAGTGCCAGCATCTCTTAAATTGCACCTTCGTGTTTGATTTGTCTCGACCCTGTCCCTCGCTCCCACTCGCTAAACAGCCACCCAAGTATCAGTGGAAGTGCAAGGCAGGCATTTCTGCAGCAGTAATAGCAGTGCGTGTATGTGTGTTGTGGGGGAGACGGGCGAAAAGGTGGTGATCTGAGTGAGCCATAAGATCTACTCTTTGCAGCTCTACAGGGATTTATTAGACCGGGAAGTACATTAGCATCATAAAGACCCAGGAGAATGGGCCTGTGGATGGGCTGCAGACACTATCGCCACACTTTAACATGCTCTGCGGCATAAGCGGGTGTGTGTGCGTGTGGGTGTGTATGTGTGTGTGTGGATAAGGGATAAGATTACTCTGAATTAACTTAAGAAAAGGCTGTTAAACGGTTTATGGATCATCCTGAAGCAGCTCTGAACTAATACATCAGGAGATGATGGAATGAGCAGTAGAAGAGGAGAATTATTTTTAAAAAAGGAGGCAGGTAAGAGACAACAATAAATGTAATTATCAGACCCTTTATGCTTTCTTACTAAAGATGTTTGCTGGGATAGTTATCGTGCAGTTCTTTCATTTAATAAACATTTTGGATTTCCCTTTAAAGGGGCCAAAATATCCAATCAGTATCCTTAACAGATGCTGCTGTTTTTTTGAAAAAAGAAAAATAATTCTGCTTGGTATTTGTGAAGAAGCAACATTTTTGATTAGTTATTCAAGTAGCATTTAAAAAGGTTAATTGCACAGCAGCCCAGTCCTTTCTGTGACCGCTGTGACAGCGTTACAGGAGACCAGAGTTGAAGGAGACTCCTGGATTGTGGGGTTTTTTTTGGGGGGGGGGGGGTGGTACTGTAGATCTCTGGTGCTCCCTGGTGGACACATGATGAAATTTGCTTCTCTGATCAGCCTCCGATAGTCACACACAAATAAAAACGAGGCACAGACAGTTGAATTTATGCACATAAAACTATAATTCACTTGTAGTCATTGTCTTACATTGGTATTGGTCAGTAGGTTACATAACCATGCTTCAATGACACTGTACCAACAAATATCCATTTTTTCTCAGTCAGCTGTGTTTTTGTTTTTTGGCCAAAATTCAGCAGGGATACAAAGTGTACACATATTTTTCCCCATTTACCATGTCAATTTAAAATATTTTTTGTAAGATGATATAAAAATACTGCTTTGAATGATTATTTTTTAATAAATAACCCAGTGACAGAGTATACGAACAAAATCTCTCCTCCTGCCCACCGATAAATCCACAATGTGTGAAAACGCCATATATTCATTTTAAAATAACTGCTAAATACAAGATGCTACTGACTTTGCTAAAGGTTGAAGTCTATTATCAGTGGATTTGCATTGCATGCTTCAAGTTTCCACCTTACTCAAAAGTTGCACATAGAATATTTCTAATGGCACACGCAAGCATCAAATTTAGAGACACTTTCATTCGTCACAGTGAAGGCAAAACCTGTGGTGTCTGTTTTGGAATGAAGGGGTATTTTAATTTTTATCTAAAATAACGGCTGTGTAGAAATATTTTTTGTGAGTAACACTCACGTACTCTCACACATTTCTCATGTCAGAAAAAACAAAAGGAAAATAAAACTTTCAGCCAGTGTATGGGTTCTAAAAAATATTTTATAACGTCATTAAATTCACAACCACCTTCCCCCTTTGTGGGTGCTCTGCAGAGCGCCCTCTAGTGGAAAAATAAAGGGAGCCTGAGAAGCTCTTTGGAGTTCTAGTTGGGTGACTGAACAACAACAGTCAAACTGTAGCTGACGGGGAAAAGCCTCAACCCCAGATGATGACAAAAAGTGGTACAACGTTAGGAGAGTCACAAATCCCTGGCCTAGTTTAACTGAAGTCAATCAGCTTCCAGTCTCCATGGAAACCAAAGACAGAAAATCAGGAGGCAGGTAGGGCAAAAAATAAACTATAAAAACGATGTTCTTCAACCTGACAAGAACTACTGGTAAGCCTTTACATTCATCAAATGAGCAACTTGATTTCAGTCCAATGATAAAAATCACCCTTCATCTATGTCTGGATCCAAATTTCAAAGTGAAAAGAGAGATAAATAAAATCCCAATCATACAAAAATGGCATCAGAAATATACACAATCTCTTTTAAAATCAGCTGAAATCTTGAAGTTTATAAATGGTTCCCCAACTCCAGTTAAAACATTGTTTAAATGCCTGTACAGTACACCTCCTGAATATGGCTCTGAGAAGAAAGGGTAGTTTCGGAATAAAATTGAAATAGAACTAAAATATCAAATAAAAATAAAATACATTTAAATGGCATAAAACATCTGAAGTAAATCGTATTCCATATTTCTTCCATGTACAAAGTAAAAACAATAATGTCATTTTTTTCAGTGCTTTGGGAGATACAATAAACAAACTAAATAATAAAGAAAACAGACACTTCTTTTAATCAAAAACAAATCCCCTTGAAAGTATGTTCACTAAATAGATTTCTGTTCTGATCATAAACTATATCAATCAAAGGTAAGCCTCAGGTCTACCGCAGCAGAGATACGACACAGGTTGAGCAAAACCTGCTCCAGTCGTCACTTTGACAGCTGGAGCAATGAATCACCATTGGCTGACAGTTTGAACAGCAGACCTGAGCTTTACCTCTGCAGCTGGCAGCTTTGAATCACGAGGCAAGAGAGTGAAGCTGTGGGCTTTCTGAAAAACAGCCTCACTCCACTTTGTGTTCATTTACAGTTACCTCCAGGCAAATGTGGACAGTGGCACATTTTTCACAATTTTGCCTCTGCGAGTCACAACAAATGATTCGAAGAAAAGACGCGATCACAGTGCAGACTCTAAACAGAAATACTGCATCAGCCGGTGAGGAATTACAGCCATTTCACACAGTCAATTCTTCATTGTATAAGCAGGTAAAAAGTCTTGGAGATGATTTCAACTGTGGCATTTGCATTTGGAATTTGTTGCTCAAAAAGTCAAACGGATCGGCCTTAGGCTACAAAAACAAAACAAACCCTTGAGAGAGGCAGTGCAAGCTCGGTACATTCTGATAAAAAAGAAGAAGAATGCACCAAGGAAGCTTGGCAAAAAAAAGCAGATGATGAACATTTTTGAAAGAAAATACAGGAAGAATCCCTGCTTTAGTCCACGAGTTCAAGACTTAAGGCAGTCATTGCCTGCAAAGGAACCTCAACAAGATATTAAAGAATTGAATTTACAGTTACATCAATTTGCCTCCCTGTAAATAGGGGTCAGTGTATAAAAAAAGGCAGTAATTTCTTGAAGGTAAATGCAATATTTTTGTTCAACCCCTCAAAATAAAGTTGACAATCTGCACCTTAACCCCTTATAACTGTAACTTGAATATGTTTTGGTACACGGCTAAAAAAAATAAAAATCACGTCAGTGTCCAAAAAACCAAAATGAAACAAAACAAATGGACGCACCTGCCTGTGAGTACTGTAATGCCTAAGTGATGATGAAAGTGTTCATGTCTGTGAAGTGAGTGTGACCACAAATACATGCAAGTGTGTCCTAATGTCACAAAGACAAGCCTACGGCTGCTGAAAGAATACAATGCTTTGGGTGACGCCTGGATGAAACAGCGTGGAACATGAATAAATTACCAATGCCTAAATGGCCGGAATGGCGACACCAACAGACAGACGACAGACGAAGCCAGCAATTTTGCATATCCTGTGTTTGAAACTATTAAACTATTTAAACATGTCAATTTTTTCCTTCATCTCGCCCTATAATATAAACCTTAAAAGGTCACTTAGTGGGAGGAAATCACTGTATCTCCTGTGCTTACAAGGTCACGCTGATGCAGAAGCAACTTCTAAAGCATTTACAGGTATAGATGAATGTGATACAGAGTCAAAGCTGAAAACCTCCGACCCATTAACACGTGCCTTTGAAGAGGAGCAGCAAAAATAAAAAGGCACAAACAGACAGGGGTTACAGCCCTGACATATTTCAGGTTAACATCCACTTCTATTTAAAAGCCTGCTTGTGTATTCTGTTACAGTACCTGAGTGTTTTGACACCTCACAGCAATGGATGGCCCTCAGATTTTTGATGGCCATCCAGTGGGTTTTCTCTCCCCCCACTCCAAAGTCAACAGACTTTACAGTGTTGAGTAAAGATTGCGACAGTGCTGGAGGTGCAAAAAAATAAAGGTGGCCAACGCTATGTGACTGCGTGTGCATGCATTTTTTTCAGAAGACGACAATTTCAGCTCGATGAGTAAATATAAAGGCCTTTGCTAAAAGCTGAATTATCCACCTTTTGCAGCAAACTTCAGGGGTTTTTTTTTGGTAATGTCCCCCCAAGATATGGATACATATAGACACTTGAGCAGGCTAACACAAAGTTTTTGTCCAACACCAAACGGCTAAAACCTGAGGCCAACTAACAGCCTGAGGAAGGGAACAATGTGACTGGACTGCATCCCCTCAAGATAAATTATGCATGCAGGGCCATAAAGCCATTTCCATTTTGTTCTCTATCGTTCATTCAATCGTTTATGATTACTAAAAGGAGCTGATGTTAGGTTGCAAATAACTTGTCCTCTATCACGTGTGATGATGCACTTGGTTTGTTCTTGTATCTGATAACGGCAGTCTAATTAACTGGGTGTTTTGTCCCTTGTGCAATTATGATTCAGGGCCACCTTTATGGAAACAAGGCCAAGTGTGTCATATAACTCCTGACCTGGCAGTGCTGGTTCACACCTTGTAAATGCTCAGTGTGTTGGGCAAAGTTTTAAGCTGCTCAGTTAAACTCACATGCACTTATGTGTGTAGGTGTATGCGTGCGTGTCTGTTTATACACTCGTGAATGTTTGTGATGAATGTCTACTGTTTCTAGTGACACTGAGGGGAAGTTAAATGTACCACAAAGGAGTGTCACTGGTATTTCCTGAAACTGTGTGATATAAATGATGTCATGTCTGGGGGCTCATTCATTTCTGTGTATGTAATGTACGCGTTTTGTGTTTTGCAAACGTGATAGTTATGTTTACTACAATCTATGCGAAACCTCATGTGTTTGACTGAGCGAATGCATGCTTGTCTACATTATGTCTCCATCCTCTATGCTAAAGCTGGATCTGCGGCTAGAGTCGACAGACGCTTCAGGGGACATCGCTGAGAGCAGCGGGTCTCCAGCCATAGGGGACAAAGGCTCGTCCATCATAAGGAAACCTAGGTCGCCTCTCCTCGCCTGGACGTCAAGTCCACCCAGGTCACCCAGCCCAGACATGCCATCTGAAAACCCTGATATCCCATCGCACAAGTCCAGCGACTGGGCAAAGTCAAAGTGCTGGGAGCTGCCCACAGCTGGGTACTGAATGGGAGGCTGAGGCTGGAGATGCTGTGGGAGTGGTGGCAGCTGCCTGGGTTCGGGCTGGCCCTGGCCCTGAGGGTGGAAGTGTGTGTGGGAGAGGAACTGGTGCTGCTGGGCCTGGGGATGAGCCTGGTTATGGGGTAGGTGCTGGGGCTGGTGATGTGCTTGTGCCTGGGGGTGAGAATGGTTCTCCTCTAGGCTGGTCTCTTGTTTTATATAAGAACCCATAATGTCACCCGTGTTCAGGCCAGAGGGAGAGTTGCTGGGCAGGCCATGCAGACGAGCCTGCATCTCCAACTCCTTTAGACAGTTGGGAAAGAACAACAGCAATTTTATTACTATTAATATTATTATTCATTTTCTATGATTCTGGACATGTGCTGTACAAATGTGTTACCTGGATGCGCAGCAACAGCTGCTTGTTGGCCATCTCCATCCTTTTGAAGTTGTTCTCCACTTCTCTTGTCCGCTGTACATCCTTTTGCATACGTTTGATGTACTCTACAGATGCCCGCAATATAGTGCCTTTATTCCAGCGCACATCACTAAGCAAACAGGAGAGCAGACAGGCAATTTTCACTTGTAAGTTCATGTCAGTAACTACTCAACATCTGTATTTATATTAAAAACATGGTGCACTAAGAGAAACTCACAGGTCATTGGTTTTGGGAATCATGGTGCCCAGCTCTTTAATGCGATCATTAATGTTGAATCTCCTCCTCCTTTCAACTATTGCAGAAGAATGATAAGACCAATGGAAATTAGCACAAAGGAAAAAGCACAGGAAGATAATATCACTGTACAGGTGAATCAAAGGCATTAAAATAAGGAACAGGAACTTGTACAAATGCTACTTTTTAAGTATGTATAGCATCAACACAAAACAGTAAAAGTGACCCAGACTGGGTGAATCAATGGGTTTGCACTGCAGTGTGAAAGTGAAAAACAGATCAGCACATACTGGAAATATACAAAAAGTGTAAAGAGGAGCAAACATTTAAGCGCGCACACACACACACACACACACACACCCACACCCACACACACGCACGCACGCGCGCGCACACACACACACACACACACACGCACACACACACAGACACACACACACACACAGTCACAGGCAATTACACCTAAGTGCAAGGACAGCAGAAATTACCAGGTTAACCATCCACCCAGTAGTTGGACTATGTCAGCTAAATCAGCACATGGGCCGTATAACACTGTTTCTGCATCGGAAAGATTATGCTTTGTGTGCATGTATGTGCTACGTGCAAATTCTTCTGAAGGCCTGCACATTATCAGTGTGAGAAAATAAAAAGGGAAAAGGATTTGGGGAAATAGCATTCTGAGGGAAAGACTTACTCAGATTGTGGTTGTCTTTTTTCTGTCTCTCCTTGGCCAGCGCACGGGCTTCTGCGTCTTTGCAATAACAAAAAGTGATTAACTAATGGCTGAGAAAGCGCCACATCTCAGAAAAGACAGCTTATCAAGAGTGCCAACAAACGCACGCTACAACACGAATTACTGCACACAGGTGTTTCACTGATCGACAGAATCTGCATCACTTAGTAACATCTTTCGCACCTGAGAGTTCTCGCTTGATGGTCAGATTGGCAGGACAGGAGTTGCTGGTCATAGCAATGGCTGGACCCTTCATGCCAGGACCTGCATACACATCTAGGTGACTGCTTGAAAGAGGGAGCTGCAAAGGAAGCACACGACACACACACACACACACACACATGCATTTAGAAAATGCAAAGTATCTTGCAAATACTTTGCAAAGTAAAAATAGGAGATGAGGTTTAAATTTTCTGAATTAAAAAAAACTAATCAAAATGAAAACTAAGTAAACCTGACTTTCTAACATCTCAGTAACTACCTTTATAAAGTTACTGTTCATGTTTATTGTGATGTAAAGAGCAGATAGCAGCAGATAATGCAGTAATATCACACCTGAGAACAGCCTGCCAAGTACAGAAATGATTGACTATCACCTCATCTATCTTATCTGTCTTTATGGCTCATTTCTCTCCTCTGCTTTCACCAGCTCCTGAACTCACACTCATGCAGTGGTCTCCACACTCTTGCACTTTAGACATTGTATAACAATGGTGATTTAGTTTGGTATGGACTCCTAAAAAGATGTGATTTCCTTTTAATTGTACAATCTAGTTAGTGTGATGAACTTTTTATGCCTTGTAAGCAACCGTGTCGTACTCCCTGAGGCAAGGGCAAATATGACGCTGCTAATGAGGCCTGAAAGATAAAGAACTCAAAGAATGAGATAGCTAAATCTGCTGGCTACTGTCTGAGCTGTAAGATCAAACACATTCACACACTAATATAAATGCAAACCTATGTATTTAAGTTAGATTTTTTGTTACAATTCTCACAAAAGATCTACAGAATATATGAAATGTTAAACTTTAACTTAAATGATAACGTTAGCATAGACCGAACTGAAGTTTACCCACACTGTTAAATACCAAAGACTTTTAATTTGTAGGATCTCAAGTATTAACCATTTTCTAGAGATAAAATTTTTTAAAAATCTCTATATCATATTAAGAAGAAGACAGAAGCCCATTTGAAACTTTGTCACAATTACAAATCCGGGGCTGATTGAGTTATTGAATCAAAAACACACAACTCTAATAAGCCCAAATTCCCTGCCACGTCCCTCTGCAGCAACCACATTCTGACTGGGAACACCACCTTCATTCTCCACTCCAGTAAAGGCCCATTTAATTCAATTTGAAGACTAAATTCTACTTGAACTCAGTATGGCTCAGTGGAGCAATGCACAAGTCAAACTGTTCACTTGAGCCTGGCATTCAGGGGTGTTCCAGACTTTTGCTAAACTTTGAGATTCCAAGAATTCCATGGAGTTTGCTGCTTTAATCCCCATCAGGATTAGCAGGTGACTTCCACTCACACTGTTCTGACAGCTGGGCGTAAAGCTTTTTTTTTTTTTTTTAAACATTTTGATTTTCACTGCGTTTCTGCCTGTGGTAGTTTATTGTGCTGACTTCTCACTTAATCAATCTAAACCTGATCAGCACGGTTCACCTTATCAGTGTGACATGTAAACACATTTAGAGTGATTTAAGCAATTAAACACATCATGCAGGATTCTCACAGTTAACTCAGACACTGCACGCAGATGGTCAGATGTATGTGTAGAGAATGAATTACTAACAGCTCAACTGTTTCACAGAAGAGAAGGAAAAAGACAGTATTGGCTGCTTGTATCAGTGTTTGACATGAGTATCAGATAAAGCAACAGGAGACTTTGTAAGTTTCCATGTCTACCACTGTCTACCTGCTGCAGAAGCAGGGAAAAAGTTGGACAACTACACAATATGTCTGAGAATGCAGAAGCTAAGTCCCGCCAACCTTTATGTTTGAGTGCACCATGCAGGAGTACAATGATCTTAAATGTGCAATAGTTTTGATTCATGTCCAGCAGAAAACACCCATCACATGCTAACAAACATGCACACACACACACACACACACACACACACACACACAAAACCACGCCACCACCCCTGCTATTCCTCTTTTTATAATCAGGCACTCAAGGCTGGGACTTAAGAGTCACTATGGTTCAAATAACTCATTCAGACAAAGAAAAGAATCCGACAACTATACAAATTCCCAACCAAAACTCAAAGCATTATAAACAAGAGTGCTTCATTGTCTTACCAGTTGAATCTGTTCTCCTTCAATAACTTCCACAATTGCATACGTCTTACTCATCTCCTTCATCCTCTAACTCCTTCTCCTACAGTGCCAAGGCGCTCCCTTCTTCCCTCTAAAGGCACAAGCAGCACATGCAGCTCTGAAAGGCACTGCCGCTCCTGTGCTGGCAGAATGACCTCGGCAGCTCCGCTCCTTTCTTTCTTCTACCTCTGCTCCCAACCAAACAGGAGTGAACTTTCCCCTAACTGGACTTTCAGCCTGTTTTCCCCTTACACAAATTGCCCTCGCCCCCCTTTCCCTCCTCCTTTCTATTCCTCCCCCCTTCTCCTTCTCCACCCCCCACCCCCCCCCCCCTCTTTCCAAATGTCTTGTAAACAAGTTGAACTCTAACTGCTGCCAGTTTAATTGTTAATTTTCTGAGTTTGCTCCCTCAAACACAAAGTGCTGTACAGTCTTCCAACTGGTATGTCCGCCCTACAGTTTCTAATTATGTCCAACATCATTCAGGGCCAGAATGTTTTGCGACTAAGTCAATTAAACATTGTTAGTGTATGAGAATATACAGAATCAAATCTAGAGAAAACTCTACTTAGAAACACTAATGTTACAGTGACCACAAAGCAATACCCTGATAACATTAAGAATAACTAAGAACGTTAACAACTGCCAAAAAGAGAGCCATTTTTCACATACAGGAACAGTGATTATAGGAAGTACTTCAAAGCCAAAGTCTGAGTACTGATGACCTGGCATATCCAGCTCTGTGACTCATGTAGTACAGACAGGGCCGGAATTGAAGTGGTCGCAGGTTTCAGAGAACATCATACTTAATTAAAACACTTGGGATTTCTCTATTCTATTTTAAGGTGATGCATTCAAGGTATACAATCATGTGGTAATACAGAGAACAAATATATGGTACGCTTGGTTTCAATTTTCAGAATAACACGACGCAGTAATGTTTTCAGTGCAAAAAATCTATTTTAAAAGTAATTCTGACTATCACAGAGAGGCCAAACCTCTTTTGCTGCACCATTTCATAGATAAGTCACTTGTTTGTTTTTGTTACCACAATACCACTGTAGTGTCACAGCATAAAATCAGCAGAGACAAATTGGCCCGTAAAGGTTTTGTGGCCTTTACAGTCAATGGCCCATTTAAACCCTGAGTTTAAATATGCAAAGAGTCCCTTAAAACAAACTTACACTGTGTAAATAAAATCATATGTTTGGATGCAATGTAGCTTAGTTACATGTATTGTTCCAACTTACTGTGTTTGACATTTGGACAGCATCAGTGAAACTTTGAAAATAGTCATCATTGGACTGCATACTGATGATGTTATCAATGACCTCATCCATCTGGGGGGGGAAAAAAGAAGTGTTAATTGTGTTTTTGTGACCTGTTTTTATCTAATGTTAAGAGAGGGAAGCAAACCAAAACCACCATTTGAATGCTTAGAAAACACTAAACTCAAAACAAAATGTTGTCACTCCTCCTAAATTGATTAAAGCCACAGAAACTTGATTGTAACCTCCCCAGACATGCATGTTACACTACTTATCTATCTGAAAGGATTAGAGAGAGACAGAAGAGAGATGGTTATGCTAAAAGCACACAGCAGGTCAAAGTCTTGCAGGTTCAAAGGGCCATCCATTCTGCTGCTTCCCTGTCACTTTTTAAGCTGTAATTACTGGTGCAAGGCCATTATGGAGCATTTAAATCCCACTGATTACCATTCTCAGTTATTGCCAGTTAGTCAACACATTCATCCATGTCCCTACTGTGTGCACAACACGTTAACATCAGCACTGTTACAAAATGCACCTCTAACCCTTCAAAAGACCAATTAAATCATTATGGTGCTTTCATAAAATGTGGAGATGATGTTACTTTGGGGGTAATAGTCAACCCTCATAATTTTATATACGAGTGTAATTAAGTCATATTTTAGGGATATTTGTTCAGTCTGGATCCTGTAAATGGTACTTTATGACCTGCCCAGGAATGAATGTTTATGGGTTTATGCTTATGCTACTGTCGGCCCACACATCTACCTCCTTCTCGTGGCTGGAACCAATGTTGAGCATGGCCATCGGGCTGTTGGGGGCACTGTTGCCAGACATAAGCTGCTCGGTGCGCATGTGTGGGGACTGGAGAGGCGGGGGTGCAGATGCTGAACCCCCTGCAGGTCCCATGTTTGTGGGAGGCGAGGGTGGTATTAGCCCCGCTACTGCATTGACCGCCTAGGAACACAGAGAGAAAGAGTGTTATAGCGTTAGTGAACAGAGATCTGACATACTATAGGCAGATGTATTTCATAACTACATGGATGGATTGAAGAAAATGAAAGACGTATACCTGTTTGGTGGCATAGGTGGTTGACAGGTATTCTTTCACTTGCTGTCTTCGAGACTGACGGATATGGTAGTCTGTAGGATTTTCAAGGTGAGTCTGTACCTATAGAAGGGATAAACAAGATGCAATCAACTCTTTTTCTACAATTAATTCAGCTGGATAGTCGCAGTAAGAGATATCCCAACAGATTTGTGTATTTCTTTCTATTCTGTCACAACATATGTGGCAAAAAGGGCAAGATTCTAACAGTCAGTTTGCTTATTTCAGTTACCACACATTATAAAAACATACATTTAATGTAAAATATAAGCTTATTAGCTTCCAATAATATTTAAAAAGATAACACAGAATATGTGATTCAGACCTCATTATTTCAGTTATGGCACTAGGACATAGTATGTTTAAGTCAGTGTTAAAGCCTACAGGAGTAAAGCCTCACTAAATCCTCTGATGTGGCTACACAGAGCATTGGGCTGGCCTCATTCCTTCACATCAAAGACTAAAGTAGAGAGTAAGCTTGCTCGCCATTACTACAAAGAAAGACTTGACTCCTCAGCCCCCCTCAGCTCTCTGTTATGTAACCATGGTAGGGTTATATTAAATGAACTGTGAACTTTTCAGTCAATAGATATTTGTACTGTGTTTACCTTGTAAATACCTGGACCAACAACAGTTCTTTACATATATGCATTTATTCAACACATTTAAAAAAAATACATATTTGGGTCACATGATCCAGGAGAACCACTATTGGCCCAGCTCTGTCAGCACAGAGGGAGTCCAAAGAAACATGTGGTATATAAGGTGTGATAGGTTCAGAGGGACTGATAGAGAAGCTTCCCTTATCTACAGAAAGAACAATGGCAACTTTAAACTCTGTGGTGATTTCATAAACACCATTCCCCTCTCCCACATATGCACGCATGTGCACAAAGTAAACTGTCAATGCAGCAAGTTGAACCATGCAATACAAGTTACACAATGTACAGATTCTCACTTCAAAATGCACGATGTAATATAATGGAGTATTCCACAAACCCATACACTCGCAAACACACATCATGTAAGATAACGACGCACACAACAGGCATCTCCGGAATCGGGCAAAATGTCACTTCGGCTTTATCTCTCTCTGACTGACTCAGACTATCTATCGCTCCTGTCTGCCCTATCGCACAACGTGTCAAACCACTCTTATCTCCTCTTTGTGTCTTCCTGCCTGCTTGGCGCGCCTCTGCATTGTTCTCTTTTCATTTTTTTTCTTTTTTAAACCTGACGTTTGCCTGTGTGGCAGTGCTGCTGTTTCAGAGGCCACAATGCTGAGTGAAGACCTGACCACCTCCAGCTGCATCCTCCTGCCACTGCTTCTTTGCTACAACATGTAATTAGATAAATAGAGGCATATTTTTCAATCACTCGACCAACATGTTTTCTTTATTTTACAGTCCCATAAATCCGTTTAGTGCTTTCTCTTGGCATGTTTGCATGTGGACTGGGAGCCGCAGACATTTTACTACACTCTGTTTGCACATAATGTGCAGCGGTCCTGTCAAAAAAGAAGCTGCGTGGGGAGTAAATCCAGCAAAACATATCTATCACAATAAGCCATTTCCAGCTTAAGAATGTCTGACCTTCAGAACCTCCACGGGGACCTGCATGCTTTGGTAATGTTGTGGAGTGCTAATGGCTGGGGTGGGTGCAGGTGGCCCAGCCATGTGGTTTTGCATGTACTGCAGGGCTGCATTCTGCTGCTGCTGTAGCTGCTGCCGCTCACGCTGCTCCTCCTGCTGCAGCTGGTCTCGCATCAGCTGGAAACACACATGCACACACACATTAGCGTTTATCCTCTACCCAGAAAGACAGTGTAACCAACACCAGCTTGTATCTGTTATTAAAATGAAACGGGCAACATTTTTGGAAGGTTGCTGACCAGAGTCGTCTATGATAGAAACAAATGGAGCATATGTCATGCTTCAATAGTTACAACAAATTTGATTTTCTTTTTTCTTTTTTTTTTGCATATTGTTCAAGGGCATCTTTATTTTTTACTGACTCACTTTATAAAGTTTTTCCGAGCTATAACTGAATTTGAGGGGAGGACATTTTTCCAGGTGGAATTTTCCCAAAAATAACCTCGGGCTATGATTTAATATTACTTTTGCCTCTTTGCTTGTTAGCAGACAGCAGCAGGTGACACATCTGTGAATGCACCAAATACTAAAATCACAGACAAATTAGCGAGTGGAAAAAGTTGTCGCTGAAAAAAGATGGCATTCAAACAAATGATGGAAAAGCTCTGCCTTGGTCAGTCCCATAGATTCCACAATGGAGGTGGGTGAGAGGAGAAGTTAGCCAAGCTAATGTCCATTATGGATAAAACCCCTCATCCTCTGCAGGAGACTGTGAAGACCCTGAGCAGTTCTTTCAGCAGCAGACTGTTACAGCCACTATAGGAAGGAGTAGTCAGCAATCAGACTTTAAAATATGCACATAAAATAAATATTTTCCAATCAAATACATGTGTAAAGAGTATATCAAAAAGAATCGTCTGATTTCAAAGTGCTTTAATTCCACAGCCGTTCACTGGTAACAATCGCAGCACGCAATGTTAGAAAGAAGGGATTTATGAGTTTCATGCTGGTACCAGTAGATAACGTAATAACAACACTGGCTGCAGTGACTCCAAATATGCTCGTGACTATTGTTTGACTATCATATGGTCATGTGCCATGTGTCCGAAAGGGACACGGTGAGGACTTGTGAAAACTGTAAGATTTGTATATAAAACTTTATAATCAGCCGTGTATTTTAAAATTTACTTTATTTTAAAAGCTTCAATGTCCATTAAAAAAACAACAACAACAACAACTCTGATCTGCCTTTTAGTATATATAGCACCACTTGTACATAGTACCAATAATTCTTGTATAATATTTTATTGATTCTGCATTTTTAGTAGCTTTGGCTTTTTTCACATATTTTTTAAATTTATTTTTACTTATTTTATTTTTGCTATTTCTATTCTTTTCTAATGTACTTCTAATTCATTCATTCACACGCCCATCTATCAATCAAAATGCTATGAGACATTTAAAAGGAAAAAAAACGTTCAAGTTTCAAATTCATTGCACAACATTACAAATATAAAGTGATATAAATAGCCAGCAAAACTCCCGCATGATGTTTACTGAACGGTGGAAGGTTATGTTGTACCTGCATCCGCAAGCCAATGCGTGAGGCCATGGCTGAGGGGCGGGGGGCAGGGGAGGGCGAGCTGACGTTAATGCACCACAGTCCAGCCCGAGAGGTAGTGGAAGCTGTAAAAGAGACAACGAGGGGGGAAAAAAGTGAAAAAAATTGTAGTAACATAGAAAGAAGCTAGAAATGATCTGATTAACAGAAAATGTAACCTCGTTATTACAGATCATTTGCAAAGAACTAGACCCTGTAAACACATCTAACCTCTGAAGAAAAGCCTAATTAAACTGATTCTTTTATGTTTGATGGCAGCATCAGTGGTGGGAAAGGAGGTGTGAGACAAGAGGAGATGTGTGCAATACTTTTGTGTGTACAGACCTGTGGCTTTGTGATATGTTACAATTTTTTGGCTACGTTTATTTAACAGTGAAGCAGATTCTCAGCTTTAGTTTAAGCATTCATTTCTTGTTTAAAATAACAAACAAAAGTTACTTTAGTTTGTCTTATTTATGCTAGTATATGTATGCAATTGTTTGACGATAACAAGATTGTCCAAACCTTTACTAACTATTGATAAACAGCTACTTAAACTTATAAAAGAAGTCCAGAACCAAGTTGATTAAATCCTCTGTTCAGTTAAGTTAAATCAAGGTAGTAGTCACACCAATGCAATATCTCATTTATAACATTCAAAAAAATAAATAATCAAGATTTCTGTGTTCCCACTGAATCAATTGTACTAAATCCAATTTCTAAAAGACGTTTAAACGCAGGGTGGATACTACTAAAACTGTTTACCAAGTAAACACAGCATTCGCTGATTCACAGTCTCTGATCAGGCCTCAAGTAAGCAAAGCTGGATCAGTAAACAAAATGTTCTGACACATCACCAGAATCAGCCAAGCCTCTCAAATCTATTCATCTAACCTTCCATTCATTGTCTGTCTGTTGAGCAACATTTTCAAAGAAAGAAAAAATAAACAACCCCCAAAAAACATACACCTCATGACTGTTTCCAAATTGGAATGTCACTTTAAAATCCACCTTTGATTCAAAAGATACTGCATGAAAATTCCTCAACTACAATGACCTTTTGAACAGTTTCACACCTAATGTGCATCAGTCACATAACATTAGCAGCTATGGATCACTTGCACACTCCTGGTGTCACCCTGACTTGACCCTTTTAGTTTTGTTATGATGAAAAAAAAAAAGAAAGACAGGAAATAATCTTTTTTTCTCTCCCCCACATAGTGGATGATTTCCAGTAAAGTTGGAGAAGTCATGTCAGTCATGTGGTCTTGTTGTTCTTAAGTGATCATGTGAGCAAAAAGATGAGGGGAACACCCGTCACCCCTTTCCAACATCTGCTTTTTTTCTCTCACGCATACAAAAAGTTAACATAGATTGGGGAGTTCCTGGGCTGATAGTTCCCCTTCTGCAGTGACTTGCGTTTAGCCCCTGCGTGACTAAGTTTGTCTGGCCCTTATAAAGGTGTGATGAAATCAGTGCTAGATCTCGGTGGCTAGTCAAATATCTTGTGCTTGCGGTGCTGTGGGATGGAATAGCACAGCATCAGTCAGAATGTGATTGCTCCATTCTCTGTATATGCTCATAAAGAGAGAAAGACAGAGCGAGAGAGAGAGAAAAGCTCATTGTGCACGAGGTACAATAAGAAGGGCAGCTCCTATTGAGAAGGACTGAAGCCGCCTGTTGTCCACAGTGTACATTTCAGCAACCGAGGGGGCACACACTGCCTGCTTTGTGCCCATTAGATGGCCCACATGAAAAACACACACCCATGCAGAGATACACATTCAAACACATACAGTTTCCAAAACACACTTGTGCCAGAACTTGGACTTTAGGGCAGGCCAACCGGCAGATCTTAAAGGCCAGCTTGCTTTAATCTGCAAGATTTACAGCTGTTGATGCAGTGCTGCAACAGAAGGAGCCCTCCTGCAGCGACAGTAGTAAACGTCTTCAAGGTGTGTACTTGTGCACAACAAGGGCTAGTTGCACAGGGGTATGTTGTTGTTGACCATAAAAGCTCTTTGCAGACACAAGCTTTACTTATAAAAATATATTAGATTTGACTTGCACCTAATGGTCTACTTTGTAGAGAAACCAGGCTACGTTTCAAGACACACGTTTGAATCCCCGATGCATGAGTGAAAGGATTCCAAATCTACCTTGTTAATTACAGTGGCAGATGCGTTTGCTGCAATGTTTACATTTCACTTCCTCCATTTTCATCATGCAAAGTATGTATCATACATCCACCCACTGTAACAAAGCCATGATCCATGACCTACATGTCCTGTAAATGTTGCACACTTATTTTCATCATATAGGATGTCACTTCCTGATATCATATGGTGACACACTGCTACCAGGCAGCATGATCCCCCACACGGGCCTTCCCATTGCCTGACATCAACTGGGGGCATTTGTGACGCAGTAGAAGCACACAGCAGCTATTGTGTGTCCGACGCTGTAATGTCACAACCCCTTCACTTCAAACACTGACAGCCAGTAGTAGGATGCAGAGCGGAGGAAGCCCGGGTCAGAGGCCAACACTGCCACGTTAGCCACACAAATATATCTCAACCAAAGTCCAGCTTCCATTTCTAAACTACCATAAGCATGTGTTTCTGCGGTACTTTGTGTGAATTAAAACTTTTTCGTATCAGGTCAAAGTAAAGGCCGATCAGATACATCTGTGAGGAGGCAACATGGCTAGGTAATGACAGCTAACCAAGATATCCAAGAGGTGTGTAATATATTTAACTTAGAGAGTGATGACAGCTTTTCTTCCAGGCAGAAGCATAGCAGATACACACAGAAGTACACACAAATGTGGGCGCAGTGTGGGGCTATAGCACCTGTGCTCGGAGACAGCGCGTTAATTTGTGGAGTGTTTATTTTTAGAAGTGGCTGTGCAAAGCCAAGAAGGGCCTTTTTGACAACCAGCAGTTATATGTGGAGTGTGTACATACACACACCTACCTCTATGCATGCAAGGTGCACATGCATGTTGTCAAAGTTGCATATAAATAACAGCATGTAAAACTTCATTTAAAGCAAGTGTAGGACCTGTGCAAATCAGTTCTGCACAGGTAGTGAGCAGAGGGACAGGAGGTGCAACATGGCTAGCCCTGCTCTGAACACCAACATGTCAACAATGTGGTGCAAAAGCTGCTTAACCTTTCTCATGACAAGACAAGATATTAAAGTTTTAAAAAAAGAATTTTCACAAACCAAACTGGAAAACCAAAGAATATAATTTCAAGTCAAAACACAAACGCTGGCTTTCTCATTAAGTTATCCATCTTCCTGTGCTAATGGCTAAAATAACCCTGCTCTCTGTTCTCCTTTTCAGGAACACCATGTTCCCCTGAACTACAGTGTGTTTTTTTGTTGTTTTGTTCATGTGTTTGTGTGCATAGCCTCATGCATTTGTGCATGTGTTTGTGTGTAGGTGCAGGTACAGGTGAGAGGAGGGCATGCACATGAAGAGTAAGCCTGCATGTGTATTAGCGCTCTATGGTGTTTGCCAGTTTTCATGCAGACCCCCTGAAAACATGTAAACAGACCTCTGTTATGAATATGTCAAAATCACAATTTCCACCACTACCATGAGCTTAAGGATACCAAGATTACGGGATAAAACTCGCACTGGAAGTATGGGATTCAGCACTTCCTTTGTATGGATGTGCAAATATATATAACCTTTACAGGTAGCCCCATTGAGACATACACACTGGCAAACAGGCAGATCATTTTCATCTGTTACCACAACATATCTGTGACATAAATATATATCATTAGAGTATACAGGGGTTATATAGGCACACTGATTTTATTTCTATTGCTACAAACACTTGGCATGATGATTTTGACGGTAGAATATGAAAAGAGATCTTAACAGCATGCAGACAGACACACACACAAATGTACAATTACCTGTTTGAGAGTAAATAAAAGTTCACAAAGTAGTGTGTGCTCTGCTTATGCTGCTGACTACATGTCTGGATGATGGAGGGAGTCGATGGCCAGTGGGATGAGGGGATGAAAGAACAAAGAGAGAACAACAATCAAAAAGAAAAAGAAGAAACGATTGGTTAGAAAATGTAAAACTGAACAGACAGATAAAATGAACAGCTAAAAATAAAGCATATAAATTTGGCTGTTGTGAAAAAGCAGCAGAGGAAGCAGTGAAGTATTTAAGAAGGGGGAGCTGCAGGTGTGCAACACACACTTAAAGCAGAATTTCCATGGCGGAAGCAAGTGAAGCAACAGACCATGGTGAGGGCTTAAGTATAAACACATGCGACAGGAAGATATTCTCAATAACTGATTTGAAAGTTGCTGTCCCCCCCTCCCCAGCTCATTCTTGTACATCACGCTTTCAAATCTGTAAAGAGGTTTTTCTGGCACTGTATTTCCTATACCTGGTTTCCAGTCGTTTTAACACCTTAACCATTCAAGTAAGAGCGTCAAGGATGTAAAGGTTTTTATGAAAAGTGATGCACACGCAGGGAAATATCAAAACATATCATGGTTAGAGTTAAAAGGGATCTAATATACACACATACACACAACACTTTTAATATCTTAATGGGGACATCTAAGTGACATACTGCTTTCCCTAGCCGCTTACCCTAACGCTAACCTCAAAAATGCCTTGAAACTCGTGGGGACGGGCATTTTGTCGCCATAAGGGACTGTTGGTCCCCACAAGTATAGTAGCATTCCAATTTTTGGTCCTCACAAAGATATCTAAACATGGTATATACACACACACACACACACACACACACACGCACAGAGTATATATCATGCAAAATAACCACTCAAACATAGTCAGTAGTCTTAAGACTGTAAATTTGAGGTGGATAGAAACAACATGGCTAGAAACGTGGATAGAAACAACTCACCAACATAAAGTGCTAAGGTTGAGTGATTCTACTCAGTGACCAACTTTCACAAGGTCATCTAAATGAATCACCATAACTCATCAACACTGTGCGTGAATCACAATGCCTGTCACATTCAACAGTCTATTTATAGTCGCTCAAGAGAGACCCTGAGCAGAGCGAATCTCAGTGATCACAGAGCAGAGAGTACTGTGAAAAGAGCACGGAAAGAACAACAGCAGGCTCTTCGCAGTATCTATTGTACAACACTGAGATATAGGAAGGACAATGAGCCAGCATCATCAATAAAAACCACAACGCATTACTTCCCCTTTCCTTCCATCAGTTTTCACAACTCCTAGTTCTGTCGGCGGTGAAGCAACTTCCTTGCCAGGCAAGCCATGGAAAAAACTAAAACTTTTTAAGCCATGACATTTTTTTTTTTAGGAGTAAGGAACAGTTTACACCAAAAACTTTGCAACTGTTTGACACTGATATCCACTCTAATACACCAGTTGAACTCCTAGAAGGAAGTACAAAAGAAACTCTACAATAAAACAAATGCTGTCTAATCTAAAATCAGTTAAGCTATTTCATCTAACCAAACTGGTTAAACAGACACGACACCTGAATTATACACAAGCCATATAGAGATTATGTAAGTGAACACAGACTGTAGGTCACTATAGGGCAAATTATAACACTTTTATCCAGCATCTCTAAGAGCAGGTGTATTGCCTTCTAACTTATAAACTAGAGGATAACTGAAACGCAGAAAACCTCCTGAAAGTCTGGCCTCATTTTTTCTTTCTATCCTTGCAGTTCAGCTAAGATTAACTGCCGCACAATCACTACCATAATCGATCGCAATGCAATCATTCTGTTGCTAAACAACGCTTCAAAGCCTCTCAATCATATTTTTTAATCTTTTGTTTCTTTTTTAAACATCACAGACAGTACATTAAAATTGGGTCATAACAGACCAGATCCAAGGCAGTTTCTGTTGTTGTAAGTGCTTCTGTTCTTCTCCCTCTTACTAAAAATACTTTGCACAAATATGTTCAGACATGTTTCCATAGTAAGCATGAACAGAGCTCAGACTGACAGCTGTCAACAGCCAGGCACCGAGAAGCACATACAGCGATAGATATAGTTCAGTATAGTTAAAGTTCAGGTTCTTACCAGAAACTCTCCGACTACTACAAAGACAGCATAGCGTATCCAGGTGAAATGAGCCCCTCCACGTGTTAGTAAACACACTGACAGAGACTGTGAGCCGTTTGCTTGCTCAGCCAACCAGAGCTTACATGTGCTGCTCCACTGATTGTGATGCCACCCCTTCCTCAACAGGACTGCTTACAGTACAGTGTCAGTCACTATTAGTCACCTTCCGCCCCCTTTCTAACCACCAGCTCAGCTTCCTAGACGTCCTCCTCCTCCTGCTGCTTCCCTCCTCTTCCCCTAAATTACCCTGAATGCAATCGTCTGGGCCAACAACAAGGAGATCCCTGTGTCTAGTTAACTCTTTTAGTTTCTTCTTTCTCTCTCTCTCTCTCTGTCTCTATTGGGCAGCTCCTTCTCAGTCCAGCCTCTCTTCTTAATTCAGTGCACAACATTTGCATACAGCAACACCTACACATATGCGTGCGCAATTTGAATGCAATTCCTTCTTTTATCTACCAGGTCACTGTGTTTTTATGACCTATGGGGCCATGAATCAGCACATTTACTTCTTTAATTTAACACCCACACACTATAACCGCACCACACAAACAAAAAAGCACACAAAAACATTAACATTGATGATCTGCATTTCTTCAGTGTTGTTTCCACAGCTTTCTTACTTTTTCTAATAAATTAAACATTTCACAGCCATACATATCTAAAGCTGTGATCCCTGCATTATTCAGGTGTAATTTAATTTAAGTTTAGGGAAAAAAAGGCACTAGATACATCACACATAGCTAAAATGTGATCCAAATAAACATCTGAAACACACCTGACTAGTGGTAACTTTACAGGCATAAGATCTGACCAGCAAAAAACTGCCTCCAATGAGGGTTTACGTTTTCTGAAGTAGTGCAGCAGAGTATTGCAAACTTAAACCTATATGGAATATCCATGTATTTCTGTCATTAATGAGATATTATGGATGAATGGCTCCTGAAGGCGGCTCTCTATAAGACAGTGAAGAACATAAAAATCTCACATTTAATAAAATGCATATACACAAGTACGTTGTATCCATCAACAACCAGACAGACAAGAAAATAAGGAAACAGAATACTTATGCCAGAAAGTTTATTCTGTTTATTTGGACGTAGCTTTTTTAGTGGGAAAAACGTTTCGTCACTCATCCGAGGGACTTCTTCAGTCAGCTGACTGCAGGTTTCCCCAATCTTAAAAACAGTATATTTGCATAATGACCAAAACTAGCATCACTGATTATCAATGGGCCGTGCTATCAGTTTCATGAACTTGCAGTCAGCTGACTGAAGAAGTCCTGTGAATGAGTGACGAAACGTTCCTCTTACTGAAAATGCTACATCCAGATGAACAGAATCAACTTTCTGGGATTTCCCTACCTGGATGCTTGAGCATGCATCAAGACTTATGGATATGATTTTTAACAGACATGAGTTCAAGCATCATCGCCTGAACTAATATTAGAAATAAATTCATGGCATGGCATACTAAACAACAGTATCATGTACAGGTCTGGTAGATATTCCCCATTGATATTCACATAGATGTTCCCATAAACCTATTGTAAAGAGGCAGTACTCATCTGAAATCTCAATTGCAATTAATAACACTGTATCTAACCCAGTTATTTACATCCCTCCATGCAAACACTTCCAACCTCTCCACACCCTGTATGCCTCAATAAGGAAAAACAAGCCACTATGCTAGTTGTTCCTAAAACAACAGAGGAGGACACAGGCCAGCATGGTTCAGCAGCACCCAGCTGACAAGAATCCCTTGTTTGTACACAAAGCTTTAAACAGTAGGCCAGCTCCAGTTCTCATAGTGCCCACAGTGTATTTACTGGGTTATTTTCGTCCAGGGGCAGGACCCCTGAGGGTCCTCAGCTTATTGGCCAGAGAAACTGCGTTCCTGTCTAGGCTAACCAATGGTAACTCATTTCAGTAGGAGTAGGGGGGAAAAAAATCTCTGTCTAAGACAGCCTTGTACCCTTTTACAACGGCCTATCAAGGATGCACATACATTGACGCAAACATACATACACCAATCAAGGCCCTCTGCATTGTCGATACACAAGTTTCCCATTTTTTAGTGCCTCAGTCACCACAGTTGGGGCCAGATACCATCTGCTCTATAAAGACCAGTACTGTGGCTCTGCTGAAAGTCTAAAACATGTGTTTTGATTTGTTTGAATCAAGACTGACCTGGCTATGCTCACTTATACATATACTGTGTGCTATTGATGTAGGATAAAACAGGGCTGTAAATATGCCTGGAAAGTCAGAGAAACTGGATGTAGCCTGTAACTGCACAAGTGTGCGCTTTTGTGTATGATGTATCAAGAAAATAATAAAATATAACTATTTTAGAATTTTAAAAAGCATTCTTTTTGTTTTGTTTTTTTTAAATCCATTTAAACTTTATTAAACCAGGAAGTCTGTTGTGATTAAAATCTCTTTTGAAAGGGAGAAGATGGCGCCACACCACTATACCAGCATGACACATGATATTTTTGGTAATCAAAGTGATGTTTGCAAGATTCTGCAGACCACAGCATCTGACTAAACCAATATTCACTTATGTAAGAGTTGCTTTATGTTAAAAAGACTAAATAACTGAAACTCTTTGAAAAAGAAAAGAAAAGAAAAAACAGAACCCACAGCACTTCCCGACTACGCACATAACATCATTTGGCCGGAGGTGACCCCATGCTGTGTCTATGACTAATAGAAGTGCTGTTGTGGTTTAATGATACTTGTCACATGCTATAAATTATATGGGATATTATAACTCTAATTTGAAGAAATAAACACGTTTACAGTTTACAGGCAATGACCTCATGATATTCCAGTCACCGTGCATAAAGCAATTAGCTGTTTATTTTAAATGAATCCCATTTCTTGTTGGAGCATTAAAAATATACAGTAATAATAATGACAAAACAAAAGTAGTGGTCTCTATTTGTGAATTAAACAGTGGGTAGTACAGTAACTAACCAACCAGCGACACTACATTTCTTTTTGCATGGGTGAACATCATCATATGCGGGGAAAATGGAATGGAAGGCAATCTAGAGATGAGATTAGGGATAAGGGGCGCGCGCACACACACACACACACACGTGAACTTAATTTGACTTTGGCTATCACACACGCACCACCTTGAGTACAAAAAAAAATCAAATCGCATAATGCAATCTAGAAAACTCTTGAAAAACTTGTTAGTATTAGTGATGGAAAGTAACAGAATGTGCCTGTACATGTGCACAAGTGTGCGTTTCCGATCAGAATGCATTTCTTGTCCTCTGATCAAGTATGAGACAGGTTTTGTTTAAACAGTATAGACAAAGGAATGTTATCTATACAAAGACACCCACACACAGCTTGATGCTGTATATACCTTTATCACAGAATAATCTAAAGATTTTTCCATAGACTATTACCAGCCCTAAGAAAGAAAGACAAAAACAACAACAAAAACGCAGCTATTAAATTACTAGGATTCAGTTATACAAGCTTGTTTTACTCAGGATTTTTCCCTGGTCATTCCCAAAACACTGAATACGCCAATGTTTACCAAATAACAGCGAGAAGCCAGCCACCTTCAGGTTATATAACATTCAGCATTATGCAAGGGGAAAGAAAACATCTAAGGAATCAAGTTAGAATCAATTGGTATTTGAGTATCTTTTTGCATTCAATTCATAACTAAAAGCTGCACAAGGTACAATTCAAAGAAAGTTCTTGAACTCAATCCATAAGGCTTATAAAATATACCAGATTTCATTTTGGCTCCTTGTGAATACCTGCACCGTTTCCAGCAGTCCTGCTATTTTTAAATCACTTCCTGGAAGTACCATGTTTGTCTGCAGTTTCATCATGAACCTCAAACTTTCATGAACAGCAAACATCAACCTCTGAGTCAGACGGACCCAGCTATCATTTGGCTAATCATCATGGGTAACTGGGACGTTGGTCCCTCTTTTTTGACACAGAGACCAAACACTGGTCTTAAATGGGAGAGCGGAAGGCAGATCATGACGTGAGTAGCGCCACCAGGTCCATGTCATTTTATTTAATTCACAAGTTGTCACTGTAAATTTGACCCTGAAGGTCAAATGTCTGCGAAAATGTGGCTCAAATTACCTGAACTTAGAGAGCAGGCTCAGCTCATTTTGAGCTGCTTACAATCAGAACTACTCTGTTTGACTCCGTATTCTTCCTTAAAATGGCATTCAAGTTGAACAGTTTTTATCGGGCACTGCAAATGCATGCCTAGAAATGGTCGGAATGGGACTTCCCAGGAGCGATCCAAGCTTAGCAGGAGTGCTGGAACACTTACAGCACTTCACAATGAGCTGACCTTGAAGGGGATAGTGGGCAAATTTAAATCAGATATGCTGTTGAGGGAGTAAAATATTGTTGTTGTTGTTTTAAATCTTCAAGTACAAACATGAAAAGCAATGTGACCCCACTGTGGAGCTCAGTATGTCCCTCCCCCACCCCACCCCAAAAAAGGTACAAGCTGAGGAGGATTGAACATTTCTGAGCCTAGATGAAAAAGTAAAGTCAACACAAGATGATAACAAGTTCCAGGGATTTGGGATATCAGCCATATCCGAAAGACAATTAGTCAAAGGCAGAAGATTATGCATCCAATATGGATAAATATGTCAGTCGCATCATGAGTCATCAGTGAGTCAATAAATACTCTCCCTGGACCTTTTTTATGCCTTAAAACTAGCATGAAATCTAAGCTAAAAATATGCTGGTGAGATAATCTTGAGAAAGCAGATTTGTGTTTTCCAGTGGTTTCAAAGTACAGTCAATAGCAACAACACTTGGAATCACATTATGAAAACCTGTTTGAGGAGCCCACAGGGCATAACATTAAGGAAGCAGTCTGTGGACTACATGTGAAAGTTCCTAGTAAAGAACTGAACTGTTCAGCTGGAACTACTTTTCACAGCACTGAAGACGATTATAAATGGAAAGAGTTTATGCACAACTTAAATAGAAGCAGATACAACACCTATCTTTTATCGTCAGTGCTTCACTGAACCTTGAAATCTATATTTTTTGTGTTAATTTCACAATGCACATCAACTGTTAGCTTCCTGAAAGAAGTGAAACTACCAAGGACACATTTCATATTCATTATACACACTTACTACACATACTTTACTTGACTAAGAAAAGCTTTTAACACGATAACTGATTCATTCCCGTTTGTGTGAACAACTTTGAAATGTCACACACATTGTGTGTTAAGTGTGCAGCAACATTATGTTTAATATTTCTGAAAAACATCTTAATAAGGAGACAAAAGGTAACTGTAATATTTTCTGTGGGCCATTGTACGAGATGATGTTTAAGAGAGACACATCTACCAACTACAACTGATCACTGCAGTTCACAATGATAAGAAAACTGTAGAAATACACACTGCAGCTGCCCAGTTGTGTATAACTCACAGATGCAGATGAGCAGCGATTCTTACAGAGAGAAACGAGACTGAGCAAGCCTGTCACTACTGTCTCTCAGTTAAAAAAAGAGGATGTGAAACTGTGGAATGAAGATAAGATGAGGAAGTGGAGTCACACATTTAGCACATGCCCTAAAACGCCCCACCCACACTTACCTCTGGGAGATCATGGGTCATGTTGTCATATAGCACATGCCACGCTGTCATTCCCGTGGTTTTCTAGAAAAACTCCGAGCTTCAGTGAAAACCTTATGCAGTAGTTTGTGTTATATTTCTGTCTGCCTTTTTTAAATTATTATTTCTAAGGAAAATCCAGCAAACCACCAGGATCGGTCCTGGTCTAAGGACAAGAGCTGAGAAAGCTGTGTAGGTCATGGGAGAACTGTCCATATGGCAAACGGATGAAGCTGTGTTTACACACACCTGATGCTCTTTCACACTAGAGTACATCCATTGAACCGAGCCACTGTGCTCGTGTGTCTCAGTGTGCGAGTGCAAGGGTGTGTGTGTGTGTGTGTGTGTGTGTGCGCGTGTGCGTGCGTATACACCTTGCCTGCCTATGTTTACCTGAAGAAAATTAATCCCATCACCAACGGACTGCAGACACATACCCAATGAGGCTGAAAACATCTCTCTCTCTCTCTCTCTCTCACACACACACACACACACACACACAGACACACACGATGCAATGCTTGTACTAATTTGTGCCTTTCTGTGCCAAGTTGAACACAAATCAGGGAACAGAAATAATAAAATGAAATCTTAATTAGAATACTTGATGTGGTCACATTTCCTGTGATGTTTCCATCTTTAACTCAACTTTGGGTTCATCTGCTGCTCTGAACAGGTGGCAGCTGTGCTATTGGAGAGAGTTAGAGTGCAGTCAGTCTATCAGGCGTCACTGCTGCTCTGCATACTGTGACCAGTGACCTCTGACCTTGCTGACAGTGACCTCACAGCTCTGTGCGTTTAATAACCCTGGCCCCTCTCGTATTGTGTGCACTACATAACCCTGCTGGTTTCACGATGAGCATCAGTCCCATTCTTATCTGTGTGCCTACACTTGTTCACGCTTGTTCAAAAGGAGTCTAAACAGCTGCACAGACACCTTGCACATGAATACATTTAATCTTATAAATTTAGTTTCAATATCAATTGACTCTATGTAGATATATCTCCAGCAATCTATCATTTATTTGAAAGTTTAGCTAATAAGCAGTATAATCTCCGTTATGTAAACATGCCGAAAGGCACATGATAAAATGACAAGGCAATAATTCAATTAAAATGGTTTATTGGCATGCAGCAGCACTAGATTAGTTACAGCTAAGCAATCTGCCATTGCCGATGCCCAGTTTTTCCATCTTTTCTGATTGGTTACAGAGTCATGGTTACGGAGGCAGAAGGAAAAAAGAAAGTTTCTAATCATGCATATTTCAAATTATACATTATTCCCATAGTCAGATCTAAATCCAGTCACATGCATACTTATCTGTAGGTGTCTGTGTGTTTCAGTAACATGTAGACAGACGTTCTCATGCGTCACAGCTCTCCCTGTCTTCTATATCAAAACCCATGTGTATATATTCACGTATCACGATGAACCCTGACCTCATTGATACCTCTGTGCAAAACTCATTTTACTGGAAGTGATTCAAGGCAAGCGCAAATAAAAGGAACACACTGCAGTTCCCCAAAACCCAAGCTTCACAGATCTGTTAGACGTGCAGAAAGGATGGAAGCTGGAAAGACAAATGAATTTAAGCAGTAACCCAAAAGATGATACAAACAGATTGCTGATATGTCCACTGCGACTTTGCTCTCTGGGGAACAGTATGTATGATTGCAGAGACCAAGGGTCAGAGAAGAGGGTCTTATGCCAAACGCTGATGGTGTAATATAGAGTCGCACACATGTTCTCAGGGAGGAAGGGGGGCGTTGAGCCAATGCACCCATGGTCTGGATCGGGGGAAAGGTGTTGGGTAAATAAATAAGGGGTTGCTGATGCTAAACATTATTCTGCTGATGTGAATCTGTTTTTTTTTTAAATAAGTTGCTTCATCTAAATTTATTTCACCTTTGGTTGGGGAACGTCATATCTAAGTAAATTGTTGGTCAAACAGTTTAACCACAGTCCAGAAAAAGCAAGCTAAAACTTGCACTTCATGGTGAAACAACTGTTAAACCCAACCACGCATGTGCCATTAGAGTCAATTATTATCACTGCTTTACCAGACAGCAACTGTCATGCTAAACTCTACTTTCCACTTAACATACATACAGCACATGCGCACACACACATGGAAATAGGAATAGCGCTCTGTGCTGAGAGGAAAGGCTGCATAAATCAGGGGTGCCTTCATTATTTTCACGTTAGCACCTTACATAACTTTAAAGGTAAGCACTTGAACAAGCAGAGCAGTAATACAGTCTGTACAGTCACAGACTTATACATAGCAGCATACCCCAAGGCTGAGGTGTTGTTACTGATACCGGTCTGGCTGCAGCTTATAAATGGCAAGAGGGGCAGCTCCCAGCAGACTCGCAGAGGACAGTAAAAGGGAAAAAGTGGTGCAGCCCACTGTGAACCAGTGGTTCCAGGGTCTTCATCACAAAGGCAAATGTGTTTTTATATTTAAATTATGGTTAAAACTACACGTACAAAATATTTAATGCAGTAAATTCTGTAATGTGTCATGAAAGCCTCAAATCTTTCTACAAATATATTCAAGGCGGTAAATACACGAGTAGAACAAATGCCCTGTATAATTTCTAATGTTTGTAGCCTGTATGCACAATTCATTTTTGCATTTATTTGATGAAATTATGTCTTTTATTTCGCCAAAAGGGCTACATAATCAATTAGTTCAATCTAATCCATTCCCTTTTAAGTCGATAAATCGCCCAAGTTTGCGTTAAAAGAGAGAAACGCGCACTTTTCTTTTCACGGGGTTTCCAGACGCAGCAGCGGTTCAGCAGAGGCTAACAGTTTCAGTAGCGCTGGTGAAATCTAACTTACCCGCTCTGAAGGTCAGACAGTACAAAGTAAAGAGTCAAGCTCAGGAGAAAAAAAAAGTGCGTGGCCACTTCTATATGTTCTGGCAGCAAGTCCGTCAGAAGCTATCACAAGCTGAGTTTTAAACCAAGGTTTAAAAGGTTTGACTTTCCCCGTATTTCCACACACCGACAGCGCGTGTGCAACCGATGACACTTAGCCAATTTGTTTTCGTTTTGACGGTCAAGTTGTCACAACTCAGAGCGTCCGCGGTCACCTGTGCCACCGCCAATGGCAAAGCGCACAACGGCCTTGTGGGAAATGTAGTTTTTACATCGCGTAAAGCAGAAGATGCGCTATTTTGAGGTAGTGACGTGATGCCTGTTGACTGCAAAGTTAGTTCCGAGTCCTTCAACAAAAGCACTCAAAGAACTAAACGAAAGGAAAAGGCTATTATCCGTTATGACTCTTTCATCGTGCAGCCCGTTGACTGATCAAATGTCAGTCTTTGTTGCACACTGCTCAAAATTAAACACTTTTGAATGACATCATAGCTTCAAGTCAGTTAAACTTCTGGGGTGTTGATCTGGTTAGTCGGGTAGGAGAGGGGGTTGTTAATCAAGTTCAGCTGCTTTAGCGTTAATGAAATTCACAGGTGCACTAAAAAGGCAACTATGAGAACCCCCCACAACAGTAATGGTTTTTCCAGGTGGAGGTCACCGCCCCTCCCCCATCTTTTGCCACTTTCATTTAAACTAGTTTTGCATGTGGCTGGGGTCAGTGTCACTGCAGGTAGCATGAGGTGATGCAGTGTATCTAGAAAGTATTCAAAGCACTTCACTTGTTCCACATTTTGTCATGTTACAGCCTTATTCAAAACACATTCAAATTAATTTTTCACCTCAAAATAACCCATAAGGGGGAAAAGTAGGCAAGTATTTACAGCCTTTGCTCAGTTCTTTATTGGAAGTGCAATTAATGCCTCAGGTCTTTCTGAGCATGATACAAGTGTAGCACACCTGTTTTGGGGCTCTTTTTCTTCTTTGCACTTTGAACTTCTTAAGCTCCATCAGGTTGGATGCAATTTGTTGCTGTACAGCAATTTTCACTTCTCTCCAGAGAAGTGCAATCAGGTTCAAGTCTGGGTTCTGGCTGGGCTGCTCAAAGACATTTACAGAGTTGTCTTGAAGGCACTCCTTTGTCATCATGGCTGTGTGCTTAGGGGTTTTGTTCTGCTGCAAGATGAACGGTCACCCCAGGCCAAAGGTCCTGAGCGCTCTGGAGCAGGATATCATCAGTGATGTCCGTTTACGTCGCTGCATTAATCTTTCCCTTGACCCTGAATAGCCTCCCATTTCCTTCTGCCAAAAAGATCCCCAGCACGATGTTGCCACCACCATGAGTCATTGTAGGGATGGTATTGGCCAAGTGATGGGTGGTACATGGTTTCCTCCAGACATGACACTTGGCATTTAAACCAGAGACTTCAATCTTGATTAAGAAAAAGAGGTCTTCAATATTTTAAAGCCTTTGTTTCATCAGTCCTTTTGGTAAACTCCAGGTGTGCTGTCATATGCCTTTTACTGAGGGTTATCTTCCATCTGACTGCTCTATTATACAGGCCTGATTGGTGGAATGCTGCAGAAATGGTTGTCCTTCGAAAAGGGTCTCCTCTCTCCTCAAAGCAATGCCAGAGCTCTGACAGAGTGAACCTCCCTGACTAAGGTTCTTGTACACTTAAATTGGCCAGGCTGCCAACTCCAGGAAGAGTCCTACTGGTTCCAAATTTCATCCATTTACAGATGATGAAGGCCACTGTGCTCACTGGGACCTTCAATGCTGTAAAAACACTTCTGTATTGCAGCCCAGATCTGTGCCTCGTTACATCTCCCTGGACTTCATGGCTTGGTTTGTACTGTGACATGATCGGTCAGCTATGGGACCTTATATAAACAGGTACATGCCGTTCCAAATCATGTCCAATCAACTGAATTTACCACAGGTGGACTCCAATCAAGTTGTATAAAGGTGTGACAGACGATTAGTGAAAACAGGACGCAGCTGAGCTCAGTTGTACCTGTGTGGCATGGCAAAGGCTGTGAATACCTATGTGGATGTTATTTATTTTTAATACATTTGCAAGAAGTTTTTTTTTTCTTCACTTTGTCATTATGGGGTATTGTGTGTAGAATTTTGAGGTGAAACTAATTTAATCCATTTTGGAATAAGGCTGTAACATGACAAAATGTGGAATAAGTGAAGCCCCATGAATACTTTTTGATACATTAGAACTCAACATGACCAGTTTAGTGGTGGGTCAGTGACGGTCTGAGGAGGCGTATCAATAGAAGGACCCACAGACCTCTACAGGCTAGGCAACATTATCCTGACTGCCATTAAGTATCACGATGCAGGAAGTTCCTGGAGGTTTAAAGAATACCATCGACTGTCCCCCACACTCACCTGACCCAAATCCAATAAAACAAAGTGAACTGCATGCTGCATCATTTATTCACTTTGATTTTCAGGGAGACTTTGAATTCAGCCCTCTGTAGGTTGATCATTTTAATCTCGACGTGGCATCTTTTTGTTCCCGACGCATTTCCAGATATCACAAATATCAGTAAAAAGATCCGCATTTTTCCCCCCACTGAGATCTGACATTTGTTTTGTTTTTTGAGCAGTATATTTACTTTGAATGGATCCCAGTGTCATATTTCTCAATACAGAACAAACTCAAAAAAGAAGCAGCATGAGAAAACCTTCACACATATATGTGAAGGAGGATTATCCGGTGCACGTTGGAGCCAAAAATTCTCATCTCAGTTATGTGGATCATCTGTGACTGGTTTTATACTGGTAAAATGGTCCCTTATAAAGTCTTTGGTTATACCTACTATGACCATAGGAGGGAAATAAAAATAATATATTGTTCAACATTTCAAAGGCAACCCAGAGAACTCTGATAGGGTAGTTTCAGTTTTTATTTCACTAGTGATTTATCAATGAAACTTTCATTTGTTAAAACTAGTCCCCGACTCGAAAGCAATCAGCAGCTGCCAACCAGAAAAACTAGCCGTCCTCTGCTACTGGGTAATGCCACCAAAAAGACATTATGGCAACTGCATATGGTTAAATCTAATGACTTCTTACCCCACAACAGATGTGCAAATAAGTTCAGGTTAAACAGACTTTTTAATTTGTCACAGCAGGAAAGCACAGGTTGATGAATGATTATGTTCCACCTGGGGGAGGTCTTACTCTTTTGCATGCTGTAATAGCTTACTGAGAAACATAGCAGAATTACATCATCAATAACTCCACCTGTGCTTTCACAAACTGTTCCCAAAGTCAAACTGTCTGCTCCCCCCACCATCATCATGTGACTGGTAAAACTGTACACACATTCATCACACATGAAGACACTGAACACGTTCAAAGTTGAGAGTAAAGAAACACTGCAAGGGTGGCAGTACAGAACACAGCTCACAGAGTCAGCAAGGCAATCAAGATCTTATTAACCAAGAAAAAGCGAAAACAAAACACTGCCTGCATCAGCAGATGATGTCTGAGGTAAATCATCTCTTTGGCCCCTTCAGTGCAGAGCTGATTCAATCTTTTTCACATAATACTAAGTGAGGATGCTTCAAATTAAAATCAATCCAAAGGTTGTTGCAGTAACATGCCAAAGTATTTTAAGAATTTTCAAGCGTCTATAAAATCAAATATCTAACAAAGTACAATTTTCCCACCCTTTTAATCCCTTTATGATCTTTCTGATTTTTTTATCCAGAGTAGAAAATGTGTTATACATGTATATTCAACATGCAGCAATGTAATCTGTGAAAAATCGCAACAATTATACGACAGGGTCCCCTCTCCCATGTGTCTATGACCAGACTGTCTCACTTCAATTCAGTGTTGGTTTTTACTAAACATCTAACAATCACAATCAAAATGTGTATTTGCAAAAAACCTTCACTGAACATGATATACAGATCATCGAGTATCGTCTTTTATGAGTGTAGCGAGATAATAATGAGGTTCCTGATGCAATGGCCTGCTGTAGTAGGGGCTGAGAAGAGAGACTCATGAGTAGATTAAGGAGGGGTACTGTGGATGCCACCAGTCCATGAGCTTCACACTGTGTACAGGATCCAACACCACCTGGGTCCCACCTTGATCCGCTCTTTTCTTCCCCCGTTGGAGTGGCGAGTCCTGGAACACAAGCCGAACGCGGTGGTGGCGCATGTCTGTGCTTACATTTATTGTGAACTAGGAGGCAAAACAAGAGGAAAAGTCCATGAGTTTCTAGTCTGTAGCTCAGAAGAAGAATGAACCCTTTGTCAGGTGAGGAAACATATACAGTCACTTTATTTAACAGAAGATTTTTGGAAAAAGAAAAGTAAAAATGCCTTATATTATCAACAACACATAGGGTTAAAATTTTGTATTTCCAAGTATGTCAATGAATGACGTTAAGACTAAAGCTGGTGTTTAGTAAAACTCAACAGAACAGTACATAAGAGGTCTCTGAAGCCTTCCTGTGTGATTGATCAAAAGTTGCAGATGCAGTTTCACTGACACTGAACTGCATTTTGATCACATTTCCTTTTTTAACTTCAACTTATTTCAAGCCATTTAACACTTTAACACAGCCATTTAAAAATAATTAACTGGTAAAGCATACTAATGAGTCACATCAGCTGAATTAATAGTTGCGATCTTCATCCAGATCTTTGTTCTTTAATCTTAATGCTATTTAATGTCAATTGTCTAAAATAATATACTAGGGAGGAGTATTAAATTTATTTTAAGCATCAATCAATTCAAACAAGAGTTACCACAACAACCTACTGATTGGTTGTGTATGCCATGAGACAGCTGCTTTCACTGAGTAAAAAAAAAGAAAGAGTAAAACTCTTTTTATATACATTTAAAAACTTTATAGGCAGCACTTGACACCGCTACCTTGTAAAGATCAGCTGCAGAATAACACATGCCAGTACTCAAAGGAACATTAAAGCAGGCAAAAAACCCCCCAAAACAACGTGAGCTACTTGCCAGGCTCAGCGTCATGCCCATGACTACTGGGGTGAAGATGAAGTTGAGGGTGGTGACCTGAAGCACATAGCAGTCAGAGTCCGGATTCATGTGAACATCTTCGTACTGTCTAGGCATACGCAAGGACTTGGCACAACCATTCCTACTGTTTCCCTGCTGAGACAAAGACACCAGAGAGAGACATTTAAAACAGAAAACATGAAAGCAGAACTCACAATAAGCCAGAGTCAACAGAGTGTTTGTCAGAAATGTTGCTAGTGATGAATGAGTCAGTCTACATTAAGCAGTGAACCTAAATGGATGGAGAAACAGCTTTTTCAAGCACTTTCCTTTTATCTGAGGCTAATAAGATACATCATCAAACTCAACCGCTGTATCTTAGTCTCTACATACCTACATATATGTGGGGATATAAGAGGATGGTTATGATTTATTTTCAATTATTAAAATATTAGTTTAATCATACAGAAAAGTTTCTGTATTGTCTACGTCTCTTAAAATTACTTCTTCCAGTGCTTCACAGAATGTAATGCACCTCTACAGCCAGATGGTGGCAATAATGCACCTAGAAGTCGTTTGCCAACCAGCATTAAACTACAAAAATAGAACTACGGGTTTCCAGCACGGAGAAGAAAATTGTGTGGAGCAATGCACAAACAGGAGAAATAAGCGAAGCTGACGACTACTACAGCTGAGAAAAGGTTCAGAAAACTAAACCAAAATGAGCTCCAGTGCAAACTCTGCCATGACGCTGGTGCACCACAAGTACGCCTTGTCATTTGTGAGTAGAGGTGGGTGGGTGATCTTTGAGGATGAGTCGAATAGCTCCCAGAGAATACATTATAGTATTAGAAATGCCCACCCCAAATAAAATGATGGCAAATGATGTTACCTGCTTTAAAAATTTAAAGTTGAACTCCCACAACGTTTCAGACCGAGTCCCCGACACCTTTTTGACCCAGAAAAGTAAACACTGTAAAAGGAAAAAGGCAGACATTTACACAATGAAATTCTAGCTGGGAGTTCTCCCCTTTGCAGATGTTCGTAGTTATTTCTTGGAAAGGAAGTTAAGCAAACTGAGAAATATGCATTTTTCATGTGAAAAAACTGAGATCAGAGTTTTCAGTAAAGCCACACTGAAAGTCCTTCACATAAAAGAAAGTTTGGTCTAGTACAGGGGTGGGCAATCTCAGTCCACGAGGGCCGGTGTCCCTGCAGGTTTTAGATGTGTCCTCGAACCAACACAGCTGATTTAAATGGCTAAATTAGCTCCTCAACATGTCCTGAAGTTCTTTGGTAACAAACTAATCATGTGATTCAGGTGTGTTGACCCAAGGTGAGATCTAAAACCTGCAGGGACACCGGCCCTCGTGGACTGAGATTGCCCACCCCTGGTCTAGTACTAACTTGCATCCTCAAGTCTAAAATCATATCAGTGTTGATAATAGTCGTGAAAACACAGAATTTTTTTTCTATCCAACTAGAAAGCAGAGATCACACACAAGTATCAGTCATACGCAAATAGATCCATCTGTTTGCATATGACTGCAGGTATATCAAACAGCTCCAACTCAACTATAATAAAAAGGTCTTTGAGGAGCTTTACCTTGGAGTTGAGTAAGGTAGTGGGTGTGGATTCTGGCAGTGGAGGAATCTTTGACACGCGCAAGGTGAACGGCTCATATAAATGGAAAAGGGAGCGAATCACACAAGCCCGTAAGAAACGCATCTTCTCAACAGAGACAGGCTGGAGGCGAAATGGCAGCTCAACATCAATCCTGTAGTGTCTTTAAAAAGAGAGAGCAGAAAAGGAGGAATGATGTGAAGTGATGTTAACTAGGACTAATCACACTGTTTTCACTGCATTCACCGCTTCTATCACAACATTAACGATGTGCTACTCTGTTTTATTTCCCCCTATGCTGGCAATATATACAAATCTCAGAGGTGGGAGCATGAAAACTATACATTTTCCTTGTACTCCACATGAACTACTGCTGTAAGTGAATCACATAGCACCGTTCAAATGCATGAATCCAGTAAGCAGCAGATCATAAACGTATACTGTGCCTTCAACAGTGGAAATCACAAACACTCGACTACTCTGTGTCAATATTTTTATCAGTGCCAGTACGCAAGTAATCACAAAACCACCTCACCTCCTGTAGAGCCTGGTCCAAAAAGCTGCAGTGCAAGTGACCGTCCAGGCATTCCTACAGATTAGAGCAAATCTGCACACATCCTCAGGCCGAATATAGGAGGAGAGCACCAACCAAATGTCCACCGGATAATCTACACCATCACTGCTCTCACTGTTTTCTGTGAAGAAAACAAACAAACAAAACACAATCAGTACCAAGTTAAATGTACTAGCTTCGAAATGTATATTGCACAATGGTCCACAAATTTTTGTGATTTATATACTTAATGTGGCCGTTAGCATTCAAGTAAAAAAGGCGCACATCTTATTTAGCTTTGTTGTGTATATAAAATCAATTATAGGTGGAACAGATGTTTTGTGAGTTGCTATCAGACCAGTGGGGTGAGGAAAGTGCACACCTCTCTCCCTGTTGGTGTCACAGAATATTAGTGTGCAGGAATAACTGTATTGCTTTGTAGTGTTTTAAGTATTTTTTTTTTTTTGCAATTTTTTTCATATCTAGTTTTCTATATTTTAAACCTGGGCCCCTTTGAGAGTGGAAGCAGCTGCTGGTCAGTGAGGATAGATTGACCAGGTATTTTAATACTAATCCTGTAGTGCTATGCTTTGAAATGTCTCTCTAATGAAGTTTTAATATTGAGAATTTGTTTCTAGGCAGATTACCAGTGATCCATTGCTGCAGGACTAGTTTCTTTCTTTTTTTTTATGTCTGTTTGGCTGCATTTGCTTGCCTCCCCATTACAATAGAAGTTGACTTCACTCAGGTCACTCCCCTGTCAGCCAGACTGCACAGGCTTTTGTATGAATGCGTACATTTGTCATGGGCTGCAATGAAACTAATCAGGTATGGAATTCAGAGAGTGTTTGTTCAATTAGTGTGCTTTTGATTGATTGCAGTGTTTTCTGAAGTGGAGCAAAACTGTTCCCGACCTGCTGTTGAGACTGCTTGTTGTATTAACAGTAATGGTAAATGGACTGGTATATAGTCCTTTTCTACTCAATCTAAGCACTTAAAGCGCTTCACACTACAAACCTCATTTACACACATTCATGTGTACAGGTGCTTTTGTCTGTGCGTCCTTACCCTAATGTTCACACCCCATCAAACTCCAGTGGATCCACCAGAGTAAGTCAGGATTCAGCATCTTGCTAAGAATCCGTCTATAAGCTTTAGAGGTGGGAGGGATCAAACCACTGACCTTCCAGTTGCTAGACGAATGAGCAACAGCTTACCCCAAAATGAGTTGACTGTTGTGAGACTTGTTTTTTTTTTTTTATCTTTATTGAATGGATATTTCACTCTTTCTTAATACTAGTAAACTGTCATAGTGTAACATTAATGCTAAAGTGAAATGATACCCTTTCTCCTCTTGTTCTTCTTTTTGCGGGACACTTTAGTTTCGTTTTCTCCATCTTCTTCAGGGTCCTGCTCGTCGCTACTGCCCAAAGCGTCTGCTTTGACGCTTACTGCGGAGGAGAGGACTTCCTCTACAGCACCCTGCGATGCTTCCAGGCCGCAGAGTAATTTCACTGAAACAGAAGATTATAAGTAAAGCACCAGGACAGGAATCAACCACAGTATAACTTCAGTCATCAAAGCTTTACCTTCTTTTTCAATCGCATTTACAACAGCTTTTTTCACCCTCCCCGACTTCACAACGGCTGGGTCGGCATCAGCATAATCAGCTACAGTGACTAAGGAAGACAACAGCAGATCATTAGCTGAACTTTTCACAGTGTCACAGTTTTGAAGCTTACCAGCGCACCCTGCTGACCTGTCACGTGATTTCAAATGAACTTGCCGTCTTAAAAGAATAACACAAACACTGCAAATCGCATTGGTCACCTGTAAAACCGCAGAATGCCTTTTGGCTTTATGAAGTTGGGGGAACATGACAGAAACTTCAGCAGAATGTGAGAAGGGAGCAGAAGGCGGGCTAGCTTTCTGGCTAATCATATCCTACCTGATTCCGAACAAACGTCCCCGGCCTTAAATTTCAGCCGTTTTCGGTTCCCTTTCTTGGGCATGACGATACCAAAGATCTGTTGACGCTTAACGTGGCTGTGAGTCCTGCCATGTCTCTATGGCAAGCTGAGGTAAAGAGAAAGAAAGAAAAATCACAGAGAAATTGGAAAATGTTCCGCCAGGATCTTCAGCCATCATGGACTGACGTGACGTTGCAAATAACGCGAGAGTACCGTTTTCGCTCTTTTCCGTACACTACTGCCATCTGTAGGCGATTGTTAAGATTTCAGTCATCTATCGGGACCACAGCTTGTATGCCACTTAAAACCTGTTAATTTCTTTTTTATTATAAAATAGCTTTAAGGTGAATTATATATGTTTTTACTTTTTGAGGATGACTGCATGTAAATATGGATGCCAGACAGATTACTCACGTTTTTGATTGCTTGATTCTCCAGCGAGTGCTGCCTGGCTGAAGCGTTATCACACTGATGTCATAAAAGAAGAGGTACTGTGTCACTCTGCCGCTAATGTACCATTAAAGCTGCCAAGACATCACTGAGCCACGCAGACTTACCATTAGATGGAGAGGGAAAAGAATTCATTATGAATTCTGTACTGTATTTAGTGATTTTGTAATAGTGTCAAACAACCTGAGCATACCAAAACTTTCCCAGGCAGCACTGTTGTTAAACTGTGACAATATTTTTTTTTTTCCACAGAAAGTCCTCCTGCATTTTAGAGATCAAAAGGCAGAGGTTGTCCTCAAATATCTGGGCATTGCAAATTACCCTTTAACAACTAAGTAACATCAAAGCATCTCTCTCATCTCCTCAGACGTTAGACTCAGAGTCAGAGGAGATAAGAATAAAATAATATACTTCTTCGCTGCAGTCAGAGCTGTTATCAACCCCTTAGAGGTCTCAGATCCATAGCTGCAGTGCTGTCAAACACATTACGACCTCTCTTCATTTCAAAAGATATTTCTTTTTTGCAACACAGCATCTTTATTTAACAAGAAAGCAACTGGGATAACAACAGCAATAATAAAATCAATTCTAAAGTGCACCCTGATTACCAGATTGTCATCTGCACACAAAGAACATGCAAATCTCACACAGAAAAGCCTAGACAACCAAGAATGTCACATTGAGAACCTTCTTGCTTTAAAGCAACAGTGCCAACCACTTGCTTCATGATTAAGATTGGGAAAATCTCACTTATCCGTACAGTGATATTGCTCAAAACTTGGACTAAACTTAAAATAATAATATTGTTTACAATTAAATTGTGTGGAGCAATGCACAAACAGGAGAAATAAGCGAAGCTGATGACTACTACAGCTGAGAAAAGGTTCAGAAAACTAAACCAAAATGAGCTCCAGTGCAAACTCTGCCATGACACTGGTGCACCACAAGTACGCCTTGTCATTTGGGAGTTGAGTGGGATGGGTGATCTTTGAGCGTGAGTTAAATAGTTCCCAGTAAATACACAATAGTATTTGAAATGACCACCCCAAATAACATGTTTGTAGATAGTGAGAAATGTAAGGAAAAGAATTAACTAACTGATCAATAAATTCTTCTTTTCTTCTTCTTCTTCTTCTTCGTCTTCTTCTTATTATTACTATTATTATTATTAACAGTAATATTAATAATAACAACAATAATGATTATAATTATAACCTACCATTCAAAAAACAATTTAGAACTAAAACAAAGACTGTATAAATACAAAAAAAATCATTACCTTTAAAATACTTTTAACATACATAATAAAAAAATAAAAAGTAACTTTTGGCCATGGAGTTTAAATTGCCAGCCACTCAAGGCAGCATGCTGAATTTTCTGTGAAAGAGGAATAAAGATCGAATTCAAAAAAAGTTTCATTCACTTAAACTAAACATGCTTCTGTTGAAAAGAATGCACCAATGTCAGCATTATAAATGTTGGTTTGAAGCACTTCTGCAGACAATCTGTTCTACCACTAGGTGGTGGTGTTAAATAACCAACACTGCTTCTAAAAACTCAAACGCTTGGACAGTTGCAGTTGTGATATTATTTGGACTGAAAATTAATATTTAGCAACCCTACATTAACACATATAGAGCGTGCCTGAAATTATATTAGCAACCTTTTCATGGCTATGAAAGCTAAACATGATGAAGTAGTGGTTGTGGGGTTATTAAAATTACATCTGGTTGGCATGAGCTGTGACATATCATTCAGATGTTGTCACACATCTCATTCAAAAATCTCCAGCTTCAATTAATTTTTCTCTGTCTTTCAGGAAGAATTTATACATTCTCACATGTGATATCTCAGTGACATCCAGTTTTGTCTTTACTGGCTGCAAAGGCCCATCTGCACATATTATTACAAACCTGATCAGTCATAACTGTCTTCTCTTTGCTCATCACTTTTATATAAATTGCTTTTTCATCATGTTTCACAGTTTGTTTGTTTTTTCAAACGATAACAGCCATTACAGTTGATTTTCCAAAATGCAGTGGCTTAGTTATGTGGGAGAGCTCTAGTGTGTTACGTGAGAAAATGTTGCTACATATTCTTTTAAGTTTTGAGAGAACCACGGAGAACCACTAAAAGTAAGAATCACAAAACTGCAACACACAGAATGCCTTCAAACAGCAATCTAAATCAACAATTCATTTTCCCAAAGGCCCACCCGAGAAACTGGGACTGTTGTGAAGAGCTGCACTGCAGAAACTGGGACTATAGTGGAGGGCTGCACAACTGAAATTGGGATTGCTGTGGAGGGCTGCACCGCAGAACCTGAGAAACTGGGACTGTTATGGAGAGCTGCACTGGAGAACCTGGAAATACTGTATATAGTTTCTGTTTTTAAAGATATTTATAATAGCATTGCCACTGCGACTTGAACACAGATCAAGATGAGTGTTTTTTTTTTATATTTTTGAAATTGGTTATATTTTTGAAATTGGTGCTTATTTCTAAAAGAAATCTAAAAGCAATACATCAAACCCACAATGACTCATAAAAAGTCGTGAGAAATAAACATTAAAAGTCTCTTGATGCCTGACACAGTGTGCAGCTGACATAGGTCAATGGTTGCACATTGCACATCAAAAATGACAGACTGGCTAAAATGCTATACCCGCAGTGATTTCTTTTTCAAGTTTACATCTCCAATTTGCCTAACGCTTGCAATCTTCGGGTTCATTTCAAGTCCTCCAGGGTGCGCTCCACACTAGATACACTGTGTTCAGCTTGGTTGAATTGATGCCACTAGAATGGGCATCGAGTCCCAGGAGCTGTCAGGTCAGCAATGTGCTTAGTGGTGCTGATGTGAGAAGTTAATTACACTTCAGCAATTAAGGTTGAATTCTGAGCCATATCTTGCAGTATTGTGTAGTCTAAATGTAGAATGTTGATTCGAGGGGACATAAATGATCACTTCACTCCTGTATTATGCACACATGGCGCAGACGTTTATAGGGTCCCAGTATTCCCAAAAGCTCTATAGCCTGGTGGTGACAACTGCAGTGTGTGTATGCGTGCGCGTGGGTTTGTGGGGGCGCGCGCCAGCGAGTGTGTGTGTTTCTGTGACAGAGGGACTGGGAGGAGGAGTGAACATCGGTTCGGCGGCGGTGTGAAGAGATGGAAGCGGAGAAGGCGGATGCAGATAAGAGTCGCTCTCACTATCCACGGGAATAAGGACGCCGATCTCCTCCCCGATATTTACTGCTGCTTTTTTTAATTTCCCTGTCAGTGTACCTACTATGATCTCCGTCGCGCTTGCGGGCACCACCCCTCCAAACGTACCCGTCTATCTCTGAGCTGAGCTGTCAATCACATCACGCCGGGATTTGTACATGTGAGTGCATGGCGCGCCGGGCAGGGCGGATCGGCTCACGGGGTGAAAAAACGCCGGTTAATATGGATGAAACGTCAGCGGTCGTCTCACCGTTTCAGTCACTCTGATTAGGTATGGCGATATAAAGCGTAAGATCGCACGTTTGATGCATGAGAAATAGAGCTCCAGCGTGCTGGGAGTAAGGTGCGTAACTGCGATTGCCTGGAATGTGCGTTGCTACGGGGCGTTAATGGGCCCTATTTATCAGTTACTGTAAGTCTGTTTATGAGGGTTATAACCCCCACGCATACACATATTCCTTCTTAATCCCGACAGCGACACTGTCCTATAGCGTTGCCCAGACCACAGAGCAGGAAAGATGATGTGTGAGGTGATGCCGACCATCAGCGAAGGAGACTCGGCTGGTCCTCCGAGAGGCACCGGCGGGGTCCCGAACGGCTCGGACCAGGAGGCCAACTTCGAACAACTCATGGTCAACATGCTGGACGAGAGGGACAAGCTGCTGGAGTCCCTCAGGGAGACTCAAGAGACCCTCATTCAGTCTCAAACCAAGCTGCAGGGGGCGCTGCACGAGAGGGACGTGCTCCAGCGGCAGATCAACGCCGCGCTGCCTCAGGTGAGGAGCAGCCGGCCTTTGAAGGAGGGGGAGAGTCAGGTTTGGGTGTGGGATTAGATGGCCTTGGGGGGAGGGGGGTTTCCAAGAGGGAGAAGCATCCTTCCTGTTCGGTTTGTTGCTATGATTTGCCGAGTTATGTGATGAGAGGTTATAGGTTGGTCATGGGGATCACTAGCCAATCAAAGTCAGCTATGCTGGGCCCCAAAAGTCTTTGGCACAAAAAACATAGCGGCTTACGATCAAGAGTTGTGCTGATTTAAATAAAAATGTGAATGAATGAATGGCATAGGTCTGGTGGTAATAGCTCAGTGAGCAAGGTAGATCTTGCTCTGATGCCAGAATTTGAGACCCTGGGATAGCACCCCTGTTAAAATGTAATTTAATATTTATAGACTATATCTTCTGGGGATCCCATCTAACACTCCTTCACGTCTTGGGATATCTGTGAAGATGATGGGGATATGCAGGCCCATATCACATCAAAAGCTCATAAGTGGCAGCATGCCAGAAAGGAAGATCTAAATGTCTAGTAGGCAGAAAGGTAATGTAGTGGGTTGAAAGGTGGGTCAAAAATAAATGGAAGATTTTGACTCACTAAGAGATTCTTGACTCTGCGTGTAGAGGTCTGAGCCTGGCGTTGAGAGCCCTCCCTGTGAGAAGGGAGGGCAGAGCCTAACAGTAATTAACTGAGTGGAAACACCTCTGCATGTGGTGACCGGCCTGTCAGTGGCAATTGGAGCGAAAGGACTTGATTGTATTGTGGGCTATCTTTGACATCTGTCGCCCTTATGTGTGTCTTTAAGAGAAAGGAGAGCTGAATAAGGGCTGTTAAAGTCACAGAGCATGACGACAACGAAGCCTCAGCACATAAAGCTATGTTAGCCTCTGACCCCCCCCCGGTCTAAATGCGTGGCATGATGTCACAGTACGGTGTGCATGTGTGTGTATCAGACAGAGAGAGCGAGAGAGAGAATCATGCTGACGATGACAAGCTCGCTGCAGCCTCTTGTGAAAGAAACATGGCTGCTTGCTAGTGTACATGGCCCTGGGCTGCTTGCTTCTACACATGCATGCATATATGTGTGTTTGTGTGTGTGTGTCAGTGAGGGAGAGAGTGGGTAGAGGCTGTCATGCTTGTTTTCTAATCCTGCTGGGTTCAGCGTAATGTTTTATTCTAGCAATAATACAAGTATTAGTTATACAGTCAGAGACCTCGGGGACATTATGCAGACATTATGGCTGGCGAGCACATGCATAAGCTGCCTCTCGCTTTCTCTCTCAAAGCACCACGCTCAACTTGTGCATGCACACATGGCAAACACACCTGTGGTCATTTCCACAGCATCCACAGAATGGAGAGATGATGCAATGGACAGTGCAGGCAGTGAGACGGAGAAACCAAAAAAAAAAAAAGTCTCAGTTGCAATTGATTTTGACTCAGTTTTGTTCTGCACAGCTGAGGAATGAGGATTGTCTGGCCTCGATGCATTATTGGAAATTGCAGAGTGCATTGCAATGATGAGGGGGACGTGTGAGGAAAAAAAATAACATATGGCTTCTGAAATCTCAGGTTTGGGTGTGATGAATACTGTGCATAAGAGCAATGTTGTAGCAGTTGGCAATGATCCTGACCCCACTTTCCTATATGTGTTGGTGGTAATTAGGCTGATTTGCTGCTGCTCTCAAAATGACCAAAGCTGGTGTGTTTATGCCCTCAACGACATTACAATGTGACAGTTTTGCATTTGCACTGGCCGCCTCTGCTGTGTAGCCCTCTAGTTATGAGTGCCAACATGTGTGTCAGGTTTTCTCTGTATGTGTGCGTTTACTCCTCTGATGTATATGCATTGGCATGGCAATACAGTCTTTTTTCCCAAATCTGAGCACTCTTTTTGTCCTTTTGCCTAAAAAACATTTGTTATCTTAACCTACTAGGCATGTGCATTTGTGTGTAGTGTTTTGTTATGTCTTCTGTAGGTTTCCTGACTCCACGGGACTGGTTTGACCCAAATCTGTCAGATCTATGTCTCTCCTCCAAAGATGCACACTCAAACATACACACATGTAAAAACGCACTGTTGGAGCAATTCAAAATTCAGCGCTCTTCAGCGTTGTCATTGTTCAAAAGACACAAACCTCCATCACCTTGGCATTTGTGTTTGCCTCGCTAGCATCATAAAAGTGGGACGTTGCCATTTTGCCACACATGCACAGTCACACAGACACACACACAGACTAGGATGGATATGTTCATTAGCTACAGAGAATAGAGTTTCAGATTAACATGTCAGCCCATTACAGTGCATAATGCCTCTAATACAGCCCTCAGAGATGGGTTTGCCCATAGACAAATTAGGTTTTAAACACACAAGCATGCTTTCATGCACACAAACGCTCATTTTATACACACACACACACACACACACACACACACACACACACACTGTTACTTTACTGAGTGAAGAAAACAGTTCCGACCTTTAGAGGAAAAAGCAGGCATGTGTGCATATGTGTGTGTAATGTAGAGGGTAGATAGTGAGTGATAAATTTGTTCATACAAATTTATATATAAATATATAAATATCAATAAACAGTTAAAGAATTAGCTTACAATAGTGTTTCACTTTTCTGACACATAAAGGAAGATTATACATATGTGTATGTATATATATTGGTTGAGAGTTACACATCCAGTGAATCCTCCATCACTCAAAAGTTGCAGGTCACTTGGAAATCTCCTTCTTTGTGATGGAAAAGCACATTTGATTTTATTAAAAAATTGTTTAATGGATTTCTAATAGAATACCAATAGAGGCAAGCAGAGACCCAGTTTCAGTAGCCATCGCTCTTGCCTTGTACAAGATTTATCATGTTAAAAGTCTCAAATCTGGGAGACAGGTGCTTCATATCTAAATGGTAACCACGAAATGCTACTCTCATTATCAGCTGTACAGAGAACAACTGTTTATGTTGTTCTGTCTGAGCAGAGTTGCAAAGACAAAGACAAAACTTAGACTGGCCAGTGAAAGGAGAAGCTAAGAGAACAGACTTTTCTTTTTCAGTAGAAGATTGGGGGGAAAAAAGCCTACAGAACTATCTGGGCTGTTTCAGAAAGATTTGTGAAACAAGGCATAAAAATTAAAAGATGCTTGGAGTATTGATTGATACCATCTTCCAAGCTTGGTGAAGACATTTGACAGTTTAGTTTAGAAGGTGGAAAACTGGTTCAGAATGAAAGTGATCTACAACAAGGAACACTATCGGTCTATGCCATACCCTGTGTATAGGGGCTCCATTGGAACCATTTTCCTTATACAACAGGACACTGACCCAACGTGCAGGTCCAAACATGCAAGAACTATTTACAGAGTAAAGAAACTGGTGTTCAGTCACCAAATGTCAACCCTGCAGAGCTCAAAGCATTAGGTGCTTGAGAAGCACAATCCAGCTTTTTGGAGAGATCCACAAGTTTATGAAGTTCAAAGAATCAAATGATTATTTCATGATTAATCATTGTTTCTAAAATGTAACTGGTCGACATCATTTTGAAAACTTTTTGATGAATAAAGAGCGGAGTGTCTCTTTATTCGGGCACGTGAGTTTCATAGTCTGTGTGTTTGTGAGAGTGTGTGTTGTGATGTTTGGACACCTGTTTCAGTCAGACACAACACTGTCTATTTTTGCCAGCATACAAGTACACAGAGATGAAGGGACACAAACACACACACACACACACACACAGACAGACACGGACACAGACACGGATCTCATTGCCCTTCCAAAACAACGGTCTCTATTTCCACCCTCCCCGTCCCCACCAATATGCTCCTCCGTGCACGCATATACACAAGTATTTTTGTTGTTTACTTGAGCTCACACACATTAATGACCTTTTCTTTGACTTCTCACAGCAGTGATTGCTGCCTTACTCTTGTTCAGACTCATAAACACACATAGCTTTGTGCCTCCATGAAAAACCATATGCAATCTGACTTTTTTGCATATGTCTCCAACCTTGCCTTGCTTCAGGTATTACTGTTTCGGGGTTGGTGTGTCTTCTCCGAAGGCTAGTTTTGAAAACAGCTGACTTTGGTGCATCTTATTTTTTCACTGCACCTATCTGGCTTTAGTTTTTGGTTCTTTCTCTTGGCCCGTTTCCTTCTCTCTTTCACATCTTCTCTGCTGATCTGACTCCACAATAACCTGCTAGTCCATTAACTGCTCCCTCAGACAGTTTTTGTCTCCTCCTACTCCTGCAAATGACCTTTGTCCATAGCTCAACACTGTCTATTATCAGAGGGGAGATGAGGCAGTGGTGTGCTTTTCAAACCACGCTGCTTCTGTATGGCAACATACAGCCACCTCACAAAGTGTTCAGGGTCTTTCACTTTTTACATGTTTTAATTTTGAAAATTAAGTTTTTGTGTGAAAAGGACACATTCCATATCTACCCCCAATAACCCTTGACAAAGTGAATGCATGCTTTTAGATTTCTTTTTTAATTTATCAAACTCAAAATGTAAAGCTCCCATTCTAATAGTATTGAAACTCTTAATTTTTCATGTATTTTTTTTGTGTGTGGAAACCTACACATGAAGGTTCTTTAGATGTCTCTACAGATGTTCTGTTGAGACAACCTCGGCTTTTCTAGGCTACTCCGGGACATTCACAGTATGCTTCCTGTCATTGTTATGCTGAAAGATGAACCTTTACCCCGGTCTCATGCACTCCAAGTATATTTCCTCTAAGTCTCAAGGTCCTCTCTGTGTTTGGCTGTATTTATACTCCAGCCAGCTCTGACTGGCCTCCTTGTCCCTGCAGCTAAAAACACCCCCACAGAATAATCCTACCACTCCCATGCTTGATCGTGGCAATGGTATTAACCAGGTGACCTGCAGTGCCTGATATTTTCCATCTCCAAACAGGTTGTTGTATATCTTTTACCCAACAGTGGTCTTCTAAAAGCCTGACAGACAGAGTACTGATAAGATGGTAGTCCACCTCTCAGCTTCTTATAACACTGCAGATCACTGAAGATTGGCGATGTTTGTTGGGGGTTTTTACCTCCCTGATCTTGGCCATTTTTACCTGGTTATTTAGTTTGACCAAACTCTAGAGGAACTGTTGCCCTGAAAACTGCCAAGTACTCGAAGCAGCCTCTGAATGCTTTCTTAAATTTGTACTCTTCTTAAATCTGTCTGCATTCAGATAAATTTAAACTGTATATGTGTCAAATAATATGTTCTATGTAGAACAGGACTCCTCTGAATATTTTTGTACGAAGAAACGTCAGAAACGCAACATCAGCTAACATCTTGCTTTTGTTGTCACACAACAGTTTAATTTATAATGTTTAAGCAGTGACCCCACAGAGTGTTCATTCATTTCTGAGCACTGAGCACTGTGATTGGCCTGCTCAGTACCATCAGTTACTCCTGTGCATTTCTGAACACTTTTATGTGACTGTTTCTAAATGGATCAGTGAGAGAATAACAATCATCACCTCAATATAAGGACTCACAGATGTTAGCAAATTCTTGGTATGTGAGGGAATGTACAAAGAAGCAGAAACACTTAGAAATATATATTTGAAAAAAAAAAAATTGGCTCCATAAAATAATAATGATTTAAAAAATGAGCGCAACAAAGAGTAGAGACACAAAAGGGAAAAACAGTCCCTGCATTTTATTTGTTTCTATTATAGCTCGCTGGTGCTGCATATAAATCACCAGCATATAAATCACTTTAAGCTTTAAGATAGCTTAATTCTAATATTTCCTAGAAATAGAGTTTATTAACTTTTTGAAAACAACAGCCTGGAAAATGATTTTTCCACTATTTCTGTATCAATGTGGGCAAAAGAAAGGAGAAAGAAGCTAATCAGCTTTAATTAATGTCTGTGTTGCAGCGAATAAACATATATCCTTAGTCCTGGGGTAAGTGTTGTGCTGGCTAACACAGAGTTATTCCACACTACTTGAACCAAGGCCAGCAGAACTAAGCCTCACAGGCTTGGTACTCAGCCACTTTTACTGTACTAGTGTTTTACTTGTAGGTGTGAGTGGGAAGGAGTGTCAGAGTTAATATACATTAGATCACATAAGAAACAAGGAGTGCTCTGAGGTGTCCTTGCACAGTATTTGGAGATGGCCTGACCTTATCACAAGACAAGCAACCTTTCAGCAAGGCATAAGCACCCAACTTCATATTTATAGACCAATTAATCGATGAGTTAATCCAAATAAAAAAGGTCAACTGTTTTGATCATTTATTGGTTTAATAAGTAATTTTGCAGGAAAAAAATGTGATGGTTTTGTTTCATCCATGGAGTGTTGGAAAAATTAAACAATACATCTGAAGACAGTACCCCGAGTTCTATTGAGAGTGACATCTTAGATGTTTTACACACTAACCAATCTGCTTATTAATAGAGAAAACGACCCAAAGATGAATCAGTGGCAAGAATAATCATTTATTTTAGCCATTCTGATCTGCACCACCCACAGACAAACAATGATGCACACACCGTCTGTATTTCCTTAAATGTCAGCATGCACAGTCTGCATGTCGACTTGAGTCTGTGCATCGGTACGTGTGAACGAATATGCCTACGGATAGTGTTGCTTATGCATGGATGGCCTAGGCGGCTTTGTGTGCCACGATAGGAGAATATTGAGGAGGATAGGCCAAAGTCCGATGAAAAATTATTGCATCTGATTGGTGTGCTATCGAAGCCCAAATCCTATGCTATGTGTTATGTAAGCACCAAATAGAGGAATTTGGGTTGATGTAGGGGAAAGTGGAGCATGAAGTGAGCAGCTGAAATTTGCCAAGAAACCCTGAAAGAGGAACAAATAAGAGAGTGAGGGAGATTTTGAGAGAGAAGGTATGAAGGTTTCTCTGGTCCCCTCCCCAGTCAGACCAGGAGTGACATGTTTAGCCGCATGTTCTCCTTAAATTGCTGGCTGTCTGAGTGGTGTCCCAGAAACGATGTGGGCTTCATAGATAATTGGCAAACCTTCTGGAGGAAACCTGATCTTGTTAGGAGAGACGGCATCCATCCCACTTTGGATGGAGCAGCTCTCATTTCTAGAAATATGGACAAATTTATTAAACCCCCCAAAATATGACTATCCAGAGTTGGGACCAGGAAGCAGAGTTGCAGTCTTACACGCCTCTCTGCAGCTTCTCTCCTCCTGTTACCCCCCCAAAAACCCATCTCCATTGAGACTGTGTCAGCTCCCAAACAGACAAAAGACAAACTAAAAACCAGCAATAAACAACTTAAACATAAAAAATCACAAAGAAAGAACAATACAGTATCCACATCTGAACCAAAGAGTAAAACAGTGAAATGTGGATTATTAAATATTAGGTCTCTCTCCTCCAAGTCTCTGTTAGTACATGACTTAATAATTGATCAACAAATCGATTTACTCTGCCTTACATAAACCTGGTTGCAGCCGGATGATTATGTTAGTTTAAATGAATCAAGACCCCCGAGTCATTCGAACTACCAGAAACCTCGAAGCACAGGCCGAGGGGGCGGTGTGGCAGCAATTTTTCACACCAGCCTATTAATTAACGAAAGACCAAGACAGACTTTCATTTGAAAGCCTGATGCTTAGCCTCGTCCACCCCAGCTGTAAAACTCAGAAACCAGTCTTACTTGTTATCATCTATCGTCCACCTGGGCCTTACACAGAGTTTCTCTCTGATTTCTCAGACTTTTTATCTGATTTAGTGCTCAGCTCAGATAAAATAATTATTGTGGGTGATTTTAACATCCATGTAGATGCTAAAATGACAGCCTCAACATGGCATTTAATCTGTTATTAGACTCAATTGGCTTCTCTCAAAATGTAAAAGAACCCACCCACCACTTTAATCACACTCTAGATCTTGTTTTAACATATGGCATAGAAACTGAACATTTAACAGTGTTTCCTGAAAACCCTCTGCTGTCTGATCATTTCCTGATAACATTTACAATAATTGATTACACAGCAGTGGAGAGTAGACTTTATCACAGAAGATGTCTTTCTGAAAACGCTGTAACTAAGTTTAAGAATATAATCCACCCACTGTTATCATCTTCAATGCCCTGTACCAACATAGAGCAGAGCAGCTATCTGAACGCTACTCCAACAGAGGTCGATTATCTTGTTAATAATTTTACCTCCTCACTACGTACGACTCTGGATACTGTAGCTCCGGTGAAAACTAAGGTCTCAAATCCGAAGTACCTGACTCCGTGGTATAATTCTCAAACACGTAGCCTAAAGCAGATAACTCGTAAGCTGGAGAGGAAATGGCGTGTCACAAATTTAGAGGATCATCATTTAGCCTGGAGAAATAGTTTGCTACTTTATAAGAAAGCCCTCCGCAAAGCCAGAACATCTTACTATTCGTCACTGATTGAAGAAAATAAGAACAACCCCAGGTTTCTCTTCAGCACTGTAGCCAGGCTGACAAAAAGTCAGAGCTCTACTGAGCCAACAATCCCTTTAACGCTAACTAGTAATGACTTCATGAACTTCTTCACAAATAAAATTCTTATCATTAGAGAAAAAATTACCAATAATCATCCCACAGATGTAATATTATCTACAGCTACTTTTAGTATCATTGATGTTAAGTTAGACTCTTTTTCTCCAATTGATCTTTCTGAGTTAACTTCAATAATTACTTCCTCCAAACCATCAACGTGTCTTTTAGACCCCATTCCTACAAAACTGCTCAAAGAAGTCCTGCCATTAATTAATGCTTCAATCTTAAATATGATCAACCTATCTCTAATAATCGGCTATGTACCACAGGCCTTCAAGGTGGCTGTAGTTAAACCTTTACTTAAAAAGCCATCTCTAGACCCAGCTGTCTTAGCTAATTATAGGCCAATCTCCAACCTTCCTTTCATATCAAAAATCCTTGAAAGAGTGGTTGTCAAACAGCTAACAGATCATCTGCAGAGGAATGGCTTATTTGAAGAGTTTCAGTCAGGTTTCAGAGCTCATCACAGCACAGAAACAGCTTTAGTGAAGGTTACAAATGATCTTCTTATGGCCTCTGACAGTGGACTCATCTCTGTGCTTGTCCTGCTAGACCTTAGTGCAGCGTTCGATACTGTTATTACTCAAGAGAGGTTACTACAAGAAAATATATAGTGGTCTTAGGTACTGTACAATACACTCAATCTATAGATATATGTCAAAGCTCAGTCAATGACTATACATCCACAGTAATGAATTCAAACTCTATTTATACTCTCGTAATACGCAAAACCAGCCTCTTAATTACAGGCATTTAGCAATATTGGCAAACAATAGTTATAAAGCTCAATACTCTAAACCGAAACCACCCTCTCTGCGCGTCACCGCTGCTCATTTACATTCGGATGTACACCATCAGTGCACATCCGGCTGTGCACTGCTGACACAGAGAGTGATCTCCCACAAAGATCTCATATTTTATATTACACAGACGTCTTTTAATTACAACTGCACAGATTTTAGGCCTCTTAGCTCCTACAAATTTCGATAAATTTAACATAACGGCTCCAACCGATAAGTCCCAGACTTTTTGCGACCAATTCACCGGACCAGCTCCAACCGTTCTGTCCACATTTCTAGCCCTAACTTAATTTACAGGTAGCCAAAAAAGCGCAAGAATAGGGGACTTGAACCCCTAGCAATTTTGAAGATTCCCCAGTCCTTCCCGGTTTGTCGTACCGTACTAACCCATTAGTCGCCGCTAGGTCAAGGATAAACGTCTTTATCCAGGAGGGAGCGTTACCTCCAAGAAAATGCGCTTCTTAACAGACGCCACTGTCGTTCTACAAAGATTTAGAGTAATTTGAACCAACAATCTACATCCGAACCAGGATTAAGATTAAGGACAACCCTCAACAGTTTTGGAGATTCCCCAGTTCTCCTCGGATGTTGCCCGAAACTATCCCTAGTCGCGGCTAGGTGAAGGATAAATTTCTCTATCCAGCAGGGAGCGTCACCTCCGAGAAACTTCTTAAGGGTTGAATAACCAATGGGGCTCCAACCCACAAAATGGCCAAATTCCCTACCACACTAAATTAGCAGCTCCAACTGCTTTAATTGTCTCAACGGCTCCAACCGTTTTAATTATCTCAGTGGCTCCAACCACTTTTAATTCTCTCAGTACTGTACTTTATCACTTTCATTATCCTTATTTCAATTTCAATTCTCATGAGATTTTCACCAAAATCAAAACAGACATTCACCAGTAATTTCAGTGAGTAGACTTTAATTTGTCATATTCAATTTGGCACAGTTTGGAAAATTCAACAGGTATGTGCCTTACCTTTGTATAAGCCGGCTTGTCTCTCACTTCAGACCACTGACTCGTATCTGCCCGTCTAATCACCACGGACCCCGGATCTCTCCGTCTACACCAAAATTCCCCCTCTCACTGGACGATGCCCCCAAATGTTAAGGTTCAAATATTGAGGTGGAATCCAAAATAACCACAGATCCGGGCTGGTGCAATTAGACGACATTTTAATGAATTACACATGTATGAGTCCAACACTGTGCAGATTTCAGTATTGAACTACCTTACAATAGTCAGACAAAGGTTTTATAGGGTTGGGGGTGATACTGCTCCCCCCCCCTCTCAGACACAATACAGCATACGTCAATCCAAAACCACAAATGTTCTCTCAACAACTTTTAACATAGTTTTAAAAAAGAACATTGTCTTCGGCTCGGTGCTTCCCCTCAGCTCGTCTTCGCTGTCGCTTATCTCTGGGACATCTGGTGTACTTCCTGGAACAGACTAACACGTACGCACCCCAACTTTGCAGTCGCAAGCAAAACATGATTAAACTCTTACCTATATAAATGAGTCTATCTAATATGTATGTGTATGTGTGTCAGCTTCTGCTGCCCTTTGTTTCACCTCTCAGCTCCCCAGCTAGACCTTGTAACCTTTCCACTAGACAGAAGGCCAGCATGTACTGAAACTATGTGTGTGTATGTGTATATGTCTGTATATGTGTGATCCTCACACTGCACTTTAATTGACCTCAGCTTAAGCAACCAGGCTAAGGCCATCCTGTGTGTGCCGATCTTGACTTATATGTAAAATGTATAAAACAAATGTTACAATCTAATACAACTACTTAAAGCATAACCAAAGCTTAATCAAAGATAAATGCATAATAAAATAACCTGCTCAAAATTCCTGCACTCAGACTCGGCTTTCAGTTTCACTTCTGCAGAAGCATGCCTTGCAGAAGTGTTTCCTGTCTCATTTTAGCACAGAGTTACTCTACGTGGGGGCCTTTTCTTTCACCATGCAGTCTGCATATAAACATTTAAGATTATAAATTCAACTCAACAGTTTAAAGTGGTTCTTCTTGGACCTGTAATAAAGACTAATATAATACCAATATGTTTGAACATCTGAATGCATCTGCATGCAACATCACTATTAATAATGAAATGGTAATGATGATTATAAAAATAGCAGCAAATAATAGCAGCATAACATTCCAGCACTCCCGACACCATAATATCCTATTAGAGCAATTAGAGCATGCTGTAGGTGTTACAGGTACTGTACTGCAATGGTTTGTATCATATCTATCTAATAGACTCCAATTTGTACATGTAAATGGAGAGTCCTCTTCACCCACTAAGGTCAATTATGGTGTTCCACAGGGTTCAGTGCTAGGACCAATTCTGTTTACATTGTACATGCTTCCCTTAGGCAGCATCATTAGAAGACATAGCATAAATTTTCACTGCTATGCAGATGACATGCAGCTCTATCTATCCATGAAGCCAGGTAACACACACCAATTAGTTAAACTGCAGGAATGTCTGAAAGACATAAAGACCTGGATGGCCGCTAACTTTCTGCTTCTTAATTCAGATAAAACTGAGGTTATTGTACTCGGCCCTGAAAATCTTAGAAATATGGTATCTAACCAGATTCTTACTCTGGATGGCATTACCTTGGCCTCCAGTAATGCTGTGAGGAACCTTGGAGTCATTTTTGACCAGGACATGTCCTTCAACGCACATATTAAACAAGTATGTAAGACTGCTTCCTTCCATTTGCGCAACATCTCTAAAGTTAAAAAATTTCCTGTCTCTTAGTGACGCTGAAAAACTAGTTCATGCATTTATTACTTCCAGGCTGGACTACTGTAATTCATTATTATCAGGATGTCCTAAAACCTTTCTGAAAAGCCTTCAGTTAATCCAAAATGCTGCAGCAAGAGTACTGACAGGGACTAGAAAGAGAGAGCATATTTCTCCTGTATTGGCTTCCCTTCATTGGCTTCCTGTTAAATCCAGAATTGAATTCAAAATCCTGCTCCTCACATACAAGGTCTTAAATAATCAGGCCCCATCTTATCTTAATGACCTTGTAGTACCATATCACCCTATTAGAGCACTTCGCTCTCGCACTGCAGGCCTACTGGTTGTTCCTAGAGTATTTAAAAGTAGAATGGGAGGGAGAGCCTTTCATTTTCAGGTCCCTCTTGTGTGGAACCAGCTTCCAGTTTGGATTCGGGAGACAGACACTATCTCTACTTTCAAGATTAGGCTTAAAACTTTCCTTTTTGCTAAAGCATATAGTTAGGGCTGGACCAGGTGACCCTGAATCCTCCCTTAGTTATGCTGCAATAGACGTAGGCTGCCGGGGATTCCCATGATGCATTGAGTTTTTCCTTTCCAGTCACCTTTCTCACTCACTATGTGTTAATAGACCTCTCTGCATTGAATCATATCTGTTATTAATCTCTGTCTCTCTTCCACAGCATGTCTTTATCCTGTTTTCCTTCTCTCACCCCAACCGGTCGCAGCAGATGGCCCCGCCCCTCCCTGAGCCTGGTTCTGCCGGAGGTTTCTTCCTGTTAAAAGGGAGTTTTTCCTTCCCACTGTTGCCAAAGTGCTTGCTCATAGGGGGTCATATGATTGCTGGGTTTTTCTCTGCACCTATGAAGCGCCTTGAGGCGACTTTTGTTGTGATTTGGCGCTATATAAATAAAATTGAATTGAATTGAATTGACACTGAAAGACAGAGAGGGCAAAGTTCTTACAGACTCAACTAAGATGGATATCCCATCTACATTATTACTATTCACTGAAATCTAAAAAAGTCTGTTTCTTTTGATTGTCTTTGGCCCTTTTTAAGACATGGCTATCATCTGACTACTGCTGTGTTCATTACTGTGGTTGCATTTTTAATTTTGAGACAGACAAAGAGACACAAACGAGAAATCAGAAGTGAGACTAACAACATATTCATCTTCTAGCAGCTGACATCACACCTCTCATTCTGAGCTTCTTTCTTATCCTCTCTTCTTCTCTCCTTCCACTCCTCAGCATGTTATTCCATAATCCTCCCTCCTGTATGTTGTCCAGTCTTCATTTAAGCCTCCTATTCACCAAAGCTGTGAGCAGGTCACAGTGGACCCTGGCAAGGGCCTTTGCACAGCTTTTGGGGACCCTGAACACTAATAGATTATTAGTGTGCAAAGCTAGCTCCCCCATGCTGCTCTGCCGTGCCATGGCTTAGACGCTCCATCTCTCAGAAGGAGCCATCCTTTGCTCCCTCCTTCTCTGTGCCAGTACCATCTGGCTCTCAGCACCAGGCACATTTAGCTCAGCCGGGCGCCAATTTGTTCCCCTGGCTGCCTGGGTTAGCGAAGGAAGGTGAGGTAAGGAGGAAGAAAGGTGGTAAAGAGAGTCACAATTACAACGACAGTGTAAGATTTAGCAACGAGAGGCAGAAAGTCAGGAAAAAAGCTGAATCAAGCATACCTGACAGTTCCCAGCAGCAAGGGACATGCTCTGGTAATAGGAAGAACGGAAAGCCACTGTGTGTCTATGAGTGTGTGTAAGTTCTTTCTCTCTGGTAATAAGAGCAGAGTGATTGGAGTTGCAGGACCACCAGAGGGGGAAGGCGAAAGTAATGAAGGAGGGAGGCAGGAAAGGACAGAATGAGAGAAAGGGAGGAAGACCAGGGGGATGTGAGATGAAGTTTTCCAGCTAGCAGTTAAGCCCACAGTGGCCCTGCCATGTCTAACAACTACACTATTGGAACTCTGTCAGTTCACTTTCTCTACAGCTATTCCCTCAGAATAGAAGATAAGGCATCAATGGGTGGGGAGAGGTGTTAATATTGTACTTTGGGATGTGGAAGTCGGGAAGTAAGTATATTTAAAAGAAATGTTGGAGTAACCCAAGGTTATATACTTCAAGGTTATCATGTATCCTCTACATCTGTATGCACCCACATGTTCAGAGATACGGGAGAGAAAAACACATGCATCAACTCTGCTCCCAAAGACATTTTTAAAAAACACCCAACTGCACTAACAATCCCGTTTTCAAAAAGTCCTGGGACACTGTATGAAAACAGCATGCAATTTTGCAAATAATCTATAATCTATAAGTCTATAACTGAAAATTGTATAAGGACGGCAAAGCTAATCAGATATTCCCTCTCATTGGCTACCAACTGGACAATCACCTGTCAGTAGCCAATGTGAGTCATCTTCTTCTCTGACAGCTAGAATTGCTAAAACGTATGAAAGTGACTCAGTGTTTTATACAGTATGAGCCAAAATCAGCAAAGGAAACAGGAGAGAGGTTGCTGTGGAGGGCCATTTTCCCATGGAGTTCTTTAGAACCGGAAGACTTTTTGCAACCTATACCAAATCTGGTGGCCTCTATAAAGAATGCAGGTTTATGACACTTGCAATTGCACCACCTTTCAGAACCAGAAGCTCCTGTATAAGTAAGCAGACCCATACTTTTGTCCATATACGACTGTCTATTGTTACCTACAATATCTTTTGATAATATCTACTATAGCTAAAATCCTGAAATTCTTTAAAGTTTTATTTTGAAAAACATCATCCTTTGATTATTAACCAGTCCTCTCCACAGTCTTGAACAGAGTAGTAGTGGCTCCATAGTGTGGTGGTTAACACATTTGGCTAACACGTGAATGAGACCAGGAGGAGACACAAATGTTGGGGGAGGGTTGTGTCAGAAAGTGCATCCAGTGTGAAAGTCTGTGCAGTATCAAATACGCATATTCATTTGCTGTGGCGACCCATTGTGAGTAAGGGAATCGCTGAAAGAAGCTTAGTCTTACATAGAGTGGTGGACACCTCCATCGTATCAGGAAGACTCTGTGGATTTGTTATCCCAGGGCAATATATAATGCATTTTTCTCAAAAGTCCTATTTTAGAGTCCTACAAAGGCTTCATGAGGAGGTTGGATTGGTGCTGGTGGCATTGGATGCCAGTTTGTTAGCAAAGACAGTTCAGTTTACATCCGATTGGAACATTTTTGTTGTTGCAGTTTACTCTCACTTTTTACCTGCTGGATAGGTTAAGGCACTAAAACCTACTTGGTTACTGGCATGTTTTAATTTCCAAAAACAGATGCATTGTTCTTGTGTCTTCAAATAATACATAATGTAGGTAACATCTAGGGTTAAAATGGTTTCAATATTGTGGTTAGCTTTTATGTACATTTCCCAAATGTACATAAAAACTTTTCTGAAAATGTGCTTGTATGGGCACATACACACATATTGGGTTCGGGACGTCTTCTTTTCCCCAGCAAGAGACATAAACAGCAGCAAAGGCGGCAGCAGCTTCAGAAGCTAAGTCTCCTGCTGGACCCTTAAAAGGATTTAAAGAACTTCAAAATGCATCTTTGGCTCCATGAAATAGAGCTTGTCAGTGTCTCACAACATAGCACCCACCCCCCACTGTTGGCTGTCAATACCACGCACACTCACCACTCACACACACACACACAGATCTGCAAGAGCATAGCAGTGCAAGTGAAAAGCAGGATTTGGGATGAGGACACAGTAAGGCAAATGTTGCTGTAAATAGCTAATGGCTTATTTGAAGTATTTCATGCATTTGTATGAAATGAACTGGCCACAGGAATACATTAACATGTGTTTATTTGTACTTGTTTAATTATTTATGTTGCATCAATTTCAGGATCATAAATGAGCACGTATTAGTGACATTTATCCCTGAAAAATGAAAATATCGTTGACATTTTTATAAATGAGCAGACTTCATAAACTGGAGTTATTAAGTAATTTGAGTGACATGGAAGCTGCTGAGTAACAGAGAGAAGTTTAGCTTAGTGACACTCGTGATAACATCAAAGTTGCTATGGCTAACATCTCTGCAAACCTCTTTGTACATTTATCAGATCAGCATTAGCATTAATTGATCGTGTTTCCGTCCTGGTCCTGGACAGGTACGAGCGATTGCCGACTCTAATGCTTCTGGCATTAGACGCCCACTCTCACACTGCTAGGACAAACTTCACTCCAAATAGGCCTTTCTGTGGAAAACATTGATACAGTATAAACAGGCCAAGACAAATACTGGATACTAGACTTTGTTTTCTACTTTTAATCATATTGGTCGAACATTACAGACTGTGCAAAAGGCATAGTCGAGTGAATAGACAATCAACTGATTTGACTGTTGCTTAGCATAAAGCTAAAACAACTAGCTAAATTTCTAGAATTACTCATTATTTAATTGATCAGTTGTTAATATATAAATGTGTAAATGCTGAATCTAGAAAATTATTTTTGAAAACATGGCTTTATTGCACTTGAAGTTAAATGAGTCTGTCCTATCTTGTTCAGATTTAGCTAAACATGATTTTGCCGAGAGTGAGATCCATCAGTCTGTAAATTTTAGGTCTTGTGTCTCCATCTTTTATCTTGATTGCTTGAAATGGAATGAGCGCTGCACTTGGTACCTAACGTCCCAGCACTAATGAACTAGCTCATTAACAGTTAAAAAAAATATAGTTGTTCGGGAGTAAAATACTTAATAAACATAAAACCATAAGCTTGTTTAAGTAATACTGGAAGTGTGTAAATGTATATGTACACAAAAACTTCTCTGCTTTGTTTTTTGCTTCCATTTATTTACTTCATACCTAAAAAGGGGCAAGAGCTGTGAAAAATAAAACATGAGGTTTTATTTGTATTTTACAAAATTAGTCAACCTAACAGGATAGATCTTCCTAGTACTGGGCTGGACACCCCTTTTTGCACAGATCCAACAAGGTGCTGGAAACATTTCTCAGAGGTTTTGGTCCATATTGATGTGATAGCATCACACAGTTGCTGCAGACTTTTTGGCTGCACGTCCATGATGTAACTCTCTGGTTCTACTAGATCACAAAGGTGCTCTATTAGATTGAAATCTCCTGCCTTTGGAGGCTATTTGAGTACAGTCAGTGTATTGTTATTTTCAAAAAACCCACTTGATGTGATGATTTGAGCTTTGTGAGCACATTATCCTGCTGGAAACAGCCATCAGAAGATGGGTACACTGTAAACATGGTCAAAAACAATTTGGCACTAAGAGACTCATAATGTTCCAAGAAAATATCTCCCACATCATCACACCACCATCACAACTTGAATTACTGCTACAAGGCAGAACAAATCTGTGCTTTCATGTTGTTTAGACCAAATTCTGACCCTACCGTCCGAATTTTGCAGCAGAAACCAAGACTGATCAGAAAATGCAATGTTTTCCAAATCTTCTGTTAGCAAATTTTGTTAAGCCGGTAGGAACTGTAGTCTCGATTTTCCTGTTCTTAGTTGACAGGAGTGGCACTCAGCGTGGGTTTCTGCTGCTTCATAACCATCTGCTTTAAGGTTTGATGTGTTGTGTGTTCAGATATGCTCTTCCTCATACCTTGTTTATAATAAGTGATTATTTGAGTTACTGTTTCTTTCCCATCAGCTCGAAGCAGTCTAACCGCTCTTCTCTGACCTCTGGCATCGAAGACTCATTTTCTATCAGAGAACTGCAGCTCACTGGATTTCTCTTTTTTCTCTTTTTCAAACCATTCTCTGTAAACTCTGGAGATGTTTGTGTGGGAGAATCCCAGCAGATCAGCAGTTTATGAAATGCTAGCCCATCTGGCACCAACAACCATGCCACATTCAAAGTCACTTAAATTGTCTTTCTTCCACATTTTTAAGCTCACTGTTAAATTCAGCAGGGCATCATGACCAGATCTAAATATCTAATGCATATGATTGACTTATATGACATTTGCATTAACAAGCAGTTGAATGGTGTACCTAATTTGCAAGATCCTTCCGCAATTTCGTAGTACGTGTACAATGACAGTAAAGGGCTGTTCTGTTCTATAAAGTGGCCACGAACATATAACTACGTACTGAAATCTTGCATAAGAAAACGGTTCCAGTGATGAATTGCCTGTACACAGTCAGCAGTTCCTAGTACGTAAGTGTCCAACTGGGCTGATACATCACACTCATGCACAGCTACACACACATCAGTGTATAAACAGTCACAGTGTTTCACACAAAGATGTATGTGCTGATGTGAGATGTTAAACAGCTCAGAGCACCATCATGTCTGGCCAGACATCAAAGTACACATGATGACACCCACAGTACATTGACTTTTCCGTGCAGAACAGACACAGCGCAAGGCTGATTTAAACAGCAGGAGTTCGCGGAGTACATACTGGAGGAACTAATAAGATATTTTTGGTGCATGTACATCCACAGATAGCTCTTTAGATCATCTAGTCTCTGTATTGAATCAAGAGCCAGTTATTCAGCACCACCTACAACATGCCTCAGTTCTCAGCTGCAGTCTGTTATTCATTTACTTCCAGCTCCATTCACAGACACGTGGGTTGGTGTAGACACTCAATTCAGACACTGTGCGGAGTTTTATGTACACACACACACAAACACGCGCGCGTGCACGCACAAATACAAGCTCTGTCGCTGTTTCTTTGAGCCGAACTTGTTCCAGCACCTCTTGTCATCATCTTTGGTTTAATTGTTTTTTGTGTCTGCTTGTTTTCCATAATGCACACATTGTATGAAACCAGAAATCTATGAATACTTATGAGTCAGTGAAGATTCAATACCCGTATTAACACATTAGTAAAAGACTGATCTGTTCTCTCTTCAAGGAATGGTTCTCCTTCCTTACTTGTCGTTCTCTGTCTCACTGTCTCTGTGTCTCGCGCTCCCTCACTCTTCTGTCTTATCAGTTGTGATGGCTTTAAGTGTGTGCGCTGAGAGGTCTATTAGTTAGCTATCGTTCTGCCACATAATTCTTCATATCTCTCAGCTAGCTCACTGTACTTACAGCTTTGCTCTGAGAGCATTAGATGGGAGCACTGCTGCTAGGATGTTGTACTTCAGCGCAAACCTCCACGCTCTCCTCGCACAGTGTTTCTGGACCGAGCGTGCGATTGATTTTACCATCTCGTGTTACCGCGATAAAGCGAAACTAGATAAAAGTCACAATTTTTCTTTTTTTTTTAAGAGGGTTTTATTAACATGCAAGTTGAAGTGCATGTGTGCACTGATTTGACCCAAACCAGGAAGTCCAGTGAGCCTTTGTAGTAGCCTGAAGTCATTACATTATGTGTGTTTATGTGTGTGTCCATTTATTAGGATTGCCTGTATGGTATCTTTTGTTTGCTAAATGCAATGTAAAGCCCCTGTGGTACATTTAATTACAATGCTAATAGCCTAGACCATCTTCCCCTTCATATTGTAATTGCCTGAATAACTGACAGAAGAAGACACACACACACACACACACACACACACACACACACACACACACACACACACACTTTTTCTCCGTGGCCAACTTTATCTGTTGATGATGAAGGTCAGTAAGCATTGTGGTGGCCCATTATAATAATGGGGCCTGTGACGTGGTCTGCCCCAGTGCAAGAAAGCATCATTCACACTTAGCTGCCTTCCTCTCTTTTCTCCACCATATGCCTCACAACGTCTCTTCTTGCCCTAAATTCCACACTTCGGTAGCACTTTTCATTCACTCACACTGACTCTCAGTCTGTCCCTAACACACACAATCTGACTTAAATTGATCAAGGATAGGCTCGACTCACAGTAACAGTATTAGAAGAGAAAGTGTCCACTACAAGTTGCTACTGTCCAATTTTCCAAAAGGTTTTTAAGGTAGGAGGAGCTTTCCTTGATTACTCTGGTATGCGTGTTGTCATCACCGTTCCTTAACAGAGAAACCCAGAAGTTCCTGATTAATTCAACGTGTCAAGTGGTCTGTTCAGTTTGTTTATTTCAACTTTCTTTGTTTTTCTTCCTGTCACTTTGGTGCAGTTGGATGCCTCTGATACCTCTAAGCCCTAGCTGCTGTTTCTCGAGGATAAGAAGTCAGTCAGAGCTTTAGCAGATTCGGAATGCTTTGTTGTTTTAAAAACAAAAAATCCCCGTCACATTTTTCCAAATGTATGCAAAACTGAACTCTTATTTGACTAGAACTGCACTGTCCTTAGTTAACTTCAGTGGTAAATCCTCCTACCTCACAAATCTATAAGTCACTCCTAAAACAGTCACCTATCATTAATCGTTATCCCCCTACACTTTTAGCAGTTTAGAATGATTCATATGTTCACTTTTAGCTTGCAGTCTACAGTATGTAATGGGGACAGTTGCCATCAGTAACATGACACCAGAACAGCATGTTATTTCTGGAATTAGGTGGACAAGTGCAGCATTACAAACACTGATTGCATTACCTCAGAAAAACATTATGACTTTATAATCTTGCAATTTCCAGGTGTAAAGGGTGAGCTAATACCCTTTACATCATCGCAGGGGTACCATAAGAATATAATTTCCAACTTTAATTGCAAGCCCTGTGTAAAATAGTGCTGTAGTGAGTGGAGTAGGCGTACACACTCATCTGCTCAGCTCAAGTTTAGTGAAGGTGACTAAAATCACTCCACGGAAAGGCGTTTAAATTTTGAAGCAGTCCTCTTGTAAATGAGACAGAGAGCATGGCAATGAGGGCAAGTGTGAATGAGAGGTGGAGAAACACTGAGACAGAGAGGAAGTGCCTGTAGCTGAGTTACATAAAGATCATGTAAAGCTCTGTAGCCTGCATTAGGCAATGCCACCCCCCTCCACTTCTGCTGCTATCCTTGGATATTCCTCTCCACCCTCTACTTCTCCAGTTTCAGTCACATCCTTTTGTCATTGTGACCGGTTCATTTTTTTGCCTTCTCCTATCTGATCCTGTGTTTCCTCTCTCTGTATCTTGTTCTCTCAGCTCTCTCTCAGCCAGCATCTTGTGTCCCGAATGGCAAAATCTTCTCTTCTCTTCTCTTCTCTTCTCTTCTCTTCTCTTCTCTTCTCTTCTCTTCTCTTCTCTTCTCCCTGTTATCTTGCGTGAGCTGTGTTATGGGGGGGTTGGAGCACCCTGGAGGGCGAACACACTCAAACACACACACACTCTCGCACCCACATATCTGTGCTCTAATTGGTCTAGATTGACTGTAGACTTTCTGCCAGGGCAGTGGGTGCATCGTAGCATTCCCACACAGCGTAAGGAAAAAGAAAAAGAAAACATTCTCTTTTTGCAGTAGTTTTTTCCCTGCTGTATGTCTTCAGAAACATTTTTTCGTGTTGGCTGCTGTTCTTCTATCTCTTTATACCATTTCCATAGCTTCTATAGCTCCTACTCTTAAAGTTACTCTATAAGAGTTCAAGGCATTTTACCATTTTAATTCATCTGTTCAATTTATGTAATATTCCCGCTTTTATTTATTTATTAATTTGTTAATCCTTCCAGGCTGTTAGATTTAGAGAACTTGACCCAGCACACTCTAGGGAATTCTTTTTAAGGCTGTGGCATTATTCTTTATTTATAGCTAATCATTACTACTTGTAGCCAGGAATTTGCAAATAATACAAGTGGAAAACCTTTTGAGTTGACTGATACTGTAGCCGGGCATTTGTTAAAACTGCAGGATCAGCTAAATGTGTGCGAGTGTGTGTGCTCCAGGTCAGCATGTTTATTTTATCCTAGTCATCTTGTTCAAGTTATTTTTATTCCTGTCATTTTTGGCAGTGAAAAAAATCCCTTCTCCTTCCCTTCCTGATATAAATGGCATTTCACCCCTGCAGTGCATCACTGTTATCACACACATATGTTCACATATGCACATTTACACACATACGCAAACATATAGACTCTGCACGACTACCCAGTGGGAATACACCACATCTAGCTGGCACTTGTTTAATGCTGACCCAACGGAATATACGTCCATCCCTCCAGTTTTCCCCTCACCCTAACGACACGGCGCCAAAGAGTCCCACAGTCACCCACACACTGTTACATGTACAATACAGCATTACCGATATAGAGGCTTCAGTCTTGCTTTCTGTCCTTGTGCCCCATGAACATCTCTACCTGTCAGTCGTCAGGTCAGTTGGACTCTACATGCAGTACTTTGGGTGCTTATGTTCACATGCAGGCTCAGGGTTTTTCTTTTTCCTCCTCATCTCTCAAAGCCCTGCAAATTCAATCTCATGGGAAATATTGAGGAGGGGCTATAGTGTTTACTTCCTCACACCCTCTATCCCATAGGGCATGAGCTATCAGCTGCACTGCATGTGTATGCGTGCAAATTTTCTCATCTGATTGGTATGATGTACAAACGGAATTCCTCCTGCACAAGACCAACAATCTGTTGTGTCTGTGTCTTTAATGTGTGAAGGGTTTTTGTGTGTATGTGTGTGTGTGCATGTTTGTTCTCTGGCGTGTGTAGCCTAAACCTTGATTGCTGCCGATGATCGACTGCCAAAGCAGAGTAGCTCAGTGTGTTAGTGGGTTTGGCTGAAGGACTGTGTGGGGGAATCCTCTGTTCACTGGGAAAGGAAGGTAAATGCTTGGCCAGGGAAGAACAACCGAGAAGAACCAATTGTAGATACTTTATCTCATATACAGTATGGAAAGAGATGCAATGAAGCTTTAAGAATCGTCAAACTTGACACAGGATTGGTCAGAATCAACCTAATGGGTGATCACCTAATGGGTATTCACTCAGACTGTGCTCAAGGCAAATTTTAATTAATGTCTGCACCTTCAGACTCAAGATATAAAGGATCATACCTGTATAGAAGGGTTTCTCTTCACAAAGAAGCAAAGAAGCAGCAGACAACATGACAGGCATTTGGATAAAATGTCATCCTCTTCCTCCTCACCTCAAGCTTCATCTCCTGAACTGAAGTCAGGGCTCTAACACATGCAAATGTGCATAAACATACTTTTTTATTTATTCTCAATATTGTCGCAATTACTTATAGTCAGCAGATTAGACATGCTATTCCTGTTGCCAGACAGCTGACAATGAGCTGGCTAACAACAAGAATAGTTGGTTATAAGCTAACATTATGCCAGCTTATGTTTGAACATTCTCACATTGTATGAGTTTGTTTGCTAAGTGTCTGAGTCCAGCAATGCTAGGTCCATTTCAAACACTTCATTAACAGCAGCTAACAGCAGCTAACAGCAGCTAACACTAGCCAACAGCAGCACTTACTGACAGAGTAGAGTTCAGGATATCCTCATGAACTCACCGCTGTATCGCTGTCGTCGAACAGAAGTGAGCTTCACTGAGTCATCGACTCGTATTGGACTCCTTTCATAAAGTTTTACACCCGCCCATTTGGATTAATAAAAAAAAAGAGCTCAGTTGACTGCAATCTACAATCTGCTGATATCTAGTGGTGAGATTTTAAACACTGTACCTTTAAAATGTGGCCAGTTCTTTGTGTAGCAGTATTCAGTCAGATGTTAAGTGAGTATATACAACTACAAATATTGGAAGCTTGTATAAGAAGATGGTGTTAGTGATGAACTGCCCTCACAGAGTCTGCACTTGCCAGTACTTTAGGTGTCTAGTGATGTCACACTCATGCACAGCTTACACAAGCAATGATTGCCTTCTGTGCATGGGCCAAATTCAAAAGAAATCAACACTGGCTGGATTAGTTAGTACAGATCAGAAAGTGATGGTGGGTACACAAGTTAACCGATTAGCCTGGTACTGCTGGAGGTGTCTTCTTTTTTAAAGAGAATTCATCCCTCTCACCATTGCCAAGTGATTGCTCATTGGAGCTTCATGTGATCACTGGGACTCTTTCTCTTTAATACTGTAGAGTCTCTGCAGATGAGTGGTTCTGAATTGGTGCTATATGAATAAAACTAATATTAACTTTAACTGAAGCTGAAAGATGAAAGAAGAAAAACGAGCAAAGAAAGGCTATAGTTTAAGCTTTCTTTGATTTATTAAACATCCATGGGCTCTGCATCCCCATCTACCTACGTACCACACCCTAGCTTTGCCATGGATGTTAGGACTTGGCAGCACAGCTGTGTGTGCGTGTGTGTGTGTGTGTGTGTATTAGTTAGAGGTGTGCCAGGATGACATCATACAGTAGCTTGCCGAGAAGGTCTACTGCAGGCGCATGGCATCTACAATATTTATAGGCCCCCAGAACAGATGAGCTCACTCAGTCACTCAGTGTGACTGGCTTCACTTCACACACATACACACACAGAGAGCAAAGAAGTGGCAGAGAAGTTACTCACGCAATCTGTGCCACACCCACTTCAATGAATATTTTCTTCTTTCTCCTCCATTTTTCCACCCACCACTTTTGAAGACTGTTTCATAGAGCTACAACCAAAAAGGCATGGCAATACATAATTAAAAAAATTATTCAACTAAAGTTTTAAGGACTCTGATGCAATTCAGTATAACTGTTAATTTAAAATATCTGAATACACACACACACACTGTGACATAAAAAGCATCCGGCTGTTCAGTGGGAATGAGCTGTCACAGTGTGAGTCATAAGGAAAGGGAATGGTACTTTGTGTGGGATTAAACCGGCGGGCGAAAAAGAAACTGTTATAGTAACTTCAGACATAAACACAATATAGGCACAAATGCAGGAAGAAACACACTAAATATAACACACAAACACCTACACACACACACACACACACAGTATTTAAATCCTCATATCCCAAAATAAACAATCATTTCTTGGTAGAGCAAATACTGTAGATCAATGTAACAGTAAAGTATGATTGAGAGTGACCACTCTGTGTGCGTGCATACATGCGTGTGTGCATGTGTGTCCATGCATGCGTGTGTGTTTGAGTAAGTGACTGAGTGAATGAGCGCGTGAGCTTGAGTTACAAGGCTGAAGAGCTCCAGAAAGAAAAATCACATTTCATAAATAAATCATCCAGAGCCTTGTGATAGATGTGCGCACAAACACACACATACGCACACACACACACACACACACACAATTCTGTAATGCTTCATACCATGGCCATCATAGTACAGACCAGATTAGAGACGAATCATTTTTTAAAGAGATGTGTGTGTGTGTGTGTGTGTGTGTGTGTGTGTGTGTGTGTGTGTGTGTGTGTGTGTGTGTGTGTTCACATTCCTAAGCTGGTGGCAGAGCCTTTCATGTCCTGCAGTCCAGAGCTCTGTGAACCAGGAATAACATCCTCTGAGGAATTCAGTCTCTAACATACAATTTAGCCAGAGCACAAGCTTTAATATCAAACAGTGTTATACTGGATGCTTATAAGATACCCACGCAGATATTTGCAAACTCAAGTCCTACCAATTTGTTAGCAAGCTAATATTATCCTTGGATATGAGCTATTTTCTGATTTATCAGCATTCATAACGGAAGACAATGACAATTAAAAATGATGAAACAATGTTATGCGTGTTGATGTTGCATGGTTTGTCCACCAGAGGGCACACTACTGCAAGGTGTTTGGAACAAAGACAACAACTATAACAAATGTTAGCAAAAATTATTTATGTTTCATGTGTATGAAAGAGAAAGTAATTGACCGAGATATCGGAATGTCCGATTCTTAAATCACTAAATATCGGTATCTGTTTATCAGTCAGGCAAAATGCACAAAATGAAAAAATAAATGGCCAGATGTAGTATAGTTCCACCTATCTTGCAGCTATGTGTCTCTTTATTCTTACATGTCATTAGTGGATAACACTAGAGCCATTGTTGGACAATACTTCTTCATTTTCAGCCCTCACTTAAAATGGTCTTATCATAAAACCATAAATCATAAAATTCTGACGACACTCAGAAAGAGATTTTCTTTTCACCATGTCTTTTGGAATAAAATTAATAGGCTCTGATGAATGAACAAAACTCACAGTAAAATTATACTTTAAATAAAGTATAAATACAGATAATATAGATACATATTATAATGTGGAAGTGTTGGTTGAAGCCTTATAGCAGACAAACTGCTGTAAGCCGAACTGCCCTTAAATATACTGCAAACTCTCTTAATGTAAAACACAATTTTCGGGATAAAAACTGTCACCATGAAATTCCGCTTGACATTAAAGCAATTATTGTGTGGATTACGAGCTGCTTGAAATTGTTACATTTTAAATATGCAAACAAAGCAACAAGCTAGTTTGCATAAATGTCACTAAAATTCGAAAGAACATGAAAAATGTTGCAGTGTGATTTTACAGCCATAATGCTGGCTCGTTGCCAACACGAGCCCCACGGTCTATGCTCCCATCCATGTGCTTTCAAGGACGGAGGCTGTGTGAGAAGGACGGGACAGCAGTGTGATGCCTCACTTTCGGGCACCATGAGAGGTGCTTGTTGTGGCTCTGTCATTATAGTTACAGTTATCGTAAACTTACACACACACACGCGCACACACACATTCTCTCACCGGTGTAGAGTTACATCCTGCCACTGCAGTTTGCACTCTGTGAAGGGCAAGAGCAGCCTTCGTGACCTCCACAAACATGCACAAACACACACACTACTCATTACTCCTTGAGATTTTTAACTACATGAACCACTGGGAAGAGCAGAGATTATTTAAAATTATGCCAGACACTCCTCTGGAGCAGTATATTTACTCTGAGTATGAAGATTAATATTAATACAGCTGTGTTTGATGCTTTCCTCTAGAACCGTTATACACTTTCATCTGCAAAAACAGAGCAGCTGGGACAGATTGTGTGTGTGTGTGTGTGTGTGTGTGTGGTCTCTGGAGTATCAGTGTGCTAGTTTGTGTGTTTTTCAGGAAAAAGACTCAGTGTATAGTAGGAGTGCATACATAAAATGAATCAGTCAGTCTTAGTGTAACGCACTGGCTGGTTAGGAATTACTTTCTTTAGAATTTGAATTTAAAAAATAGGGTTAATGTTAATTTTCGTTTTATAAATGTGATAAAATTGTGATGCAAATTGTCCTTTCCCTTTGCGAGACAGACTGTTAAGTAATGTATTCTATGCAGAATCTGTGTAGATGTATTTACAACCCGTGTCCGTTGTTTGCAGTGATATTATGCATTGTGTAAGTAAGAGGCTTCCTTCTGGGCAGGCCAAGAGCTTAAGGGGGAGCAGGGTGAAGGTGAAGATGGAAAGACTCAAGCCACGCACTATGACTGAATGATGAGGACAGCAGGAGAGCGAGACAGAGCTGACACAAGTGCTTTAAACAGAGGCAGAAGAGAGGAGGTGACAGAAAAAATGAGGATAGGAGGAGGAGGAGGAGGAAGAGAATGAGGTGATGAGGAAAGTGGTGATGAAACAGGATGGATGAATCCTCCCAGAGTGACTTTGTGTCTAATATCTGTATAACAAATGGGGAAGAGCAGTGTGAATACAAGTGCTTAATTTCTATGTGAAAATGATATAACAGCATCCTGTGTTCAGCCATTATAACCCAGAAAAATGTTTGCTGTTGCAAGTTCACTGTGTACAAATGTATTTTCTCTAGGAGACAGACAGGGTTACTGCATCTGATTGTTTCAGGTTGTTGGACAGATATCCAACTGATCATATTGGATTGGTTCTTTTGTGGTTAAAAACAGAAAGCTCACATTTTTACATATTGCTCAAAAATTTAAAGGAACACTTAGAAAACACATCAGCTCTCAATGGAAAAAAACCATCATGCTGGATATCTGTACTGATGTGGACCGGGTAATGTGTTAGGAACAAAAGGGCACTGCATCATTTGGTGGAAATTAAAACAATCACCCTGCAGAAGGCTGAATTCAAAGACAACCCAAAAACCAATAATGCAGCAGCCTAGTTCATTTTGCCAAGATTTCATTGCAGCAACACAAAATGGTACTGTGTAGTTTGTACTAAACAGATGACGGACGGTGTTCTGCAGGACCAGCTCCTGAACAGTCTGAGGTCCAACTTGGTGGCGTCGAATGGACCAAAATATAATGTTGCAGATTTAGGTCAGATGATCGTTGGGGCCAATCAATGGCATCAATTCCTTCATCCTCCAGGAACTGCCTGCATACTCTCGCAGGACCCCACCGCACCAGCATAGGGTCTGACAATGAGTCCAAGGATTTCATACTAATAACTAATGGCAGTCAGGGTGCCGTTGCATAGCCTGTTGAAGAGATGACCCAACACCCACTGACCCATCACCAAACTGCACAATGTAATAGGCAGCTGAACGTTGTCCACAGCTTCTCCAGACCCTTTTCACTTGTGCTCAGAGTGAATCTGCTCTCATCTGTGAAAATCACAGAGAGCTAGTGTTGGACATGACAAATTTGGTATTCTATGGCAAATTCCAATTGGGCTCCACAGTGCCCAGGAGGCCTGTTTTTTGATTGTTTTGTTAGAGACATTCACACAAGTGACCTGCTGGAGGTTATTTTGCAGTGCTCTGGCAAAGCTCATCCTGTTTGTCCTTGCACAAAGGTCCTACTGATGGATTAAGGAACTTCTATCCAGCTCTGCTAGAGTAACTGCCTGTTTGCTGGAATCTCCTCCATGGGCTTGAGATTGTGCTGGGAGAATCAGCAAATCTTCTGGCAATAGCATGTACTGATGTGCCATCCTGGAGGACTTGGACTACCTGTGCAACCTCTTTAGGGTCCAGGTATTGCCTCTTGCTATCAGTAGTGACACTTAGCTTAACCAAATGCAAAACTAGAGGAAAAAACAGTCAGAAAAGATGATGGGGGGGGAAATGTCAGTGGCCTCCACTTGTAAAACCATTCCTGTTTTGGTGGTTTTTTCATTGTTGCCCCTCTAGTTAATTTAATTAACACCAAAGCAGCTGAAACTGAAAAACAACCCCATCTGCTACTTAACTAACCAGAGCAGTATCGCAGAAGTTGAACTGACTTGATGCAATACTCTGATTAAAAAGTGTTCCTTTAATTGTTTTGAGCATTGCCCAGGAAGCTTTGTTGTTTTCCTGTTTTTAGGGCAAGCTAAATGTGCCAGCTGCTGGCATAAACCAGTATGAGAGTGGTACTGATCATGTCATTTAACTGTATGAAAACAAGTATATTTTGCTAGGCACCAGAACGCAGTTGTATTATATTATGTTTAATGCTTTGCTTGCTTTGCACAAGTCTAGCAAGTTAATGCTTTGTTATCATGTGCTTTATTAGTGGTATAAATTTTAATTTTAATTGGAATTGATTACAGTAATAAAATAAAGGCTAAGTCTGTATTTACCATAGTTTTGTTAGACTTGTGGACGAAACGACAACTATCATTGTAATGTTCTTTGCTTGGTGTCTGTACACACTGGGAAGGCTTAAATCCACCCTACACACCAAACCCATAACCTTTGTATAGATAATACATGTGGTCATTTGTTATTCATGGTTGTGCATAGAGGTGGTGCCTTCTGCTCCATGTTACCGCATGTTAGGGTGTAAAATGGCCGCTCTCCATCGAGGGAAGTTTCAGCTGAGATTAGCTACGGTTGGGGGGGGGAAACAGGGAAGACAGGAAAGAGGAGAGAAAGAGAGAAGAAGCACAGGAGAAAAAAAGAGGATGAGATCCCATGCAGAGAGAAGCTAGAGTGGATTGAGTGTGAAAGAAGCAATCAGGTGCAGTTAGGCAGCCGCAAAACGAGAAAGGGTGAAGCAGAAGAAACGAAGGAGAGAAAAAGCTGTGAGAGGCTGTCAGATAAAAAAAAAAAGTCAGAGGTCTAGCACTTCTGTGGATTCTGCTGCAGAAAATATGCTTTCAAATGTGCGGGTTTCGAGTGTTTTTGACTGTGCTGCTTGCTGATGTTTGTGTGTCGAGTTGTTTCTGTGTTTTTGTCTCTGACAATAAATCTCAGGTTCTGCCAATACTGATTCCCACTGATGTCAAGGAGTAGTTATCAACATGCAGTAGATTTTACTGGTTGTTGGAACTCTTGTTTTCCTGCTTCTCCTTCTTCTCACTTCTGCAAAAGAACTACATGTGCACATGGTAACTTTTTTTTCCCTCTTTGAAAACTTTTGGCTGCTCCAAAGCTGTTTATGGAATCCTCAAATACCCATTTGACCTGTTTCTGTGTGAAAGTTTGTACGTGTTTGGTTTGCTACTAGTTTGTCTGAATACCTTGTGATGCCAGTAGGGGTCTCTGCCTCTCCACGTCACTCACCCGGCCACCAGTGGCATCCGCTGCGTTTGGCTACTCAAAGAGGCTGGGGCACAAGCCTGCAGTAAGCTCTTGTCAGTTACCGTCGGAAGTCACCAAAAATCATTAAAGGATGTTTTGATGTGTGGAGACTTGTCTGTCTCACTGAGTCATCTTCTGTTCTCTCTTTCTCTTCTGCAAACCCCTGTTTCCTTGACAACCAGGTGCAAGCAAGTAGACCTGTAGACAGGAACCATTTTCACATCTTCTTCTACATTTATGCGATGCCACTCCCAGGGATTGGGATTTTAAATGAGTTTTATTACACATTTTTAGTGACTAAACATGAATGTGAGAGATGAAGAACAAGAGGAGAAGATGAGAATTAATGAGTGCACAAAGTGTAATGAAATTTAAATGAAAATAGCAATAGGAGTTGTAACTAAATAGTCATTACATACAACGTAACCATAGTACCACTCAACTGTAATGCTTGTGTGAACCAGTTTTAGCAATTGTGAATGACTGTATAGTTTGAAACAGAATTACCTTAAGTGGGCAGTTTATTTTTCTATATACAAAGAAACTGACTCCAGTCCACAGTAGCAGTGAATATGTTTGTAGCTTACCTGTTTACAGAGCAATACAGATGCATACATAAAGGTTAAGATACGAATTTAATGGTTCGATAAGCTTAAACATGTTACTCTGGGGCGCTGTTATAGCTCGGTGAGTTGAGCAGGCAACCCATGTGCTGCAGGGTTATTACAGCTCTGGGCCATTTGCTGCATGCCTTCCTCTTGCTCACTCTCCCACCTTTCCTCTCCACAATTAACTGTCATAATAAAAGCTAAAGAAGAAAAAAGAAAAAAAAACATTATTCACAGATGCTTAATGTACATACAGTTCTGTGAAAAAAGTATTTACCCAATTCCTGATTTCTTCTTTTTTTTAAATCATCAGACAACCCAAGTAAATACAAAAATGCAGTTTTTAAATGATTTCATTTATCAATGGAAAAAAAAACTATCCTGATAACTCTACCTAGCTCTCTGTGAAAAAGTATTTACCCCCTAAACCTAATTACTGATTGGGCTGCACTTGGTAGCGAGAACTGTATTCAAGCATTTGGGGAGAACTGACACGTTATGTGTTATCTGAGAACACTGTAGATAAAATGTAAGACTGAGTTTTGTAAAACCTTGCCTGCTAGGTTTTATGCTAGTCAGTCATTCTAAACAACTTTAGCAAAGTTGTATAACTTAAAAGAGATAAAGAAAGAATCTGGAGGTAGCTGCTGTGATGTCACCTATTGGCTTGTGGACATCTGTACTGAAGGCCTAAGTTTGTAGTTATGGCTCTAGGTTCGTTTTGTGGAGACAGAAGTGACGGTCAGAAGAATGTGGCGTGCTATCAGCTAACCTGAACTACCTTGGTTAGCAAGGTGAAGCCAAAGACCGAAGGTCTGCATTACACACACACTGCTAGCATTGAAACAATACTAAGATTTCACTCACCCCTAAAATAAAACTAAGGAGGCAATGGGGACAGTCTTAGTATAGTAAGCCATATTATTTGTCTAAAAATATCATAAAAAATTCTTCAAAAGGCACAAAAATGGTAAAGAGTTTATAGAATGACTCAAACTAGCTCAGGTGGCAGTTAGCAGACAGCTGGCAGCTATCAGCTGTGTCAGCTATCATCGTTTGGCACTCTCCTGTCAAAGTTATAATAACTTTAACTTCTTGAAGGTAAGAGTTATATAAATTTTCACCCACTGTACAACTTTGCACAGTGTAAACTGTAAAATACAAGTTTGTATTTCTTTAGTTGTGTAGTCTGTGACACAACTTTTCCTAAAGTCTTAAATATCCAACCTTTAGGTAAAGAAGAAGCTGCTTTTGGCTGCTCCCTTGTCACTAGGACTCACCACAGTGTGTAGCTCTGTATGTTTGCTTTGTCAGTTTTACACTGGATGCCCCTCCTGATGCAACAAAAGGGATTTCTCTTTCCGGGTGGAATCAAGAAACTTCTCCAGTACACCTCCACAGGGATTTCAAATCAATACTTGATTTGTCTTTAGCTTTAATCCAGTTTTACAAAAGTTTTGAATAAGAATTACATCTACTTTCATACACAATCCACCATTTCCAGAGGCTCAAAAAATAATCGGAGAGTTGACTAACAAGCAGTTTCATGGCCAGGTGAGGCCTGTTTCCTTGGTATTTAATGACAAATGAAGCAGATGTAATAAGTTGATTCAAAGCCTTGAATATGTATTTTATAACATTTCAGGGTTAGATGTCAGTGCAAATGAGTAAGATCATTACACTTAAAACCACCAACATTGCCCAATCAACAGACTGGTTCATTCTTAAGAAGAAGAAATGCACAACAAAAGCGCTGAAAGACCACAGAAGAGTGCATGAATTATTTCTATGCATAAGAAAAACTTCACAACATCAGACCAAGTCAAGAATACTCTTGAGGAGGTAGCCATACTATTGTATGCTATTGTCATGTGTTCATGAACGGAAATACAGAGGACTTTTAAAAAAGGCGCAAACCACTGGTTACACTCACATCATCTGTCAAACATGGCAGTGGCACTGTTATTGATAATATGGCAGAAAGTGTGAATGACAGATCCCTTAAAATGCTGCAAAACTGACTGGAGTTCAGTTGTATTGTAGCTTCTGAATCCTCAGTGTCCAGGTCAGTCCCCTGATCTCAAGCCATTACAGCGTGCGTTTCATCTATTAAATACAAAACTGAAGGCAGAGAGACCCTCAAACAGTAATAAAGGAGGGAATTGAGTTTAGGAATTACGTATAAATAAATTACATAATAGTATTTCCTGACCTTGCTGCAGCTATGCTTCAAACCTCTTTACAAACCAGTTGATGCTGGTTATGTCTATGCTTTCTACACAGTTTTGACATGACATCTTCATACTGGCACTGTGAACATTTCCAGTAATAGTGGTATAGTCGTAACCATAGCGTCCCAAGCTGTTAGCTGTGTTCAACTGCCAAGAATCATGTGTCTCCACTAATTAGGGGTCACGTGATCTGTTTAATTTGGTAAGTTTTAGTGATTATTGGAATTGTAAAATTATAATCACGACTCAGTTTATCCACAGAAAAATAAAAACAAAGTAGCTATGTGATCATAAAGCAGATTTAACAATCTGTATAAATCACCAGAGGGGCTTTCAGACCAGCCAAGTGCATGCACTGTGCTATTATACCAGGAGAGAAGGGACAAAGCAGGCTATCATTTATAAATAGAAAGATTCGGCACACACAATGTCACGCTGGAGGAAAATGGGTCTGCTGAATTTGTGTTGAGTAAGCAGTGACTGGAGTTTTTTTTTTATTAGGAGGAAATAGAGCGTTTAATTTCATGCTAATTCTCAGCATTACAGCCAAATGTGATTTAAAAACTCCCTCTGCACTAAGTGCCAGAACTTTCATGTCTGCGTGCATGTGTATATGTGTGTGAGTAAGCAACACAGAACAGGTGGCCAGAGCCCCAAGTCCTCGTCTAAACCCTGCCCCTTCCTTCCTCCGTCAGCTGATGCGCTACGAGCTGCTCTCTCTCCTCCCTCCTTCATCCTCATCGTTCTTGTCTCATTCTGTCTTTATCGCTGACCAAATATCATACTTTCTTTTCCTCAGCCTGCCCCTGTTTATCCATCTCTCTACCCCCACTTTTTCTCTTGCTCTCCCGCTCCCTTTTTTTAATTCTTCTTCCCTGCCGTGTCTCATCCCAGGCTGTAATAATATCAGACTGACTAGTGGAGTGCTGTTGTCCGAGCGACTGGCAGAGGGAGCAGTACAGGAGTTTTATCTAGCCCTGCTGCACTTTTTGTGGACCAGGATTCTGAGGAATTATCCCTCCTTTCCACCATCCTCACCCCCTTTACCTAGTACTCCTCATCCTCTTCCTGTCTCTCATTTTAAGGGGTGTCCATTTGAAGGCTCTGATATGTTTAGCATTCACCATGAACCCTACAGTCAAGATCCACCTTCAGAATGGGACCCACTTTAACACCTACATGTACCAGGTAGGGACTCGGCATTCATGCACTGTTTGGATATTTCCAGTGAAGGATTGCCTTCAGCTCAAGTAGCTCACTCTGCGGTCTCCACATGTCCTTGCCCGAGTATTGATTTCAGTGCTGATGGCTCTTTTCTAGGTCTGAGATATGGCCTCCTCTCCACCTCCTCTTCCTCCCTCCTCCTCCTTCCTTTTCACCACTATGCCTCAATCACTCTGCAAAGAATGATTAATGCCTCGCAGTAAAGCAAATTGCATATTCGTTTAGAAATGTGGGTACACCGTCACCAACAGAGCTTTTCACTGGTTCATGTGGTTAGTAGCACGTTTTCAACTTCCATTGTTTGTGAATATAATAGAGATAGATATCTGTCATACACTGATTAGGAACTCTCTCTTTTTCTGTGACTGCTGTGTATGCTTGACTTGCCGTATGCTTGTTACGGCACGCGTGCAAGAGACAGACTCTACTGATGCGCAACAAAAACTCTTTGTGCTTCTCCTTTCAACCGAGCAGAGGAAGTATTCCCCTCTCATCCTTCCTCTCTTTCTTTTGTCCCCTTTTCTGGCACAGGTTTTGTTTTGCTTTGATGAAGAAAACTCTGATACATGAATGGATGCTATTCTGGGTTTAGGCCTTCAATGGCACGGAGGAGGAGGAGAGAAAGTTGGGAAACTTGGAGGGATTTGACACCTATTTGCACGCTGAATGTGATATTCTGAAACACAGAGACATGCCCGATGTGCCAGCTATGCCATCTTGTGCAATACAATACACCGTGCCATTTTTGTGCTCTGAAATCTGGCTGTTTTAAAACTTTTGATATGCATATTTTTACAGCAGACTTTCTCCCAGGTTTTATTTAAAACCCTTAAAAAATGATTTAAACTATTTTCACTTTGATTTTTATCAGTGTTTTAGAACACTACAAATCTGGGGCAGCTTTGCCCTGTTATTTCTAAGGTGCTTCGCCTGCACTTTAACATATTTCTGTAAAAATCCAGGTAAGCTTGTACATGAATTCTTTAAGAGTAGTTCTGAATACTGCAAATGGTGTAAATGGTGATGCCTTTGAAGACAACAACATCAACAGAAAGCTAGGTAGGTGCAAGGACTTATGGGAATGTAAATGTTTAAGATCAAAATGTTAATTTAGAAGTTTTTGTTATTTCAGTTCATTAAACTTTGATTGGAGTGGACGTGTAATATGGAATCTGGCAACTTATAGTAAGGTTTAATACTGGTCAACGAAAATGACCAAGACTCCTGTAGACCTCTGGCTAGATTTAATATGGTGGGGAAAAAACTACAACATTTCTGTAATTGTACAATTCAACTACAAAACATGGACAGGAGTATAAACTAATAAGCTCATTATCTAGATCACCATCAGAGCATTAACATAGTGTGATGGCAGCCAAACAGTTAACAGTATTAAGCTTCAAAGCTTGTATTCTACAATAATAGAGAGAAAACCCCAACAGTCAAAAGACCCCTTCTGACCAAGCACTTGCCGATAATGAGAGAAAAAACTCCCTTTTAACAGGAAGAAACCTCCGGCTCAGAACCAGGCTCAGGGAGGAGCAGCCATCTGTCGCGACTGGTTGGGGGTGTTCAGAGGAAGACAGGACAAAAGACACACTGTGGAAGAGAGCCAGACATTAATTCATTCATTCATTTCTTAGAGTTAGAAACTGTAAAACAACAATTTAACTTTGTCAAACTTATCCGCCAGTACTTTAACAGGGAAAACAGCGTAGGCTGAATTATGAGCAATTCAGCCTACGCTGGTGCAGTGGGACAGATGTATTTTAATACATGGCTGGGACAGATGTATTAAAACAAATCTGTCCCAGCCATCAAGGTTTGTATTGTTGTTTAGTTTCCACACTGTGCCTTCTGTAGGAAAACTTTTGGAAAAGTTTATGGTTATACTCGTGCCTCCAGAGCATCAGTCTGAGCTGGGATCTGTCAAGTGCTGCAGTCAGCTACTGCTGCTGCATCCTTCCCCAGTCTCAAGTGCTGTCTCGCCATCATACAGAAGGAAAACCTCTCAGCGGCTTTGTGCATGTTTGTGTTGTAGTGTGTGCAACAGAATGTATCTGCATTCATTTGATGAAACGTTGCATGCAAAGTTTGTCTGCTGCTCAAACACTTTCCTAATGAGCCGTTGCCATGGCGTTGGCAGCAGTGTGAGAGGTGGCGTCATGGCAACAGATTACTCACTGGCTACTTTAGGGCCAACACCCCAGCTAGGTGTTGTTTCGTCATGGCTCTCGTGTAGGTTCGCGCTTTTGTGTCTATATGTGTGTCTGTGTGCGTGTGCGTGCTGATTAAGATTTGCCAGAGGAAGGTCGAGTCCACCTTTCGGCTGTTTGCCACCTCGCTCTTCCTCTCTCTGCAGTGGTGAAGAGTTACAGAGCTGTGATATCTGAATCTCTCCAGGGACTCACTCATTCTCCAGTCTCTGACCCTGCATTCATCTTTGCTGTGGCATCCCTTGGTGAAATACCAATATTTACATCACAGTTGGTGTAGTGTCTTTCGATGTGTGCATGTGAAAGGAATTTAGTCAGCAGACATAATCTCTGATATTGTATTGCAGCTTACTTTTCTTTGCCTCTCCACAGCAAATGAACAGTTCTGTGGTTTAAATCTGAAAAGATTTATCCTCACCAGTGCATGATCATGAGTGTGTATTGTATAACTTTATGCAGAAAAAACACTTGATATCTTGGTGTATTTGCAACAGCTGTTCAGCTAGACTTTAGTGAACTCTATAGGCAGAGCTGAACTTTTTCACTGCTATTGCTCATCCACAGACAGAAAAGTGGGTAAACCAAAACTATTTATAGTCATAATGGTGAAAGAGAGCTGAATACTGCTGCTCGCTTATTGTTGCTTTTGTCTTTACCCTAGCTTTAACAGCTCTTCTTGATACAGCTGATCAGCTTACATCATACCATTTAAAAGGTTGCAAACAATAAAATAAAAGAAAATATGAAAAACAAAATAAAAATACAATTAATTTAGGATTCAAGATCAAAGAAGATACAAGAAGCAAATTAATTAAAGCAATTAAAAACAGAAGCTAAATAATTTACAAAAATGAATTTATCGAGGAATTCATTGTTAGGGTGCACTGTGTAGAAATCGGGGTGGTTGGAGAAAAAGAAAAACTAAACAGCAGTCATCCAAGTGCAGTATGAACATGCAGTAAAACGCACTGGACCAAGTTTAATATTACCCATAGCACTATAGCATAGAAGTGATGTACATTGGCAGTTCTCCAATGAGGGCCTCATATAGAAACCGTAGCATATGTCAGTCAAATCCCTTGGCCACAGAGACCATGCAACTTTTTCATATAAGATGCCGTGATGAGTACAATAAACATCACCACAGAATAAACCTAATGACATAATGATAAACAGTGTCCAAGTTGATGTTTAGAATGTGTATCTGTTTCGTAGAGATGTAAAATATATTCAAGCTGCTGACGTGCGAGATCATAAATTAGCATAAATGATATCACGTAACACAGCCCTGTCCTGTGAATCATGTGAATATGATGTGATGTGCGAATGTTTACAGCTTCACTCGCTTTCCTGTCTTGCTTAGTCACAAGTGTCCCTTGTTTCCTTTCCTTCCACCTGCTGATGCTCAGAGAGGAACTGCTTGACCTCAGCGCGTTCAAGCTCTGGCAAGCGTCCATTCATGTTTGCTTTGGCTTCACTCTCCTGTCTTGTAAATCCTGTCACACATTTTAGAAGTACAACTGATCAGTTTATAAATTCATTCTAAGGACACAGCGTCCAGGAGTTACCTGGCGATCAAGTGAGATAGTTTACATTTCTGTAAATTTTTGACTCTCGTTAACAAATCCCAGTTTGCCAACAAGCTGTGGAGACACTGATGAGAATTTAAAAAAAGAGATGGAAAAGTCACAGTGTAGTGGGTTAGTGCAAAATTGCCAGATTTTCACTGCTAGCATCATCCTGGTTCATTTATGTTTGTGGGCTCCTATATCAACAAGTATACTGTTAAGTGATATTACCAGAAGATAAATGAATTACACCTACTGTAGTCCAGGACATGTTGATGCTGTTTCAGTAGATTCTAAGATGTATAACTTCAATTTAAATCTCTTAAATCTTGGATGAAGTTATATAAGGACATAACACTGTCAAAGCAGATTAAGAGGGAATTCTGTGTTTTCTTTGAATATGATTGACTGTGGCAGTATGATAGCGTGGTACATGATGGTGCACTGTCATCTCACAGCAAAAAGGTCCGAGGTCTGAATCCACTGTCGGAGCCTTATCTGTGTGGTGTTTGCATGTTTTCCCTGCCTCTTCTTGGGTTCCCTGTGGACACTCTGGCTTCCTCCCAAAGTCCAAAGACATGCATGTTAACTTAATTGCTGATTCTGAATTGGCTGTAGGTGTGAGTGGTTTTCTGTGTTAGCCCTGTGACAGGCTGTACCCTGCCTCTTTCCCTTTGACAGCTGGGATTTGCTCCAGGCCCTCTGCGACCCTTAATTGGATAAGCATAAGAAAATGGACAGATGGATGGATTGAATATGATTGATGTATTAATTTATTAAGGATCACAGTCAGAGAAGGTGCCACGCTGGGTATTTTCACAGTGATTACATCAATAAGAATAGAAATTAAAAGGTCTACTTCATTACTTTCCAATCTCTTATACGAGTAACTGGGAAATTTAAAAGCCAAAGATCAGCCAGTGGAGAAAGTCTTGGATTCCCTTTATGTGGTGCAGAATACTAGAAAGCAGTATTCCCATGGTGTTGAGTGTATTAAGAGTTATAGTCAGTGCTGGGATTTGGTCTGATGAGCAGTACTTTTAACTTTAAGAGCAGACATGAAATACTGCATAGTTCACTGGGATACATTTAGAGAAATTAAAGAAAAAAAGAAGAAGGAAGGGCTCTTTCTACTGCTGCATCTGGAATGAAGAGTAGTGTGATGTAGTGTTGACAAGGTGTTAAGGTGTGAAGGGCCAGTATCTGTCATGATCAGGTCCTCTGAACTCAGAGTCAGTTTTCTCACGCAACAGAAAATAACTGGCAAGGTGAAATATAACCACGTCAGTTCTGATGACCACCTCCTAACCCCCCTCCCAGACACACACACACACACACACACACACACACACACGCACACACACACACACACACACATTATTCACCAATAAATTCCACAATCCCACAACGCTGTACCTTTGATGCTGAGACAATGACCATCCAGTAAAGTGAGCTCTACTATTATTTTGACATTGACTGTATCCTCCATATCTGTTATCATGGATGAGAGAGATGTGAATGAGCAGCTGAGGGGGCGGCCTCAGATACGGTTCAGGTGTGTGGTGTAGGTCGAGTCCCTATAGTACCGACCTCTATGCACGCTGCACACGTACAACGAAAACACAAAAATACACTCACACACAAGTAGAAAAGGATAACCGCAGCCGCAATAAATCTTATACAGCTTTTTTGAATTGTATGTGTGTGTGTGTGTGTGTGTGTGTGTGGTGGGGGTGGGGGCTCTTTTAGCCCTTTTTTTTATCTGACTCCACTCCAATCTTTTGCCTTCTCCTTCTCTGCACACACACACACACACACACATATACACACAGCATTTTTTTCATCCTTTAATCCCAAACTGCTTAAGGAAGGGAAGAGGAGAAATCCCTTTACAATGTCTGGGCTCAGCAGTGTTTGGTAACCACTTGCTATCTCACATTGTGGTTGGAGGCAGCCGTGTTCCTCCAGACACCCGGAGTCTTCTCTCTCGGCTCTATACAATATGCACCCTGACAGATGTCAAAGTTTTCGTCAGCATGTATTGTGCCGTTGTTTGGGAAACATTAACCTTTTCTTTTTTCTTTGTGTTTTGAGTGGTGAAGGTTATATAGTGCGTTTGGTTTTGAAAAAGAGAACAAAGTGAAAGGCAGTAACAGCAGTTAAAAGGAAGTCATTCAGCAGATAATGTGTTATATGTTACATATAGCAGGTGTTTGTTATATACTTTATAAATACTCCACATCATGCATCTGTATCTTTCCTTCATGTTGTTTGGCGGTGCGCGTTTCTCCCGTTTGCATTTTCTGTGTGTGTGTTTGCCGTTGTCTTTTTTACGTGTTGAGATTGGGCGAGAGATGAAGGGATGAAGAGATGAACTAGAAAACGCAAGAGGTTGCCTGTTGAGCCTTTTTTGTCATGATTGAAAGAGAGAGCGAGCTCTAACATCTGTTGGCGGATTTGGGCCGAGCACATGTCTATTGATGCACCCCTGTGGACCCTGTGGAATAAGGGAAAGTAAAATGAACAAGCTGACCCATTTTCCCCTTTCCTCTAGTCACTCGTTTCCTCTCTCGGTCCTATTCATTCGCTCCCCTCTGCTCCAAAGTCTTGTTTTTTTATTATTATTATAATTTTTTATATACTTTTTTGCTTGCAGCACACCAGACAGGGTAAATAGAAATGCAGAGATCAATATGTTTATTTATATATGGTGTGTGGGTTTGTTTTCAATGTATTATTTAGATAATCATTTTCAGCAATTCAGCTGGGTCATTATGGAAGAGCATCTGCCTTTCCTGCTGGATGTAATGTTGTTTTTTTATTTAAAAAAGTTTTTATATCTCATCTGTATGCTGGAGTCAGATGAGAGAATAAGTATTAAAAGCGCCAAGCAAAATTAAGAGACACATATCTTTTTTTTTCTCATGACATTCAAATTACTAATCCATGCAGACATGTGTTAAATATCACAAACGTGTGGCACAGTGGTAGACACTGGCAGAAAGAGCAGCATCATTAGTGTAAAGCTAAAGGTAAGACTGAAATGTGGGGCTAATTAAAAGTAATGAGAGCAGTGTGGGTCATCCCCCTACATCAGCTACTGACATCATTAGCCTCTTCAAAGTTTACAGTAACAGAACTCGGATAAAATTTCACTTCCCCACTAAGATGCATTAACCTCTTGATTAAAATTGAAATCAAACTTACAGGAGAAACAGTCCATCCATCATGCACATTAGTGGGCATAATGTAATTTTTTATCCCTATTATATTTCTCTGTAAAAAGGCTGCACGAACGTGTCATGCAGGGCTGCGTGTAAGCTGTTCACACCGAGACTTTATGATTTTTACAAGATTTCAAACATTGTTGAAAATGCAATGTGTGATATCTTTATTTATATTTACTCGTTTATCCTCTCTCATATAAATGTAAGGTTTTTATCTTATAATGCTAGTATAATATTGCAGAGGGTCTCTAGAGATTCTTCAGTAGTTATAATTTATCAGCACATCTGCTTTGCTGGTGAAGACCAGTGCAAATGGGGCATGTCTTGGAACATATTTTCACACCTGTCAGTGTATTGCCACTGTGGTGCCAGTTTCATGTAGGGCTGTAGTTGTGGAACATTTCCATTCTAACTTTAAAAAACACATCTCTTAGTCAGGGCTGGTGTTTTGGTCATCTGTGCAAAACGTGAGACCAGGAGTGCGGTGTCGTAGCTGCAGCAAGCTTCAGGACTTTAAAAAGCATATGTTTGCAAGTGGATGTGTGTGTGTTGGACAAGCAGGGAGACCATAAGCCGCTGGGTATTGGTTTGGACTACAGCCGAGCTCACAGGAAATGCCAACAAAGCACCAAGTGACATTCAGACAACATGGACAAACAAACGCACACACACTCGTGCACACACAGATGCACAGACTTCGGTGAACAAACAGCTATCCAATTTTTTGTTCCAGTGTGATCGATCGGGGAAAAAATATTAAAAATCAACTTCCAGCAGGAGATGTGTGTGCCACCGACTGGTTCTCTGATGCAGAGTGTAGCAGCAGCACTCTTAGTACCTCATCTAATCGAGTACATCTAATCGATTGCAGACAGAATAACAGAAAATCACAAAGGAAAGTGGATTAGATGTGGGGCTGTGAGACCAGGAAGCACCCTCTGACATAAGGATTGACTTCTTACATAGGTTACATTAACCATTAATAACACTAGTGGGGTGGGTGGCTATAGCTCAAGTGGTAGAGCAGGTCAGCTACTAATCGGAAGATTGGTCTGTGTGAATGAAATGTCTGTGAATGGTAGATAGAAGCATTTACATAGAGCATAGAAATAAATGCTTGTGTGAATGAGGCAAGTTGTGTAAAGTGCTTTGAGTGCCCAGTTAGAGTAGAAAAGCATTATATAAGAACCAGTCCATTACCATTTACCACTAGTGCATAAAAAGCCATGTGGTGACATATCACCTTTCCTTCCACTGATCAAAAGAGATTACAGTGAGAACCTGTTAAAGCCTTTCTTGATTTATCTGAGTTTAACAGGATGTGGACCATTACCTCTCAAACCAGTGCATGTGAAGACGTGACAGTATCAGAATTAGCATGGATGTTTTATGTATTATGTATATGTTATTATTGTGTATTATGGTTGTAAGGAGGTAGAATGAGCTGCATTGTGTTAACTCATATTCAGATTCATATACTCGTAAAGTACATTGTGAGGTACGGATAGGCCAACAGCTACTTTTGTGTAACGTCTACACAAACCTTTTCGCTGCTGTCATTTAAAGCACTAGTTTGCCCCCAAAATGAAGCACTGTATGGTCAGGTGAAACTCCATTAAAGTTTATGTACTATAAAAGAATCAAACTTACAGCAGAAAACCGCAGTTCTATGACAGCCATCTCACAAACTATTAAAGGTAATGGAGCCATATCTATTTACGGCGCCAAAAGAGCATAAAATATCCATCAAATTTATAACGTGTGGGACATTTGCGGTGGTTTAGAAAGGGAGCGCTGATATCTCTAGTAGATTTGGAGACGTCTATGGCAGTAGGAACAGAAAAGAACACTTTTTGTATTAAAATTTCAACTTTCAAATGTGCATACACACGCTAACATTGTTAACAAGCCAGTTAGCTTAGCCAGTTAGCTTAGCTGAACAATAAAGACTGAAAATTGTTTTAAAAAGCCATGCTCTATCCAAAATTATGAGCAATAAAACATTTTTTAAAAATTTAAATCTTTATCCTTTAAGCTCGGGTCCTCTACCAGTGGCCTGCTAGCTTGAGGGTCCTGTATAGTATCTTTGCTGTTCCTTGGACTCCGCTCTTCTGGAGATTTCAGATGTCAGTCCTGGGATCTGCTGGAGCCACTCCCAGCCCTTGGTCATTCTCGAGCTTCTTGTGTTCCTTCTTCCTGATACAGAAAGAAGCTACATCTATCGACTGTTAGATTGACTGTTAGCTGTAACTTTTTAAAGCTATCATATCAGGCTTTGCTTGACAAGAAATGAAAAGCATGTTTCCCAAAATTCCCAAAATTCAGCCTAATGTTTCAGCCTATTTTATGCATCACTCCTCCTCATAGCAACTGTGTTATTGTCTGTGCTTTGTTACACGTAGCACAAGTGGCCTAAATGTACAAAATGGCTGAATATAAGAAGTCTTAAAGAAACTGAGTGGATCGCCCAGAAACCAAGCATCGAGGCACTCGTTGTTCAAGGTTTTCAAATGCAGCTTTAAAGGACATTCAGTTCTTGCAAGTGCGTAAAAGCTTCAGTGAAGTGTATAGCCTTCTGTCAGTAACTGAGGTTGGTGTATTATGAATGACAGCTGTAGGTGTTCTCATTGTTGTCAGTTCTCTCATTTATAGAAATGACACTTGCAAGAACTGAGAGACTTTTTCACCGTGGAACAAACTTGTTGTTTCATGAGAAGTTCGTAATCTTATCTGTAGTAGCACTGACGTGACCCCACCAACGATACAGCAATGTAAGGGCCAGAAAATTACCCAGACACTGAGGTAGGCAGAGTGGCACAGCTCACATTTTGTTTATTCAGCTCAGATAGTGCTGTTTTTGTACCTAGTGTGTCATGGAATTTCCAGCCTCTTAGACAACCTCTTATCGCAGATGCACAGAAAAAAAATTCCCAGACATCATCTCTCACACAAGAACACTTTTCTTTTTGGAGAAGCCACCCTAGACTGCCCATTTTTTAAGTGTGCCCTGACATCCCCTGCTGATAATGTGTTCCTCTTGTTTGTGCTCGTGTCTGGCCACCAAACAGCTCGGCCACATGCACACACTCTTTAAAAACGAGACTGCAGCTGGATTCGTGCTCAGTTAAACAAACGCACTCAGCCATTACCTCGATCAGTGATACAGTATTAACCTCTGTATGGGTGTTGTGTGTGTATTTGTTGTGTAGGAGTTTGCCACCCTCACAAAGGAGCTGAACATATGCCGTGAGCAGCTGCTGGAGAAAGAGGAGGAAATATCTGAGCTGAAAGCGGAAAGGAACAACACCAGGGTATGTGTATCTATGTGTGTGTGTGTGTGTCTTTGAGGGCGTGCGTGTGTTTGACGCTGATGAAAACAAACAATGTTTCTGGAATTAGTATTCTCTTTGGTCATGCATACATTGGTGTGTGTGTGTTCGTGCCGTAGCTGCTGTTGGAGCACCTGGAGTGTCTGGTGTCTCGTCACGAACGCAGTCTGAGAATGACAGTGGTAAAAAGACAGGCACCCCCACCATCTGGAGTCTCCAGCGAGGTGGAGGTCCTCAAAGCTCTGAAGTCGCTCTTTGAACACCACAAGGCTCTGGATGAAAAGGTGGACTCTCTCTCTCGCTCTCACACACACACACACACACACATAGTGCATGACTGAGGTTAGTTCTGACAAGTAAATGACGAATTTAGAAACTTGAGGACACAATATCTTAACAGTTTCTTGCTTCAAATTTGTCTTTTAACAGAATTTTTGCCCTTTTTCACTGTTTCTTTGTTATTGATGAACCTCTGTTTAGGACAAAAACAGACAGTGGCTGAAGTCATGAGACTTCATTAGGAGATAACAGCAGTGGCAGCAGAGCTGGACAGCAAATGGATGCAGATGAAAAATAATCTGACTCTATATTAATATAAAAGTGAAAACTAAAAATCAGGTAGTTTAGATTGCTTTGCCTTGAAAGCTTAAAATAACTGATTAAATGTGTGTATGGTGTGTTTGGCAGGTGCGAGAGAGGCTTCGGGTGGCTCTGGAGAGGGTTGCCACCCTGGAGGGGCAGCTAGCAACTACCACACAAGAGGTGAGTAATGCGTATCTATGTGGAGAGTTTTTATGTGCGTGTGTGTGTGTCTATGTGTGTGGTTGATGGTAAGTAAAACATCTGCTCAATCCCTAGTTGACATCTGCTAATGCCTCGAGTGTGATCAGATATACAATTTGCATATCACGCTGTGTGAGAGTCTCTGTCTTCTCAACCCTCTGTTCATATACATAAAACATCTATATCAGGGGTGTGAAACATAGGGCTCAGGGGCAAGAATTGTCCTTCCAAAGACTCCAGTTCTGCCCAATTAGGCTTTGGGAAAGGTGAAGGAGCACATAGATTTAGAACTTTTAACTCTATTTTAATACGTTTCCAGCTTTTTCTATTGATAAAGACCTCCCTCATTGTTTTTCACTACCTACTATACAAATATCTACTGAAAAATTTGTCCTCAGCAACCAGATCTTTTAATGTAATTTTACACATTTATCATGTAGACAAACTGAGACATGCTGCTGAAATTGGACTTTTTTTCCTCGTTAATACTTATCGGGATTAAATGTGTAGCTAAATGTCTTTTCACTGATAGAAAAGGGGAGTTTCACTGGTCTGGCCCACTAAAGATCAAAGTGGATTGTATGTGGCCCACGATGTAAAATGGGTTTGACATTCCTGATTTATATATTAAAAGGTAAACAAAGAACAAATTCTTAATTTGATTCAAAATCAAACCTTTTTACTGTAAGTTGCACTGATCAAAGAGTCTTATTTCAGTAAAGCGAATCCTCCTTCGCGCCTCTTTTCTTTTTTGTTTGAGCGTTATTCATATTTGCAGATATGTAAAACATGAGAGATCTTGTTGTCTGGCAGCCATGCTTTCCTTTGGGAGGCTGGGTTCTGTTCTTGGATCAACTAAGTGACAAGAAAAGTAAGTACGTTTATTCAGTGTTCTTTTTTGGGTCTTTTTAATCTACATTGCAGTTGAACATGGTGAGACAGAGGAAGGATGGTGACTCAGTGGAGCGAACAGATGGATCCAAACCTACATGGAAGGTCTTCCTGGCTGTGTGATTGTTTTTCTGCTATGTGTTTTATTTTGTGCCTGCTGATAGTATTTGTCTGCCCGTCTGCTTTTGTATCTCCTTTCTGTCTTCCTCCTACACAGTGACCCACACATATCTATACACAAAGGAGCCTAAGGTAGCATAAATCTTCCTTTACCTTTCTGATTGCGGAAAAGGATTACTAACTCTTGCCCTTCATTCAAGCCTGGTTTGAGGCTGGGGCTCAAACAAACACATGTGTGACTGTGAATGGATCAGATAGAAAAAACAAAGATTTAACAGATAAAATAATGAAATCCAAAAAAGAAATGTATCAACTTTTTATTAAGAAAAAACAAAAGCATGGAGGATAGGCATGGAGAGTGGGGGAGAAAAGAAGAGAGAACTGGCTAGAGTGTGGCCATTAGTAGGGTGAGTGCCGTTTAGATGTCACAGAGTGTGAACTGTGCAAACACACAGTCTGTTAGGACATTTATCGATGACACCCGCTGCACTGCTGACAGCCACTGCCCTGCAGTGTTGCCAGCACGTTCTCACTCCCATCTCATTACATGCAGATGCTTTGTCAGGAACCATTTCTTGCTGCACAAGGGGTACCCCCATGAGAGCGTTTTCCATTGCACAGGACCACCTAGAGTGTCAATTTCCCACATGAGGAAGAACAAAAGCCAGTCATACTGATGACAAACCAGAAAAGTTTGACTGCCGCCTGGTACAGTTTTTTTCCTTTTCTATACCTTTGTTTTGGTTAGGTTTAGGCATTAGATTATGCGACCAGGGATGTTTCACCACATCCCTTTGACCTTGTCACATCCGCGACTTCTGTGTGACCTCTGCTAGCCCACCCTGCACTGTGAAAAACGCCGCTAAAGTGCGAAGCCGACGAGTCCTGACAAGTTGAGCGTGAGAACGGACTGATGTTGCAACCAGCCCTCAGTGAGGAATATTTTTATTCAAGGCAGCGCAAAATTAAAATGCTGTTTTCAGCATTTACTCTATCCAAGAACATTACAGGGTCCTACACAGTGATAGTGACAAACTCTCAGTTCGTGAGTCGTACCACGCTGTTTTACAGTCACAGGGAGCCACTCATGGATCCCCAGGTGTGCCATATTACACAGTTTCACACTATTTAGCCCTATTTCCCCGGGCATTTATGTGAATCTTTACGTTTCTGTAAGGAAGTCATGTGCAGGCAAAATGGAAACACAACGAAGCAGAGGGGGTCCTACTAACTTTGGCTGCCCACTGCGTTGCTGTCTGAATGTGTCCCTGAAGATTTGTTTAATTAAGAGCCTGGAATTAACTGCACTCTGAGCTTTGGAAAGAAGAGAAACAACATCAAAACAACAACATGGCAGCCTACCCTCACATAACCCAACCCTGTATGCATAAAACCCACCACTTTCTTATCTAGGTCACTCAAAAACTTTATCAGCTCTAAAACTCTAAAACAAGAACTTTATCAGATACCCTCCAAACACAGCATGTAGATTTGCATCTGTGTAACACATGAGATGCATTTTATGTGAAAAGTGTATATAATGATGGATCTGCTAATTGCATGTGTCTACCTTACAGAGACTTCCCAATGGCTCTATAGATGCCCACGATGACGGCAGCAGGGCGTCTGAGCTTCAGGAGCTGCTGGATCGGACCAATAAAGAGCTGGCTCAAAGCCGCGAGCACTGTGCCACTCTTAACGCCCGCGTCGCTGAGCTCGAGGCAGAGCTCGCGAATGCACGCAGAGAACTGAGCCGCAGCGAGGAGCTGTCAATCAAACAACAGAGGGAACAGAGAGAGGTGACAGTAAAGGATGGAGTCAAAAAATGTGCTTTGGTTCTGGGAGCAAGCAGTGGGCAGCAAAAATGTTCAACTTTGCAAGGAAGAAAAATTTTAATAACATTCTGCTGATTTATGAGGAAATGTCGTGGACCTACATTACTCCCTATCTTGTTATTTCACTAAATAACAAGATTTTTCTTATGCCATTGAGGTCTCAGTCCTTCAAAAAGACCACATTGCATAAAGGCAGATAGATTTGTGTATTGTGGATGTAGCTATTTCAAGTAATTAATTAGAAAGAACTTTTTAAAGTTCATTACATTTTGGGAAAATATATATAAAATATGTATATATAATACACATTAGTGACCCTTATTCCACCAATATATTTAATATACTTCTTTAATATTTAATAGATTTCTTTTCAAAGCAACATTAGTTATGCAATGAATATTAATATCAAGAAAATTTATTATCATTATTGCAAAGTTACTATTAGTTAGAATATTATGCAAAACAAAAAACTTTGCTTTTCTCTAATAAAACTTTTATTCCAAGTGTAATCTATGTTATTATATTAAAGCTTCCTTTGACTCTAGTATCAGTTCATTTTATGTATCAGTAATTTCGAGTAAACATTATTTGTGTTGTATTTGTATATATGAAAAAACTCTGGTTCTGAGTCATATTGAAACCAATAACCAGCCAGTCCTCTCCAACATGTCCTGTACCACAACCACTCACCGAGACACATCCTGGAGGCATCCTGATCAGATGCCCAAACCAACTAAACTGTCTCCTATTAGTGTGGAGTAGTGGCTGCAGTCTGAGTCCCGCTAAAATAATAACTAACCTCCTCAGCCTTCATTTCTCCCACTTGTATCCCTGGTCTTATTATTTTAGTCGCCAATGACCATAGGTGAGGGTGGAATATAAACACAATTGACCTATAAATTGACATCAGCACCAACCTGCCTGTTGGTCTTCCCCTCCACCATCACCCCACTCGTGAATAGGACCCTAAGATACTTAAATTCTTCCATATGATGTAGCAACTCATGCTAGACCTGGAGTGTGCACACCACCCTTATCCATCTGAGAGTCATGACATAATAGTCAGCCGTGTTACTTCTCATCCAGTGTTTCACACTCAGCTGCAAACAGCCGCAGTGCAAGCCGGAGGTCACTGTCTGATGAAGCTACCAGAACCACATCATCTGCAAAAAGCAGAGACAATATTCAAAGACCACCAAACCCTCCACCCTCCACCCCTGGCTGCCCCTAGAAATTCTGTCCATAAATATTATGAACAGAATCGGTGACAAAGTGCAGGCCTGCCTGCTCAGTCTGACTTACCGCTGGCAATGCGACCCAAGCTCTTGCTGCAGCTGTACAGGGACCAGGAACGACTGGAAACAACTTAAAGCTAATCAGACACAGCAGGCAGTTATAGCACACAGTTTGCCACAAGCTTTGCTCGGGGCAGAGCTATGACAGGAGGATGGAGCAGTTGCTAACTTTCCGTCTGTGATTCAGGAGAAAAGGTGGCGTTTTTTGTGAGCCGATATTCCAACTAAGTGTTGAACATACATGAACGAGTTTTCCTCATTCCCAAAGATGATAAATCCAGCAATGGAGTCTTTTTTCTTTAAAATAACTGACAGAGTTCCCATACATTTCCTGGATAAAGTGTTTTCCTTTAATTTAGGAACCGTGGCAAACTGAATACTGAGCAATAAATCGGTATACTATCTATCTGGTTATACACAGGGGAGGAATACAGTATAAGCAGTAAACAAGGATTACTTAGCAGTCACTTCCATCTTGGTCCACCGTAGCAGCGTAGGCATTTTGATCAGTCTACAGTTTAAGTTTGCTTTAATGTTTAAAAACGCACTGATGAAAACCTGGAGATGGATAAAAACTAAAGCTTAGCTAAAAACATTTGCTCCCTGCATGTGTAGTAGACATGATCGACTGTTACTATATGACTTGATTGTTAATGTTGTGTTTCTCCGCCTGCAGAGAGAAGATATGGAGGAGAGGATAACGACATTGGAGAAACGCTATCTGGCTGCTCAGCGAGAGACGACACACATCCACGACCTCAACGACAAATTGGAAAACGAACTGGCCACCAAGGACTCCCTGCACCGACAGGTAACACTCGGCAGCATTAGCCACACACAGTTAAAAAGCCAACAGTCTGCATAATGAGCTTTATTACAGGCTGAGTGCATAATTGTCATTCAGAAACATGCATTTGTAGATAATTGTTTTTTTTTTAAAAAGTTAAGTGGAAATAGATGATACATGAATAGTTGACCTGCTTAATGTCACCTTCCGAAACAAAGAACGCAGTACGCATTTCTGTCATAAACAGCTATTCGATCCGTTTGTAAGAACATGTTTTCATTCCTCTGCTGTGTTCAGGCATCCTTGACTGTTTTACAATGTTAATGTGTTGTTAAGGGATACCAGAAATATCACATTTATTTTGATACGCTGTGACATAAGTGTATTAATTGTGCATTCAGGCTTATGTGTGCTGTCTTTATTTCTTTTTTCTTCTAAAACACTTTTAATATTTCATGCCTCGCATCTGCAAAAATACATTTAAAGTTTGGGAGAGTATTATCGTCAGTGAGTGAGCAATCGAAACACGCTGCTCCGAGGTTCATGTGTAGTTCAGGGTGAATCTAAGTTCAACTCCACATGGGAAACACCAGCAACATCCTCTGTGAATGACCATATGTTATGTCCTTGCTACTCGCTGGCTGCGCTAGACTGATTACACCTCTCTTGTGATTGCAATAATATCACTCGTGTGTGTGTGTGTGTGTGTGTGTGTGTGTGTGTGTGTGTGTGTGTGTGTGTGTGTCTGTCAGAGTGAGGAGAAGGTGCGCCAGCTGCAGGAGATGCTGGAGATGGCAGAGCAGAGGCTGGCTCAGACCATGAGGAAGGCTGAGACACTGCCAGAGGTAGAAGCTGAACTGGCACAGAGAGTAGCAGCGCTCTCCAAGGTAACACACACACACACACACACACACACACACACACACACACAAAGCTATAGAAGCTTTTGCAAATGTTACTGATATAAAAAGATTCACATGGCTTACAAATAAAAAACATAGATAAGAATGCAGGAGAGCAGTGTTCTTCTTGAGGCAGTTGTACAGACATGTGCGTGTCTCCCCCTGCAGGCCGAGGAGCGCCATGGCAACGTGGAGGAGCGGCTCAGACAGCTGGAGTCACAACTGGAGGAGAAGAACCAGGAGCTAGGAAGGGTGTGTGTGCCTGTGTGTATGTGTGCAGCAGCCCTGCAGGTTCTCTCTGACCTCTCACGATAATGCGTGCACGTGCGGGCTGATGCCCCACATTAGCTGGATGCCTTGACTCTTGGCTCTGTGCTCCCTCATGCATACATGTACATACGCAAACACACAGGAAACACACATTCAAGAAGAGTTCTTCATTTTCCCGGTGCACTGTTGCATGAATTCAAACCAAATCCACATATCTTGCTGCAACACATGCACACACCCCCCTCTTCCCTATAAGACTGATTGGCTGCTATCTTTAGACTCTGAATAATTCACGCAAGGCTAATTTCTCTCTCTCTCCGTGCGATCTCATGACTATATTTAGTAAAAAGAGCTTTCTGAGGATGCAGATGGGTGTTTGTGTTTCCCCATGTCAATTTAGGTGAATTAAATTACTGCAGAGCACATATTAAGCAGAGCGCTTCACGTTTAAGAGAAGCCATTTAACCCCCCCCCCTTTTTTTATCATGATGTAAATGACTGTAATTAAATCATTCAGACTGTTAGATCCATTGTTGGCCAAGAAGACCTATATCTGGCAGCTGGTGATCTAGGTCTAAATACACACTTCATCCTTTAATCCGTGTAGAGATGCTTGATTAGCTGCATAAATACACCCACGTTGAGTCTGTATCAAAGAGAAAATTTGATGATGTCATTCCCCTCGTCTGGTTTCTCCGTCTCTGCTCATCAGGCTCGTCAGAGGGAGAAAATGAACGAGGAGCACAACAAGCGTTTATCTGACACTGTGGATCGTCTGCTCACCGAGTCCAATGAAAGGCTGCAGCTACATTTGAAAGAACGCATGGCTGCCCTGGAGGACAAGGCAAGGCCTGTGCACACGCGCTCATCAAAGCAACAGCATCATCTCATATTGTTGTTGTTTATGGTTCACAAACCAAATTAATGCACAGTACAAGACATGTTCTTCTTAGAGGACAGATCTGTTCAGATGCAGGGTCATGTCTGTTTTTTTTTCTTGTTTTGTTTTTTCTCAGAACGCTCTCATTCAGGACCTCGAGAACTGCCAGAAACAACTTGAAGAATTTCACCACACCAGGGTCAGTATGGCGTTGGTGAATCACCTAAAAACCATTAAAACAAAACCCACAATTGTCTTCTTACTTCCAACATTCCTGCCTCATAATAACCGGCGACCTTTGCAAAAATACAATTTTCTTGTCCATGTGTCTTGAGTCTTTTAATTTCATACAAATTTTAGGAGGTGATATGAATCAAGTCATGTTATGGATTAAATTTCCCACAACCATACAAAAAGTAGCTGAAATGACCTCCACTTTAAAAACTAGCTAACCACCTTCAAGAGTTAGTCAAACCTATTGGGAATATTTGCTATAAGCAAGGCTAATTTTGGCGTGGCACAGTAACCTGGAAGATTTTGTTACTTTCACACAGAGTCAGGTCAATACGCCTCTATTTTTCTTATACTTAGTGCACAAACAGCCAATATCCATTTAGTACTTTAATGCATCTGGGCTAATTAGTTGTTCTAAGGCTAAGCACACATTTTTCTTTAATACTTAATAGAATATTCATCCTTGATAAAAAGCTAGACTTTTTACTTGGACTTTTACTTAGCCTTGGTCTTGCTATTTTTTGCTTAAGAAAAAAAATCTATTGTCCATAATGCCTCCATTTTTCCTTTAGGAACGGCTGATTGGAGAGATTGACAAGCTAAGAAATGAGATTGACCATTTGAAACGCCGCAGTGGGGCTTTTGGAGATGGAACTCACCCTCGGTACATATAGCTGCGTTCCTCTTCGTTCCTCTGTCCTCCCTCATACCACCATTTATACTTTACCGTACTATCTGTCATTTTTTCTGATCTGTTCCACGTATAAAATTACAGATCTCACTTGGGTAGCTCCAGCGATCTTCGCTTCTCCGTAGTTGAGGGCCAGGATGGCCACTACAGCACAACTGTGATCAGGCGGGCACAAAAGGGCAGGCTTTCAGCGCTGCGAGACGACCCGAACAAGGTGGTTATTGTGTTTTTTGGGTTTGTTTTTTTTTCATATCCCCAAAGAAACCACACAGCTCCTTGCATACACACACACACAAACATGATTGCAGAGATCGAGATCTCATTTCAACTGCTCTTCTAACCACATGCAGCTGCTTACGGGTGCTTAATCCAGGTTCATATCTGCTTTGCTAGTAAGTGTCAGTGCTTGGCTGATGTGTGATGATCCTCATGCCTAACTTCCCATTTTCTACTAACCTCTGTGTCTTCCTGTCTCTCTGACGTGCTGCCATGGACATGCTGTGTGATGTAAGTTTCCTGTTCATCCATTTATTCTCATAGCTGGCCACAAGTGTCATATAGTGATTTTTAAGTGTATTGCATTTAATCAGGACTCATCCATGCAGCACATTCTTTATGTATATTTATATGTGTTTCTTTAAAGGGTTGTGTTTGTGTTGTATTAAAAATAACCATTGTTGGTGTGCGTATGCCAATGTGTATATGCTCTCTTTAGGTGTGTGCGGTGTTTGAACAGGACTACCCATCTCTGCGTGGGAGCGTCAGCCACCTCCTTGGCAGCGACATCGAAGCAGAGTCAGACCTGGATGATGATGTTAGCTCGGCCCTGCTTTCCCCCAGCGGTCAATCAGATGCTCAGACTCTGGCCCTCATGCTGCAGGAGCAGCTTGATGCTATCAATGAAGAGATAAGGTGGCGTATTACAGGCACATTACATTGCAGCTTCAGTCCCCGTGGGGAAGTTGGGATCAGTGCAACACCAAGAAAAAAGATACAGATAGGAAAAGTTCACAATACCAAATACAATACCAAACCAGCTACATGAAAAGGAACATGATGATGACTGTGCAACCAAATAAAGGTGCTGAAAAAAAAGGCCTGGAGTCAGACAGAATGCACCATGACCGATAGAGACATTTTATTTAGAGTCATCTCAAGGTCCCCATACTGTAACGTAAAGACCCTATAATAATACTGATAGAAAATTAATGATCCACTGATCCCCTATGGGCAAGCAGTAGTGGAAACAAAAAAACTTCATTATAACAAGAAGACACCTCCAGGCTCAGGAACAGAGGCCGTCTGCTGTGACCAGTTGTGTAGACGAAAAAGCAAAGAGAGAAAGGAGCGCACAAAAAGATAACAAAAAAGCATAAAGGACAAAGCACAAACTACACCAGAGAGAAGGCACAAAGCTACTGGCATATAATAAATGCACTGACAGTGAAAGAGAGGAAAGCAGAGGAGAGGAGATGCTCAGTGTATCATGGGAGGTCTCCAGAAGGCTGACTCTATAGCAGCATAACTGACTGGTGTTTCAAGGTCATCTAATACACACATAATGGAAAGTTTGATCAAAATTACGTCTTTTAATCTTAATATTAAAAGCATCAGGGAAGGTTTAGCTCTGAAAAAAAAAGGTCTGGGCACTGGTTCCATGCAAGAGGATCGCTGAAGGCTCGGCCTCTACTTTTGGAACCTCTATGAACCACAACTAAGGCTGCTCTATTGTAATAATATGGTACTATGAGGCTTTTAAGATGTGATGAAACCTGATCATTCAGGACTTTGTGAATTCAACTTCCTGATTAAAAGAGCTTTTAAAGAGTCAACGGATAAATGCAAAAAAGAAAAAAGTGAGAAGTATAGTTTTGAGTAAATCATCAAGGTGGAAGGCAGAAACAAAATGCAATTACTGTATACAAAAAATAGACACAGAGATGATTTCAGGTTCACTTATTTTTCCTGCTGAAACAGGATGCTATTTTCTGTTTCTTTTTTTTAACAGTTTATACTAAACAAGGTCCTCCTTTCTGACACCTCACAATATGCTGCAGGAAAGAAATTGCAAAGTAGCTGCTGATTTTGCTGCAGAAGAGCCACACTCCCTCAAAGCAATAAAATCGTAGTTACACTAATGCTATTTTATATCCATTATTTTGGGATTATTGCTCTTTTTCATCACACTTTAACCAGTTTATTTAATATCATATATTACTGTTTTTCCTAGATTTACTGAAAACAAGAAACATTTTATCACACTGTGCAGAATAAGAACGAAAGATTTTTAAAAAAAACAAAGTAAATAGAAAAGTAATTATTATGGATTTTAAATTACTTTATCGATTACTGCAAATATATTATCTGTTAGTTAAGAGACAGCAGGCCAAGCACCCGTCTTTACCGGGTATCTGTGCGTGTTCGTGTGTCCAGGATGATTCAGGTAGAGAGGGAGTCTGCAGACCTGCGCTCCGACGAGATTGAGTCTCGCGTGAACAGCGGCAGCATGGACGGACTCAATGTGACGCTACGACCACGGGCCCTGCCCACTTCCGCCACTGCTCAGTCCCTGGCATCATCCTCCTCCCCACCCACCAGCGGCCACTCTACACCCAAACATCACGGGCGCAATACCAGCCACCATCTAGGCATAATGACTCTGGTCAGAAAGCACACACAAGCTAAGCCTGTCATATACACACAGACAGCAGTTTGTGGAAGTTAAACAAAAGTGATCTTACCGTGTGTTGTTTTGTTTCTTTTAGCCAAGCGACTTGAGAAAACACAGAAGGAAAGTAGCAGTAAGTTTGCAAATGTATTTTCTATCCAGCAGTCTGGGTTTTTTTGACTGGTTTTTTTTTTGTCTCACTGTCTACTTTCACATCTAAGCTGAGTTACCTTTGTTTCTCTCAGTCCCCAGTGGAAGTGGACAAAGCAACTATCAAGTGTGAGACATCACCTCCTTCTTCCCCCCGCAGTTTACGGCTGGAAACCAATTTTGCCCAGTTCACTGGCAGTTTGGAGGATGGACGAGGGTAAATACACACATTCACATGCTCAAACTAACAGTAACACACAGCGAGTAAATGAAGACAAACTGTGTCACAGTAGAGAGGACAAAGGCAAAGGTCTAAGTACCAGATTTAACAAAAACATACTACTATGTCCTCTATGGGCACCAAATTATTGTTGATAGTAATGTAAATGCCATATTAATACTATTTTTGGCTTCTCTTTGCTGCAGCAAACAGAAGAAAGGAATCAAATCATCTATTGGGCGATTGTTTGGAAAAAAAGAGAAGGGACGAATGGACCAAACTGTTAGCAGGGAAGGACAGCCTCTACCAGCTTTATCAGGTACATTGCAGACTACAGACCACATAACTGCCCATGTTCATCCACACTGTATGAGCAATTGTGCATTTACAGAGAAAGAGATTAACACATATACTTATTTAAACTAATTTAATTACATGTAAATGGTCCATGTCATTTTGTTACACAAGTACCATATAAAATGTTAAATGAATGATTAATTATTTGATTGATAAATAAATCTTTGATTTTATATGTTTCAGTTGCATTTTACTCAAAATCTGTGCTTTATGTTTATTAAGTATGAAGAATCAATATTTTGAGGGTGTCATATTTCAGACTTTGAGATGGGCATCGGTGACACTATGACTCTGGGAAAACTGGGCACGCAGGCTGAGAGGGACCGAAGACTGAAGAAAAAGTAATGACCAATTTGTTTTTCAGTTGTTGCTAAAATGATTTAGAAAGCCATCTTTTTTTATTACTTACTTACCCGTCTGCTTTTTTTTTTAATACCCTCCTTAGGCATGAACTTCTGGAAGATGCAAGAAAAAAAGGCCTGCCATTTGCTCAGTGGGATGGACCTACTGTTGTCTCATGGCTAGAGGTATTCCGCTAATCCGCGAACCCTCCCCAGTTTCCATAAAAGTGACCTCTATTTATGCCAGGCTGCCATCTGTAGGAGGGGAATGCAGTATTATCAATTACCGAGCTGACACGTGGCCTGATCTGCACTAACTTCTTCTATAATTATGACCATGTATGGGGAGAGCGGTAATGACGTTGAATGTCTTGATGACTCTCACCAGCTGTGGGTGGGTATGCCAGCCTGGTATGTGGCAGCTTGTCGTGCCAACGTGAAGAGCGGCGCCATCATGTCAGCTCTGTCAGACACAGAGATCCAGCGGGAGATTGGCATCAGCAACCCTCTGCACCGGCTCAAACTCCGCTTGGCCATCCAGGAGATGGTCTCTCTCACCAGCCCCTCTGCACCGCTCACTTCCAGAACGGTAAACAAACACACCCACTGCACCTCGAATAACACAACTAAATGTTTCTTACAGGCATGTAATTATGCAAACATAAATACTTAATACATGAGTAAATAAGCTCCTCGAGCAAAGAAAAAAAAAAATCCAGGAATGTGACATGAACAGTTTTTCAAAAGCTGATCCACTTTTCGTCTTGAGCTTCACTCTGCACTCTCAAGTGATGCCTCCTCACACTGTTTTTGTGCTTCTGTTCAGACTGCAGTAGAGGCTTGATTCATGCCTTCAACTAGGCTGACTTGTCCTTTTCAGCTGCCATAAATTGCATGGGTTACCGTGGGGAAACAACACACAACTAGTGCCAGATAAAGCTACAAGCTACCTGCCTGAAATACACTCCCTCCCTTGGCATCACTCAACACAATGTTTGTCTGTGTGTGTGTGTCTTTTTGTCTGTGTGTGTGGGTGCGTGGGGGTTGAAATGTGTGAAAATATACATGAGTGCATTCTTGGGTGTGTTTGTGTGCGCCTGCGTGTATGCATGATTTTTTTTTTCATGTCTGTGTGTGTGTGTGTGTGTTTGGGTGTGTTCTCGTCCTCTGAGCAGTCCTCCGGAAATGTGTGGGTGACTCATGAAGAGATGGAGAACCTGGCTTCTTCCACTAAAGCGGTTAGTACCATCTGGGTGCTCCCTTCCCCATTACCCCCACCTGACACCCTCTCACGCTCACACTGTCCCCACCGTGACACACATATGTCCTCTCCTGGAAGACCCCTTTCAAATGTCCACTAAACCATACACTAATATGCATTAATGCTTCTGCTGGTATTTGTCTGTGGATTGGATGCTAACTAATGTAAACTGTGGTCATGTGATCTGCGTCTTCATGCAAAGGTCAATTAATACTATGAGTGCTGATATGTAATTACTGCAAAGATCTTGTGTGCGTATGTTTCTGAATGTTTAGTATGTGTGTGCTTGATTAGTTCCTGCCTCTCTAACTCGTACATTATCTTTACCATGCTGCTACTCAGGAGAATGAGGAAGGCAGCTGGGCACAGGTGAGGCTGCTGATCTGCAAAAATCTGTCTACATACAGAGTGAAAGTGTACAGAGGCTCACACACAGATATTGCCACAATTGCGTGGCTACTCTTGTGAGGACATGTGACAACATGATGCATTCTTTTGCCCCTTCCTTATCACTTTCTCAGTGCTATTGTTATCTGTTATCTGATATTAAACCTAAAAAGGTTATAAACCTCAAACAGGCCTTGGTGTGAAAGGGTATGAGGACTCTAGCCTTATGGTCCTCACTGTTTGATGTGTCCTCGCTTTGATGATCAAAAACTCAAAGTGGTCCCCATGTAGATAGTTGAACAAGTACACACTTAAATAAAGTTAGAATTCAAGTTACAGTGTGTAAAATATCATCAATAGATATCAGTAGATAGAAAATTGCAGTCACTCTTCCGCTTCAGTTACGGTGGCTGCTATAGGACAAAGAACTCTGGCTGCCGATCATCTGTAGGGGATCTGTAGCTGCCATGTCTCCACATCTATTTATTCTGATGGAGGATATAAAACTGGCGTTCTACATCTGTGGCCGGTCTCTGGCCACATGCATAAAACTCGATTAGGAAAAATGGCGATCTCCATCTCAGCCACTGTATACAAGCTGGGTAACACAAACCAGCAGTTATTTCTATGTATTTGTTAATGGAGTAATTCTAAGTTTATGAGGATCCATCAGTTTGCTGGAAGATGTAATTATCAGTGTGTATTTATAAATACAATAAACACTCAAAAATGACTGACTGTACCTTTAAGTCAACTTTGTTTTCAGATTTTATATAAATAATAATAGTGTATGACATAAATATATAACAGTGATATGAAGTGATAATTATTTTCTACCTATTAATAGGTGGGTTATATAGCTTAACCAGCAGCTGTTGTTGAATGTAAACAAAATATTAATCTTCCCTCAGTCTGTTGTTAGCATTCTTGCGTCTGTTAACAGGGGTATAAAAAGCACTGGAAACATTTCTGGCTAAGAAAAACATGAGCGCTACTTATTTGTCTCAGTGTACCACCAAGATATTAGCATAAACCAGACTGCCTCAGGGATAGATAGATAGAGAAACATAGATTTGTACTATGTAAAAGTGGTACCCTATAAAGTAAAATACACTAGAAGACAGTGTTTTTTATATGTACATAAAATGCAGTGGAAGCGATAATATATACACGTGATATATAGAAGTAATAGATATGTAAAATGGAGCCATAAACATTGTTCAGTCCAAATTATTCCCTGTGAAAAATATCTCAGGCAGTTTTTCTAGTCTTTCATCTTTCTGTTACACACATCATTGGATGCTGTTCTCCCTTACAGACTTTGGCATATGGAGACATGAATCATGAGTGGATAGGAAATGAATGGCTGCCCAGCCTTGGTCTGCCTCAGTACCGCTCCTACTTCATGGAGTGTCTGGTGGACGCAAGAATGCTGGACCATCTGACCAAGAAGGACCTAAGGAGCCACCTCAAAATGGTGGACAGCTTCCACAGGTCTGTAGCTGTGGCCATTAGCTTAGCTTCTGTTTGATCCGCGTTCCCTTTCATCTACTAACTGGGTGCATTAGCAATGGAGATGAGAAGGCTAATGGTGTATATGTGCTGCTCTGTGTTTGTGTCGGTCTGTGTATTAGGGCTAGTCTGCAGTATGGGATTATGTGCTTGAAAAGACTCAATTATGACAGGAAAGACCTAGAGCGGCGGAGAGAGGATAGCCAACATGACATGAAAGGTAGAGTTTACACACACCCTGATACACACATAGTGATAAAAAAAAAAAAAAAACATAACACAGATTCATAAGCATCCACACATCGACACATCGAGAGTCTCGTCAGGCCAGAGTACCACCTAGTGGTTTTATCTGATAGCGTCAGGTTGGACTGAGCATTCAAACAGCTGCTCCTTCAACTGTCAAAAAGCCAATCTTATGATCTAAAACCTCACTTGCCAAAAGTGCTCCACACACACAGACACATGCACACACTTAGATCTAGCCAGACCTCTCGCTCTTCTGACCTTGAGTTCAGCACATGAACTTGACTCAGCTGTCGTGTCAGATCAGAATCCTGCCCTGTTTACACACACATAAACACACACACACATGCACACACCCCGCCTGTTCCAACTTCGAAAGCTGGCTGACAGCTGTGCTTTAAATGAACAAAGGGAGTGTGCCCGTGAGTTGACACTATGTGGGCCTGCACATTATCTCTCTATTGCTTTCTCTGAATTTTTCTACATTTATTTTACTTCAGGGTGGTCTGTTTAAAAAAGGTTTGGATATATTAATCATTCACAGTAATCATATACAGTATATTAAAAAGTAATAACATTTATCAGTCTCAACATTTAACATTTTTGTGCAATTTTCTGGTATATATAATAATGTTAATAATACTTAAAATATTACACAGTGTCACAGCTTTTTTGGGACAGATGAATGTTGACAGTCTGCCAGCATTGGTATGTACCATGTATCTGATTTACTCTCCCTTTATTGTAGATGTTTTGGTGTGGACCAATGAGCAGGTGATCCACTGGGTCCAGTCCATTGGTCTAAGGGAGTATAGCGGCAACTTGCTCGAGAGTGGCGTTCATGGAGCGCTCGTCGCTCTGGATGAGACTTTCGACTACAGCAGCCTAGCACTCATCCTGCAGATTCCTATGCAGAACACACAGGTAGTTATAAAGAAAATAGATTTAATGACTCGTTACACTCGACATGGAATGACTGAACTGATTTTTAGGGGAAGAAAAGTTGGATTTTTGTATAACAAAATTTAAAGTACAGGGTTTTTTTTCCATTTTATAAGGATATATATTGAACCCAAAATAAAACCAGTAAGTTGTGTTTAATTTCAAATTGCAACATCTCACACATTTTACCCATTCCATTTTTGTATAGTGAACAGGTATCGTTACCCAGAATTCAAGTATTTTCTGGCCAGGTTTCAGTACAGATTAGCAATCTGGCCCAGTTGTCTATGTTTAAAATGGGCTGTTTGTGGATCATAGGCTCCAGCCTGCCTGCGACCCTGAGTTGGATATGCAGAAGAAAAGGGATGTACTGATGGATGGATGTTCGACCAAAAAATGTTTCTTTATCTTTAGAGGTTGTTTTACTGTATTCAACGGGTTTTTGTTTTTCAGGCACGACAGGTTCTGGAGAGGGAATTCAACAACCTGTTAGCTTTAGGGACTGACCGCAGACTCGAGGAGGTATCTCTCCAGCTGCTATATAAACCAAATACAGTGTTGTTTGAAGAAGGCAAATTTCCTCACCTTGCTTTTCTGTCTTTAAAGAGTGGAGATGACAAGTCCTTTCGACGCTCTCCATCATGGCGCAAGAGGTTTCGGGCACGTGAGGGAGGGACTGGGCTGGGGATGATGGCAGGCTCCATGGAAACGCTGCCAGCTGGCTTCCGTATGCCGTCCATGTCCATGCCGCCTTCTATGAATTTGGCATCCAAGAAACAGCTTCAACCTGAAGGTATGTTACAATACTAAGCAATACCTAGGTCATTTTCTGTATGTAGCTATGAGCCTCACTGTGGTTGCCTTGACTAACTGCATGTTGTGTCCTCTCTGTCTTGCTGTGCTCAAAATCAATTGTGTGCAATGTTCTCAAGCTCCTCCCCCAGCAACCCCGAGACTTGATCCCTCGGCTGTGCGGACCTATTCATGTTAACTACTCTCTACTTACTAACAGGAGCGTTAATGCTGACAGGTAAGCAAACAGAAGCTCGACAGGATACTGTGCATTGTAGCATTGTAGGACCGTGACTCTAACTTTCAAGAGGCAATTAACAAAAGGTGTGCAAGCTAAGCCTAAAAGTTTACTACTGCGTGTACAGTAGATCAATCAAAGCAGAAGCTGTATCCAAAATTTTAATCATCATCATTCAATTCAGTTCTTTTTAATAGAGAGAGAGCTAAATCACAATAAGAGTTGCCTCAAGGCGTGTATATTGTAATGTAACGATGCCTTCTATGAGCAAGCACTTGGCGATAGTGGGAAGGAAAAACTCCCTTTTAACAGGAAGAAGCCTCCTGCAGAACCAGGCTCAGGGAGACAGGACAAAAGAAACACTGTGGAAGAGAGCTAAAGACTGACAGCGTCTTGTCATCACCTACCTGAGCTGGTGGGTGGCGTTAACACCCAAGTAGAGAAATACGACGGCTCGAGAAAGTAGGATTTTCTAATTCATACCATAGTTGCAGTTACCAAAAATCTTGGATGAGTTTGAATCCTGGTGACCTTGAACTCAAGGTCACGGTCAGAAGTCAAGTTTTCGGAAAATCTTTGAATACAATAAATCAAGTAAGCTGTTATCTGGGATTTTGAAATTGATACCATAGTTGGATCTACTAGGAGACTGAGGGGTAGCTCTGGCAACCGCCAGTATTTTATGAATCAAGAAGCATGTGCAACTTAATTTTTCTTTTTTTTCCTATTCCACTTTCCTCATCTTCTTTTCTCTCTTCTAGTGCATTCTCATTACCTATATGGACATATGCTTGCGGCCTTTTGAGAGTGATATGCCAAATCTGGAGAGGGAGACCTGGGTACCTCACAGGGAAGGCTTCGTCCCTTTGTTGCCCAGCCTCACCTTCCAACTTTCACCTCTCACCTCTTCTTCGGACACGTGCAATACAGAGGCCAACTCTGACCTTTGAACTCTTGAGAGTGCACATTGGCTGCGCTCGCTGCTGTAATGGAGGCTCATCCTGGTCTCTCCCAGTTTACCCCCCGTGCTCCCAGTAGCCTTGTTGTTGTGGTTGTTGTGCTCCTGCTCCCCTGATCTCAGCTGTGGATTTTTTTCCTGGTTGTAATAGTCTCAACATGGCCAAGCCCAAACCAATCTTCCTGCGTCATCATGTCCTTTGCAAGAAAACAGCGTCAAAACGATTAAAGGAGATGGTGAGCAGGTGTTGGTTTGGATTTGAGAATGATGAATACTTGTATAAATGGCAGATCCCACCACACGTTACCCCTCTACCGGTTATGCAAGGTATTACTCATTTATCTCTGTACATAAAATGGATGACTTATGTTTTTTATAGAAATATTATATATAAATATATATATATAAATATATATATATTGGGAATATATATGGAAAACAATATAATATTGCTGTATGAAACCCAATGCCCTGTATTCAATAGTGACTGTTCTCTCTCTCTTTCTCTTTCTTTCTCTTTCTCTCTGTGTCGGACCTTCGTGTGTCTTTTGCTGTATGCTGTACGTGTGTGAATCGTTGGTGGGAGGGACTCACTAAGGGAGGTGTGTGTTTCCACAAGGACTCTTCACAGGTTCATGGGTCCAATATCAGACTTCTCTCTTTGCCTCTTCTCCCATTCCTTCTTTTTTCCTTCTCTTCCTTCTCTTTTAACACAATGTAGCTGTTGCCTCTCCTTTCTCTGCCTCTCTCGCCTTCTGTATGACACTATGTAGCCTAGAATAGAGAGAATCCTTTAATATGAAGTGTGTGTGTGTGAGAGAGAGAGTGTGAGAGTGTGTGACTAAATGAGTCTCTGTGCTTGAGACTAGTAGATTTCGTGTGAAAAGGCCGGCCCCAGCCATGCGACCATGACTTTCTCTGTGGATGGTAGTGTGACCACTGTAGCTCTTCTCTGTTGATTCCTTACATTCTCTCAAAATCAAACTGTAAACTGCTGCTCAACATCAGCCAATGAAATCCACATGAAACTGCTCCACGTGACAGACTTGTCTAATCTTGCTCTGATTGAGCAGTCAGTACTCTTGGCTCACCAACTCCTCATCCAATAAGAACACAGCAAATGAACCAGTGAAGTGCTGGATGGGTGTACAATCTTTTTCTTTTTCTTTTTTTTTTGAAAGTTTTTCCAAGGTGTCTAAAAGGTGTAACGTGCTATGTGGCAGCTATGAGTACTGTGTCTTTATTCCAGGTGTGAAACAATGCTGACAAATCAAGATTTTATTATTTGGCTATTTAAAAAGAAGTGTAATGTATTTATGACACTATATAGACATAAGTAAAGCTGTTTTTTAAAGATTTGGTATCCTGTGTTCCTTGTTAAGTTATATGTGCCAGCGTATTGTATTATAGGCTAAAAACAACACTGGACAGCGTATTGAAAATGGTCTTTATTGTAAGAATTAAACAGAAAATATCACTTTTCAGAACATCTACAAATACACAACAATCTTAGTTATAAAAGTCCAAAATAAGTTAGCAAAAAAATAAAAATGGCAAATCCACTCTGTAGAAAAAGGGAACGTATTTACATCACTAGCATTCATAATCAGTTTAAATTAAGCAGATCTTGGTCAAAACTGCCATGGTACATATTGGCCCCACAAATAAACTCTTGTTTTTTAAGCATTAAAACTCACACACACAAAAAAAATGAATGAAAGATTAGGGAAAGCATTTGAAGAGGAAATCTTAAATTAAGTAAGGAAAGAAAACTGGATTTGTCATTCCTCTGTGGCTCTATAAATCTGGAGGCAAGCCTAACAGGGATCACGTGTAGTAAATATGTGTTGGGTTCATGCAGCAAAGTCTTTGAATCTCCTGTAGCTTTGACAAACAGGTCTGGAACATTGCATAATACAGGAAATAAAGGGAACAAAGCCTCAATGTGAACAGGAAAAGTCAGTTTGGCTAGCTGGCCCGTGGATCAACAGAGCTGCAATACTCGTCAAATGGAAACATTTTGTAATTTGGCATAAGACAAAATAATTTAATCAGCAGAAGCACAAAATAGACATAATTTAGGATTAAAGGTCACTTTGCTTTTTGTTTGAGGCTCGCTGTGCACCTACTGGCCGGCTGGTCTGAGGGTCTATTTGGGAATGTCCACAGGAAAGGCCACAGGTCCATCTGCTGCAGAGATGCTGTCCACAATGGAGGTCAAGGCCCGCATGTTCCCCTGCTCTGGAGAGTCTGCAGCGCTCAGGAGATCTGCAAAAAGACCCAGTTAGACACTAAGTATCTGTAAAGGTGCTGCCTGGTCTACCTAGTTTAATGGGACTAAGTGACCTGTGCTTACCCTCGCTGCTGTAGCTCTGCGTGCACTGCTCTGGAGTGCTGCTCCACTCCGGGCTGCTGCAGCAGGTGCTGCCTGAACTGGGCTCGCTTGACGACGACACCTGTTGCCATGGAGATGCACACACACAAGTTGCTGTCAGTCACTCTGTTATGATACAGCACGCCACACAGAAATACAACACACACTAAAGTGCAGTGTACTACCACAAATGCACATATAGTTAATGCATCCCGTGACCCCACTCAGAGGCAAATGTACACAATGAAAAAGACTTTCCATTACTACGACGCCTGTCACAGGAGTTCTTGTCAGTGTCTTTAAAAACACTAATGAGCTACACTGCATCATGTTTTTAAAAACCTTTTAAAACACAACATTTTTGCTCATTATATGGCTGAATACATATGCATAACATCAAACCTTATCCAGAATGAATAAATCAAAAGGAACATGACCAGATAATCAAATTTACACATTTTTGATTTGACATTTTACCCCAGTCATTGTTTAATGTAGTATTTATCTTTCTCTTTACTGTACCGCTCATTTTTCTCCCATATCTTCTGCCACTTTCCAACTAGTGCTGTTCCCAACTCTGTTTCCCTCTTGGCTGTTTTCTCTGTTTTTTTGAATTTCTCCCTTCCCTCATCCTGTCTCTGTCCTACTTACTCTGGGCTGAGTTGGGCTGGGCCGGTAGAGCAAACCCTGCTGTCCTGTCTCAGTGTCCTGCTGGTTGAGGGAGGACACCAGGGCTTGGAGCCTTTCAATATACTGGATGGCGCTCCGCAAGATCTCAACCTTGGGCAGCCTCTGGTTGGGGTTCATCAGCGTGCTCCTCTTCAAAGCATCGAAGGCCTCGTTCACCTTCTTTAGGCGTCTCTTCTCCCTCAGTGTGGCTGCTCGCCGGCGGTCCATGGTCACTGTCTTCCTTTTACACAGCTTACAGGCCCAGGGAAGACACTGACCTGGGCAGTGGGGCTCGGAGTGAGGCGACATGCTGGATGGAGAGGCTTTGTCCTCGGTACCTGTCACTCCAACTCCAACACCCCCAGACAGGTTCCCACACAAGCCCATCATGGAGTTCCTGTCCTGGTAGCCAGCTTGGTCATACGCCCCGGGCAGGCGAGAGGGGAAGTAGCTGTCCCCTCCTTCATAGAAGCGCTGGTCAGGGAAGAAATAAGGGTTGGTCTCAAAAAGCTCCATACTGGACAGTTGTGGTCTGGATACAAGGGAACAAAGATCCCAGCTTCCCTAGGAACTAGTCTTCAGTATGCGCTCTTCTGTCCTGTGTCTGGAGTTTGCGTTGGAGTGTACGTGTGTGCGGCTATCTTCTTCCCGGCCTGAGTTTGTGATGAGTGGAAGACGTGTGGAGAGCAACTGGTGTGGAGCAACTGTAGGCTGGCATTTAAACCCCTCTGCCTTCTGCTGGATCACAGGGTTAAATTTAGCACGAGCCCCCAGAAACCTGACACGACGTTTAGCTGTTGCTGCACATCTACACATCACATCTCTGTTTGGCCCTGCTCTCTAGGGCTTTAAGGCCCAATTGTACGCGTGCGTGTTTTTCTGTGGGTTTGTGCGCTCATGTATTTCTTAAGAGGCCAGGACATGATCAGGTTGAAATGGGAGAGACAGCCTCAGATCAAAGGTGTCCATCTTAGTAAGTTAATCCCAGACTTGCGTCCCCTTCCGAACATGAAGAGTTCCATCATTAAGTGGGGAGGCAGAAGGGACATTCTGGAAACAGCTGTCACTTCTGCTGGGAGCCAGTGGCACACAGTGACAATACGTTGTTTGACTTCAGGTTTTTGATGGGAAGTCAATGAGGCAAGAGACTGTTGTTTACTCTGGACCTCTGTGAAGCACTGTCAGACTCATAATGCGATCAACTTGGTCAATACCAAAAAAAGCTTAGGTGACATTGTTCCTGTGGTTTATGTAACTGCATTCATATCCACTGACTTTCATCCTGAGACGATTGCACTATGTGATGCAAGTGACCTTCTGAGCTATACTAGCCTCAGAACCAGGCAGGTCTGTGCAGGAACCATGAGCAGAGTGAGCTGCTAGGCTGACGCTGGCTCACATTACTCCCAGAATTTAAGGGACAGTAATGAGTCAGCCACACAGAGGGAATGGCCTTGGTTGTCCTGACCTCTTCCAGCAAGTCATAGCATTAGCTTAGCCACTGGGTGTTAATCCTTCCAGGACATGTCTCACCTCGTAGCTCATCAGCTAATTCTGACTAGCTTCCGCTAACATTGCAGCACAGCCAAAACACACACTTCTGTCAGCAGAGAAGTGGCCTGGAGTGACAGGCATATCATGAGGAGTGTTACATGAGTCTGTGCTCTATTTCTTTACAATACGTTTATCACAGTAATATAATACCTCTCAGGAGATGTTTTGGAAGAGACAAATTGCTAGCAGTTTCCTAGTAACCACAGTTCATTAAACTTAGAGGGTTGAAAGGTCTGGTGAATACCAATGCCATTGAGGCTTTAAGTTATTCTCCAACCAATGAAAGAGTAAATACAAGTTTTTTGAAACAAAAGTAAACAATACTATATCAGTGGATACCATGAGTTCAATATTTAAAATAGAGAAAATGAAGAAGAACTAAGGTCTTTATGGTGTCACGATAAGATGTGAAAAGCTAGGTTTTATACTTTTCCTGCTTATAAAATTAAAGAACAGCAAAAATTCTGTCACTTCACCTACTTCCAAGGTGCGTGGAGAGGATGAGAAACTCACAACGCAGGGACTCGAGCAACACTTAAGAGTATGACCCTGATGAAGGCCACAAGCCGAAACGCGTTGGTCATTTAATAAAGTTGTTCCTCTTTACTTTTAAGTGTTGCTGGAGTCCCTGTGTTATAAAATTAAAGAACACATTATTAATTCCTGTCTTATGTGAAAATTTTGAAAGTTCGACATACCAAGGAGCCTATCCTTTTTTAAAGCTGCTTTTAATATTTAAACTACACCAGTGTAAAACCTTCTTACATGTTAGCTTGCAAGCTAACACTATATTGTAATTTAGTTCTCTCTCTAGACCTCTACCATCCAGATCTTGTTGTTGAAACTGAGACTAGGCAACAATTTTCCAGTTTTCTATTGTCCAATTTTGTGAGCCCTTGCATATTATAAGGTTTGATGAGATGCTCTCCTGCATAGCTTGGTTGCAACAAGTAAGTTTCTGTTGTGTTCCTATCAGCTCAAACCAGTCTGTCTATTCTCCTCTAACATCAACAAGGTGTCAACAAGGCCTTTTCACCCAGATGAAAATCTACATCAAAAAAATACATATTTTTATTGCTCAGATTAATTTTTTATTGTTGAGTTTCTGACTTTTTTCCACAAGCAGCGACAAGCTCACACAGACAAACCTTATTTCGGATGAAAGAACTCATTATAACTCATTTCCTCATTATGACTGCCCCTTAAAGCCTCTATTTATTTATTTTTATTGTGGATCAGCGTTGCCTAAAAATAACAGCAGCTTGTTTAAAAGAACATATTTATAGGCATGGTTCGTGGCAGATATTTTGACATTTCGTGTAAGAGAAAGCACAGGTGCAACCAATGATAGCTGATTTCCATTTAAGCGTTCCAGGGTTGTGCTGGTTCAAAGGGTTAATGATACACAATGGAACAGAGCCTCTTATTTCTGACCGTTTATTCTTTACCTGTGTTTTATATCATTTGGAAGGTAACAAACACAAAGTTTCAGTTAGACACAATCAAAACAAAAAAATCTTACAATGTGAATTATCTACAGGGAAGTTTCAGTCCTGGGATTAGGTGCCAGGCAGAGGTTTGGCAGGCCCGTCTGGTGGCTTGTGGTCTCCTCCTGGGGTTTGGGCTTGGGTTTGAGGCAGAGTGCACAGTCTTAGCTTGGCACGGGGCTGGGTCGGCTGTCAGGTTAGTCTGTGATGGATCGTCACTGATGGTGGAGTGAGTACAAAGAAGCCTGTGTTGGACTCAGGGGTACAGCAAGGAGGGGGTTTGCAGTGTGTCAGAATCACTCATAACCCTCTGTCATCTTAACCCATTGTCAGCAGAACTAGAGAAGTGTGTGTGTGTGTGTGTGTCCCTCAGTATTTGAAGTGAACACTTAAGATACAGAACAGTTTGTTTACCTGTGGTTTGTTAATACTGTACTTTATTTTCCATCTTAAAATAGGCCAAACCAGTGAAAAATAGGCTGGCTCTAATTTAATTATAATTGATTGGCCACATGTAAGAAATAATGCAAAAAAATATAAAAAATTAATACCTATTGTGACATTTGGATTTATTCTAAGTATCAGAGCTATTGATTAAATTACTAAATAAATATTAATAATATAATATAATAATGTATTTCTTGTCCAGAGTGTTTAAGGGTCCCCTTGTGTGCAGCAGGGGGGGTGTTGCCCTGTCACTGGCAACACTGTTCCACTTCTCCTCAGTGACAAGCAACAGCACATTGTGGGACAGCTGAGCTCTGGGGGAGGAGGGAGGGATCAGTCCTCCTCACCCCAGGTTAGCCTCAAGATTTCCAGTGACCTGGAGAGCTGTCATCTGAGTGCAGTCGGGAAATCTCAGATATGTAAGAGGAGAATAACATAACAACAGCGAGGAACTGTTTATTAGAGGTGGCTAAGCCAGGTCTTCCATCCAGTGAGATACATTACGATATAAGACGCACAACAGGATACACAAGTTGTTTAAACAAATAAAATACATGCTTTTGTTTCTACTTCATTTGGATGTTCCCATAATAATTGGCAATTTAGTGTCCAGCATGAGCGCTAACCTATTATTTAGACTGAGAATTGGAAGGAAGTAGAATCATTCAATTTTGACTTTTGCTTGAAATTTTGTGAACACTTTAGAAACAACCTTTTTTGGCTTCTTTGTTACCTGCCAGGCTATGATCCATCTTGCTGCTGCAGAGATCTTTTTTTTTTTTTTTTTGATCAAGCACTCCTGGGCAGTGTAACAATGATCTTCAATTTTTCTCCATTTACGCCATCTGTCTGACTTTCTATTGTTGGACTAGAAAGTGCAGCAATAGTTCTGTAACCTTTTCCAGCCTGGTGGGCTTCAATAAGCCTTTTTCTAAGGGACCTTAGAAATCTCATTTGTGCATGGGAAGATACAGTCCCTCCAACATGACAATGGATTTTTTTTTTCTTTAAAGAAAAAGGACTGAAGAAAGACGACTTTTTTTTCTTCTTGAAATTAACTTCTAATCCTCAATATGTTCATAGACTTGCTGGTGTATTTTTCTTACTCTATAAATAACAGTTATGTTCTGCTTGAATAACTGAGTTCTGTGTTTTACACTTTTAGGATTTGTGCAAAAAATCTGGTGACCTGCTCAGATGTCTAAATGTTTATTTAGATCATTCAGAACGAGTCGGAAAGTTTGACACTTTCAAGGAAAAAGACACAGGAAATTATTAATTATTGTTTTCCACATGCAAAAAATAAAGTCTCATTCCTGGCCTTGCGCTGAGTGTTTCTCTACTCCTGGAAAGGAATATTCTGTCTGAAATCCAGACTCATGCAGCATTATTATGTACTAGTTTCATGCCTTTGGGAGAGAGCATTGTCACCATAGTGACAGCAACACATGTCCAAGTCTGTCGTCTCAGAGACTGTCGCCATGAAAACTGCACATCCATTCCTAAACTCTTTGATATCAGAGCTTCCAGATTACGATGAGGTTATACTTACTATAGAACATTAATGTTGTATAGGATCATTATATGGAGATGTGACAGAGCAGCCCACTCCTCCTCGACAATCATCAGTGCATAAAACACAATGAGAGCAAATTAAAATATTCACGGTCAGATCTGATTACTGCCCTGCTGTGTCCCACTATTTCTGTTGAGTAATGACCCTTACATAAGCGATACAGTTTGACGACCCCCCCAAAGGTGATGTGACACTACTATGGCCTGGCTAATCATCAGGAGAATACTCCCATTCATTTATACTCAGAATGAAGTGCCCCACCTGTGTTTGCACAGGGCTCTGGAGGCCTGGAGAAAGCCTTCTAAGTCAGGGGAGGGGGAACAGTAGTTCTGTAGCCCAGCCATGCTGCTGGTCACTGGGGCTTTTATCGCAGAGTAATCCCCTACAACAAACAGAATGGCCGGCATGTGCATACGCAGCTGTCGCAGTCTTAGTGCAAGTGGTGTCATGTTAAATCACAGGAATGGACTGAGCCCCTGCACCATCCGCTGCCCTTCCCTTCGCTGGCATCCCACTCACTGAAAGGCTCCAGCACACACAGACAAATACACATACATACTCATGCCTATGTGCATAACCCACTTCCCACTAACATACTTTGCAGCACATGGCAGCCCAAAAGTTATTCCCTGTAAATAACTTGTGCCCCATTGCTACAAACAACCAGACTATTTCAATGACATATATTCAGAGGACTTATGATAATCAAAGCAGGTATCACAGGCAGGAAAACAAAGTGACATTTACACCCTGACACTTTCCAAGTATAAAGCACCATTAGCATAGCTCCTCTGGGAAATTCTGAATCCTGTCTGAAGGCAGGTATGTATATAGTATATACTGTTGAGGATGGCTATGTTTTAAACTATTTCCAGTTTTTCAGCCCAGCTCTGTTATCTTACTCTGCTACATTTCAATCATGCCCCTCGCTCCCCATCTATATCCTTATTTTTAATCTACACTATCTTCAGGCCTTCTTCCGTATTCCTGTCTTTGTTTTTCTCTGGCTCCAGTGACCTTCTCCCATGTCAGCAGAGGGACAAATTTAGCGGCCCAGTTTCTGGAGCGACCAAATAGTCGGACACAACAGAGGGAATGTGTGTATTTGTGTGTGTGTTTGTATAGCTGCATGGAAATTAGAAAGGAAAGAAAGGCCCTGGCCCGACAGATACAGTTATAGATATCCAGACATGTACTGTCCTCGGGGTATGAGACAAAGGACACCAGAGGAAGGTATCACAAAAATCTATATCTTAAAATGAGTTTTGCATTTATGACATCAACAAATAAACCGATTAATGGCAGTGAGCGCAATAAAACAATAAAAATAGGCATAAGAATGGAAGCAATAACTATTTTCCCTTCAGGAACTATTGCATACGCCACCGAGGATAAAGAAAGAATGTGTTAAGTTATTCTGGGATGTTGAGATGGGAGCGCTGTCGCCATGGAAACATGCAGATCGCTCACCACTCCCTGGGTCTTGTCATTCTAGAGCTGCCAAGCTCCGGGTGCCATGTCACCAGGGGTGTTATGCCATTCTTCGTCTCTACGCTCGGTGACGCACCAGATGCCACATACAAAGCAGCAGGCCTAGACCGTTCTTGAATTAGCTACCGAGTAAAGGGAAGCATTTCACAAAACATCAACACCTACCTACCAGCTCGTATGTGAGGTCTTCAGTGGTAAACCACTCGCAAATAAATTCTTTAAAGCGCATGAGTGGAAATTGGAGAAAAAAAATGTCCATGAGTATTGTTGTCTTTCTTTTTTTGTTTTACCCCAGAGGTTAGTAACCTTTGCTATCCAAGAAGCCATTTACGAGTAACTAAAGGGATGAATCAGCGTTGGATCTATATATAAGAGACAAACGAGCAAGGAAGAACATTTTAATTGTATCTTTAGACAGTTTTTTGTTAGGTGAATTTACAAAAATGCCAAAGAAAATAGTTTAACTGGCATCAAATAGCATTTTTGCACCAATGAGGTGACATCTCAGTACAGTGTGCAGTGTGTCCTTCAAACATTTTAGGAAACTGGACAAGTGGAGGACCAAAGAAGAAGTGACATTTCTAAAAGCTACAGCAGTATCTGAATATTCGTAAGAAACAGAAAAAATTACAGCAAAGATCTGACACAGGATCTGAGAGACATATTTGGCTCTTCAGTTGATCCATCTACTGTGGGTGGCTGCTACATTGTACAACTGTATAGTGACAATAAAGGCATTCTAAGAAGCCATTCTTAATGAAGGGAAACAGGGAGAAAAGACTGAGGAATACCAAATTACACAAGACCTGGACAGTCATGGATTGGCCTCCCCAGAGCCTGGACCTCAACATTATTGAGGCAGTGTGGGAGCTTTGAATGCTCTCCAAAAAGCCCGGAGAACTATTCCTGAAGACTGCTTTAAAAATGACAAGAGATCTTCCCTAAGAGTTCAGAGTTGTTGCAGAACAAAGGTGGTGACACCAAAAATTGATTTTCAAGCTCATTGCAATTCTACAAATTGTTTTTGCTTTATATATGTTTCAATATATTGCTGCACCTATTTTCCATTTTCCTTACAAAATATAAAGTCTAATATAAAGACTTTTCCCAAGTACTGTACATCCATGTAAACCGCTGCTACTGAGATTCAGAAATATTCAGAGGATAAGGCACCAGAAGATAGACGTAGGCCACCTTTTAGTTAAAACATTTTTACAACAGTTATGTGGATAAAAAAAAATGGCGGATTTAAAAAAAAAAAGAAGAAACATAGCCATTGGTCAATTCAATATCAATCTAGTGTTTTTAAAAAAAAAAAAAAAATCAAAGTCACATGGAGTCACTGTAGAGTCGTAGGTTAGAGACTGAGTTCAGAGGAATGCTGTAGTCTTTACTTTAACTATGAAAAGTTTTATTTTGTAAATATTTACATCAAAATATGAAGAGCTTGGAAAAACTATGATGCATTTTAATGAATCAAGCCAACAGTACACCAAGCTAAAGGATACTAAGTGGAAATACTTTGATAATTATTACCAACAGTTGAATATTACAGACAGTTTGTTCACTATAAGAATTAAAGATTGTTTACATATATATAGATAAACAATAATGTAACAATGAAGAATCTGAAAGTTAACAAAAAACTTATAATTTGAATAACAAGCTGTTGCGTTATGACTGCATATGTGGGACTCGTATTTGACGTCAGGTGGAGAACAGTTTAACAGGGGACTTTCCACAAACAGGAAATACACCCCAATGAGTAACTGGTAAATAACCCGGGTGTAAAGTAGCTGCAGTGTTTATACAGAAGTTGGATAGCAGTGGTGTTACAGACGCATACACAGTTGAGGGCAGGGCGTATGCCCCAATTCCCAAGAACAGGACAAAAATAAGGCAAGCACGAGTAAGCAGGAGACGAACATTGAGTAAGCAGAGGAGAGTCGCAGGTGCTGGAGCCCAGTCAAGGAGGAGAGGACGCATGACAGCTGGCCTGTCATACACAATGACTTATTCAACTAAAACACACACAGTTCACCAGTCGGTACTGTACACCAACTGTCTCCCTGGTGAAGTAGTGAACAAAGCAGACAATTAACTCCCAACTCTTTCTCACTTAACAAAACATGTTTATTCCATAACAGAGAGAAAAAAAAAAAAAAGAACTGTACCATGTTTGAGAACATTATGGCCTTAATGTCACGAATTGGGATGAGTTAATCAACCAGTATCACTGGTATTAAGGGTTTCATTTACATGAGGTCTGTATTTAATGGAAGCCTTTTTCCCTTGATGTACAACGCTAATACTTGTTACAATCTATAATTCATCTTTTATTGCATTTACATTACTAATATAGCTCTGACACCAGCTTGGCACTGGATCTGATTAAGAGGCATGCTCTATATATCCATTACATGTTATTACAGGGACTGTACAGTTTCTGTAGGCAACAGTTAAAAGACTGAAACCTCTCCACCTCCTGGCAGAAAGACTAAGCGCAAGTAAACATCAGCTCAAACACTTAATATACACACTCTGCGTTACGCAGAGGCAAAGTTAAATGCCTAAAAGTCACTGAATAATAAAGAACAATGTATTTATTCAAGACAGTTCACATACACACACAAAGTAGCATCTATGTGGCCCACAATCTTCAAACAAAGCTGAGCAATCCAAATAAAATCTATAATACACAAATTTCTGTGTAAAGTCATTACATGGCAGTGTAACGCTTAAAATAACCTGTGCAGCCATTTTCACTGAGGGTACACCTGGTAACTCAGCCGGTTTATTCTCTCCATTCTTAAGTAAATTGCAAATGCAAATTAGACTTTACCAGTGCACCATCTTCTGTTTGCTAGGAGCTGGCCACAAGTAAAACAGAATAAATAATTAAATACAAAATATACATAAGAATGTGCATTTAAAACAGGTTCCAGAAAAGAATCTAAAGTACTCCGAATTATAACATTTCAACACGAACCAACATTATAACATAAGTTACTGCAGGCATATCTGTCAGAGGTTTGACAATTGTACATACTGAACACATTAACATCAAATTACCAAGGTTTAACAATTACGGTTAATACTTCAGCTGTGCATTACCGTCTACATTTCTGGCTGCAAGAAACTAGACTTAAGTCACCTTTGTATTTCACAATACATTCACATGTGCTGAAAGTACATCGATTTTGGGAGGAAACTTTCATAAGCATGAAACATCTAAAAACAGATTTATAGACTTTGTTTCTTCCTTCAGCTGCTTTAAAACTTACATTTTAGAGCTGTGTTATGTAAAGAGATGCAGGAGAGCTTAAGACAAAAAAAAATATATATACAAAAAATAAAAAACAAAAAGGACAGCTCAAAGAGACCTGTACTTTCATACTTTCATTTATTATTCTGTTCTATTTCTGTCCAGATGGACAAAGTAAATTAATGAAAAACTTAAGGAAGCACATCCTAAAATTTCCAGAAATAAAAATCAGCACCCAAAACCTGCACTTTGAATAATTACAAGAAACAAAAAACAAACAAACAAAAAAACAAACAAAAAAACCACACCATAAACTTTAAGAGGAAAAAAAAAACCCTTCATAACATCAAATAAAAACTCAAGCTGTGTGCGCCTATGTGACCGTTTTAATAAATAAATAAATACTTCCGGATTTGTATGTCCCTTATTTAAATGTGGCACCAAAACACGCAGTTTGTATAGTGAACTGTTAAGACTGAGGTTTCGTCTAACAATACTTCAGAAGCAGTGGGATTCAAATAAACCATGCAACAGGGCAAGATTCACCAAATGCTGTATTTTGTCTCTTTATAAATTTAACAGTAAGGTGCAGAGATTTTATGAGTCCACAAGCAGAGACTGGTACTATGAGCCATGCAGCTGTATGGTTGAATGTTGCTGAAAAGTTTGTGTTGTGATTTTTTGGTCAGGTCCCCAGGACCTTACAGATGGGTTGTGTGCCCTTCACAGGATGAATATTTTAATAACCTTCTGGATTATCTTCCCACATCCTGGACAAGGAGCCTGGAACTTATGTAGCCTCCTTGCACATGGAAAACAGGTAAGCAGGTGAGCAGTACGTCCGTGTATAATATTTCCGTTACGTGGCCGCACTCGACAGAGCTTGCAAGGCTCCAGCAGCGCCTCAGGCCTAACATCCTCAACCTCCATGCCCAGATTCTCTTGACTCTCTCCTTCAGAGAGCTGCTCATCTTTGTGGAAGCTAGAGGGCCTCGGCCCTTTGCCTTTTCCCGTTACCATTGTTGGCAGCGGTCGATCGGCGGTGGAATGTGAAGGGAGGATGACAGGATCAGAAACCGTCCTGCTGCAATCTGGGACATCAATGCCTGTGTCGCTGTCATCTTCCTCATCGTGGGTACCGAGTGAGCTGCATGCTGGGATGTCAGGAACAGAAAGGGAATGGGCAAGCCGAGGGACATCTTTATACCAGTTCTTCCTTAGAGCCCAGCACCGAACACAGTACCTCTGGAGAGGTATGTTGTATTTTCGGCACTCTGTGCACTGCCATGCATCCTAAGATATAACACAGCATTCACAAGGCTGATATAGTTTTAAACAACGGCTATAAATGACTAAACCGGGGCTCAGAGATACGGACCTGTGTGGAGATCTCTGTATCAGTATCATCACTCAGACACTGAGAGTCTTCATCTGGCTCCTCCTGCATCTAATAAATATACATCAGATCAAATCATCTCTCCACATTTCTTAGTGAAAAAACATTTTATTGGCAGGAAAGAAATATAAATATATTACAAAATTACAAAAAGTCATACCTCTCTGTCTGCTTTGTCCTCCTTCATTCCCCCATCATCCTCCTCCAGTGGAGGCTCTCCTTCTCCTCTGCTGCCTTCTTCCAGAGCAGCCTCTTTCATCTCCACACTCACCTGTTCACTCTCGCCCTCTGTGAGGAACCAGAGGTCGTCAGTGGTGTCCGACACAATGGCCGTATCCTCTTCCTGTGCAAGAGACAACTGACACATCAGTCAGACCACCACTGTTATGATCCGATTTTTGCCATTTGTCAACTAGTAATATAACTGTTGGTTTTCCGAAGCTTGAAAACTCTAAAATGAACCTTATTGCCCATTTTAACCATTTTTAACGATACTGGGTAGACTTTCTAGGAGCACGTGAGGTTTCTTACTTGGTTTGTGTGGATGTCAGTGGAGCCATTGCTCCTGCGGCTGTAGTTATTACGGAGATTACCCAGAAACCACCAGGGCAAGCCAGAGAGGTCCCACTCATCCAGAGTAACGTCCAGTTTGGGTCGCTTGCAGGCCGAGCGTTGCAAACCTTCAAGAGAGTCTAAGGAGGTTTTGAACTTTTAAACAGTGTTTTGTAACAAGTCTGAGGAGGCTGTTAAGTGTGCAATTGACTATTTGATTACCATCATCTGGCTCCCGAGGTCGTCTCTGAGAGGGGGTCTGCAGGAGAGGCCCATCACTACCAGCCTCCAAACCTGCTTTGACCACACCTCCACACATCTGTAAAGGAAGAAAATGCAAATGCAAGAAATTAGAACACAGAGCCGTGACTGGGTACTTGGAGGACTCGCAGCTCCTTTTCAACATGGCCTCTGTTTGCAGGTGGGGTGGGACAGCACAAGGGACAAAGGGCTGGGCAATTTGGGTAAGGGCCAGTGGGGAGGGAGTTCAAAATAATTTAGGATATAACTGCAAACTGAAATGTTTAGTGCTGGGTAAACAGAAGCAGAAAGCAAAGGCAGGAAAGCCAGTATACTAACAGACAGGTGAATAAACAAGAGCATGATCACACAATCCACCGCAACTCTAAATTCTTTGGATTTAATACATTTATTCCAAGGTATGTACTGTTGTCTCATCGTTTTTTTTCTTAAATGAACAATTTGGCACATTTGTCAAAGCAAAGAAACAGACACAGAATTTAAGTCTGAAGTAACATCTACCAGACAGATCTATTATTTTAAATCACTAAAATGTAACTGAGGAAATATGCAAATTCAACACTTAAATTATGATCTGAAATTTGATTCGATAGCATTCTGAGATGGTTGTGGCACATGCAACAACCTTTAGTTTCATAAAAGGACAAATATCTTACTATAGCTCAATGTTGAGGCAAACCAAATTAAAATAACCTCAAGCCACGAAGTAAGATCAAACAGGATTTGGGGAGGGATTGGAAAGAAGGGTGCAGGAACATGGGATTAGGTGAAAAGGTTTAGGGTAGTCATCAGACCTGTGAGTGATCAGGAGCTGTGATCCTCCAGTTCGGAGCAGAGAAGAGAACTCTGATACAGACAGAGACAGTGACTCTGCCCCCCCATCCAATGGGTGGAACTGGTGGGTCAAAACAGTGATGAAAAAGCCACCAGACCAAACCAAGAATGGGGTTGTACAGAGACGGTGCCACTCTGTACAACTGCACACCAACGAAGACAGCAGCCCTTACACCACCTTCCCCAGAACACACAACCCAGTAGAAACTAAACTTACACTTTACAAAGCACTTTAAAACAGAGCCTGGCCAAAATAGGATTTTAAAGACTGATACTTGGTGATTTAACCTCCCATAAATAAGTTCTGTCAGGAAAAAAACCCCAACTTGTTATGTGTAGTTATTTGTGAAAAAGAACTTGATATATATATATATTTTTTTTTTTATTATGACAATAAGTCTTGAAGTACCAGTTCATGCTCTGCATAACTGCTCAGACCAGCTAGTTGTTGTGTTTGTTGCCAGCAGGGAAGTTGCAGAGTGCCCTCTGGTGGACAAACTATGGAACATCAACACTCATGACATGGTTGAAGCACACTTCTGTCTCCTCTTTACTTTTTAATTTATCTGCCGTTATAAATGCCAATATCAATGTGTATAAGTAGCTAAAATCATCTGATATATCAGTCGGGCTCCATTTAAAAGGCATCTGAGGGGCTGTGCACTTAGCCTGTGTCATCTGTTACAAAAAGTTGTGTGTAGTGAGGTGAAAGCAGGTAAGGGTCTCTGTTTCTTCTGAGCACCATGCTTCAGCTTTACCTGACCACGATCCTCCACTCCGCCCTCTACACATTCACGGCCCACAGAAAGATTCTCTGCAGCGTCTGCATTTCAAATGAGACACAGTAACAGAAAAAGGACATCCCCCCCTTTAATTATAGCATTGCACACTCTCACTAAGGCCCTTCAGATATGAAGTTTAAGCAGGGGAAAGGTGTCCATCTGGGACTGTGCAGGATCCCCACATCCTCCAAGCGATGGACGGCCTTTCACAATCACTCATTATATAGCCAACAAGATGGTCTTCGAATATGCATGTAATGGAATATGATGCCAAGATAATGTTGGTATACCCACAGATCTTATGTAATTTAAAAAAGCCACAATGATGCAAATAACAGTGAATTAATTAAACACAAAGAGCAGAGGAAGAGACATACTTTGACTTCAGACACCCACAAATGAATCCACAGTTTTTTTTTTTGTTGATTCCACCTAACAAAAATATAATTTCACGAAAAAAAAAAAATGTGCAAAGGACTTAAATCAATAAATGAAAGAATCACTTACCAGCACAGTCAATAACAACCAAATACTTCTTCAGCATTTCATACACTGGGCTGTAAAACGGGAATACAAGCATTTAAAATTAAGATTTCTTTTTTTTAATTTATAAAGTCCAGATACGCAAAGCAGAACCAACAGTGAGCACAGGTTATGGTTAAGGTAATTACCTCGGGTTTTTAACAGAGAAGCTCTCCACTTCCAGCAGCTCTCCCAAAGGATCATCCTGGCAGTGGACTATGTGCTGCCTCTGTTTGTCATACAGTTGCTTCCCCATGATGTATTGGCCCAAGTAGTGCATCACCTACACAAAGCAGAAGATTTCATATGTACAGGCTACATTTGTACCTTTGGAATGACCACGTGACCGATAGCTCCTTGTCACAGGTCTTTTTGCAAAGTCATACTAGACAGCTCACCTCTTTGAGCGTGAAGACATCCTCCTGGGCTCCAGCCACACGCAGTATTTGCAGGAGAGGGGCTTTTGGTTGCACCTAAATGGACAACAGCACCACCGCTTAGCATCACATGTTATATATGAGGTAACTGAATGCTTGTAGTTCCGTCTTAACTGCACCTGATTCCCTTCTCCCGGTAGCGTCCTGCATGACGAGCTTGATGCCGGAGTCTGGGCTGGTAGGGAGCTCATAGTAAACGAACGAAGTCTGCAAAGCAAAAATTACAACACGCATTATAAACGACTCACCACACTCACCCATTCAGCAGCATTCCACAGCTTGCTATAGTCACTGACTTTGCACATCCCACGCAACACCAGCGCCTACGGCGCCAAACGCAGCTTAACAATGTCAAGTTATTGACAGACTGAAAAAACTGACAGCCTTTATATTCAGTGCCAACTAGGCCGAGTTAACTTCCCAATCTGAAACCGTCATGGCCTGTCACTTCTCGCACTATTACTTTCCCTTTGGCGCCCTCACACAACAAAACTAAACCAGGCGAGCCAACGCCGAACATATGGCACAAAAATGTAAGAGTATAGGTATTACTGTGCACACACACATGTGAGCTGCAGCCTCTCTAGACATCTCTAGCAGGTGGCAAGGCTGCTATCGCTACAGGCAAACGTGTTAGCTAACATAGCAGCTGCGCTAACGATGGCTAACTTTGGAAGCTAGCCAGTTACTCAATAATTCGCTCCTAATATTAACTCACCGTGAGGAGCTGACATTACTTCACAGCCACTACATTGCTCCGGGCGCAGTATTGGCTTAACAGCTGCTCCGCATCGTAAAGACGTACGGAAAACTTAAATGCTGGCTTTTTAACACTAGCTAACGCTAGCAATCAGGAGACAGTTAGCTGAACTACAGATTCAAAATGATGACTCTGACTACTCAACTTCCGCATGAGAATCTAGAATATGGCTCCCCCTACTTTTTAAAAATATTACTTACAGAGGCATTTTGCCCTTTTTAAAACAGTCTTTTCAGATTAAAAGCATGTTATAAAATACAATAATTTAAAAAACCTTCAGTGAAAATACCCTGTCCAGTTTAGGAAGCGTTTATGAAGCATAAACCACTGAGTCCACTTGCTTCCGAACGGTGACAACACGACATCCCAAGAACGTAATGGTTTTGCTGGTTGTGGCCACAGATCTCCTCTCTCCTTATCCCTTAGAACGGGGACCCCAGGCCGCAGGTTTTAAATATCACCCTGAGTCAACACACCTGAATCAAATGATTAGTTCATTATCAGACCTCTGGAGACCTTCAAGACATATCGCGCATAGCTAACTGATTTAAACACAGCCATTTAAATCAGCTGTGCTGGATCAAGGACACAAAACCCGCAGAATACTGGCCCTTGAGGCCTGGAGTTCCCCCTCACCCCTGCCTTAAACGAAGAAGGCTCTGTTGAGTGTATTGAAATCTGCAAAGAGGACTGTAGGCAGCATCATCCCTGCCACCGGGCATCTACACCAGCAGATGCTTGAAAGACGCTGCTCACCCTGCACACATTTGTTGCACTCCCCTCAGGTGGGAGGCTGTAGAGCAGGAATGGTGAATCAAACAATCAGTTCATTACCAGGCCTCTGGAGAACTTCAAGACATATTGAGCCATTTAGCTATTTAAATCAGCTGTGTTGGATCAAGGACACATCTAAAACCAGTAGGACACCAGCACTTGAGGCCTGAAGTTGGATGCCCCTGCTGTAGCCCATTCAGCCTGCACAGGTAGTCCAGCTCCATGGCGATGGCACATACATTTGTGGTCTTCTGGTAATGAACTATTCATTTGATTCAGGTGTGCTGACCCAGGGTGATATCTAAAACCTGCAGGACACCGGCCCTTGAGGCCTGGAGCTGGACAATCCTGGGCTACAGGAATCATCCCGTGCTACAAGCAGTGGCTAACAAGGTGTCAGCACCTGCAAAGCCATTCACTTCATGAGAATTGTCTTGTTGTTGCCCCTCCAGTTCATCTGTTGTCACTTTCATTTGCACCAACGCAGATGAATTGGACACAGAGTGTTTTCTGTTTTCTTGTGTTATGCTGTGATGACTGAGCGACCCCTTAATTCTTTTTGAGCGCTGTCCTTCTTTCAGAGGAAGCAGGCAGCTGGCACTCAACAAAAAGCACAGCTAAGTAAGCATAGCTTTCATTACCTACAGATTATAAAATCCAGCATTTCTTCTTAATAAACTCCAGTGGAGATATTACCTTTTCTCCTATAATTAAAATAAAAAGTATCTGTCTGCGTGAGTAATGCTACATGTCATATCATGAAATTTGAAACTCAGTTAAGACCACTTTATATAAAAACACCACTTTAACTGGTTTGTTTCTATATAGGGTTACTTATTCATAAAATATTAACTTTATGAATAAACCACTATTAAAACAGCACCTTATTTTAAGTGCTTTCAGTAACTTACAAGAACAGCTGATAGAGGTCGTTGATATGTCCCCTTCAATATTACAATATATTTTGTTGTATACTGAGCAGTAAAGTAAACTGATATAGATAACAGTAAAAATTAATCTCCTCAAAAAGGAAAAAACTTTGACTTTATGTTCCTTTTAGGGTGTATTTTGACACAAAAATACTATTAAAATAATTGCTGCTAAAGTACTGTAATTTTTTCTATGTACTTTGTGTTGTGTTGAAGAAAACTCCAGCACAAGAGCACAGATTTAAAAGAGAGTATTATTTCAGTCTATAAATGCAAACATTGTTATAAAAACATCTGCTTGACAGAATATTGAATCCAGAGTTACTCATCCCAGCAAACAGACAGCGGAGAAAACGAGATGGAAAGAATGTCACCACTCTTGGCCCCTGATATTTTACGAAACATACAAGGACTAGAACACACGCAACATCACAAATCTGTAGACGCAGTGCAATAATAAATCATTAAATCCAGGAGACAGCTGGGCTTGTTCTTACTGACAGTTAAGTAAATCAAGAAGGATCAAGCATTAAAAACCTGCTTTCATATCTGACAAAGTCCACCTAACGATCCTTGAGTTATGCCTCAGTATTAGGCCAGCTTATTGCAATAGCTTATTTGCTGGGGTGGTATTGCATCTGCTGGAGAATACAAGCATTAGCCATAAGCCCTACATGTGTGTCAAATGTTACACTTCTTACACCGCAGATAATAAAAACAGCAGCCAGCCAACATACCAGCTAAAACACTTGATATTACACAGACATGCGTACTGGGACACAGGTGTAGTTAATTTTATAAAGCAAGTGCTCTTTACGGTCACCAGGCACCATTAATCTTAATGCACTGTTATTGTGAACAAAAAGTGAGGTTATGTTTTGTGTTGCGCTGATATCAGATGATTATAGAAACGTTTGCACTTCTTTTTAAAACCACTATCGTTATTTATTTGCTGATTAAGCCTGGCTGAAATGTCAGTGAAATACAAACAAACAAACAAACAAACAAACAGCAATGTACTGGCGCATCCTGTTAAACAAGAATATCATAGAAGTTCAAGTAAAGGGTTTGGATGAGCATTCGTTTTTATAATGCTGGGCTAACGTTTGAAAAGTAACCATTAAAAGTGCTTTGGCAAGAATTCAAGTCTCTCATTTTCACCACACACGCACGAGAGTGAAAAATAATGACTGTGTTGGGCTGGGTTTCAGTAGGCACTAAAAATGAAGGACTAACATCTTTTACACTTGTTTACTAGAGTTTATATACGTAATAGATTGTTTAAATTGTGTCAGAGGTGCTCTATTGGATTGTAATCTAGTGTCTGTGGAGGCCATTTGAGTACAGTCGACTCTTTCTCGTGTTCAAGAAACCAGTTTGGGAAGATTTGAGCTTTGTAACATGATGTTATCGAGCTAGAAGCAGCCATGAGCAGACTGCACTGCGGTGTGGTCAACAACAACACTCAGGCAGGATGTGGTGTTTAAATGATGCTCAGCTTGTAGTAAGGGCCCCAAAGTGTGCCAAGAAAATATCCACCACCACCACCACCACCATCCCAAACTGATGATACACGGTAGGATGGATCCATGGCTTCATGTTGTTTCTGGCCCTACTATCTGATTGTCATGACAGAAACTGAGACAATCTGCCGTCGTCTAATACCCGTGAGCCTGTGCAGATATACCCTCCACTTCCTGTTCTTAGCTGACAGCAGTCTGGTCTTCTGCTGCTGTAGCCCATCTGCTGTGTGGTGGGTGGTACATTCAGAGATGCTCTTCTGCATACCTTGGTTGTAACGAATGGTTATTTGAGTTACTGTTGGAATCCTGTCAGCTCAAAGCAGTCTGACCAAGCTCCTCTGACGTCAACAAGGGATCTCCACCCAGAAAACTCACTAACTGCATATTTTCTCTTTTTCAGACCATTCTCTGTAAAGGGATGGTTGTGCAGGAAAATCCCAGTAGCACAGCAGCTTCTGATTTTTAATATCCATTATTTGCACACTGAACTAGGAGAACATGTTTTGAAAGCAAGAACTATATTAACTTCGATACATTATCTGGTACCTAACAAAAGATGACAGGTTCTCCTTAAAAAAAGCCAATTCCAATCACCAATTTGAGTCTTACAATTTCTAGTGCATTAAGCGATTCTGGCCAGTTTTTACCTTCAAAGATCCAGACAGTATGGTTGAAAAAAAAAGACTATTAAAAAGAGGTACCACTGTTCACAGGAGTTAGTATCAAATAGAAAACCCCAATTTCCCAAAACCTGTGACAAAATGAGGAACAAAAATTGATGTTATTGCTTCATTTTAGCGATTAGCGAAACAGATAAAGTGGCCCACCATGAACACAAGGACTGGATCCTAAAGTTTTAAATGTACAGAGTACAAAAACTACTTAACTGACAGCAGATGAAAACTCTGAGCTAAAATACTGATTATTTTCTGTGTCCTGTTTCTCCCATGTTTCCCAGCTCTTAATAAAACATTCTGTGCACCCACATGTCCAAGCTGTAGCAGCTGCATGGTGCTTGTGCAGTGCAACGCGGTCTCTTCTCAGGTCATCATGAAAGGAAACATACAGAGCACAATGGGGCACATTTTCACACTCAAAGGTCTTTACAGAATTTTCTGTGACAGAGAGAACAAAAGCTCTCCGGGGATCCCAGAGGCTTTCTTCTGTCCCCTCCCCTTCCCTCCCCTCCCAAAATCACCAGTGCGCCTATTTGCTGGGAGTCTCAACCGGTACAAGGAAGCAATATAGGAAGTCGCCCCGCTGCTGCTGAGTCCTCCGGCCTCCAGGGGATAGCGAGAAGTGAGAAGCAGATGTTAATCAGCATGTGGGAGCAACAGGAATGCCCAGGCATCATGAAAGACTGCTTTAGATTTAGTCTGAAGAGCCTTTGAGTGGGAAGAAATCTTATTCTAAAAGGTCCTATGGGGAGACACAAACAGTATAACAGTGTTTATAGATAATCACAGCGTTTTAGGTAAAACTAATAAATATAAGGGGCCCTTTACGCAACATCTACCTGATCCGAGTCCTCATTGTACTGTGCTTTTCCTGTCTCCATGTAGTGGGGGTCCACATCATCCACTCCTTCTATTTTGTTAGCTTCAGCATGTTCCCTCATAACAGAGTAACGGTGCACGAGGAACCTGATGAGGACAAAAGTCCATATTAGGAAGAAACCGAAGAGACATGAGTGCAGCATTTATTACTGCGGCTGCAATGGGTGAAAAAAGAAAAGAAAGCAACTCACCGTCCTCCACAGACATATTTCTTAACCAGCCAAACACCTGCGACAGCGCTTGTCAGGAGGATCGCTATGACGACCATGACTATGAGAGCAGTATTCGCTGAACTGTTTTCAATCTGTTCAAGAGACGGGAAAAGTTTAAATAAGCAACGCAGTGCACTAGGTTCCTCGGCCTACAGTTTATACGTTATTTGGAGCTTCAGTAGTGTCTTTTCATGCATTTTAATTTGCAATTTATGCATTAAATATATCTAAACGAAATTTTAAAAAGTAAAAAAAACAAAAGAAAAACGAAAAAAGAAAAAAGGAAAGGTAACGGATCAAAACAAAAAGGAAAATACACACATACGTTTTATAGATTCAAAACATTCACAAAGCATGTAATTTAAACTTTTACTACATTTGATCAAAAGTTCGACTCATGACAAGCTGCTACGTGATTAGCCATTTCACACCTCCAGTGCTGACCATGCTGAAGATCAGACCCTTCATTAAGTTTCATTCTGTCCCAATAAGTCTATATACTAACCTGCACAGCCTGTATTTCAGAATAAGCAGAACTCACCAGGGAATAAGGAAGAAGAGCGTTGCTGGTGCACATCCTCCTCAAGTCCGTCTCCTTCCTAACTGGTTGGAAACCTCCCTCACACTGGCTGCTGGGAATCTTCCGGTAGCTTGAATAGGAGGGAGAGATATATGTAAGGCCAGACAAAATTCAAAGAAAAGGACATCAGTTACAGCAGAACAACTCAAAATAATATTCCCGACAGTGGAGTGGAGGGAGATTAACAAACACAAAAAAAGTGGGAAAGAGAATGGCCATTTAGAAAATCCTGTCTTGAAGCATGGACACCAGAAGTGTCTGTTTGTAAATGTACCTGCTTTTTCCACAAGAACTTTGTTACAATTCTGGAAGAACAAGGTCTGGATTTTTTCCCAGCTCTCCTTTCTGACACATTAATAAAAAAACTTCAAGTTGCAAATGACACCTAGTGACAATATCTGAACACAGAAATGAAGAAAATTGCTTTTTCATTCAGTTTTCATGCTGCTTTAAGATATTAGATAGATTGTCCTGTCTAAAAAAACAACAACTAATAACTCAGAAAATAATTTAGTTAAATATGTGTTTTCAACAACTCAAATCATCAATTTTTTAGAATATTTTCTGCTTCTCCATCTAAGATTTGCAGGCCCATTGACCCACTTTAATGCCATTTTTCTAGCAAACTGAAATCAGAGGCAGTTGGCTATTCTAAAAACTGATGTTCTATGATGCTTTTATTACAACAAGTGTGTCGTACAGCTCTCTCCATGCCCTTTCATATAATATATCACTTGATATGGTTTCCTGACATTTTTTTCACCAGTTAAGCTTTGACTTTTATTTTAATTTTAAATTTTAAATTATTTAAATTAAATAAATTCAAGCTCTTATTTCTATCTAGCATCACAAAAAACATGACATCTTGAAAAGTGGATGCTAGACTGCTCACAGACAGACAAACAAACAGAACTGAGGGAGTATATAATCGAGAGTGTGTGTCTCTGAATAGTAAATATGGTATATAATTATATTCCTCCCCATTGCTAAAAAAAAACACAATACTTTTTAACGTTAAATTCATAATCACAGAAATGAAGAAAATGCTATTTTCTTTTAACTTTCATGCTGGATTGAGCAAAGATCACAAGCTGTACCACAAAAACAAAAATATCAGTACATAGTCTAACCCAAACGAAACCATAAAAAACCGGCTACCATATGATCTGATTGCCTTGGACATTGCAGTTCACACATGTCGGGTGAGTCCAAGAAAAGTTCAGGGGTGTTGTGGATGTGTAAAAATGGTTTGTGCATCGCAGGCACAGGGATAGTATCTGTAATATGCAAAATGCGTATTATAATTATAATGCATAATGTATCTTGGTTTTGTTTTTTGGGGGTTGTTTTTGGTAAAAATGTCAAATGTCCTCACCCACTGGTCTGCAGCTGTTCAATGGTCCCATTTAAACAGAACTCCAAAGGACGGTCCTTCAACTCTTCCTGCTCCACACACTCTGAGCTGTTCTCTGGTCGGTAATACCCAAAATCACTGCAACACAAAGCTGTGTCATTTCTACACTAATGCACTGTTAAATGCAAAAAGCTGAAGATTCATTGAACTGTCAAATATGCAAATAAGATAAGATAGATCAAATTTAGACTATATGGACAAAAATATTGGGTCACACTTGTTTATCACTGAATTCCAGTATTTTATTCAGTCCCACTGTAGAAAATCAAACACCTAGCCATGCAGTCCACCTTTGCATATTTGTGGAAGAGTGATCTCACTGTATTTGAGAGTGGTACTGTAATAGTTCATAAAATTTCTTCCCTCCTAGATATTCCACGATCACATGTAAGTGATATTATTGCAAAGTGGAAGCAATTAGGAACCACAGCAACTCACAGGTAAAGTTACAGACTGGATGTTGAGGTGTAAAAGTCACCAGTGTTCTACTGACTAAATAACTGCACAGGTCCAAACCTCTTCTGTCATTAACATCAGCACAAAAGCTGTGCGCTGGGAGCTTCATGGGAGCTGATCAGCAGCTGCATGCAAGCTTTACATCCCCAGGAGCAATCCAAAGCATTGGATGGAGCACGTTGTCACTGGACATAGAAGAAGAAACATGTTCAGTGAAGATGAATCTAAATGCTTCAGCTTACCAAGATATTTTTGAAAATTCTCTCCTTACAGCTTTGTGGGAACAGTTTGGGGAAAACCCCCTTCTTTCCAGGATGACTGCGCACCCGTGTACAAAGCAAGGTCCATAAAGACATGACTGGATGAGTTTGGTGTGGAAGAATTTGACTGGTCCACATAGAGCCCTGACCTCAAACCCATTGAACACCACCTTTGGGATGAACTAGAAAAGCGATTGAAAGCCAGGTCCTCTTTACCAACATCTGAGTTTATAAATGCCATTCTGGATGAATGGGCAAAAAATTCCTACACACATTCCGAAAATGCTGTAGAAAGCCTTCCCAGAAGAGTGGAAGCTGTTATAGCTATAATCCAACTTCATATTAATGCCTATGGATTTAGAAATGGATGTCATAAAGGTTCCTGTGGGTTTGATGTGTACGTGTTCCAATACTTTTGTCCACATAGTGTATTTTGAACTAGTAGAGAGACAGAATGTCAGAATAAATAACATGTTGAAAGAAAAAGTCATGCATAAAGAGCATTCCTACAAATATAATGTATACCCCACAATCTTGTTATGTAAAAATCAAAACCCAGTTTCAAGAATACCATAATAAAGTCACAAGTTCATCTATTACACTAATCACTTGCACAAAAGGAGATGAAGTGAACAATGAGATACCAGTGATAATCATCCAGTGTACATGGACAGGGGGACAGCCTCTTGCTGACTGCATAGTCCCTCCCGTTCCAGCAAACAGAGCCTTTCCTCAGGCGTAAGAAGGTCTCTTTATAGCCCAGCAAACAGCCATCATTAGAACCAGTGGTGTCTGAAGAGTGACCCAGCCACTGCACGTAGTCTCCTTCTGTGCCTGCAAAAGCAAACACGCACATTATCATAGTGAAAACACACTTGCTGTAATACTGCACAAACATCGCCATCCTCTGTGCTTTACTCACAGTCTCTGGTGAGGAGCTTCCTGAAGTCTATAGTGATCACCACCCATTTACTGAAGTCCTTCCTGTAGCCCCACAGGCTGACGTTCATGGAGCGAGAGCCAGGCTCACTGTCCATGCCACTGAAGTGAAGTGGGTCATTGGTGAAGTTATATGTATGCCAGCACTGTCCTTCATCTGTGGAAAACCTGACGGGTGGTTAAAAAAACATTAGCTGCAAAAGTGAGACACACAAACACTTACATATATGTCACAAAATGCTAGACAGTGTTTAACAGTCGCACTTTATCTGGCTGACAGGTAAGTTAGCGTGCTCCACAGCCACCAGCAGGCCTCCAGAGTCCAGTATAGCATAATGATGGGGTCCCTTGAGGGCCAACATCCATGAGTAGCCCCCATCATCAGACACATACACATCAGGGAATAGAACTGACTCTGCATCTTCAACACTGCCTGGAGAAAAGGGAGGGAGACTATCAAGAAACATTCAGTAAAACTGATTGCACTGAAAGAATTTTGTGGCCTTGCGTGTCTTACCGTGGGCCAGAATGAGGCCCACTGCACTGGGCTGTGAGAGAGGAAGCATGGGGACGTTCATCTTCATGGTGGTGCTGTAGGAGGCGTGGATGTGTAGCCTGCACTGTAAAGACACAGTGATTTACACACCGGCTCGCACTGAGAAATTAAATCTGTTTGAAAGAGTTTATTTTGCGGCATTACAAGAGGTCATGTGCGACCACATCCTAATAAAAATATACTCCAATACTTGTGTCTGTGTGTCTCACTCTGTTAGGTCTGTTGGTAGAGGTGTCAGTGTTACAGTGGCTGTTCTCTGGTCTGCGCAGCCTCTGCCACTTTGCTCCTTGGTCATAGGTGATTACAGTCTCCACTGTGCCATCTGCAAAACAAACATGACGGATTCAAAATTCACTTAAATTCCTAGCAGAAGATAATTTTCACGTTTACTACATTTAATTGACATTTAACTAGTGTGTTAACTGACCGTCTGCGAGCACACTGGTCATGTAGACGCCCCTGAGTGAATGGACGACAGTGAAGTCAGTGTCACTTCCTGTGGTTGTGTAGAGGTGGCGCTCCAGAGACTTGGAGAACACAGTTCCTCTGTCATCTGACACATAGATGGTTCCAACACCAGAGTCTGCTCCGCACAGAACACAAGTCTGGATTATACACTGTGGTATGTTAACTGATAGCAGAAGAGAAATCGTTATCAGCACCAGTTCTTACCACCGGGGTCATCCACGTGCATGAAGATCACGTCCTGATTGGCTGCCAGGATGGAGTAAAACTGCTCGTGGTTGACTGTAGGAAGCTGAGCCATGTTCCACGTCTCGCCTCCATCCACTGAGACGTGGATCATACGCTCTGTACTCTGTCACACACATGCACAGACACAGTAACTATAAGGTATACAGAGGGTGTATTTATGCTACTTTTAGTGGGAATCATTACACCAAAACCCAGTCACCTGTATGACACTGTTGGTTTTACAGTATATGCTCATCGCCTACACCCCGTATTATTAAAGACACCCAGTCTGTCTCTTTTATTTGCCTTTACACCAGACATTAAAACATTAAATTCTACATGCCTCATGAAATATGTGAGTAAATTCCTCTACATGCATGACTTATACTGTATTCCCAGTCAAGGAAAGCATTGTTGGATAATACATTTATAAAACTGTGCTTTTATCTTGAAAGCTAAGCCAAGAGGAAGATGTAGATGGCCTTTCAACTTTGTGTGAGCAGATCATTATCTTATGAATGTGGGCCAGGCCAACTCCAGATACAGTCACACCAAACAAACTGCATTCCAGTCACAATCCAAGCATTTACACTACAAGCTATAAATAATATTTATAAGACAACTAATAATAATATATGGCAAGTAAAATCAAATATTTTAATATCCATACAGAGAAAAGACAGTTTTAAAAGGCAATAAAGTCATAAAATTAAAGAGCAGATGACTCTTTGCCAGACAGATGTATTGTATAACAAATAGTTATTGCATGAGGTATGAAAGATTTCCTGTATCTGTGTTTAGTTACCCAGATAGGATATCCAGATACAGACTGAACATTAATGCCAGATGTCACAAACTATTTGAACGCTTTAAGTGAGAAGATGTATTTTTGTTTTGCAAACTGAGTAAAGAAAGCATAGAAAGAAGAAGTAGAAGAAGAAAATGGGTGTACAAATAAACAAGTACACCCAATGCCACTAAAAACACACAATACACAGACTGCAAAAATGCAATGCCTGTTCACAAAACAAACACACTCTGCTCTTAAAGAATAAAGGTATAAAGGTACACACACAGACGTACCGTGCCAGTCATGATGGAAGCGAAAACAAATCTTCCTCCAAGTACAAACGAGTAAACTCTCGTTGCAATGGTGTGGAAACTTTTACCGTAGTCGAATGTCTTTCTTAGATGTAACATGCCTTTGTCATCTGACAGAAAAAAAGGTGAAGTTAGTGGAAGTATCATTGAACGTGTTAAAATAGCACTTTACCCACATAAAGTGGGGATACGTATCTCTGCTGCTTTAATAAGTCTGTTAAAGGAATGGATTGAGTTGCACATAGATGGAATTTCTTGATTGGAAATAAATCATGAATGTCTGCTGCGAATCAGCAGCAGAGTTAAGACAAAATACATTCCGGCTGTTTAATGCACTCTCTAGTCAGCTCAGCCACAGGCCAAGGTGCACGAGAAACTTTTAATAGTGTGTGGATCAATCCATGTGTAAGAATCCATTTGGTTTAGACTGCCAAGTCGAAAGTAACTCACGACTGTCAACAACAAGGCTACGATAAACCTGGGTCAGCGTTCGGATACGACACATTCAGATGGTGTGGATACATAAAAGGAGCGCATGTGTCAAAGGGCTTCTGTGGAGGGGTCGTGTTATCTTCACTTACTGCATGATCCGTTGTTGATTGTGGTAAAGTAGATGCTATTCTTTGGACCCCTGTGTGTGAGAAAAACAAACCATAATTGGGTAGAATCAGACGGTGGAGGGAAAGATCTAATTGCGCTAACATTGTTTAACATCTGTAAATCAAATGTAGATCCACTTTTGGAATTTGTAGAAATTGCAGATTATGGTTATGGTTTTAAAGTGCTGGTGTGAGCAAGGCAGACATCAACCCTGGTTACCCTGGTTACCCCACACACACACACACACCCCCCCCACAAGTTCTGTCGGGTTTTGTTCGCTGCCAAACGAGATGAAGGTTTTCACACTGCACAGATTCTGGTTCAAGGACTGCGGGCTGAATAAGAATGCCACTGCTGACTCATGATTCAGTCTGACAGCAACCTCAGCTCCCTGGCTCTGCAGTCAATTTGGGTTGAGGCCTAAATGACAGCTGTGGTCGCACAGAGCTATCACAATGTTCCCACAATGCAGCGCTAACAACCGCAGGCTGACACCGCAACCTCATGTGAACTCTGGTGTTCAAATAAAACCAGAGTCAGGACGGGGGATACAGACTGTGGTGAGGAAAGCAGCTGGAAAAACAACAATGGACAAAGAACACACATACTTCTATTTTTACGAAAAGCAAAGACGTACATGTTGAGTGTTTGTAAACCCACATGGACAAATGTGCCTGTCAGTGATGGAAACTTGTGTTTTATGAGAAACATTTATTTTATGTGTAAACACCACTGGCCTTTCACCTGGGCCCAAAATTCACTCTTGGCTCAAACACAGAGAGCAGGAATCCTGTCTAAAGGAAGCGCGCACTGCTTTATGTTTATATGAACTTTCATTAAAGTTGAGGGAAAGTCTCTAAGAAAAAAAAAAAGGCCAAACGTAAGGTTCACACCCCTCACCTGTCCTGATTGTCTCTCCTGTCCTTAATTATACTTTAACATCAATCTGATGGGGAGGTCAGTTCTTACCATCTGACCAAACACACACTGTCGTGGATCTTCCTCCAGGTGGCGCCAAAGTCCTCAGACAACCACAGGTCCATCTTAAAAGAAAAAAGGGTACTTTGTCAGTAAAAAGGGAGTACAGGTTTATCTTTAGTATTTAAACATTCCTAATTGAGAAATTAGGAAATCGTTCACTTCAGGAGAAGAGAGGTTTTCTTTTATTGAAACTCCAAATCCCTGACTATATACCATGATACTGAGTGTCAGAAGTTTGTTGCAGTCCCCGGGGTTGTACAGGATCTGAATGAGGGGCTCAAATGGCAGGTCGGTGGAAACAAAGGTCAGTCCAAAGTCCTGCGAGCGAAACAGCCGAAAACCCCCGACGTCGGACACATCACCGCTCAGGATCACCTGAAGCCGAACAAAAGAGCCAGAGTTAAATCAATCGGTCACGTAGCTGATGAGAGAGAAAACACATTTAAATCAAACCAAAACACTGAACATTACTCAGGTGGGGATTCATTGCTTTTCTTAATTTTATGTCAGTGGTTTATCTGATCAAATAAACATTTTGGAGATGCCACCTGGGAATCAGAGGATTACAACTGACATTTATTTACTGCTTTCTTTAATGTAAACAATGGAAGAACTGAGGAAATTGTGCAGTTTTACTGAAAACAGAAGTAGATGAGAAATGATCCACAACTGCAGAAACCTTTGAGGATATTTCATCGTGTTGCACTGCATGTGCGGACTCTTTTAAAGATTCGCTCACCTTCCCTGAGTGGTCTGGACTGATAGCGATGCCGAACTCTGTCTGGATGAAGGTGTGGTTAATCAGATGAGTCACGTCTTTGAACGTCTTCCCATAGTCTTCACTGACACACAGACAAGGTTGCAGTTAGACCCTCAGACCACTGTAATTAGAAAAAGTTTAATAAAGCCACTAAACCAAACCAGCAGCGAGGCACTTCTCACCTCCTGTAGAGGTTAGACTGGCCGAAGCGGATCATGAACAAAGGCACCTGAAAGGTTGTCAACACCAGCAGCACCTGGGGTGAGAGATGAATGGAGTTACACAGAAATCAAGCATCATCTTGGAGTTATATATTGTCATACACATTAACTCACCCCTGATCCATCGCCCACCCAGGCTAAAGACAGCGAACCCAAAGTCTGCACCTTGAACGTGAACTGAAAGGGAGGAAAAAAAAGAAGACATTTTAGTGAAAATCCAGAAAACACTGCCGTTTACTAAAAACTAGACACATGAACGGAGAGGACAGCTTGAATTTTCCATACTGTCCAAAGCAGCTCGGCCATTTGGATGCACTCTGCGTGTGTGACCTACATTCCTGTGTAAATCACAAAGACGAAGCCAGAGAACAACACACTTTGCTAATGTCCCGAACGCAGCAAGAACACTCTCCTTTAAACACATGACAGACATTAAGGCTGAATGTAGCCAATTTTTCCGATGTTTACCTTAACAGTCACTTACTGATACATTCCTCAAGCCCTGAAAGATTCAAAGTTCAAAATAAAAGAAACAGGTGTGACATAATATTAGAGGCACGGAGGGAGCAGAACTACTATTTCCCAACTCTGACAGAAAAACAACATTCCTCTTCATTCATCCCGACTGAAGCTCAAGTGTTTGGTCTCTAGCCACAGCCCACAATGTTTGGAGTCTGAGGGAGCAGGTTACTCCCCTCCTCTCTTTAGCTGGAGGGGCAAAGATGTTTTCAAGGTGAGTACAGCCCAAAAGCGTCTGTGTCCATAAAGCCACAGAAGATGGTCACGTCTGCCGTATGCCTCCTGAATCCATCTGTTCCTATTTTGATCGTATAACTATTTTACAACTTCTACCCCGTTTGCAATCCACTTTTCATCCTATTGGTCAGTTTTTTTTAAAAAGTCATATGTCCTGTCCTCCCAAAAACTCACTCTCTAGCTTGAACATACAGGTTAAATGTCAAAGCTTTAAAGATTTTTACAAGATATAAGAAAGCAAAACTATTAGCTTATGCTTCAGTAGACATGTTTTAATGAGACTATACAGCTACAAGTATTAGCATTCTAAGTATATCTTTAGTTTTTTTATTCACCTTAATACAATTATGATACTATTAGAAAATGTGAATAAGGATTAAAGAAGCAGATATGAATATAAATATATACATATACAGTACACACACATACTTAAATTTACCCAGACAACCAAGGCAAAGTTTTCAGAGGACTCTATGAAAATTACTCCTCCCACTTCCCAGTCTTCGTTATAGTGTTGCTTCAGTTCATTGAGGTTTGAACTGAAGCACAGCTCTCTTAAGGACTTTGACTGGACCATTGCAACACCTTGATTCTTTTCTTTTTCACCCATTTGGTTGTACATTCGTCCCTGTGCCTTGGATAATTGTCCTGTTGCATGACCCAGTTTTGGCCAAGCTTTAGCTGTTGGACAGATGGCCTCACGTTTCACTCTAGAATACTCTGGTATACAGAGTACTTCATGGATCATAACATGGAGAGTCTGAATTTACTTGGAAGGCCACTCCTGTGAAGACTGTGGGATTGCTTAAATACACACTTGCATGCTCCAGACTAATAAGCTGCAAAAACTTTTTATAGAGATGTTCACACTTGCTGATGATCATCTAATCAAGGGCATTGGATTAGCAGCACCTGGCTACTGCTACTTACCCTCTTAATTCCTGTGGAAGCAGTAAGGTTGGACTTATCACTGCACTGAGTCATGTGAAAACTACTGAAGAGGCTACAGGAGCTTATAGGGAAGTAATGCTTGCAGATAAATGCTTGTGCGAACATGCTAAAAATGCCAGCAATGCCACTAATAACAAGCAGAGTTTTCAAACCATGCAAATACAAGTAGAGCTGAGGCTGATGGGAATGTCATTAGCTGTGCTGGTATCTTGCTCAACATCAACATAATCGTAGAAACTGAAATGCGGGATGACTACCAATGCTAAAATCAACAAAGTTAATATAATTCATCCTGAGGAGGACATAAATGACTGTACAAGTACAATCACAGCAGAACCTGAGAATACAAGATAAATATTATGATAATTTCAAACAAAACAATATGCAATTTAAGTCATGTGTTGTCCTAATATTAAGTCTTTGCAAATGTTTCTGCCTGTTGCTATCACACCTGTGTTAAATTTAAACCAGTGGGACACTTTCCACATCGGTTTCTCTGAAATTCTATATGGACAAAAGCTGACTTGGCCAGCTGCAGGAAACATTGCACTTATACCACAGGTTGTCATTTTTTGTTTTTTACCTAGTATTTAACCAGGAAGTGAAAACTCCTCAGATTTATAATCTCCTCTATAAGATTATCATGGGCCAAGATAGACATCTAAATGTAGGAATGTAAATTAACATGATGTATGTAAAAATGAAGATAAGCCTGACCCAGTTGGACATGGCCTCACATACCAGACATGACCTCATGCTGTGTCTCATGTTGGATTTAAGGGTCCAGAGCTGCTCTGTAAAGGCTCCTCTAACCTCCCGAATCTGGCATTTAGTTCAGTCAGAAACAACGAAACTTCTGGAGTGTGCATCACAAATAGACACATACAAACATCTATACAAGCAGACTCAATAACACACAGTCTGTGGGTGGGAGCACAGTAAAGTCCTCTCACAGAAAAGGCAACACAATGAGCTCCTTATTCTCTGCTTCAGCAATGTTTACGCGCATAAAACTTCAGAAGGAGGAGGTCAAATGCTGAGGCTCTGATCTCACACATGAAGCAGCACTGCAAGCCTCTGCTGTTCGACTACGATTTGAGTTCCAAGCTGTTTGCTAGATTCTTATTCTCCAAGAATACCAGAAAAGAAGAAAAAAGGAAAATTAATGCTGATTAATTTTTAACTAATACATTTACAAAGTGATTAAAAAATCATGACATTACGAGCGAAATTTTAATCTCTCAAATAATTAGCTGCTTGGGCGAGAACGGCACAGCAAAATCTTTTTGTTTGGTCTTTTTCATGTTTTTCTCTCCAGGCTAGCAGCATGGCTCGTCAGATGGCAATGCCAATCTGTCATCTGTTGGCTCCAACACTAAATTTTAGCATGCTAAAAAAATTGAAGACCTATCATATCATATTTGATACTTGAGTTTTTGAGACTTCTACATCACCAGTGTTTGTTTTCCTCGCAAAAAAACTAAACTGCAAGTTTAAAAAAATAAAAATAAAATGAAAAATGCTGGATGTGGCAAATAAAATGCAAATTGAAGTTCATATAGTCAAATTAATGTTCATTTTTTTTCTGTCAAAAGGTTCAAAGAGTCTTTTTTTTTTTCAAAAGAAATTACAATTTTCTGGCAATTATTTCATCATTTGGACTTTAAAGGGATACGGCAGCCTGATCTATGAAATAGATAGCAGTGGACTAGACTGTTAGATCTTCTGATAATTTATGTATCCATAATAAACTGAAAAACTCTAATCTACTGCCCAAATCCAGCTAAACCTTCACATTTTTGCTGGTAAAAACAAAGGAAGTAAAAACTATAAGATATTGACATATTTGTCTTTAAATAAGGGCTTACTGTATATAGTATATACATAAAGTAGCATCAGTTTCATTGTTACATTAACAACGTAGTTCACTGAATAACTGATTAATGTGAAGACACAGCCGGACTCTGCTACATGTGCTGCAGGCTGTGCAGAGAGGATGGTAAACACGGGAATCAAGCATCTTTGCCTACACCACCTTCTGTAAGGAAAGTTTCCATATCAGTATATATATGCTATGTTAAATACATATTCATTATGTTTGACTGATGCTATTAGATGGAGCAGGCTAATTTTTCCACTGAAGTAGTGCAAGTTGGTCATGGATTGTACCAGTGCCTCCTCCATTTATACTTTGTTGTTCTTACTGTATGTTCCCTGTGTATCAACAAGGCCAGATTTCTTTCTGACACACACCATGTGGTACACCAGCTCTGCTGCTTTCCTTGGTGCTCCAGCAGCTGACTGCACCCCAGCTACCCTGAGAACAGAGCACTTTTTTCCTGTTTGTTTTGTTCTTTTTTGGCCTGAGGGAACGGGACACAGGATAGAGTCTGAAGAAGGGGGAAAAAAAGAAAAGAAAAACAAAACAAGCTAGTTTGTTAACCCGAGTCAGCTAAATGAACCTCGCACAAACGGGGAAAATACGTTAAGGCTTGGGCTGGCTGACAGAACACATCCTGTGTAGTCTACCAGGTCTACAAAAACCACAAAAAGGAGCACAGAGAGAAGGAGGTCAGCTGTGTCTGATCTGATAATTTACAGAGCCATCTGGAAAATAAGGAGCGCGTAATACGGATCTAAATCCTTTTTCCGCTCCTGATCTAGCATGCAGGTCTGATAACTCAGCCCACAGTGGAGATCAGATGAAGTTTAGCAGAAGAACGTGGGGAATGTTTGTCAGGGAGAAAGGCCCGGAGGAGAAGGGAGGAGTCTGCGCTCTGAAAACACGCTGAATTATTTTCACGCTGGATAGAAGACCAGGTGTTTCATTCAGCGAAATGATGTAACACCTATTACCTTCACACACACACCAAAGTGTTGTATCCATGATTTCAGAGGACAATACACTGGTTTACAACCTACCTCTAACTTTAAAACATGTGGCTGACATTATGGGTGTGTTTTTGTCCCCATAAGGAAGATAAGTCCCCACAATGTATAAAGAGATTCAAGACCCCACAGCATTAGTAATACATGCACAACTAAGACACACACAGACACACACACACAGACACACACACACAACATGAAAATGATCCTGTGGAGCTTTGTTGTAACTTCTTATGAGTTTGTTTTTATTGTGCTTCTGGTTGGATGTTCAGTTGTTGTTTGTCTGAGAATAAAAAACGAGAAACACTGTACTTCATGCCTACCACCATTCCACCATCTCATGGCGATCCCAAAGAGGTAGTAGAGGTATGTTATCAGCCGGCTCTTCCAAGATCCCTCCAGACACGAGGAACACAGTCAAATGTGTATGACTGTATGCAGTTACATTCTCCATTCACCCAGCACCATTAGTCCATCAGAGCATGAAAACACAGAGTCAGCAGGCACCACACATGTGGAGCGCTGACCTACATTAATCCAGATCAATTAAAAAAAGGTTGCAACAGAAAGAAGTAGAAAGATAGGAGAACTGGCTGAAACTGGCATATTACTTAACTAAATAACTTCCACTTTCACCTTCTCCACGTTTTCTTTGTTTGTTTATTGACTAGTTACAAATAAATATTATATAAAATATCAAATATTTTGATATTCAATAAGTCTTTGGAATCTTTTTAAGGACTGATTTGTAACTTTCCTCTGTCCCGTGTGCCAGTAAAAAGTACATCTTAAAGTTTTACACAGGTCCTCGAAGCAAACAAACTGGAGATCCCTTTAAAAACATTTAGAAATTAAATAATAATTGATTAAACAATATCAGATTAACTAATAACAGAAAAAATATAATGGCCCTCTATTTGTATTCGTTTTTCTATTAAATAAATCTTTACATAATCTTATTAGTCTTTTTTTTCTTATCCCAAACTGTCCTGGACTCACATACTCAACATTAATTAATGAGCATTTGAGTTAGTTAAACGTATTCAGTTGATTTTATTTGATTGAATTACTATCAAAATTTCTTTCCATCGTTTGATCGACTAATCTACAAACCCCTTCAGTAATTAGAAGCAGTTTAATCTGCAGGATTCACATCTTTCCTTGTTTGCATCTGTTAGGAAAATGTTTGGAAATGTTACGAGCAACTCCATCACGTGAGGAATAAGCTCACATATAATCCTGTCACTGTGGGTGTGAAGGCACTTACAGTGCTGGTGTCGTTCAGCAGGGCTGACTCTACTCCGGGCAAAGCTGTACATGTCTGTTCATTCAGTCCTGCGCTGCGCTTCGGCAGCTCCTTCCTCTCTGGAAGAAGTCGCTCCTCATCACCACCAAACTCCCCCTCCAGCCTCCTCAAATGTGAAAACTTTCCGCCTTCGTACTGATGTCTGCCCAGCGCAGACGAAAACAGCCCGAGCGCCAAAATGTAAGATGCGGAGATCATTATGAAACCAGCGGTGTCCAACTCGAGACTCCTGCGAGAAACTCCACTGTCCCACCAGCAGTTGGCTGCACATGCCCCCCTCATCACCCAAAGCATCTTCCACAGCGGCCCATCCACCGCGGCGCCGGATTGGTCGGGACCAGAATAACCTGTGATCTCATTGGACGGCGCCGATCTTTCTCGACTGAGTGTCACACCTTTTCTGGGGTTGAACTGCCCCCTGGTGGAAGGACCGCGCAAAACTTACTAGCGCTTTTGAGTGTTGTTGAATTATTTTCTCTGAATTTGTTTGGGATTCCAAGAAGCAAATAGAAAAGTAGAACAAATAATCTACAGCACGGCTTCCTTCTCTCCCCATCCTTTTTTTTTTTTTTTTTTGGTACAGCAGCGGTAGTTTCACTTTTTATTGTGAAACAGCTAGTGAAGGTTCTACATACAGATCCCTCAAAAATAAAACTTATGTTTTTTTAATACAAAAAATATACTTTTGCTTGGTTTTTTTTTCGTATTAGTTGACAAAAATTTTGCATCAATTAATTAATTAGCCAGACTAAGATAATTACAATATACAAGCATTGTTTTCAATGTTTTGAATGAAATCTTTTGCAGTCAGTGACTGTGTAAAGTCTTGAAACCATGGACATCACCAAATGTATCTTCCTGGTCAAGATGCTCTGCAGGCTTTTACATCAGCCCTTTCTTTGGCATTATTCTTCAATTCAGTTGTGAAGCACCGTCCGGTCAGTTTTTCAACATTTGGTTGAGTATAAGCAGAGTGTATAGGCCTGTATACTTGAGAATTCATCCTGCTGCTTCCATCAGCACTCTGGTTCCACTAGCAGCCACACATACCCAAGCCATAATACTGCCTCCACCATGTTTGGCAGATAATGTAGTATGCTTCAAATAATGACCCGTTTCTCTCCTTCTCCATACTTTTCTCTTTCAAATATTCTGGTAAAATCATCTGTCCAAAGACTTTCTTCCAGAACTGGGCAGGCTCTTTCTAGAAAAGTCTTCTCCAGCCTTCCTGTTTTTATAATCAGCATTTTGCATCTTGTTGTAAACTCTTTCTCTAATCATAAAGACATGATTGCAGATCTTGACAGTGATGCGCTTGTCCTTGACTCGTAAAGTTATTTTTCTTAAACAATGGAAATAATTCTATAATCCTTTCAATTCTTTCAATCCTTCTGTTCCTGCTGAACTGATCAGTGGATTCCTTCTTGTAAATAATAAAACAGACTGCTGATTTGGCTGCTCCAAAGGTTTTTTTGCTCTCTCTCATCAGTTTATTTTGGATTTTCAGCCTAGTCATGGAATCCCTCACTTATATTAGTGAAAAGTTATGAAACACAAATTCAATACTTTGAATAAATTTAAGACATTACATCTGCATTACTTCTCATCAAATAAGGGAGCAGGCCTAACCTGGTCATGAAAGCGCTTGTCAATTGTTCAGTTAATTCTGAGCCTCTGAAAATGGGAGACTGTGTATATAAACAGGCCTTTTTGACAAAGGATGACACCTTAAATTTAGTTTTTGCTAACATGTGCACGGTATCATGAGCACAAAACTACACCAGTTACGCTGCATTTGCAATACGGTTTACTAATACGAATTAGATATTATTGAAATACCATATTTGAAAGACAAGAAAAACAAAAACTGCAAAGAGTCGGCAACTTTCTGAATACAACAGTTTAATTGTAGTACTGATTCGTAACAAAAATACCCCTCCCACTCCTCCCCCACATTTTTCCCCCTTGCCACTCAGTTATAAGTCCCGGTCAGACTCCTGTACAGACACGTACAGATACTGAGAGACGTAAAGAAAAATTATTGGATCGTATATAGAAACTGCTTCTGCAATCCAAAAATTTTGAATGCAGCAAATAATGAGAATGTACGGATAGAAAGTTGTGGCTGCTTTGTGACATTGGGCCCAGGTGCGCTTTCACACCCTCTTCCCTCGTGCCCAGAACTGAAACCGAGACCAAGTCTTTCCTGCTCTAGATGTCCTTGATTACCTCCTCCAGCTCCTCTTTGGAATACATGTGGAAGGTCTTACCAGGCTCTACTGTTGCCAGCTGCAGAGGAGACAGATTAAGAAAGTCTGTAAAAACCAACCATTTAGACACCAGCAGGTCTTTGCAACTTAAGTCCAAATAACACAGCTTATTTGGTTGCAAATGGACAGGTACAACCTTCTGGCATCAAGTATCAGAGTGGGACAAACCTCAATGTTGGTGGCGTTGAGCTTCTCCTCCATCACCTGCTTCAGAATGGTGAGAGATGACTTGATGGCTTCTTTTAATGTCATGGACTGTCAGATTTCCAGAGACAGGGAAGGACAAAAAAACAAAACTATTCAAATCTGCAAATTTGCATATCCATAGTTTTGACAACATACACCTATCCATCATGGAGAAATTCTGCCTTCAAAATTCAAAATGCTAAATGATCTGAGTCAAACCTTCCCTGTAACTCTTTAAGGCGTGGGCCATATTTTAAACCGTCCCTTGCCAGCTAAGCCATATATTAAATTATAAATGCCTGTGAGTATAGTATACAAAAGTAGAACACACAAAATCTATGTTCTCGCCATTTATGACCATTTAATACCAGACATAAATGTCTAAAATATGTCTGTCAACGTTTTTCAATATTTCTCTGTGCTGACTGATTTATTTCATGTTCCTTAAACGTCGCTTAACCAAAACCTAAATTAGTCAGCACAGCGATCATTCATCCCAGCCACAAGTTTATGGTTATTCCACAAACCAGGAACTGCATCACTGTTTAGTGGACGAGTGCAGACAGACAGATGTGGCATCTCCAGAAATTTTGTTTTAAATGTTTCAGCTGAAGCTTTGGGAAGCTGAGACAGGGTTTTTTTTTCTACATTTCTTGGGTGCTGTGGCCAAAGCAGCTTAAGAGTGTGCTTTTTTTACTTTTTTTTTAGGAACTTCTGGTTTCCCATCTTGGACAAATGTCCAAGAAAACTATTTGTATGTTTGTAGCAACAGAGTGATGGAAGTTGAGACACTGATATGAAATATCCTCATCAGCTCTAACTTGTCTTGTACCAGCTAAGTGGACTCAATCTGACCACTGAAGCAGGCTGTGTACCAGCATGACATGGGAGTGTGAGGAAAGCACGGGAGTACCGTACTTAACTGGATAACATGAGTGAATTACACAGCGTGTAATGCAGGCATATTGTTGGTACAATGCTATGGTATCATGGCTGTTATTACCTTGTGGTAGACCTCTTGCAGAGAGCTCTGTGCTCCCTCAGATGCAGAACCGATGGCCCGAGCATCACACTGCACAAAAGTTCCTGATGGGTCCATGTGATACCTGTATTACACACACACACAAAACGATACATGTGTTTAAGCAAAGCAAGCAAATATCCCTTAAATTTTAAAATATAAACAATTATGTTGACATACAGCTGAGGTCCTTTTTCATCAACTCCCCCAAACAGAAGCGCAACACCGAAAGGTCGACTCTGTTTAAAACAAAGTAAAGACACAAATAGAAGTTAAACATCAAACTTTTTTTGGTCTGCATCTCAAAATGAAAGCACAAACACTGGCTGAGTGACTCACCATGGCACCAGGGTCTGCATCTTCCTCCCCAAACTGCAGCGCCAGGTTGGACACAGCCTGAGTCACACTCTCCACTGTCATCGTCTCATTGTAAGTGAACCAGTGGTTCTGAAACAGAGCGCATACAGGTTAACCGCAGATAAACACAGCACTCTAAATACGCCTTATACAGCGCTGTGCTCTGAAATCATACCTGTGTTTCCACTCTTGCTTTGTCGATAAGAGTCTTGGCATCAGCTATCAAGCCGCTCATGGCACAGCCTAAGACGTGAAAAGAAAGAAAACTAAAAACCTGCATATATCTTTCACAGGCTGTGGCCTAAAGCAAGACTCTTCATCATCAAAGTGAGACAAACGTGATGAAATTTCGTGTAATCCGAAGGAAAGCTTTACTGTGCAAGAATGTGGATGTGACCAATGCACTGATTAACATTTGTCTGAAACGGCTACAACAACAGTGTGAAAGTTAAAGTCAAGGACTTGATTTGCTTAGCTTTGCGTGACAATGTTCTGACTAATTTAAGCCACTTATACCAAAGAGTTTTAGCTGGAGCAAAGGAAAGAGAATCATTTCTCGAGGTGTTTTTTTAAGATGAATACTCTCCCTTAAACAGAGGGCTGCGAAAACAACCCAAAACAAAACAAAAAAACCCAAACCAAAACAAAAAACAACACACACACAATCACAAAATATTTGAAAAAAAAAAGAAAAAAAAAGAGAGAACTTTAAGATATTTTCACCAATCTTTACATGGAGTAGCCCAGTGACATTCTCTGGTTTAAAGTACTATTAATGGCACTTTGTTCACTTAAAATGTTTTTATTTATCTATTTTCTGCTTTACAGTCTTGCAAAGGGACCAAATAATAAAGAGATGATGCTTTCAAAAACAATTTCATAAACAGCTTTAATTTGGTCTATATTGTCACACAAACTAAATCAGCCAAAAAACTAAATCTAATAATATTTGGTTTAAGCAATGCTTGGCTAAAATGGCTCTGATTTAATTGCAAAAATATTTAAAATCAGTGCTCTGAAGTAAATCAGAGAGGGTCTGGCTGAAATCTTTTTTTCTTAAATTTAGTGAATTCACATGGAATGACTCTTTAGGTTGTTTCAATCTATTGATCTAGACGGTTTCAGTTTTTTTTGTCCATGTTTCTCTTTTTGTAAGGGAATAAAGTTTTTTGAAAATTGAAGTGTACATACAATTAATAATAATATTCTCTGGGCTAAAAAGAAAATAACAAAAATTTTTGCTTTTCCTTTTCTTTAACAATATTGCACTGGATTTCTATGTTAAAAAACAAAAACAATAACATGCATTTCAAGTCCAATTTTAATCGAAGAATCAATTAACTAGTTTAGCTGACTGGATATCTTATCTCATTACAAAAAACAGCCAGTAATATTATGTCAACAAAAGCCTTAATCCTTTGTCACGGTCCATTTCCACTTACCAATGTGACTATCAATCTCCACAATCTTCTCAATGCTGTTGGGCTCCATCAGGGGAGAGGTGATCCTCTTCTCCACAGCCAGACATACCCCTTCTGATGTCTGGATACCGATGGCTGTGGAGCCCAACTAGAAGAGCAAAGCCAGGCCAAAGAAAATAGATGAGCTTGAATATAATCACTTTGTTTATTAACCGTGCATACATGGTTAAAGATTCCTGTGAAGTACTCACTTTTATTGCCTCTATGGCATATTCAACCTGGAACAATCTTCCCTCAGGAGAAAATGTGTTCACACCTCTGGAAAACAGAAATTAATGTTTAGAACTTTTAGCAACGATTAATATATTAAAGATAGCTGTAAAAGTTATTTTTCACTATTATTATTTGCACCTCTATTCCCTTATAACAGCAAAGTAAATAAACGCTCAGCTTGAAAAAGATGGCATACCGAAAGTGAAAGCGAACCAACTTTTTCCTAACATTGATTATTAGCTGCTAGCTGATACAAGCTGTAGAGACACCGTTACAATAAGTGTTTCACGAAATCAGCATTTTCTGTATTTTCTTTAGGCGTCTAACCGGGCTTTCTTTCTCGGGTAGACAATAAAACACCTGTGTGCTCTCGTTCGTTTGTTCATTTCCCTCTGTTAAGCGCTCAATAAATGACAAAGCAGTTTGTGCTTCACCTACCTGTCATATTCCGATCTGGTCAAAAACATCTTATAACGTTAAACGCAGGACCTAGAAAAAGATAGATGCGTTATTTGTGTAAGATTTCTGTACAGTAACAACAAGTTAAAGCAAATATTGAGAGCTAATTCTAGTTTTTGGTTTCAAGTTTGCTGTGACACCGGGTTATCTGCTAGCTGCAGTTAGCGGTGATACCGAACAGGCGTGCTAGCTAACAGCGCAACCAATTACACAATTAACTGCATATTAGACACAAATATACATCAAACATCAAAATTCCATCAGTTTAACAATGTCCGGGGAAATATATGTGTACAATTTCCCGGTATTATTCAAAATAACTTCACTTGCTCGGCTCGTTTACCTTCAGCCAAAAACCCTTCAATGAGTTCGCTTGTTTCAGAGGAAGCGTTAGGTGTGTTACATCCAAACGCGCCGGTTGTTAGCAATTCCCTAACCAACGTTCCGCGTTTCCAAGTCAAAATATGCTTCATTAAATTAACTTTATTTATGTACTCTGAAATAAAAAGCTTTTGATTTTGTGGTTGTTATTATTTTTTTTACTTGTAAAATTCAAAAACAAGAAAGCACATTATAATACTGGTATTTGTGAAAAATGAGGAAAAATAAAGCTGGGTAATGTTGCCTGAAAACACGATGTTGTTTCCTACAATCATAATTTTTCTTTTTGTCTGAAGACAAATTGTTAATGAAATCTACTGAAGACAAATAATTGTTCCAATTCGTGCAAGTCAGAATAACAAGAATACAACTTAACAAAAACAGACATAGGTAATCATCGTTGGATGCCATGCGTTTACGTACGTGTATTATGTAACATTACACGATTTATGAGCACGGTGTCCCATATGGTCTAGCGGTTAGGATTCCTGGTTTTCACCCAGGCGGCCCGGGTTCGACTCCCGGTATGGGAACGACTCTTTTGTGACAATGGGATTTTAATGTCATTCACGAGAATGTCGAACTTGGCCTTCGTAGTGGCAAAAAGGCACACCAGGCTCCAAAACATGGTATAATTTACAAAATTATTGTGGCCGCTTGAGAGGGGAACCAACCGCTGGGTGTCGTCATTGAGCTGAATTAGAAGAGATGATGACCTGGTGATGTGTCTGATTTCTTCATCCGGTTAAATACCCCAAAATATAAAATATTCCAATTTACAGTCAATACAGCACTTTAAACGTATCGAGATTAGTGGTTAAGTTATCTGCTATGCTCTTGGAAATGATTGTTTGGCTTACTGAGTGCTCCTGGAAAAATGCCGAAATTAAACGGAATTTAAGCAGTGTGGCTTTTGAAATGTGCTGTAATACGAATACCAATATGCCACCACTGCAAAAGTAATGATGTACAGCTATTAACACAATTTAGTGGAAAAGTAAGAGAATGTTATCTTTAAGTGTAAAAACAAATGTCTCTCTTGAGATTTTTTATTGTAGGCTAATAAGTCGGGGGTTTGTGAGAGGAGGTTTACTTGGCGGTGTCGGGTTTCATTTCTCGGCTGGATTCAGTTCCGTTCGGCCCTGTTTTGGTTCTGTGTTGGGCTCTAACTTGGTGCTGTGGCAGCGAAGATCTCTCCAAACTCTGGAATGTGACTAACCTTGACGGGTTGTTGTTGCGAACAGACAGGCTGGACGTATTTTCTCATGCTCAGGGCGGACTGCCAGGTGCAGAACACGGACTTATCGGCTTAAAACTGAAAAGATGAAAACCAAGAGGGACGACATCATTTTTCAGACTCTCCTCTTGATCCACAGTAAGTAGGCTGGAGTGAAGCACTGTTTTGCTTTTGTTGCAAGCGTGGATAGACTTTGCATTCGTGAGTTAAAGTATTTTAGAAGTTGGGCTCAGATTCTCCACTCTAAAGAAATGAAAAATATATTTTACTAAGTAACTTTTCCTCTTTTTTCCTTTTTTTCCTGAGGTGAAAGAACGTTTTAAAGATTTGTTTGTTTGTTTCTAGTGTCGTTAAGGTAGATTGATGTATTTTTCTGGGCTGATTTTAAAACCAGACTTCCGTCCACACTTATAACGCAGATACATTCTGCGTTATATACATTCTCGGAGATGAGAAACACTGAGTGAGGGCCAATCTCAATCAGGCCTAACTGCACAGTACAAAAACAAAGCCCAAGAGTGTTTCCAGATAGGAATATATATTTGTTTACACCTGCAGTAAATTGCCTACACACACACACACACACACACATATGCATTTTCAGATGCAGGGAGCTACAGATTTTGTCTGAATACCTGTTTAAGTGATTAACCCGTTTGCTTATTTCTACTGTTTTTTTGTTTTGTTTTTCCAGTCCCTGTGGCCTGCTTCTTCACTGCAGGTAGGTTTCTCCTTGTGTGTGTGCACATGTGATCTATGTGTCCATGAGTACTAAAAATGCTGCACCCTGTCTGTCCTTTGTCAGTGTCATGTCAGGCTGAGAGCAGCAGCAGCATAGTTGTGGCAGGTTATAATGTGAGCTCCCCTGCTGGTTCGAAGCTGGTGCTGCAGTGTGTGAGCAGCCGGATGGTGTGGACCAGGGACAGGGTGAGAGACAGGCAGAGGGTGATCCACTGGGATATGTACAGGGCTTATCCGGACTACGCCATGGAGAGGGTGCTGGACATGTTCTCGGCAGGAGAACAGAGGATGTACAACTCCTACAATCTGGGCAGGGTTGGTCTCAACCCGACAGCCTTCAAAGATGGAAACTTCTCCCTGGTTATCAAAAGTAACAGACACATTCTGTTTTTGTCTTTCATGTGTAACTGTAACTGGCCAACTTTACTTTGTTGGTGTGTCTCACTGTGGCTTTGCTTTTTATGTTCTTATAACAAATATTTCAGATCACACATAGAGTATGTAGACAAACATTTTAAAAGAAAGGTGAATCATTGCCACTGAAATGCAGTTAAAATCAAAGACCATCTAGATATTTGTTTAACACAGGTAGAAAGCCAAATGCATCCTGACACATCTCCCCTCACAATCAGATATCATCCCCTTATCACCTCTCTTCCATGCAGAGGTATGGCTAAATTGCATCAGTGTGACCACTATACTGTTACAGGGCAACCATGTCTTCTAATAGAGGCAGTCGGTCTGGCTATGATTAAAATCATTAAAATTATTAAAGCTCTGTGTGCAATTTTTTCAAGTGATTTATTTCGGTATTTGTCTCTGATTTCCCGTCAGTACGCAACTGGTCCCCATTGCTACCTCATTAACAAAAACTAAAATGCCCAGTTTACATAGATTACCATCCAACACCAAATCTAAAACACAGAGTCAACGAGGGTTTCACAAATACATAAATGCCACACAAAGGAATAAATCTGAAGCCTCTATAAACTCAATCACTTTGCCGATAATGAAAAAAAAAACTATGCCATTAAATCTAAAAGGTTTTGGAAAAAGGTTTGCTTTAATATGAAGTGTGCACTTCCGTTTCCTAAGTGGCCATGCTTGATTTGCTGTACTTCTACATGTAATGACAGATGTGACGATGAATGACCGAGGTCTGTACTCCTGCAACCTCCACCATCTCTACTGCAACCTCTATGAGACAATCAGAGTCCAGCTCAATGTCACTAAATCACGTATGTATCACACTCTACCAGCTACCAGCATGTGAGCCGAAGTACATTAGTATTAATCCACAAACCCCTTTGACTTGTTTTTGCCACAAAGGTCGTAAAGTACAGCGATACTGGGATGGGCATAAGGCCGTGTACGTGGTGCTGCTCGGGAGCACTGCGGTGCTGCCGTGCATCAACCGACGTAGTGTGTGGACAGACTGGAGCGACGAGGAGGAGGATCAGCAGGTGTTTCTACTTGTTTCCTCAGACAGATCAAGAGCTAAGATTTGCTTTTAACATTACAATTGACATGTACATGTCCTGGTTAATCTGCTTTGGATTATTTCTTGGAACTGTTTTTCCAGGGTGTAACGATTGTACAGCATAGATGTTTAATGACTTGTTTAATGACAGCTTTTAAGCATAGTCCTCAAATTTCAATGAGGTGAGTTCGGGAATTTGGGAAGGCCATTCCAGTTGCTTAATGTTAATCTACTTTATTTATTCCAAAACCAGTTTTGATGTGTTTGGGATCATTTTCCTGTTGGAACACCGAACTGTGTCCAAATTTCAACCATTTAGCTGATGATTTGAGGTGAATTTGAAGAATTTGGAGGCAGTCCTCCTTCTTTATTCCATCTACTTTGTACAATGTACCAGTACCACTGGCAGCAACGCAGCCCCAGAGCATGATGGCGACCACCGTGCTTGACAGTTGGTACAATGTTCTTAGGTTTGAAAGCCTTACCTTTAACTCTTCAATCATCCCGCTTCTCATTATAGCCAAAGAGTTTAATGTTTGTCTCATCTGACCGTCTTATTTTTCTCCAGAAGGCATTTGGCTAGTCCATATGGACAGCTGCAAAAAAGAGTTTATTTTGGAGCTTCCTTCTTGGTCGGCACCCTCTCTGTACATGTTGATTTAAAACTCACTTCACCGTGGACAGTGATGCTGGTCTTCCAGCAGTTTCCAGTTAATTTCAGGCTTGATGCTTGGTGATTCCTGGGTTGTTCCAGAACATCCTCACAAATTTCCTCTCATCAGAGGGAAACTGTTTTTGCCCAAACTGACCCAAAGTTTGGGTCTTTGCCAACTGTCTTGGCAAATTAATAATGCATCCAAATAACTTGTACATACAAAAAGTTGTTTTAAGTGATGATTTTGGATTAAGCAGTTGTTTTAGAAATGGCTCCAAGAGACCTTACTTGTGTGAATCTACAGTTCTCTTTGTTAGATTCTCACTGAGTTCCTTGGAGTTTCCTGTTGTTCTGAGTATTGGTCAGTCCAATGGATGCTGCCAAACAAATCCTTTTTATCTTGCCAAAGATAAACTATCAGTTGTCATCAATCATGATCACAAACAAAAAGTTAAACAAGAGGTTAATAGGCCTTGGCATTGTTAAAAGACATTCTAGAACTTTCAGCACTACTTATTAAAAGATTGAATGAAGTGTGTGTTGACTCGAGGATTTGAGAAAATCCTAAATCAATTCAGAACTTGTGCACCCTGTTCTTGTTTTTGTTTTTTTTTAATCATTAAAGATGTATGCTGTGCAATCATTCCACCCTGGAAAAGAAATCATTAAAAGTCCAAAATTATGATCACATTCATGCTCATAATTTGTATGTGTAAATGTCTGACTACAACTGTACATTAACTGATATATCTGGCTCTTCAGGTGGTTCACTGGGACCGTCAGGCTCCAGGAATTCCCCATGACCGAGCTGACCGGCTTGTGGACCTGTACGCCTCTGGGGAGCAGCGGAGCTATGGACCTCTGTTCCTTCAGAGGAAGATGAACATCAGCAATCAAGCCTTCTCTGAAGGAGACTTCTCACTCACCATATCTGACCTGCAGGTGCGTATGTGTATGCTTTTTTAAAAGAGAGCTACTTAAACAAAAGAGGTATAGGGTCATTTCTCACGAGGTTCATCTGTGCTTTAACAAATCTGTGGTCCAACGCTGTCAGCATAAAAGCGTCTGCAAAAGCATGTATTTGTGTGTATACATGTAAACAGTGTTTCCAGAACAGATGAAACTTTCATTAGTAATGCATCTCTTTTCAAGTCAAACTTTATTGCTCCATTGGGGAAAATGAGGTTTTAAACCACAATATGTTGGGCAACCAATGCAGTTAAAAAAACCCCAACAGCAACAGTTATTGCCATTTGTTATAATAGCAAGCAGATCTCATAAATCATAAAATTTCATTTATATACAGGCTCGGGAAGCTTTAGGGGGCCGTTTTCTGTTCAGCTACAGAAAACAATAGGCAGATATTTTCAAAATTAACACCTTTTCCCCCCTCAGATATCAGTTGTGTGTATACCACAAGTTTTCTGATGCATGAAAACAGATGTGTTTAACATGGGCCTAATTTCTTTCTTTTTTCTGTCTTACATACAGCTGTGGTCAGACGTTTACATACACTTATGAATGCTTTTAATGCTTTCTTTAAACTGTCCTTTGTTTCCAGCATTGAATGATTGTACAACATGTAAAATCTTCAATAACTTTTAAAAAAAAGAAGATTTTGATGCACAAGTTTAAATTTATTTGGGATTTGCTTGAATTCACAGAGGAGTGCCTCCTTAAAGGAGCTAAAACAGCTTGTTTCATACAGAGCATGAACTGAAGGGGTGTTTGAAAAAATTTCAACAATTCACTGCTGACTCTTGCACAAGTGTATTTTTGACAAATCCCAGATGTTGCTAAATTCTGTTGTTCAACTCTGTGGTGAAGGTAAACAGGTTTGCCTGTTAGTCTATTGAGCAATACTGGGCTTTTTTAGTCTTGCACATGTGGTACCCAAGGAATTGATGGATATTAATAAGAACATCCAACGCAGTTATGATTATGTCATACATTTTTTTTTTCCCTTTGTGGTGATTTGTACTTAGTAGCATGGTTCAGTTGTTATTGTCACCATTATACAGCCCAAAGATCCTTAGCTGACTACCCCAGTGTTTCGATTGCACTTTGGATCTGATGTAATGACCGTCATGATCATCGTCAGGTGACGCTTTTAATTCATGGCCAAATTTGTGTCAGGAAACAATTTTTAAGGAGGTGGAGCAGGGAGAAAAGGCTAAGGTATGCCAAATTATAAAAGAACAGGGTCAGGAGAGGGGCACAACAGTGAGCATCTACAGCCATCTGTAAAACATGGTAAAGCCTCTGTCATGGTTTCCTGCTGCATTTCAGCCAGTGGTGTTGGGAATCTTATCAAAGACCCACAGATGTTATTGGCCGGATCCATGATGCAATACATTTGGAAAGCATGACAATTATCCTAAACACACTGACAATGCAGTAAAAACATACCTGCAGAGAAAAACGCCCAATGCAACACTATCAGTCATGGCCCAGACCTCAACGTTATTGAAACAGTGTTGGATCATTGTGGCCGAGAATAGAACAAAATTCTGGAGAGCTATTCCTGAAGTCTACTTTAAAAAATGACCCAAAAAAAGCTTTCTTTAGATAGTTCAGGCTGTGTTGAAGAATAATGGTGGTCATACTAAATATTGACTTTCAAGCTTATTAGAACTGTACAAACTGTTTTTGTCTTATATACTCTATCTCCATTTATAATAACTGGACCTATTTCACATTTTCCTAGCAAAATATGAAGAAATGAGGGGTTGCTTAAGACTTTTGCACAGTACTGTATAATCTCAGAGCTGCTTGCATGACATTTACTCTTATTCAAGAAAGTCTTGTTGTAAAAAATCTAAAGGGTCATTCCATTAAAAATGAGTGAGGACCTCCTACCTAATCTTCTCAGAACCAGCTGATTTCTTTTGTACTGCAATTTCAGTTTGGTTAATGATGCCACGCAAAATTTTGCCTTCATTCTACAATCTCGGTCCTATTTTTCACTCTTCTTTCAGTTAACCTCATTTTTACTTTCTTCCATTTGTCTGTCTGCTAACAACAACCCATTTTAGTGTTTTGACTTTCATATAGTTTAATATGTATTTGTGTTCTGACAGCCAACAGACCAGGGGCTGTATTCCTGCCACCTCCACCATCATTACTGTGGTCTCCATGAGAGAAGAGTATTTCAGGTCACAGTGGAGCCTTCGCTGGTTAAGCCAACAATGCCAGCTAAAGCACTGCCCAGTGAAGACAAGGGTAACGCACAAACACACAAACACACAGTCTCTTTCTTCCTGCTCTTGTCAGCATGAGTATCTTAGCAGAGAGAATGTTTTATGACCTGGTGGATTTGAACTATCATGTGTACGATTAGGAGAAGGGGAAACATACACATCTGCTCTTTCCTTCACTCATCACATCTTGTTTTGTCCTCATTCACTGACTCACACTCTACAAAAGAAGTAGCAGCAGAGGAAGAAAAAAAGAAAGGGTGTGGGTGAAGAGACCCTCTTCTTTCTTGCACTGTCAGCTTCTTTGATGCCAGGCCTCTTCACCTCTGCCAAAACCCTCTAAGCATCACCCTCGCCACTTTTCACCTTTGTCTAAATTTCACATATGTGTGTAGTTGCACATTGAAGTTTTGTAGGGATTGCTTTGTCCACACAAATTTCTCAACTCTTTGCCTGGTCTGAAAAGTTCTTTCGTTGGGTGGACATCAGTAAAAGAGAAAAGACACAGTGGAGAGGAGGAGGAGGGGTGTTTGGCATGATGGCTTGCCAGCAGCCTACCTCAAATTCTTCGATAATGAGAGAGTTTCTGGTGCATGGGTTTGTTTTTCCAGAAGGTAACTGAAGCAAAGTTTCTAATGGCACATGTATCAATGTGGGAAAATCATTGAGAGGGCTTTAGAAATGCCTGTGGCTGAGTCCATCTGTGTGTGTAAATGTGTGTGTGTGCCTAAAGTTCATGCCAAGAAGACCGATCTCATTTCAGTGGAATCTCTTGCATACAGTCACAGGACTGAAGTCCAGATCTGCCCACTCAATTAATCCTTCGCTCCCAGAGCTGTAATAATACAGTAGGATTTTATCCACGGGAACGGTGCTGGTTTATCTGTTTTGTTGCCTGCTCCTCTGCACTCTCAGACATTACAGTAGTCTACTGCAGTATTATGTCTTCTTATCTCTCTCGTTTTGCCCTCTGGCTGGCTGCTGCTGTGTTGACTTTGAGCCAACACGGCAGCAACACGAGAGCCAACTCTCTCCACGCATTCAGCAAGAATTTGTCTCACTCCTTACCCCACTTTTGTTTGCCTTCTGCCGGGTCCTTCTTATTTTTCTGCTTTGATGAGCTCGCCTGACTTTTTCCCTTCACATCAATGTTCCCTCTAAACTGCGCACGTGCGTTGCTGGCACGGTCTCTGCGCACAGAAAATCTGCGTTGCGCACAAAAAAAAAATCTAACCTGAATTGAAATTACAATTAAAACTTTAACAATTCTGTTTTGCAGTGTTAGTCAGTAAGTGACTGGCTGCTCCTGTATGGGATTAGAACGATGCCACCTTATCCCACAGTCCAGCCAATAATGCGATTCACATTCGTATATATGCAGCCAATCAACGTCGTTGACAGGCTATGACAGCGTCCTTATGTGCCTGTGTTTTAGCTAGCAAAGCGGCGTGACTGATGTGGAGTGAAGCCACGTTAATGACAACGTGTACAAGGAGATGTGAGCAGGACAGACGGAACAATTGACGGAAAAAGTGTGGGCTTTATACCAGTTTTTAAATTGTGTTGATAGGCCACGTAAAACCAGAGTTAAAATATAAAATATATGCAATGTTTGGTTTTCTTCCTGAATACTATCGTTGTTTATATTTACTGCGGGAAGAAACGTTTTATAAGAAAAAAAAGGCTCGAAAGCACTCTGCCTGTGAGCAAAAACAAAACCAAAAACACCCCCACCCTTTCCTATTGGTCGAAAAAAGTACCATGTCGACCAATCAAAAAATGATATGACAAGTTGTTAAGAAACGGGGGGAAGTTTTAGGAGTTACGGCGGTGTTTTGAGATGTGAGAGATTTGAGACGTTTAGCGCAAATCTTGTGTAGTTAGTGTGTAGTTAGTGTGTAGTGTAGTCAATAGTTTTGTTGTGTGTGTCAGAACAATGAGGCGGCTGCTGAATGTTACAGGTGTTACAGGAGTGATACATCTCCTGTTGTCAGGCCTGCAGGTATCAGGCTGTTGTTCTCCTTTATCTCATAGTTGACAGAAATTATATTTTGGAGTGGCACAAATAATTTGTGTGGCATCAAATTTGATGCAGAACAGCTGATTGTTCTGTAAATAGTTTGAAATGTTTATTTAAAAAAAACGCCTTGGCTGCATTTAAAATAAATAGCTGCAAAAAACTTTGTTGTTTGCCAAACTGAGTTACTTTTTTGAAGAAGTAACTATATAATTAATTGCCCAACATTGCTCATTATATACTGTATTTTGCAGACAGAGAGTTACAGGACTCTCTCCCAGACCACAGACTCATACTCATAATACAAGTCAGAGCTTTATATTAAAAAAAAGAAGAAAGTTGCGTTTTCAAAATTGGAGTTCAAGTTATTTTTACTTCCAATAGTGTTAACATACTACACAGGTCAATGACTACATTTTTGTTTTACATTTTCATTGTAAGTGGGCTAAAGCAGTTAATTAAAAGTAGTCGAACATAAATGTAAATGCTGTAATTTGATTATCTTAATAAACCATGTAACTTGGATGGATTCGATGCTGGCGTGACCACAGTGCACACGACTGCTGTCGCTCACAGTGGTCCAAGGGACCGCTCAGGGAGTTTGTGTGTTCGCTCAGACACATGGAAAATTAGAGGGAACATATAAAGAAAGGAGCCATTTTCTGCAGCTTTTGGACAAGAACAGGAAGCGTGCCTCATCTGCAAAACAGCTGGTCACACAAGAAGAAAGTCAAACTCAAAGGTAGACAGAGGGAGGAAGAGAGGAACGAAGAACAAGAAGGGACCAAGGAATTTGTTGATAAAATGGGGTCGATGAGATGTAGGTCACCCTTTCCCTCCCTCCCTCCCTCCCATTAGAGTTATTTATCCGTGGAGTTTTAGCACCGTCATTGCGGCCAGTTTGAATACAAACACACATGTTCTCATGTCAGGGGAGGAAAAAAGTCTTTAGAAAACAATCAGAGGATTTTTTTTTTCCCCCCCTCTTTATTTATAGAGTTTTTACATGTAAGTTGACATATCAGGCCCAATAAAGCAAGTACCAACCGATACAAAGACGTATCTCAATACAGATTAGGCCATTAAAATTAGGATGATAACAATAAAACAAATAAAGAAAAAAAGGAAAAAGGGAAAAAAAAAACCACACACAGAGAACAAAAAGAAAGAAAAAAAACAACAACTCCCCCCAAAACCAGAACAAAAGAAAATCAGAGGATTTTTAACGTCGATGTGTTTTGTATTTATGTTTTCTTTTTTGTGGCCATGTGCTGTGTTTGGGATGTCTGTTAGAAATCTTTTCTAGCTTTATTCTGTGAGGCATACCTCTGGAGAAACATCTTCTCATCGTCTCCTTCCTCTCCCTCGGCTCTCACTGCTTCCTTCACTTCTCTCGCCCTCGTCGCTTTTCTGTGTTTTACTGCCAGGAAAAGTAAATCAGAGCATGACAGTCTGGATCTCATTTTGGCTTTAATATGTTGAGTCTGAGGTCCACAGCTGCCTCTTGCCTTGCACTTTTTTTAACTCTTTTTTTTTTCCTCATGAAACTAAATGAAACCAGACTTGCCTTGTTGATCCTCTCTTTCTGAACACTCAGCAGAACCGCGCTGAGATCGAAAAAAGACGACTAATTATTTCTCACTTCCATAACATGTTTGGCATGTCGTACAGCAGGAAATCTAGTACAACATGTGTAAAAAAAAGAAAAGAAAAAAAAAAGGAGGTTTCATGTGAGCCATGCCACCAGATGTACCACCAAGGAGAGCGTGTCTTTATGGTGTAAACACAAAATACTAACAACAAGATGAGTCTCAGCAGAAATCTGTGTCTTTTTTTTCTTTTTCCTCCCAGTCTTTAGCCGGTACACTGTCCAAAACAAAAAACAATGTGACACTCACGACAGGAGTAATGTCTGCTCTAATGGAAGCTCCGGTCTTGTTTACTACATCTGTAAACCACGTAATGACACACCGGTTTGTTTTTGAGGGAAAAGATGAAGAACAGATGAAAAAGAAATGCTGACTGCTGCCACTCTTCTGTTGCTCAGAGACAGCTAAGGCTGAATCACCGCGAGTCATCACCGTCATCCTGCCCGAGCAAAGGCACCACTTTCTCCTGCCTCTGGGCTACGTCCTCACCTCCTTCCTGCTCCTGGCGTTCGTTGTCCTCATCATCGTCGTCATCGTACGACGACGCACGACCAAAGGTGTGAAGCTGATGGCTGATTTCAGATGAATCACTCAAAATCTGCTTTTTTCCCCCTTTGTTTGAATCTCATTAAATGTTCTTGTGTTTGCAGAAATGTATCCTCAGTCGTATATGGGGTGAGTGCTGACAATACACACAGACACACACACGTATAACCACTTTCTTCACCTTTAGCACAAACCCACGTGTGTCCTCTTCACTGTGATAGGTCCAGCAGAAGTCAGAGCTGCTCAGATGAGTTTGAGATGGATGTTACTGAGGTGAATGCGTGCAGCCCGGAGGAGAGAAGATTCGGTGAGTTAAGAGAAAGAAAAGAGTGGAGTGTCAAAAAATATTGGTCTGTCTCTCAGATGGGATTATATGTGGTCTTTCTTCTGTGTTTAGACTACAAGAACAACCTGCTGAAAGAAAAAGCCCACGTGAAAACTCAGCCAAAAGTCATTGATCTCGACAAAGGTACGCAGACACATGCGAACATCTATCATGAATCACTTGACACTCTCTTCCTCAAACTCAATCCATCTTTCTTTCTTGCAGAGATGCAGAAGTTCTCTAAGTGAAATAAAAGAAGTTGAACTGGAGTCACTGGCTGGTCCAGAGGCTGCGCCCCAAGCGAAACACCTCCATCCTGTCTTCTGTCCTGTCAGGAGCGATGCCGCAGAGAGAAACGCAGTGTTGCAAAAATCTGTGTTGTGACATTCAGAAAAAGAACACTGAGGTTTTGTGTTGCCAAATTGTAGATATTAGATACAAACAGGGCTGTGAAAAAGTATATCCCCCTTCCTCATTTCTTAGTTTGTTTGTGTATTTGTCACACTTACATGTTTTAGACCATCAAACAAATTTTACTATTAGACAAAGATAACCTGAGTAAATACAAAATCCAGTTTTTACATGGTGATTTCATTTATTAATTGGTCTTAAAAAAATATCCAAAAATGCGCTGGGATTCCAGTGAGCCAGAGTGAGAGCCATTATCCACAAATGGAGAAAACTTGGACGAGTGCTGAACCTTAGTAGGAGTGGCTGGCCCACTAAAATTCTCAGGGCAACTCCAGGAGTTCACAAAACAACATTTAAAGAGCTGCAGACCTCACTTTTCTTAGTTAAAGTCAGAGTTCATGATTCAACAATTGGGAAAAAAATAATAAGACTGAGCAAAAATGGCATCCATGGGAGTGCTCCAAGGAGAAAACCACTGCTGACTGAAAACAACACAAAGTCTCATCTCACATTTGGAAAATATTCTGTGGACTAACGAGACAAAAGCTGAACTTTTTGGAAGGTTTCAGTCCCGTTACATGTCGTGTAAAACTAAAACAGCATTTCATAAAGAGAACATGGTGGTGGCAGTGTTGGCTAATCGATGGAACCATTAATTCTGCTCTCTACCTAAAAATCCCGTCTGACCATCAGTTCATGTTTTTGCAACAGGACAATGGTCCAAAACACACCAGCAAGTCCTCTGACTGGTTTAAAAAAGTGTTTTGGAGTGGTCTAGTCAAAGTCAGGACTTAAATCGGATTGAGATGCGTGGGCCAAAATTCCTCCACACTGGTGTCAAAGACTCACCGTCACTGATCACAAACACTTGATTGCCTAATAACTGGTTGTGCCACAATGAGGGAGAATACTTTTTCACACAGGGCCAGGTGGGTTTGGATCACTTTTTTCGCCCTTACTAAATAAAATCATCATTTAAAAATTCAGGTTATCTTTGTTTGATGATCTGAAACATATAGCTGTGACAAATATGCAAAAAAACGGAAGGAGAAATGTGTGCACAGATCGCAGAGAACTGACTCACTTCTGAGTTGATGAAGATAAAGTTCCAGCCTGAATCATTATTCCTTTAGTTGAAAATTTTTTATGCTGATTTTGCTCTTCTTGTTTTCCTCCCAAAAGCACCACTGAAGTGTTACCATAACTCTGCACTGCGTCCAGTAGCCGCTGACTAACTGTATGCTCACTCACCACCAAGCAGAATATGTTTTGTATCCACGCTCTGCTGCAGATATTTTTTTTCATTGTACACTTGCTTAGTGGAAATCACCCTGCTTCTTTTTTCCTCTGTGAATGTAGGAGGCGTGTTTCACAGCAGTTTCTCTTACCCTTTGTTGGACTAGTTAATGAAGATTTAGTCATGTTATAACCAGTGTAGCAACTGTCTCACACAACTTCAAACAGCGCAATTAAATCCAAATACAAACCAGCTGGTTGAACAACGCTGTTGTAAATCCTCTGCTGTCGCTGCTGCTCTGTTACTGTGTGAAAACAAAATATTGCATTCAGCCAAGTGGCTCCTGGTGCTGCGATGTCCCGAATACTTACAGGCAGGCGTTTTTATTACAGTTAAAACCACAAAAAAATCTGGAAGGTGAAATTTTATTGTTTCCACGCTGTGTGAGAATAGATGTTTACCTCACTTTCTATTTTTGGGTTTCATCTTCATTCATCCCACAAGTAGTGCCCATTATGGAAAAGGAAGTCAGAGAGCAGAAGTTCTTAGGCATTTAAAAACCTCCTGGGTTTCTGCTTTCACTCGTCTGAGCAGATCTTGTACCCCGGTTTTATTATTATTAATATAATAATATTCTGATGTTGCTTGCTGTATTTGTATTTGACAGCATCAACTTGATTTCTCTCGTGTGTTGTGCACCCCCTAGCTTGGGAATGTCTGCATTAACTACTACACAGTAAAATCCCAGCATTACAGTGTCTAAAGACAAAAAGGAGGACGCCATCCTACTTGCAGTACTGGGTGTGAATAACACTCCACTCTTTTAAAAAAAAAAGTAAAAAGATTGCAGTTACATCTGCTGTGGCTTTTGCTTTTCTCAGTTACTCAGTTTGCCATGCTTGATACTAATTTAACTACCTATTGTTGTGTTGTACTGTACTGCTAATCCAGTAAAAATGAAAGACAAAAGAGACTGTGTTGCTGTGTAGTTTCATTAGTTTGTATTACCTATAACATAATCTCCAGGTCCTGTGGTGGAGGGGGGTAAGGCGGCATTTCTAAGCCAGCAGATATGATCTCTCCAGCATTTCCTGCTCTGCCCAGGAGTCTCCTCAGAAGAGAAAATATCAAATTCAACTTTAAAAACTCAAACATGAAATTTAGGAGGAAGGTCTTCTTTAGTCAAAAAAAGTCCACAAGCATGAGTTTAATGTTATGTAAATATGTGACTGACACTCATGTCGAACTGTAATTTAGGTTTTATCTCATTTATTCATTCCTTTGTGTCACAAACAGTCCCTGAATTCAAGACAAATGGCTTTTTATACACTTTGTGAAGTTCATTTTGTGTACATTTCCTATAAAATACATGATACTGTTATATACTTTCAATCTAAAAACTGTAGAAAACCACGATCTGTCTTGCACTGTTGGACAAGTGTATCGAAAGAAGCAGCTCGCAGTCGGCCGACACGCACACTTATACACAACCACAAGCTCGCCTGTGATTTAAATTCAGTACAGGAAGAAGAAAAACATTCACAGAACTACAACAGGCTAGTTGGTTCTTCCCGGTCTCCCTTTCATACAAACATACATCCAATCAGGCAGACAGCTGCAGGGTGTAGAAGGAAATTCATTTACTTAGTAAACACAAGATGAGCGGAAATTTGGGGCCACACTGTTTTGTTTACAATTAAGAGGCAAGCTACAGGTATTACAGGGCGATGACCAGGCAGGATAGGTGGGTGGAGAAAGGACTTGCTACAGGAAGTTTTAGGTAACGGGCTAGATGTGTCTTCTAGCACCAAGTTCAATTTGAAATGATCAAAATGTTGAAGCTGATGCTCTGAACAACAGGAAAACAGCCCATTCTTACTCCCAGGACGTCATACATCGGAGTTCTGTCAAAGCGGCTGGTGTCTCACAGATACAACAAGGTGCCCTTTACTGTCTGTGCTGTGGTTCACCAGGTAAAAGAAGGATATTTCACTCACAGCTCAGCAAATACGGTCGCTTGTACTGTTTGCTTAATGGCAATGTAGGGCTAATGCTGAGAACCCCAAAACATAATCTTTACCTCAACTTACCCAAGAACTTTTTGGTTTCCAAAGCTTTCAAATAGGACAACCCACAGCCTTCTAAAGCAGATATTATTACTCTGTACAAGTTGCACAAAGAACACCTTGTGTTTATGTCTGCATTGCCAGAACGGCTGTATATTATACCCTGGGATGAGAACGCTTTGAAGGAAACAAGCCTACGGAACAAGAGTGTAAATTCCAGTAACAACACCATATTCAAATCTGGGTGTCCTAAAGCAGAAAAGCAGCAAATTTGTTTTAATCTTAGTGTCCCTCGGGGGGAAAAAAAATTAACTTAAAAAATAAAAATAAAAAATTACAATGTGTTAATTATGTCACCGAAGGAGCTGATGTAGTACACATACTGTACATCCTGGACTCAGTGTTACTGGAGAAGAGTTTGACGTATGTTCTGATACTCTGGGCCAGCGCCATCTTCATCTTCCCAGCCAGTCACTCCTGTTCTACAGACCAGGTGTATACACAGTGCTCATGTTCATCCCAGGGCACTTTTCATATATGGTTCATAGATCTGAACAGTCTTAAATACAACCCAAACCCCCCCTCCTTAGGGGCTCTATTAACACATAAAAGGAGAAATGTAATATTCATGGTCCAATAAGAACAGCCACATTAAGCAGACTGAAAGAAAATGCCCATGTCTTGCCTCCTCTGTTCCTTAGGGCCTGGTCCAGTCTCTGTTACCTTTATTAAACATATTAGATTTTACACTAAAGCACAGGGATCCACTCCTTCAGACTGGTCAAAAGAGATGCACGGTGAGAGTTGTTGAGGTTCCTGACAGGGCTGGCACACTGTAAACCTGATGGTGGGTGATTTCTGGTCAGAGTTTCTCAAGTGTCAACCACGGGTCCGATCGGGTCGTGCTGAGGGCTCTCCAGAGGTGAGGAACTGTCAGGTGCAGGCGGGTGAGGGGGTGGGATATGCCTGCACCTGAGCTGCAGCTCATGCAACCCTGAGAGAGACAGCAATGCATTAAACACACGCTCACAGGAAACGAAAACAAAAATGTTCACAGTGAGCGATTCCTGGCGATACCTGTGTGTCTATTTCCTGTGGGATGGCGTGCTGTTTGATCCATGGATGGACTTCAGCCAGCTCCTCTCTCTGCTCTTGGCTGAACCAGGGCTGGAGGGGCTGAAGCACTCGAAGCTTCTCCCTGTCCTCCGCCAAAACCTTGTTCTGGTCCCTGCAGGGAGAGAAAGCATGAGATGATGAAGGATGATGAAGAAAAGGTAAAGAGCATGAAGATGAACTGTCTCCCCCATGTGTGACAAGTGTGGTATTGCACAGGGGTGATTCTCACACCTGTGAGGGGCATATTTGTTTGGGTTTCTAAACAGTATGGCACGTCGACACACTTGAACTGTAACCTGGACATAATTTGGCCGCTCCTGTCCCATCAAAAGGGGCTTTGAGGGAATGCTTTTGATTTACACCCATTGCTTGTTCTGTCTTCTTGTTTGTGTTTTGTAAAAAAAAGTTAAATAATAACAAAGAAAAAAAAAAAAATGTATACGGTATAAGAATTCCATCTAATAAACCAAACCATACTGGTATAAATATAAATAAGCACAGTACTGTGAAGACGGCTTTGGTGTTTATTGTTCTCCCGGATTAGATAATATCATTACATAATCAAATCAGCAGGTAGCCCTTTGCTGTACCATTTGGCTTTGAATAAGCAAAGCCATCAGACAAAAAGACTAAATACCTTGCCAGATTAAACAAGGTAAGACATTTAGATAAGACTCCAGTGTTTGAGAATCATGAAAATGACTGTGTCCCCCCAAAATTGCTAGAAAGAACAAAAGAAACAACACTTGCACGTTTTGACTTTATGAGCCTCATAAAAGCTTCACCTCTAACCTTACTGCGCTTACTCAGTCAACTAGTGAGTATAATCCACGCTTTATATTCAAGATAAATGATTTCTAGTACAAAGCACCAGGTTTCAAAGGCCACTGTGAAAGTGTCACAGGAAAAAAAAAAAAAAAAAGCAAAGCTGAAATGCACTGAACAGGCTGACATTATTTCTGGCCATGCTTGTATTAGTTTTGTGCCTCTGTTACTATAAAACAGAACGCGTTTGCAATTGTAAATTAAACTTGAAAGCTCGATCGTAAATGTATTACACTGACTTCAAATGTGGCTCTAAAATGTGATTTGCGAATCCTAAAGCTTAGAAACTTGTTTGAAAAGTAGGCGGGACCCACGCTGAAAGATGTACGACACGTCTCTGTTGGCCAGACTCGATTGGAGGGACAGCTTGGAAATATCTACAGTTTATAAACGAGATGGGTAATGGGTTAAACAAATACACGTTTCTGTTATTCTTTAACTGGAACTGGATTTACATTTTCATCAGAAAGTCATCTTGCATTAAAAATTGTTTTAAAAAACTGCGCGCAATGTTCAGGGTTCGCTCTAAAAATCACAAGAAAGATACAAAAGTAATTCCACACACTAATTTGTAATGCCAAAATAGCTTTTCTCAAGAAGGCGTTTCCCGTTTATCCATCATTAATTAAGTGTATTGGTATACCTGGTGTGGATCTGGTATGTCATCATGACACGCTCGGGCATGTGCTGGATCATGCTCCACAGGGAGTTTTCCGACTGATTCTCGAAGGTGTGTTTGTGCTCTGCCAGTGTCTCCTGGCTCTTACGAGCTTTGCGTGACGTGTCCGATGAATCGTTGCTGGCAAAGTATTTACTGCTGTTGCTGCTGCCTGTAACCCAGGGAGAAATTCATTCACATCCTTCCATCCTACTCTTAACTGAAAATGTTGCTTCTCTGCTTTGCATTTGCACGGCATTCTTTTACTTGTTTGTAACATGCAGCAACATTTAGAAGCTTGGCGTACACGGACATTGGAAATTAAAAGTCAACAAAACTATAACAACTAGACTTATGCTTTACAAATATGGTACAAAAAAGGCTGTTTTTGCATGAATTGCATGCATGCATATTGCCTTCCTTACCAGTGTGTGAAGTAGAGGTTCCATTGGAGCCAGATCCAGACCCCAGTGAGCCTCCAGACTCCCCTGATCCAGACCCTGAGGCATTGGAGCCAGTCCCTGACCTGGCGTCCTCCTGAAGCAGTAAGTCAAGGAGCTCGCTGGATGTTGACTGGGCATCATGGTTGCCAGACTCTCCTGGGACATCATGCTAGTCATAAAAAAGATGGTTTCAGTCAGAAATCAATCAGCAATTTAGAGTGAGAAAACTATCAGACCTATAATCAACCCATACCTGTTATAAAAGATGGTTGATTGACTCACCTCATTGGCATGTTGTTCATGGAGGCTCTCGGCGTGGTTGTACCCGGTGCTGCTTTGCCCTTCACTCGGTTTGGGCAGTTCTTCCTGCAGCAGATTGAGCTGCAGTGGAGAACTTGAGCGAGAACTAGAGAACAAAGCTCTAGGCCCAGCCGCTTCCTCTTCTTCGCCGACAGATGAACTCGCTCTGGGTGAGCAAAGTAAAAGGCCTGGGGATGTCTGAGTATGGGGACCAGGCTGGGCCTGAAACTGAGGCTGAGGGAAAGGTGCACTGACAGGGGCATACCCTGTCATAGTGATGGGTATCTGTGGCAGTATAGACTGAGCTGACTGTGGATAAATGGATGGGTAACCTGGGGTAAAAGTGGGGTAGTTGGGCAGGATGACAGCCATGACTGGAGCCATGAAAGAAGGGTTGAAGGTCTGTGTTGGAGCTATGGGTTGCAGGTTGTGAAAGTTTTGGGTATTCTGAACATTCTGAATGGTCTCCATTTGGATCTGCTGCATGCCTGGCAGGCTCTGAGTAGGTTGCATTATGTTGAAGTTGTAGCTGAGCTGGTCAGGAGGCTGAAGCCCCGCAGGAGCTGCTCCAGGCAGCTGTTGTGTCCTGGGTGATTGTTCTGGGCCAGGCTTCCCCATTACAGGAAAGAATGGCACCTGGACTGGAGATGTTTGGCTGTAGGGTGCTCCCACCTGGGGCTGGGAGGACTCTGAGGAGGGCCATGAGGAGTCAGGGACACGGCGAGGGGGTTCAGGTGGGGAGGCATAGCTGTCTGAGGAACCCTGGGGTTTGGGACGCTTGTGTCTTGGCTTCCCTTTTCGAGAACGATTCCAACCTCCGGCACTCAGTGGACGCAGGTAGTCTCCTATAGTGAATGTATAAAGATCATAGAAATTAAAGTTGCACAAAAATTTGCACAAACACTTTATCAGACTTCAAAACATCAGCTGCGTTGCTAAAGAAATATTCAACAAACCTGGGTGGTGGGAGCGAGCCAAAGAGCTGTTGTCCAGCTGCAGATACGAGCTGTAAGGGCTCTGAAGGATGCGATGGCGGAATCGATCCACATATTCTTGCTCCTCCTTCTGGGTGTGAGCTGACAGCACCTCCTTGGTGAGACCAACAAACCTTCTTTCCTCTGCGGCGGGGCTCGGAGCTGGACGGACAGGGGTTGGGGCAGGATCAGCAGGCTCACTGCCCATCGGGGCATCCTCCAGTGCTGTGGCCTCTGACAGAAAACGTGGGGGTAGGGGGGGTCAGTGTCAAAAGAAAGCACTAAACATTTCTCTCTGTGGAGAACTCCTGAGAGAATTTAGAAATTTGACCATTAAGAGAAAAAAAAAAAAAAGCATCTGAGCAGGTGTCACTCATGATATAAGACTATGTTCATATACCTGACTCAGGCTGTGGCACGTGCACTATGGTACTGCTGTATGAACACTGGCTGGTGACCGAGACAACACTCATGGCTTTAGTAGACATGGTGATGTCTGTCAGAGGTGCCCCGACTACAGCTGGAGTTGGAGGGCTCACTGACACCTCAGTCTCCACCACGACTGCTGAAGAGTAAGAAAAAACAAACACCAGGAGCAAAAAGAGTTTATATGACTGCAGACTTTCACCCTAAAAGTAAGAGAATGCTAAGCCATGTGCTCTGTGTGGGTTTATACCATCTGAACTCTCCTGAGCTGTGTCAGTGGCTCCTGCGGGCTTGTCATCTTCTGAGGTAGAGGATGAGGAAGAAGAGGTAACCAAGGAATGAGATTCACTCTTCCGCTTGAGGGCTGGACCTGTACAGCTCTCTAAATATCTGGTTACACACAAGAAACGTGCGCAAACCAACAGGGAAAGCAGGAGTCAATATTATGACAAGGACAGAGTGCTGCAGAAAAAAAAAAAATGTCATGTTGATCGCCACACACCTGATGATGTTATCCACACAGTTGATTTGCTGATAGGAGGGAATGTGTGTTTGCTTCCTGCTCTCTTCATGCTCTCTGACCTCAGCATTGGGGGCTGCAGGGGGTAGAGGAGCTGGCAAAATAAACAGCCAACATTTAAAATATCTGCCAGTTTTAAAAAAAACACATTTTAACTGTTTTGTACTCAGTGGATGTCAAACTGCGATACCTGTGACACGTTTTCCAAGGAAAGCAATTTTGTGGTTGGAATCCAGATAAGCCTGCTGGCCCCAACTCTTCACTCTGTTTACATCAGCACAGATCTGTTGTAAAGTCATCTGGAAAAACACAAACAGACGAACACAACACCCCCACAAAAAGTGCATGATTAACCATGGCAATAGATAGTTAGGTAACTGCGTGACACGTGAATTCCTGGATGATGACCTCACTGTGATGTCTTACCGGTTCCCGGTGCGAGTCCTCCCACACGTTGCCATTGCTGTCACTCGAAGATGCAACGCTGATGTAGTGCTCGTGAGAGCCGTTGCTGCCTAAACTACCGTAACCACTGGAGCCATTGTTGTGCACGGGCTGTAAAGAAGAGCCACAAAGAAGAACAGATTGTATATTAACGCTTCTTTTTTCAGCCTCTGTACAGCAACCAAAATGCAAAAACCACACATACTCCAACAAGCTAGCCAAGAAAAAAGCAAAAAAACAAAAACAAAAACAAAACAAACAAAAACAAACTTTGCAGTGACAAAAAATAAATAAATGAAAAAGCCCATTTAGTATGAATTATTTTTTATTTTTTCCTTTTTCTGACAGGACTGAAACATGATCAGCTTTTATGTTATTACGCTGATACCAGCATGATACCAGCACCTTTGTTGCATTACAGCAACAAAGGATTTCAAGTGAGTGCTTTCTGGAATTCATTTATTCAGCAATGACATATTCACCTGTAGGAAAAGCTTATAGATCTTTGCCTGAAGATCCTTTATTTCCTCATGAGTTACAGGAACAAACTCCTTTGCTCGAGCAGCAAACACATCCTCATTCAGAGGACTCCTGTAGGCAAAGGCAGCAAGCAGAGTGATGTTATCTTTGTTACTGCGTCATTCATGTAATCGCACACCGCTTTCACAGAAACCCAGGGGGATTACACAACGGACATCAAACTCTACACATCAGCGCACATTTTTGTCTTCTTGTGGTTTAGATTTTATGCTTATGGAACTTACGTCCTGACTTTGTGGCGCCCAATGATGAAGGCCACCTTACGGCTCCATGGGTTGATGAAGCTGGACCAGCTGGTATCCAAGGTGATGTAGTCTCCATTCTGACAGCGCAGACGCACGGGAGAATGTTCAAATGGAGGCTGGCCCGCATGCTTCAAGACTGAGCAAGGCATGAAGCGATAAAAAATAAATAAATACCATCTATGAAAAAAATCCAGTCATGGTAAAAAGAAATTACTGTCAAGTCTAAAGATTTGGTATTAGGACATAATAATAAAAATATTATGATATTTTAACTGTTTCAATGTTTATTTAATACTAAAATAAAATAAAATAAAAATGCTGAAGCAGTGTGTTAAAAACTAAATATATCCCATGATTCAATAGCTTTTAGAGCCACCATTAGCAGCAATAACTTGAAGTAATAATTTTCTGTATGATGTGAGAAACTTTATCAGTCTCTCAAATCATTGTGGAGGAATTCTGACCCATTCCTCTTTCCAGGGTTGCTTCACTTCATTGAGGTTTGTGGTATTTGTTTATGCATAACTCTTAACCAAGGGAAAGCATTTCAGTCAGGTTGAGGTCTGGACAATTGCAATACAATGATTCTTTTCTTTTTCAGACAGGCTGTTGTAGTTATTCTGCTTACACGTGCCCTCACAAATGACTGTAGAATACATTGGTATGCAGAGGAGTTAATGGACTGCAAAGTGTCCAGGTCCTGTGGCTGCAACACAAGCTCAAGTGATCACCCCCACCCCGCCCCATTACCGTACTTTACAGTTTGTATGAGGCGTTTGTGCTGATATGCTGTGTTCATGCCGTCCAAACATGGCGTTGTGCATTATGGCCAAACACCTCAATTTTGGTCTCATCTGTCCCAAGGAGTCCTGTGGTTTGTTCTATTCTGCAAACCTAAACTGCGCTACCGTGTTCTTTAGAGAGAAGAAGCATTCTCCTGGCAACCCAACTAAACAAGCCATACTTGTTCAGTCTTTTTCTAATTGTCCTGTCGTGAACTTTAACATTTAACATGCTAACAGAGGCCTGTGGAGTCTGGCAAGTTCACTCCTGGAAAGACTGGCAAATGTTTGGAATGTTTTCCACTTGAATGTGAATAGTCTTTCACACTGCAGAATGATGGAATTCCAATTGCTTGGAAAAAGGTTCATAATCCTTCTTTAAGATCACTGCTGATGTCTTTCCTCTGCATCATTTTAACACATATGTGAACACTCCAGACCACCAAACTGCCCAAACGTCTGCTTTCATAGAGGTGCTCACATTTGCTGATGATCACTTGATCAAGAGCAGCACCCTGGTTTCTACTTATTCTCTCAACTACAGTACTATGGAAGAAGTAAGAGTCCTTAGTTTTTCAAACAATGCTTCTGCATTTTGCCCTAGTTTTTTTTTTTTTTTTTAAATTATGACATAGTGTATTATTTAACTTGCTGTTGTTCACCTGAGGTCTAATCCTAAGGATCAGTTTATTTTTATTATGTCCTGAAAGCTAAAATCTTAGAATTTCAAAGCGTGTGTACTTTCAGTTACAGTCATGGTAAAAAGAAATGCTCAGGATAAACCTTGCTCTGGTTGATTAATCTACTAGTTATTTTATTATTTGTCTGGCATTTTTTTACAGTATAATGATAAAGAGAATATCTATCTATTTAAATATACAATTTGAGTGAGCTCATTGAAATGCAGTTTTCTTATCAGCAGACTAAACTTTTGCACTCATCCTCCCCACAAACTCACTTTTCCGGTGCATGGACAGCATGAGTGGGCGGTCCTCTGGGTGAATGCAAGTCAGCAACGACGTGCCTATCAGATCCTGAGGAAGGTATCCAAGCAAAGGCACGGCCCTGTGAACAGTCACCATAAAAATCAGCTCTTTTCAAACACTGCCATTAATTTTCAAAGCTTGGGACTGGAAATTTGTGTGTATTGACCTGTCATCAACTTCCAGAAACACACAACCAGGGGAGTGTGTTGTGGTAAAGATGCGCTTGTCCATGGGGATCCGAGGTGCTGCATACACAAATCATATAAACACCAGTGCAAAACATGAATAAGCAGTGGTTATAAGTTCCTCAAAATACCAGAAGAGTTTCTCAGAAAGTGTTTGGGGTTGTTATAGATAAAATTGCATAGACCTATCAGAGCATCAAAGCTGCATGTTCAAAGACAAACACGGTATCATACCTTCATATCCAGAGATGATGCGTTCAGCCAGTGCCAGGCAGCACGGCTCCTCCTCCTCCCCACTGCTCCCAGATCCCTGCACCTTCAGCTGGTAGGGTGTTATCCGAAATGGGTTGTAACGCATCTCACCCTCACGATCCTTCCCACCCCTAAAACACACAAAACACAACAATCAAATCTGAATTTATTGTGATCAAAGATGAAAACAGGAATTGTTACCTGCACCAGTTTCAAACCCTAAAATAAAGATCTAATGAAAAATGAAAACAATTCAAATTTCAATGATATCTATTGGTACAAGTTGATGACAGCTAATTTAATTCTTGTAAGAATGTGTGAAATGAATATTTTCTAGGGCTATGGAGGTACTTTCAGTCACAAGAGCTGATGGATAATCATGTTTGATTTGGCACACATTTTACACCAGAAGCCCCTCCTAACACAACCCTCATATTTTTCCAGGCTTGTGTCCCCTTCTGGTCTCAGACTGGGAATCTTTTGCACATAAAATGAATGTGTTAACCACTACACCATGGAGCGAGCACAGTTTCTAAAGACACATCCATTAAAAAGCATGTATTGATGGAATTCCTTATAGAGGAAGAGTTGACAATCAGAATGAAACTTCATTACACCCTGCAGGAAATTATTTTGTAACAGCTGCACAAGCTTGTAGAAGTTACACAATTATAATAATAAAAAAACAACAATAATAATAATTTAAAAACCCTGAAATTACTGCAGTTTATAGTCTGGATACACAAGGGCAACATCAGATGTAGGGTTTAATGGAATCGAGCTCATATATTTTATTAAATCTGCCTTAAAAAAAATTAATTATTGTTTAAGGAATTAAGGGATATGAAGAAAAAAAAAGTACTGACCTGATTCGGCAGAAGAAGGACTTGACCTGGGCACAATCAAACAGAACGCCGGCTACAGAGAAAAAGAAGCGAGGGAAGTCAGTTAACCATATTCTCTTTCATTATTTCTGTTAAATACCCACTGAGACACTAGTATGTGCAAACTAACTTAAAAAAAAAAAAAAAAACACGTCCCTGTGCCGTATTTTATTTATTTAATCTAAATAAATAAATAAATAAAATACAGCACCTGTGTGCGAGTTGCTCCAAGGTGGCAAATGGGGTTGCGCAGTGTGTGAATAGAAGACATTGACATCTTGGTGGAAGAGCAACTCCACAAATTTGGCAGACTCCAGAAACTTCCTCTTGCAGCACAGGATGCTGGGAGCCTGCTCCGATGCATACAGGACGCGGCCGCTGGCCAGGGAGAAAACCACCACGAAGGAATCCTACAAACAGGCAGAGAGATGTACGCACCCAGAAAAACATGCACACAAGCAAGCAAAGTCACAGACACACACAAAAGCAATAAACACACATACACTCACACACCCGCTCAGGAGTGAGGCAAAATAAATGTACATATGGATGTGTATTTGCATCTTTAAGACTGCCTCAAAACAGGATTTCAGAACAGCTCTAAACAAATGCTTAGTGCGTCCTATGACATCTTCAGTGATACATTAAAAAAGGAGACAATAACATCAGAACCTGTGCATCTAAGTTTGATGTGCATACCGTATTTTTAAGGGTGTGTTCTGAGGTGACTCTCTCCAGCTCTTCCAGAGTGCAAACGGTGGCATTTCTTCGCTCGTCCTGCCCATTTTGCATGAGCAGTTTGTAGTATTCACTATTAGCTACAGGTGACAAACCAAGGCACACACACAGTATCAGTATTTGGAGAAAAATAAATAGTGTTTTCTTAAGATTCTACATGGACTCTTCTGTATTTAGGCAGGTTACCTTGCACTTGCTTGACACAGTTGAGCGCGTAATGCAAGGCCTCCACAGTGCTTGCTTTGCTGCGGCTGCGTTTGTCTGATGGGAGCCTCTTTTTCATCTCAGCCACTGCATTCATCATCTCTCTGTGGTCCTGCCCTTTGCCAGCCTCTGCATGCTCGCTGCTACATACGCACAGAAACAGCATAAAAAGATATTTAAGTATTTTTCACAGGTACTTAAGTAGCTAAGATTCACTCTGTTGGACACTGTTAGTATTTTTGTCACCATTATACCATGAATATATCATAGCACAGATGGAGAACTTCAGGATCAGCTGGTAAAAAGCATCTTTCCAGTTTATTTTGGGAATCTGTGGCTTGTTTTCTTCTATGCCAAAATTCTTGAAATGCCGCAAGAAAGTTAAAACCCTGGCTGTTGTCACAATGTGCTGTACTCCACTTGGCAGAGCCACATGCTAAACAGTGTAGCAATAGTAATAGATAAAAAGCTCTGACATACTGTTGTGGATTTTTGCAGAAACTAGGGTCAGAAAGGCACCATGGAAAGCGTCCAGAAAATGCTAAATGGTGAGAGCACATTGGAGTTGAATACCTCTTAGCTGAAACTGAGGTGGATCCTGAAGCGCTCCCAGGGCTGTGATTGGTTGATGAAGACAGGTCGTGTGAACCACTCGCCATTTCTTCATCCTCCTGTGCCACCTCTCCACCCAAAACTCCACTTTCTTCACCTCCAAGGCGCTCGGATGTTTCCCTGCCGTTCCGCTTCCCGGACAACTCCCGCTCCACCTCTCCACCGTTCGCTGTGGCTGACGGCAATGCAGGCTCCTCCCCATGTAGTCCACTGTCACCTCCTGGCATCACCACACGTTGGTCACACATCAATTATTTTTCTTTCCAGTTACAATGGTCGGTAAGGGTCTTCATATGTTCAACCAAAGGGAATGGGTTCCATGTGGTAACAATGAACTGACTTTCATTCAGTCAGTGCTGAATGTTGGATGTGGTCTGTTTTTTCCACTGCAAATAGAAGAAAATAAACAAAAAGCCTGAGTTTAATTATTATTGCATAGAGGACATATGGAACAAATATCCCACGTTTGGGACGAAAAAGTTTTATTTTATATCAGAGGCAAGATTTAGGAAAATCAGTATAGGTATTACAATAGAAACACTGAACTTTATGAAAGCAGCTGTCTCACAGTCATGTAGACTCTCAATAAACACATCCATCAATGTCTCATCACGCAAGACGTGATAACATTTTTACCAAACTAACAGATAAAAAAAAAAAAAATTTTGGTTTTAGTATCTTTTTTTATCTTTTTACTTCAATAAGTTTTCCAAGTTCATTTAGTTTATTTTATTAAGCTTTGGTGCTATTTTTATTTTTGGCAACTATGTTAAGTACATGTTTTTCCCACATCTAGTTTCAGTTTGTAGTTTAGTTTAAGTAAACTACAGAAAACTTAATCTCATTCATGAGGAGCCAACTCTAAAACTGCATCTTACACCTTACAAACTGAAAACGTTCAAGTTTAAACAGTGAAACTGAAGCGTTATTGTTGCAGATCTCAGCTGGCTTGATCTCTGACCACCAATGTCACTACTATAATACACTGAGGATCCTGTTCTTGCATTACCCCACAAACACTTCCTTGTGTTAGTATATCATTTCAGATTTAGCCAGTGAAAACATATTTTTTAATAAAGTGTTGTGCAGTGACAACTATTTTCTTTCAACAGCACTTCTGGTTAAAGTGCGACTTTTTGGAAAAACTTTAACACTTGTGTAGGTAATCATTAAGTCAACCTACCTAATAAGCAACTGCTCATACTTCTACAGACAGATCATGCATGACACCTTAAAGGCCAAGGTAAATCTTTACTGGAAACAGATCATCTTCAGCATGGTAAAACTCACAGTTAGCAATCATGAAAGTTGGGAATCTTGCCAATGAACTTTTTCTCAAATAAGTGGCAAAATGTCTTTACAAAGATATTAACAACATATGCAGAGAATCATCCCCAGTTGGAAGCCCCATCTACCTCCCATTCAGTTCCTCTGCTTGCAAGGATCATCCAATCATAAGCAAGTTGCTTTAAAGGGAGGGCTTCTTCCAATGAGAGGTAAAACACCATGATTCAAGGAGAACAAACTGAGGGCCTGAGGATTATAGTGAAAGCTACTATTAGCCTACAGTCCTAGAATAGAAATATCGTGCTAGAAATATGTCCACACGTCCACTTTAAACTTGGGGCATGTCTGATGTGCCAAAGGTTTTTAAATTTGAAGCAAACGCTTGTCTTCTTTTGAAAGGACGAGCATGTTATTGCCAAACATAAACAAGTAAAAATGTTCTGTGCAAATGTGAACAAACACAATCTGCCATGTTATTTAATACTACTCGGCTGTCTGGCCATAAAACTGACTCACTGCTTTCTGACTCTCTCCCGCGATTTATGCGCATCTCATCCATCAATACTGCCAAGACCAGGTAAGGCTCTGCCAGATATAATAATGTGATACTGGGTTGCATAATAGGTGTTAGTACTAATTATGCATTTACATTTTTTGCAATCCCTGCAAATGCAGATTTTTTAAAAATCAAACCCTGTGATTCTACAGGCTGTTTTATCCAATATTTTCATCAGTCATCAGAGGAAATCACTTGTCTTCCAGCCATCTTGGGCAAGTTTTTTTTCTATGGTATTGGTATAATTAAACTCCAGCTGCCACCACATCTATATGGCACTGAGACCAGACACTGAGAATAAAGACAGAGGGACAGAAACTGAGAAGCAAAAGCAGGAGGGAGTGAAAATATCCCGCATCGTTCATCAGGTCTTCATAGGAGGATTACATAACTGGTTTGCTCAATTCAGAGGGCATAAAACATTATGCTATTGAGATATTATACCTGTACTGACGTGCACAACACACAAATGCGCGATTGTAGTTGCATACATAGGATGCTGTGGTACTTTCTCACTTATGCAGCACAACAACACACTTGACCTAGGCTGTTGCTCTGTACTTGAACCTGCATGCACACTGCAACACAGCTCAACACCATCACAGACTGCTTCCAGAAGTCACCTAAAAAGCTAAGATAAGCCATTGCACAAGCAAAACTGAAAGTCAACATTATTACCTGTTTTACAGGCTTTTTTAAAAAAAAAAAAAATTGTTAACGTTCAGCAGAAGCCTACAACTTACTCCACCTCACCATATGAACCCAGTGACCCGAGTAAGTCCAGAGGCCACCTCACAATGCTTGAAGGAGTGACAGCAACTCCACTCCGGTGCAAGCTAAAGCACCACACCTGACTTGCCACTGGGCAGCTTCTAGTTTCAGTGAAGTCCAGTACCCAGAGTTATTACATAGCGCTTTATCTATCAAGACCTCTCATATACATTTTTTAAATTTCTATTTTATTTTTATTCAGTTCTTTTTCAATTAATTCCCATTAGTTTATTATCAGTTTGTTTGTTTTTGTGCCAGGTTTAGCTGGGTTGCTGTAATATACTGGGTATTTATCAGGGGCAATATCCGCAGTGTGTATAAAACCTACACTGTCTATGGAAGTGTCAGAAAGGTTCAGACAGTAAAATACAAACACAGCATTTAGTGAGGGCAATTAACTCACACTCATGTAATCATGCCAATCTCAATAATCATATGCATAAATGCCTCATCATGCCTGCTGTGTAAGCACATCTGGACAAAGCGAAAAAGCTAAAACTTAACGTAGTTTAGTGTTAAGACCTTTTAACCGACGTGAGAGTTCAGGTTGCTTGGTGAAAACAGCGCCCCCTACAGTAACTGGGTACGAAGGTCGCAATAACGCAATAAACTGATAGCCTGTTAGCTACTGTATTAGCAAGTATAATAGGTTGCTTTGTAAGTAATGCACCGTATGTAAATCTGAGCAACAAGAGCTTTAGGTTGTTACCAACTTGCCAGCCAACACAGCGCAACCCGTGAGCTCCAGCTCCCTGACTTATGGCAGACGTTATACAGCTAACATGAGCAACACACACTGCTTACACCACTGCTTACAGTCAAGTCAGCGTTCACTTCTTGAAGAAGCAAGAAGGCCCAAACCACATAATACACACTCGCAACGACTTTATAGCAAACAAAAAAAGGCAATGATTTAATTTCACTTGTTTACATCCACTGTTGCGTCTAACTGAAGCCGTGCGTCAGGTGGTTAGCTAGTTTATCGAGAAAGCTAACTCACCAATGACGCCCCCAGTCTTTCGTCTTTTGGTGGAATATTTACCTTTCCTGCTCCTCGTGTGTCTTGGCTCAAGAATTAAAAAGTTACGCGTGTCCTTAATTGATCACCGGAACGCATCAGAAAGTATTTCGTTTCAGTTATATCTCAGTCACGTAGCTAAGTCGTCATCCATCCCAGAGCAGTGGACACATTTGTGCAACGTGAGCCCGGTATAGCATAACCACGCCCATTAAGCGATGATTGGGCGGGTGGGTTTTACATGTATTATTGGATTGGATAGCAAACAAGATGTGGGCGTGTCTGCCGCGGCAGGTCTGTTGGGCGGCTTGCGGGCGATTCACGTGGATTTCCATGTTACACAACCGAGAAACAACAAGCCCGAAGCAGACTGCGCGAGCACTGACACTACCAGCCCGCTGCCTCCCCGCCCCTACCGCTAAATGAATGAACAGAGCCGTTGCATGGTCCAGCTGCTGCAGTGCACGCAGCAGGGAGTTTGGACATTTGATTTATTTTTGTTTGGTTAAATTGTTGTCAGTTATTGGACATCATCTTAGTAAAGTCTCTTAAGTAAAAGAATGTTTAAAAAAAAATCACAAGAAAATGGGACCTATCAGTGATTTTAATAGATTTTGTCACTAAGCAAATGAAAAGGAAGGCAAAGAATGCCACATACTTGTATATCCTTATTCATTAATTTTAAATAATATTACTTAACATTATATTTTAAAGTTTTGCAACAATAATATGTAACCTAATTATCCTCAGTTAGTCATGAATATTTTTTTAATGATACAATGACTTTTATTGTTGGATAGCACAAACAAGACTTGAGCAGCTGTTATATATTCTTTTACCACATCTTTATTGCAATTTGACTTTTTCAGTTAAACCTGCCTTTAAATTAAACCTGAATTGAAAAATTCCCAACTCTGTAAAGACAAAACAAAATAATAAAATATATAATCACTAGAACTGATGGGGGTTATCAGAAAGACCTACAAGTGAGTGGAACTGAGGTTAAAAAAAAAAAAAGAAAAAAAAAAAGGAAGGAAACATGGGGAAAAAAAAAAAAAAAAAAACTGTACTGGGGTAAAAGCTGATGGACTGTACACCATTGTGTGTCACACTGAAGGAATTTATCTTTATATGACTCCAATAAAAATGATTTTGCCATCATGGCTCCTTTTGGAAAAAGCAATAGTTGGCGTTTGTTACGTCAGAGATGAGAAAAATCAGAGGACACTTTGATTTAACATCAGTTTTATTCAAGCAAAAATAAATTTAGGGCCCACAGAGCAGAATTGCACATATTTCCACGTACATTCCAGAAGTGAAGCAAGGCCTGGAAGTTATAAGATCTTAAATTCCCGTGGACAAAAAAAAAAAAAAAAAAAAAAAAAGAAAAATAATGAGGTTGACAATTCCATGTATGGTTAATAAAAAGCTGGCCCATAAAAGCATTTCCATGCCTACAAATTTAAGTTGTGGCTACAGTCTGATTAAATCTACATGCTTAAAAAAAAAAGAAGGAAAAAAAAAAGTACATATTTGTGTTAGTGTTCATTTCTCTATCAGTAACACGCAAGCAGTATGAGAGGGGGAAAAAAAGCTAATGATTGCTAGAAGTCAAGAAAAACAACAACAACGCTGAAACTGTAACCTAAACAGTCTTCTGGGAGTTATAAATACCAAACAGAGTGAAAATAATATACAAAGCAATCCCAAATCCAGTGTTAATGTCACATGTATCACAATGCCATGGACCAACAAAATATTTCCACTCTCAATCACCCATGGTGCTCAGCAGTACTGACCTGAGCATCTCAACAAACGTACTATAGCCTAACTATGATCAACTCTACGTTTAACAGAATGCAAATAAAGCTACTGTATGACAAATATAGCATGTTAGAATGTAATTGTTTTGTGTTAGAAGCATTGTGCATCAACAAGAATGGATCAACGCCAGTGTGAAGAAACAAAAGTCTTTATTAAAGGTTAAATTCAACTGATCACACAGGCTAGCTGCACAGTATCTGCTGGACAGGGAGCTCACAAGGCACTATTCGTTCTCTGGCTGGCTGGTGCATGTGTTCAGAAGGTATGGCTGCATTTTTGGCTGTTCTCCATTGGAGACACCTATTAAAGTCTAAAATTAAACTGCTGATTTTCTTTCCTCTTAATTGTTGATATTATTACATAAAGGCCATTTTTCTGACACGTAAGAGCAACTAATTGAGATAATTCCTCTCTTGATACCCCATGATGGCACTTCTGTGTGTGTGGGGGTTTGTAATTTTTTTTTTCCTTTTACATTTTATGGCAAATTTGTCAGGCAATAAGGATACTGGTCATAGTAAACAGGCACTTAATCTAAACACAAGCTCATGCAAACTTTTACTGCATCCGAATCACTGCCTGAAAATAACATGAACAGGAATGGACACAGTGAGGTGGTTCAACAGTACGTTACCAGTTACCAGTAAGTTTTGTGTTGTCAGAATGACTTTTTCTCTTCATTCAGATCTAACATTAACATCGTAAACATTGGACCTGATCAGCACTTAACCATGTGCAGAAATAAAATGAGTAATTAGATTTCACTGGTCAACTAATATTTGCAAAGCTGACCAATTAAAGAAGGAAAAAGCATGAGAGAGGAAAAGGAAAATACTGGTGTCACACTCTCAAGAGCAGAAATATTTTAAATCTGGGAAGGGGCACCTCTTCCACCAAATGCAGGATTACTGTTACAATCTAAACTATACCACTGAACAGCTAATCCTTAAAGGCACTTCTCTTAGCCTGGAACACGCAATCAAAGAACTGTTAATAAAATATAAAAATACAAGATGAGGAGAGTTTACAGTGTTCTTCAATTCTAGTCTTAAGGTTTGAGTATGTGTGTGTGTGTGTGTGTGTATATATATGTGTGTGTGTTCTGCCAAAGTCTATTTAGACTCTTTATATTTATAACTGGGCTTTAGTCGAGTTATAAACACATTTCTGTACATACGTTTTGGTTTTCTTTGGTATGTATATATCCTAGTAATGTCTGGAATTTTGTAATGTTATAGGTTAAAACTGTGACAAAGGCACATAAGCAATCACACACGCACACAGGCACACACAGGGCAATCCAGGACAAAGAATGAAGACCCCTGTAGAGGTGGAAAATGTGGAGCTACTCTGAGACACGAGTCACATGGCTCCACTTCTCTTCTTTATCGTGTCTTCTACCCCTCCTCCTCCTCCTGTTGCTTACTTACGAGTAATTCCAGACTGTGAATGAATTAACAAGTTTGCTTAAACCAAATGTTTTATATAAGACATTATAAAAGAGAGATATGACACTAAAGGAACCCTGGATGGGGATCTGTGGGGGAATTCCATAAAGGCAAAAGACAGAGGATGCATTATGTAATTGGGTGTACTTCTTCTTGGCTTACTGCATCCATAACATGAACTAGCATGAATAATGAGCATTTATTATTTTGGGGAGGGGGGCACACGACCAAAGAGTGACCGTGTCAACACTCTGGACTGAGACTTAAATAAAAGTGGAATTCTTTGCACATGGATAGATGTAAAACTTGAAGTAAATAAAGCTTTTTAAATGTTTGGGGGCAAAGTCTGTAAACTTTCAAACTCTTTTCTATCAGACTGACAGATAAGTCATCAAATGACACATCACATGATCTTGAACAGTTGATGTGTCTTTGCCTCTTAAAAGAGCACCAATTTAGCAGTACACCTAACACAGTTTGCAAAACTACAACACTGTAGAGAGTTCTTAATGCTTGGCTTTATGCTTGAAGAAACACAAACTGTAACAAAACTGTTGATGAGCACATCCTTGATACTCACTAATAATGATGACGATGATGATCACAATGACAGCTATCAGGATCGCCCACATCTGAAACAATTAAAGAAAATTCACACAAATTAATTGGAGCTATTACGCAAGAACTGCATCTGTAATACTTCCTCGTTTTGTTGAATAAAAACAGGAAGTCTTCACCATAAGTCATACAAATATATACTGTAAAATTTGTAGTTAAATAAAAACAATTTGGTAAACCTCAGTCTATAAAGACTTTAAAAATAGAGTGCATCATATCAGTTAGAGTAATTGTTATTTAAAGTGGTGGAAAGTGTGTGACTTTTGAACCAAACTTTGTTTAAGCACCTTGCAGTTCTTCCACCAGTACTTCCTTTTCAGCTTAGCTGCACTGGTCTCAAACTGGGAGGCTCCAGCCTGGAGTGCATCAGCTCGGTCATCCAGTTCAGACAGCTTCTGATCACGTTCCAGCACTTTGTCCACATTAACACGCATAATGTCCACCACCTACTCAAAACATAAACATAATATACATTTTTTGTAATATCTGTTTCTTGATGTACATGGGTATTAGGCAATCTTGAGCCTTCACTGTAAATAAATCTGTCCTAATTTGTTTTTCTCTGGAGAGAAAGAGGAAGAAGAAAAACGCCAAATAAATAAATCAACAGGGTAAAATAACTCCTACAGACTCTAGCTTACTGAGTCCACATATACTCAGACACACATGCATGTGCATAAACACAGATTACACGTAACCCATATGTTCCACTGATCCACAAACCCAACTACTGCCCCTCCTCTCAGACAGAGCTGCAGGGTGGAGGGGAGGGTGTAGGCCCGTGCATGCCTTACATAACCATGGAGACAGTGATTATGTAAACGTTTGGCAGCCAATTGGACACTTTGTGTGACGTGCTGAGGTTAAAGATCTATGAAGGAGTGGCTTATCCCGAGAGGGGCTACAACCAAGAGAGAGAGAGCGAGAGAGAGCGAGAGATGTAAAGGGAATTAAGAGTGAGACTTGGCAGCCTATTTTCTTGGTGGCCTCACTGACATGGTTCTGAATGCCATTTCTCAAAACTGGATGAGGACTGCCTTTCACTGAATGTCCTTTGGCAGTCTTTTGGAGTATTAGAGAGCAAATTATTCCACATTATGGTGAATTGTAACACTGCTGCCAAGAGTTATGCAAGGTTCTGTGTGAGACCAACATCAAGGAAAAGAGGGAGTGACACAAAGCAAGTGAAGACAGACAGGGGTGGAGTTCGAGGCCATGGGCTAGGTGAGAGAAATGATGCAAACTGGACAAGATGAGGTTATTTAAAGATTTGAAGCTTGAAAGGATTTTTTATTATTTGACACTGTGACTCCACCCACTATCTTTCCATTATTTAACTATTCACTCCTGGATTACGGCTGTGCTACTATGCCATTATTAAAAATAAATAAATACAAATTGTTGATTGAATCTTTCTCTACTTGTATCTTGTCCTTTATTTGTGTACAGGTGGATTGGTACATAAGCATTTCATTATATAACCATATAAACTGAGAAATGAACCTGAAATTGGAGATGAAGCAGCATTAAGGGCAGGCATCTTTGGAGAGGTGGTTTCAAATTTCTTAACTTAAGAGGAAAAGATCTGGCGCATTTCTAACACTAAAGCACTCATGAATTAAGATTTGAAACCTATTTGGGGGATCCTTATCAATAAGCTATAAGAGAATAGAACAGTGGGCCTCGAATTAAATGCTAAAATCAAATAGAAGCCAGTTTTCACATATATCATACCTCATCCACCTGGGCCTGCGTCTGCTGCAAGCGCTTATTGCCGGCCGCTGCGGCAGAGCCTTCTGGACCAACTGCTGACCTGATGAAATTTACAAAAAACAAACAAACAAAACAACTGTGTAAATCTTAGCCTGTGAAATGTCTTAGAAACTTCTGTTACATAACAACACAATCTCCAACTAAAACCTTAAAGGAAACCAATCTGTGGGATAGCTAAAGGTCAACAGGAGTAACAGTTCATAGTGAGCTAAAACAGAACAATTCAGTGTCTCTGATTGTACACAATAGTCAGCCATGCACGCACACAAAAAAAATAAGTAAATTAAAAACACCTCACTGATGTTTCAAGTCATGCTCCATTGTATCAACTGAGGATAGACAATAAGTGGCAGGAGATTATTTTTCATACAGACTTGACAGTGATGTGGCTTAAGTAAATGCTTGCCCAAAATAATGGTTCAAGTATATTCTTATTAACAGTTAAAAAGCTGACATCAGATAGCAGGAAAAGCTATTCAAATAACACGATGTCCCACATAGTCCTGCTTAAACAGCAAGCATCACATTTATTATTATCTGATGCACATCCTTTTTTTTTTTTTTCTTAAACTCAAAGAAACTGTTAAAAACAATAACAAAAATATAAAATGAAGACAAAGCAAAAGGTTTTTTTTTTTCTGGTTCCCATTAATTTAAATAATTATTTATTAAGATTCCTAAGTATGATATGCATTCATTGTCTCAATAGCTTTTTAACAGTGGTTATTTACTGCCACCCCCTGACCTGAAAGAGCATTGCTCTGCAATAAATTCTCGTAACACTGAAACTTGAAAGTTGGGTTGGTATTTACACCAAGGCTATGCAAAGATTATTATGACTCAGTCTAAGTCAAGCGTGGCCATTAATTACATAAATTCTGACTCAGGCCTCTCTGAAAGAAAACAACATTTATTTATTTTAAATCAACAAATATTTAAGCTGTCATCCCTGTTGGACAACATCTCCCACCCTATGCATGAGACTGTGACAGCACTGAGCAGCTCCTTCAGTGGGAGACTGCGGCACCCACGGTGTGGGACGGAGAGATTTCGCAGGTCTTTCCTCCCCACTGCTGTCAGACTCCACAATAAAGCATTTAACTGATCAATCACACACATCCACAAATGTGCAATAACACAATGTGCAATAATCTTTCTGGCAACCGTTGTATTTTTCACTCTGTTGTATATAACATTTGTATTCTATTTTTATCTTATCCTATTGTATATTTTACTCTATTTATTCTACTGTATATATTATTCTATTTTTATTCTATTCTGTACAATTGTGTACTGTATTTATTCTTTTTTATTTTTTATTCTAATTGTCCTTCATAACTTTTGCACTGTCCACTTCCTGCTGTGACAAAACAAATTTCCCACGTGTGGGACTAATAAAGGTTATCTTATCTTATCTTATCAATTACCAGTCTTAAAAATCCTACATCTGTCTGGCCCTAATAAGCAGGCACACCCATGTTTGCTAAAATATAGTTGATGCCAAGAGCTTGCTCCCACTACATGTGTTTATATTTTAAAAAACAAACAAACCCCAAAACAAAACACAGGAAAAAAAAACACTGTTAACTGAACAGAAACAGCATCTGTCTGGAAGCCAAAGGTACCCAGTTTCCTGAGGAAAAACAATCAATGATGCAAGTCATTCCAAAAGGAAGTCTATATGAAATGGGTGGATTAAATGCTTCTCCTCTATGCCCCCAAGATAACAACTTTATAGCCACGTCTAATTCACGTATATTTAAAAAGACAAAATATTTTGAATTTTGATTGCGTGAATTTGATACAAATATTTTTTAAAACACAAAAAACAAACAAGCAAACTATTACAAACTGTAGATATAGATTTCCTGCAGCTCCTGCTAGTATCAAAACTACACTACAGCATCAGTGGTGGGCTTTGTTCTCTAATATGTAAAATGGCCTGAACTTACCCACAAGTACAGACATAAAATTAGCCTCAGATTCATGTAATATTCACCAGAGCCAATTGTGTTTGTACCATTGTGCACGTGACTGTTTCATAATAATTTTAAATTGATGGTTGCATGCTCACTATGTGCCATCTACATACAGCCCACTTTCCTGTAAATGAAAACACATTTTTCCTCAAAGAGGGTCATGGCAAGAGCTGTGACGCCATTTAAAAAAAAAAAGAGCATCTAATTTATGCACTTGGGAAAAAATAAAAATAAAAATGCTGGATCCCTTGGGTAACATTCTCTGGCTCAGTTAAAAACAAAGTGATGTCTAGCTAGGATACAATGAAGGTAGGTTTAATAAACAAATGCAGTAAACGCTCTTCTCTTTTGTTTGGTTTGGTCTTTGTATTAGTGAAGAGCAAGTGGGTAAAGAGTGGATTACTAAATGTGTGTTATGTTTAAACAAAAAAAAAAAAAAAAAAATTTGGTCAATACTTTTAATTGAACTCATTTTTATGTATTCAATTCTATGAGTTTCTATCTTTGACTTTTTTGGGAAAGACGTAAATAATGAATAAAAATCTATTATTGTTAATTAGTTTAGCAATGTGCATTGGTGTGCCTATGTTTAGGTTTATGTAGTTTTACATTTGTGTTTAGGTATAGCAACCTCTGCCATTGCTATACCCGATTCTCTTTCACGCCAGGGTTCACGTGAAGACTCTTTAGTTGAGCTATGTAGGTCTGATACCATGTCTACACATACCTCTTTTCTACTAATGCTGTGCATGTGCCTAATCTACAACCACAGAAATAAATACTGGTGCCAGTGCCAAAAAGCAGACACTCGCATGTCACCACTTTGCTGGTCCCAAATTGGGAACAAGTGATGATAGTGGCTTTTGAAGGTGTAACTAAAAAATTAACCAAATGCAGATGCAGCCTAGGATCTTCCGTCCACTATGATTTTCCTTTCCATTTCAATGAAACCAATTTAAGCTACAAGTTCTCAGTTCTGTTGTAATGTGCAATGGTTCTCAAAAGGCAGCAAGGCAGAGCTGGCTCAGCACTGCCTCAACACACCCATGTTCACCAATGCATTAGAATAAAAAGACAGGAATCAAGATGCAATTTAAGTCCCGCCTTTCAGCCTCAATTTAACTCACTGAACAAAATTTACAGATAAATTTTATTTTTGCTTTATTGTGTCATTTGAATTAAGTTCCCATTTGACCATATGTTGTGGATTCACAGCCACAGTTTCCAAATGCAAATGTTAGAGTTGCAAGCAATCAACTACCAACCATACTGCTGATTGAATGATGGAGAAATATTAAAACAACTTTGGAGTAAATTGTCCAGTTACATTTGAACCACTTCAAATAAAGGACTGAGTCCAGAAACTGTGATCGTGGTTAATTGAATGTTCTTGTTAACCCTCTCGCATTAATAGATTTATTTTATTTCAAATCCATTGTAAATCTACTATCCATACATTCCGGGACCTAAGTTTATATCATCATCACTGTTGTATCTATACTACTGAACCACTACCATCAAGTAACATCATGAAAGAGAGACTTTTATGGTTTAATCAAATCATCACTCAATTTCAGAAAGACATGCAAATTCTCTGCCAAGGATTTTTTTTTAATATGGACAAAAATAGTTGTGGAAATCTGTCTGTGATTCATTACAAAAACACCAAGTACACTGCCTCTATGTGCACTGTATAAAGAGCAAGTAGGAGAAATAATACACAACAATATAGCGCATGCCCACTTTTATGTAGTGAGACTCACATTTGTACCTTTTTTTAATAAATTAGTTCAAAAAGAAAAAAAGTTTCCTCTGTTGATGCTGTAAGGCAATACACCTTCCCAGAAAGTAAACACTCACGAAACACGTCTCTTACCTTGTTCTTTCATTACCCATAAGCTTCAAAGCGCCTACTAATACACATATTGACCGAGAAACACACAGAGTACAGTCCCTAACTGTGTCAACAAAGAAAAAAAAAAAAAACAGTAGATGCTGATGGGATGGAAATAACGTTAGATAACTTGCACCCCGTTGTCGGTAATGCCGTTATTACTGGAGTGGAAAGTATTCAGCTTAGATATAGTTTAACACTTATTTTAATTACCCAGTAATCAACATGATTACGACCTATTAAAAATAAAACACTTCGGCCATTAATACATTTCCTGTTTACAACTTTGGGTTGCCTTTGATTGTGTCTTGCTATTATTTTAGTCATATCCAAATTAGAAATCACAAAGGGACATACACAAACATTTTAAGATTTTTTTTTTTTTTTTTTTTAAACAAAGTATACAGGAGTAGCTTGTAGATAGGCCAACGACACAGGAAACGGTAGTTTCTAAGCATAGACTAAAACGCTAGCACATATCGTTGTCTAACAGTAAGATTTGTGTAACAGTAACAGCTGTGGCCTGTATACAAACCGATTGTGTACGCTCTTTCTTGACTACCTACATAACTAGCAAAGATAAGTTGGTATGACGAGGAGTGAGCAACGTTAGACAACTTTAATGCGGCGTTGCTGCTGTGGCTAAGCTAAGTTTAGCTAGCTCACGTCTCGAAGACGAGCACTAGCACTTGTTGCAGGGTAGTAGCAAAAGTTCTGGGCGTTGTTTTTGCGCCCGCGTCCTGAAGTATTACCAGAAAAAAAACGGAAGCGAGGTCATCAACATCTGACTGACAAGTAAAAATTTGTGGTATAGGATAGACTTACATTGTGAAACGAAATTTCCTCAAACGACACCGCTGGTGATTTTTGCCTGTGAGCTCACTGTCAAGCCGTAACAGTCCCAGCCGTACCAGCGGTTTTTGTGCCGCTTTCAAGGTTGCCGGAATTAGGAACAATCACACGTATTTAAATTTCACAAGGTAAACGCGTACTTTAATAAAAAAAAAAAAAAAAGAAAAGAAATCTCAGAAATTTCTTTTCAAATCGATATCGATACAATAATATGTGACAATAAATTTTAATAACCCATTTAGCCTGGTGACTAACCTTTAGTTGACTACATTTAGCATTTAAATCAAAAAATCAAAGAATTTTCCCTGCAAACTTACAGTAATTACATAAACTTTTACAGTACTAAATTATTTTAAAGAAATAAATTACAAAATTGGATCATACTATCTGGTAACTACTTTATTTGGTCAAAGTATGAGTTTGCGGTGAGCACGTGAAGGCAACATTAAAGAGGTCGTGGCTTATAGCTGCCGCATGCCTACCATTATTAACGCAAAATGTGAAAAGCAACGCACACTTCGCACACCTTAGTCAATAACCATTAAAGAGGTAACGCCTCAAATCAGTCTATTTTCACCTTTTATTTATTTAATTTCTATTTGCAAACTACAGTAGACAGGCAAGGAGCAGGCGACCACCCAAGCCCGTGATCAGCATGTGACTTATGAGAACAAAAACTCATCCCCATCCACACGTCATTAACAACCACTAACCACCAACAACTGAAAAAATAGGAGTACCGACACTTTCTTCATTCAAACTGTTAAAGAGAGTATATATGTGTGTGTACGCATGTATAGTAGATTTATATGAAACATTTAGAACAAATCGATCTTTAAGTGCTTCCTTAAACTGTAAAAACTGAACGCAGTCTGTTTTTGTGTCAGTCACTGAGTTGTATTATGTGGTTTAAGAGAGCAGGTGCTAATTCCCTAAAATGCTTTATTAATGGATTCATATCATACAAAACTAATGCAAAAACAATTCTGCAACAACACAACAGTGGCCTACACGAGTTTAATTTATGACAGAGTTTACCGAGTTTACTTCTGAAGGATAACAGCATTAAAAATTTACATTACACAGTGATCAAAATGCACAATGATATGTGTTTTGGGGTAATCAAAGGCCACAGGAAGGAAACAATAGCCTATAATTTACTTAGCAACAGAAATGATCCCATTACAGTTGTGTTCAGAAGTTTACATACACTCATCATGGGCATAAATGTCATGGTAATTTTGGGCTTCTAATGATTTTTTGAACTGGTCTTTCTCCAGGGTGAAATGATTGTACAGAATACATCTTTATTGAGTTTAAGAAAACTAGAACTGAGTGCATATGTTTGATTTGTTTGTTTTTTCTATAATCCACACAGGGTTAAAAGTATGCATACAGGCTGGAAGATGTCTGGAAGATGACCCAAACTATCACGGTCTGGGTGAGTCACGGTATTTTCTCCAGCAGCAGCTCTCCTCCTCTGGGTAGAGACTTGTTGCTCCTCCCTGGCTACCCACCTTTGGGCAATTACTCCAGCAGTATACAGGATCGACACACTCAATTAGTCCTCGCCAGATTATCTGCTAACCAATGTTAGTCTGTGGCCTCACATTCTTTCGATTAAACTGTAGTATGTGTACTTACCTTCCTCTCCTGTTTCATAGCCTGTTCTCAGAGCTCACATTTCACCCATTGCCATACTTGCTTACCTGGATCCTGGTCTCCAGCTGCTGGTAAAACCTCTCAGTCTAATTGCCATTCTCACCTGCCTGCCTCCCTGCGTTCCAGCGTCATGCTCCGTGCTCACCTGGATCTCAGACTCGCCCCTGCCCCCTCCTGCCTTTCTCCAACTCATGCGAATTTAAATTCATAGTCACAGTCTAGTTTGAGTTTGTTCCCTCCTTTCTGTAAATAAACATCTTTGTTAAACTTGCTACACGCCTCCAGTTTTGGAATCTGCACCTATGTCCATCTCTCTTCCTGGGCCGCTGAGCCATGACACACGGTCAGATGTGAGGAAATTGGTTAGGATGTTTTGAAGAACCCAGGAATCATGAAGGCTCAACCCTGCGATGGACTGGAAACTGCTTGAACACGAGCCTTACTGTCCACAGTGAAGTGAGTTTTACATCGCCTTGAACTGAGAAGATGCTAACCAAAACTGGCACCTTTAACCTTGTCTAAAAGTTGTGGATGCACACATGGACAAGTCAAATACCATTTGGAAAAAAATGTTTGGACCAAGGGGCAGGGAAAGATTCTTTACAGAGCTTGTACGCTGGGATTATCTGAAAGAGGCCTCTGTCCCTGAGATCTACAAATCCCACATCGTCATTCCACCTGCAGTCTATGGACTTTGCTACAAATGACAATGAGGTCACAGAACTATCAAGAACAAGTGAGCTTGTTAGGTTAGGGTAAAGACATGGAACCACCAAAGGGCAAGGATAAGGTTCCCAAGGAGACACCTGGACAGGGACTTGAACCCTGGACCCTCAGATTAAAAGTCTGATGCTCTTCCATCTGAGCTAGCCAGGTAACAAGAGCCACGTGTTTGTCCTCTGGGCCACATATTGTCTTTCTTTTCTGTAAAAATGTGAACGCTTATCCTCTCATTTTACTGTAGGTACTGGTGAGGATTTACAGTTAGATATTATTAAATGATCATTTCAGACAAGAGCCAAGGCAAGGATTTAATTCTAGGGGAAACATCGCTAGGCTGTATTACCACGTGTGACCACCCAACCTACAAAGCCCTAGGAAGTCAATGGTATAATGGGTGAGGACTGGGAGCGTCTGGAGGAGGACCTTCTTCAAATCCCACCTCCACTTGATGGACGTTTGCAAGCTGCACCATCTGTGTTTGTTTTCCCATTTGATGGGAATGATCCACGTAGTTGTAGGCCGTATAATGAAGTCCTACCAACAAACCCACCATGCCCTAGATGGTGACCAAAAGAGCTTTGCCGAAACCCAGGATCGAACTAGGGTCCTTTAGATCTTCAGTCTAACGCTCTCCCAGCTGAGCTATTTCGGCACATTTTGCAAAGGAAAGTGCTCAAAAATTGCATTGTAATGACCAGTCAGGTCTACAGCTGGCCAAACCGCACTACAGCTGACCCACTGAGACAGTGAATCAGTGTGAAGTGAACTTTTAAGCTTTGGATTTAACAGTGAACTGTCATGAACTTTGCTCTCTTAAATGTTGTCCCACCCAAAGTAAGATAGAAAAAAAGTTAAAGTGAGATTGGCATGTCTTGGACACCGGGTTTAGCAAAGGAGCTGAGCTGAGAACCAACTGGCGGTGAGTTGGACCAAGGGGCAGGGAAAGATTCTTTACAGAGCTTGTACGCTGGGATTATCTGAAAGAGGCCTCTGTCCCTGAGATCTACAAATCCCACATCGTCATTCCACCTGCAGTCTATGGACTTTGCTACAAATGACAATGAGGTCACAGAACTATCAAGAACAAGTGAGCTTGTTAGGTTAGGGTAAAGACATGGAACCACCAAAGGGCAAGGATAAGGTTCCCAAGGAGACACCTGGACAGGGACTTGAACCCTGGACCCTCAGATTAAAAGTCTGATGCTCTTCCATCTGAGCTAGCCAGGTAACAAGAGCCACGTGTTTGTCCTCTGGGCCACATATTGTCTTTCTTTTCTGTAAAAATGTGAACGCTTATCCTCTCATTTTACTGTAGGTACTGGTGAGGATTTACAGTTAGATATTATTAAATGATCATTTCAGACAAGAGCCAAGGCAAGGATTTAATTCTAGGGGAAACATCGCTAGGCTGTATTACCACCTGTGACCACCCAACCTACCAAGCCCTAGGTAAGTCAATGGTATAATGGGTGAGGACTGGGAGCGTCTGGAGGAGGACCTTCTTCAAATCCCACCTCCACTTGATGGACGTTTGCAAGCTGCACCATCTGTGTTTGTTTTCCCATTTGATGGGAATGATCCACGTAGTTGTAGGCCGTATAATGAAGTCCTACCAACAAACCCACCATGCCCTAGATGGTGACCAAAAGAGCTTTGCCGAAACCCAGGATCGAACTAGGGTCCTTTAGATCTTCAGTCTAACGCTCTCCCAGCTGAGCTATTTCGGCACATTTTGCAAAGGAAAGTGCTCAAAAATTGCATTGTAATGACCAGTCAGGTCTACAGCTGGCCAAACCGCACTACAGCTGACCCACTGAGACAGTGAATCAGTGTGAAGTGAACTTTTAAGCTTTGGATTTAACAGTGAACCGTCATGAACTTTGCTCTCTTAAATGTTGTCCCACCCAAAGTAAGATAGAAAAAAAGTTAAAGTGAGATTGGCATGTCTTGGACACCGGGTTTAGCAAAGGAGCTGAGCTGAGAACCAACTGGCGGTGAGTTGGACCAAGGGGCAGGGAAAGATTCTTTACAGAGCTTGTACGCTGGGATTATCTGAAAGAGGCCTCTGTCCCTGAGATCTACAAATCCCACATCGTCATTCCACCTGCAGTCTATGGACTTTGCTACAAATGACAATGAGGTCACAGAACTATCAAGAACAAGTGAGCTTGTTAGGTTAGGGTAAAGACATGGAACCACCAAAGGGCAAGGATAAGGTTCCCAAGGAGACACCTGGACAGGGACTTGAACCCTGGACCCTCAGATTAAAAGTCTGATGCTCTTCCATCTGAGCTAGCCAGGTAACAAGAGCCACGTGTTTGTCCTCTGGGCCACATATTGTCTTTCTTTTCTGTAAAAATGTGAACGCTTATCCTCTCATTTTACTGTAGGTACTGGTGAGGATTTACAGTTAGATATTATTAAATGATCATTTCAGACAAGAGCCAAGGCAAGGATTTAATTCTAGGGGAAACATCGCTAGGCTGTATTACCACCTGTGACCACCCAACCTACCAAGCCCTAGGTAAGTCAATGGTATAATGGGTGAGGACTGGGAGCGTCTGGAGGAGGACCTTCTTCAAATCCCACCTCCACTTGATGGACGTTTGCAAGCTGCACCATCTGTGTTTGTTTTCCCATTTGATGGGAATGATCCACGTAGTTGTAGGCCGTATAATGAAGTCCTACCAACAAACCCACCATGCCCTAGATGGTGACCAAAAGAGCTTTGCCGAAACCCAGGATCGAACTAGGGTCCTTTAGATCTTCAGTCTAACGCTCTCCCAGCTGAGCTATTTCGGCACATTTTGCAAAGGAAAGTGCTCAAAAATTGCATTGTAATGACCAGTCAGGTCTACAGCTGGCCAAACCGCACTACAGCTGACCCACTGAGACAGTGAATCAGTGTGAAGTGAACTTTTAAGCTTTGGATTTAACAGTGAACCGTCATGAACTTTGCTCTCTTAAATGTTGTCCCACCCAAAGTAAGATAGAAAAAAAGTTAAAGTGAGATTGGCATGTCTTGGACACCGGGTTTAGCAAAGGAGCTGAGCTGAGAACCAACTGGCGGTGAGTTGGACCAAGGGCAGGGAAAGATTCTTTACAGAGCTTGTACGCTGGGATTATCTGAAAGAGGCCTCTGTCCCTGAGATCTACAAATCCCACATCGTCATTCCACCTGCAGTCTATGGACTTTGCTACAAATGACAATGAGGTCACAGAACTATCAAGAACAACTGAGCTTGTTAGGTTAGGGTAAAGACATGGAACCACCAAAGGGCAAGGATAAGGTTCCCAAGGAGACACCTGGACAGGGACTTGAACCCTGGACCCTCAGATTAAAAGTCTGATGCTCTTCCATCTGAGCTAGCCAGGTAACAAGAGCAACAGGTTTGTCCTCTGGGCCACATATTGTCTTTCTTTTCTGTAAAAATGTGAACGCTTATCCTCTCATTTTACTGTAGGTACTGGTGAGGATTTACAGTTAGATATTATTAAATGATCATTTCAGACAAGAGCCAAGGCAAGGATTTAATTCTAGGGGAAACATCGCTAGGCTGTATTACCACGTGTGACCACCCAACCTACCAAGCCCTAGGTAAGTCAATGGTATAATGGGTGAGGACTGGGAGCGTCTGGAGGAGGACCTTCTTCAAATCCCACCTCCACTTGATGGACGTTTGCAAGCTGCACCATCTGTGTTTGTTTTCCCATTTGATGGGAATGATCCACGTAGTTGTAGGCCGTATAATGAAGTCCTACCAACAAACCCACCATGCCCTAGATGGTGACCAAAAGAGCTTTGCCGAAACCCAGGATCGAACTAGGGTCCTTTAGATCTTCAGTCTAACGCTCTCCCAGCTGAGCTATTTCGGCACATTTTGCAAAGGAAAGTGCTCAAAAATTGCATTCTAATGACCAGTCAGGTCTACAGCTGGCCAAACCGCACTACAGCTGACCCACTGAGACAGTGAATCAGTGTGAAGTGAACTTTTAAGCTTTGGATTTAACAGTGAACTGTCATGAACTTTGCTCTCTTAAATGTTGTCCCACCCAAAGTAAGATAGAAAAAAAGTTAAAGTGAGATTGGCATGTCTTGGACACCGGGTTTAGCAAAGGAGCTGAGCTGAGAACCAACTGGCGGTGAGTTGGACCAAGGGGCAGGGAAAGATTCTTTACAGAGCTTGTACGCTGGGATTATCTGAAAGAGGCCTCTGTCCCTGAGATCTACAAATCCCACATCGTCATTCCACCTGCAGCCTATGGACTTTGCTACAAATGACAATGAGGTCACAGAACTATCAAGAACAACTGAGCTTGTTAGGTTAGGGTAAAGACATGGAACCACCAAAGGGCAAGGATAAGGTTCCCAAGGAGACACCTGGACAGGGACTTGAACCCTGGACCCTCAGATTAAAAGTCTGATGCTCTTCCATCTGAGCTAGCCAGGTAACAAGAGCCACGTGTTTGTCCTCTGGGCCACATATTGTCTTTCTTTTCTGTAAAAATGTGAACGCTTATCCTCTCATTTTACTGTAGGTACGGTGAGGATTTACAGTTAGATATTATTAAATGATCATTTCAGACAAGAGCCAAGGCAAGGATTTAATTCTAGGGGAAACATCGCTAGGCTGTATTACCACGTGTGACCACCCAACCTACAAAGCCCTAGGAAGTCAATGGTATAATGGGTGAGGACTGGGAGCGTCTGGAGGAGGACCTTCTTCAAATCCCACCTCCACTTGATGGACGTTTGCAAGCTGCACCATCTGTGTTTGTTTTCCCATTTGATGGGAATGATCCACGTAGTTGTAGGCCGTATAATGAAGTCCTACCAACAAACCCACCATGCCCTAGATGGTGACCAAAAGAGCTTTGCCGAAACCCAGGATCGAACTAGGGTCCTTTAGATCTTCAGTCTAACGCTCTCCCAGCTGAGCTATTTCGGCACATTTTGCAAATGAAAGTGCTCAAAAATTGCATTGTAATGACCAGTCAGGTCTACAGCTGGCCAAACCGCACTACAGCTGACCCACTGAGACAGTGAATCAGTGTGAAGTGAACTTTTAAGCTTTGGATTTAACAGTGAACTGTCATGAACTTTGCTCTCTTAAATGTTGTCCCACCCAAAGTAAGATAGAAAAAAAGTTAAAGTGAGATTGGCATGTCTTGGACACCGGGTTTAGCAAAGGAGCTGAGCTGAGAACCAACTGGCGGTGAGTTGGACCAAGGGGCAGGGAAAGATTCTTTACAGAGCTTGTACGCTGGGATTATCTGAAAGAGGCCTCTGTCCCTGAGATCTACAAATCCCACATCGTCATTCCACCTGCAGCCTATGGACTTTGCTACAAATGACAATGAGGTCACAGAACTATCAAGAACAACTGAGCTTGTTAGGTTAGGGTAAAGACATGGAACCACCAAAGGGCAAGGATAAGGTTCCCAAGGAGACACCTGGACAGGGACTTGAACCCTGGACCCTCAGATTAAAAGTCTGATGCTCTTCCATCTGAGCTAGCCAGGTAACAAGAGCCACGTGTTTGTCCTCTGGGCCACATATTGTCTTTCTTTTCTGTAAAAATGTGAACGCTTATCCTCTCATTTTACTGTAGGTACGGTGAGGATTTACAGTTAGATATTATTAAATGATCATTTCAGACAAGAGCCAAGGCAAGGATTTAATTCTAGGGGAAACATCGCTAGGCTGTATTACCACGTGTGACCACCCAACCTACAAAGCCCTAGGAAGTCAATGGTATAATGGGTGAGGACTGGGAGCGTCTGGAGGAGGACCTTCTTCAAATCCCACCTCCACTTGATGGACGTTTGCAAGCTGCACCATCTGTGTTTGTTTTCCCATTTGATGGAATGATCCACGTAGTTGTAGGCCGTATAATGAAGTCCTACCAACAAACCCACCATGCCCTAGATGGTGACCAAAAGAGCTTTGCCGAAACCCAGGATCGAACTAGGGTCCTTTAGATCTTCAGTCTAACGCTCTCCCAGCTGAGCTATTTCGGCACATTTTGCAAATGAAAGTGCTCAAAATTGCATTGTAATGACCAGTCAGGTCTACAGCTGGCCAAACCGCACTACAGCTGACCCACTGAGACAGTGAATCAGTGTGAAGTGAACTTTTAAGCTTTGGATTTAACAGTGAACTGTCATGAACTTTGCTCTCTTAAATGTTGTCCCACCCAAAGTAAGATAGAAAAAAAGTTAAAGTGAGATTGGCATGTCTTGGACACCGGGTTTAGCAAAGGAGCTGAGCTGAGAACCAACTGGCGGTGAGTTGGACCAAGGGGCAGGGAAAGATTCTTTACAGAGCTTGTACGCTGGGATTATCTGAAAGAGGCCTCTGTCCCTGAGATCTACAAATCCCACATCGTCATTCCACCTGCAGTTTATGGACTTTGCTACAAATGACAATGAGGTCACAGAACTATCAAGAACAACTGAGCTTGTTAGGTTAGGGTAAAGACATGGAACCACCAAAGGGCAAGGATAAGGTTCCCAAGGAGACACCTGGACAGGGACTTGAACCCTGGACCCTCAGATTAAAAGTCTGATGCTCTTCCATCTGAGCTAGCCAGGTAACAAGAGCGACGGGTTTGTCCTCTGGGCCACATATTGTCTTTCTTTTCTGTAAAATGTGAACGCTTATCCTCTCATTTTACTGTAGGTACTGGTGAGGATTTACAGTTAGATATTATTAAATGATCATTTCAGACAAGAGCCAAGGCAAGGATTTAATTCTAGGGGAAACATCGCTAGGCTGTATTACCACGTGTGACCACCCAACCTACCAAGCCCTAGGTAAGTCAATGGTATAATGGGTGAGGACTGGGAGCGTCTGGAGGAGGACCTTCTTCAAATCCCACCTCCACTTGATGGACGTTTGCAAGCTGCACCATCTGTGTTTGTTTTCTCATTTGATGGGAATGATCCACGTAGTTGTAGGCCGTATAATGAAGTCCTACCAACAAACCTACCATGCCCTAGATGGTGACCAAAAGAGCTTTGCCGAAACCCAGGATCGAACTAGGGTCCTTTAGATCTTCAGTCTAACGCTCTCCCAGCTGAGCTATTTCGGCACATTTTGCAAAGGAAAGTGCTCAAAATTGCATTGTAATGACCAGTCAGGTCTACAGCTGGCCAAACCGCACTACAGCTGACCCACTGAGACAGTGAATCAGTGTGAAGTGAACTTTTAAGCTTTGGATTTAACAGTGAACTGTCATGAACTTTGCTCTCTTAAATGTTGTCCCACCCAAAGTAAGATAGAAAAAAAGTTAAAGTGAGATTGGCATGTCTTGGACACCGGGTTTAGCAAAGGAGCTGAGCTGAGAACCAACTGGCGGTGAGTTGGACCAAGGGGCAGGGAAAGATTCTTTACAGAGCTTGTACGCTGGGATTATCTGAAAGAGGCCTCTGTCCCTGAGATCTACAAATCCCACATCGTCATTCCACCTGCAGCCTATGGACTTTGCTACAAATGACAATGAGGTCACAGAACTATCAAGAACAACTGAGCTTGTTAGGTTAGGGTAAAGACATGGAACCACCAAAGGGCAAGGATAAGGTTCCCAAGGAGACACCTGGACAGGGACTTGAACCCTGGACCCTCAGATTAAAAGTCTGATGCTCTTCCATCTGAGCTAGCCAGGTAACAAGAGCCACGTGTTTGTCCTCTGGGCCACATATTGTCTTTCTTTTCTGTAAAAATGTGAACGCTTATCCTCTCATTTTACTGTAGGTACGGTGAGGATTTACAGTTAGATATTATTAAATGATCATTTCAGACAAGAGCCAAGGCAAGGATTTAATTCTAGGGGAAACATCGCTAGGCTGTATTACCACGTGTGACCACCCAACCTACAAAGCCCTAGGAAGTCAATGGTATAATGGGTGAGGACTGGGAGCGTCTGGAGGAGGACCTTCTTCAAATCCCACCTCCACTTGATGGACGTTTGCAAGCTGCACCATCTGTGTTTGTTTTCCCATTTGATGGGAATGATCCACGTAGTTGTAGGCCGTATAATGAAGTCCTACCAACAAACCCACCATGCCCTAGATGGTGACCAAAAGAGCTTTGCCGAAACCCAGGATCGAACTAGGGTCCTTTAGATCTTCAGTCTAACGCTCTCCCAGCTGAGCTATTTCGGCACATTTTGCAAATGAAAGTGCTCAAAAATTGCATTGTAATGACCAGTCAGGTCTACAGCTGGCCAAACCGCACTACAGCTGACCCACTGAGACAGTGAATCAGTGTGAAGTGAACTTTTAAGCTTTGGATTTAACAGTGAACTGTCATGAACTTTGCTCTCTTAAATGTTGTCCCACCCAAAGTAAGATAGAAAAAAGTTAAAGTGAGATTGGCATGTCTTGGACACCGGGTTTAGCAAAGGAGCTGAGCTGAGAACCAACTGGCGGTGAGTTGGACCAAGGGGCAGGGAAAGATTCTTTACAGAGCTTGTACGCTGGGATTATCTGAAAGAGGCCTCTGTCCCTGAGATCTACAAATCCCACATCGTCATTCCACCTGCAGTTTATGGACTTTGCTACAAATGACAATGAGGTCACAGAACTATCAAGAACAACTGAGCTTGTTAGGTTAGGGTAAAGACATGGAACCACCAAAGGGCAAGGATAAGGTTCCCAAGGAGACACCTGGACAGGGACTTGAACCCTGGACCCTCAGATTAAAAGTCTGATGCTCTTCCATCTGAGCTAGCCAGGTAACAAGAGCGACGGGTTGTCCTCTGGGCCACATATTGTCTTTCTTTTCTGTAAAAATGTGAACGCTTATCCTCTCATTTTACTGTAGGTACTGGTGAGGATTTACAGTTAGATATTATTAAATGATCATTTCAGACAAGAGCCAAGGCAAGGATTTAATTCTAGGGGAAACATCGCTAGGCTGTATTACCACGTGTGACCACCCAACCTACCAAGCCCTAGGTAAGTCAATGGTATAATGGGTGAGGACTGGGAGCGTCTGGAGGAGGACCTTCTTCAAATCCCACCTCCACTTGATGGACGTTTGCAAGCTGCACCATCTGTGTTTGTTTTCTCATTTGATGGGAATGATCCACGTAGTTGTAGGCCGTATAATGAAGTCCTACCAACAAACCACCATGCCCTAGATGGTGACCAAAAGAGCTTTGCCGAAACCCAGGATCGAACTAGGGTCCTTTAGATCTTCAGTCTAACGCTCTCCCAGCTGAGCTATTTCGGCACATTTTGCAAAGGAAAGTGCTCAAAAATTGCATTGTAATGACCAGTCAGGTCTACAGCTGGCCAAACCGCACTACAGCTGACCCACTGAGACAGTGAATCAGTGTGAAGTGAACTTTTAAGCTTTGGATTTAACAGTGAACTGTCATGAACTTTGCTCTCTTAAATGTTGTCCCACCCAAAGTAAGATAGAAAAAAAGTTAAAGTGAGATTGGCATGTCTTGGACACCGGGTTTAGCAAAGGAGCTGAGCTGAGAACCAACTGGCGGTGAGTTGGACCAAGGGGCAGGGAAAGATTCTTTACAGAGCTTGTACGCTGGGATTATCTGAAAGAGGCCTCTGTCCCTGAGATCTACAAATCCCACATCGTCATTCCACCTGCAGCTATGGACTTTGCTACAAATGACAATGAGGTCACAGAACTATCAAGAACAACTGAGCTTGTTAGGTTAGGGTAAAGACATGGAACCACCAAAGGGCAAGGATAAGGTTCCCAAGGAGACACCTGGACAGGGACTTGAACCCTGGACCCTCAGATTAAAAGTCTGATGCTCTTCCATCTGAGCTAGCCAGGTAACAAGAGCCACGTGTTTGTCCTCTGGGCCACATATTGTCTTTCTTTTCTGTAAAAATGTGAACGCTTATCCTCTCATTTTACTGTAGGTACGGTGAGGATTTACAGTTAGATATTATTAAATGATCATTTCAGACAAGAGCCAAGGCAAGGATTTAATTCTAGGGGAAACATCGCTAGGCTGTATTACCACGTGTGACCACCCAACCTACAAGCCCTAGGAAGTCAATGGTATAATGGGTGAGGACTGGGAGCGTCTGGAGGAGGACCTTCTTCAAATCCCACCTCCACTTGATGGACGTTTGCAAGCTGCACCATCTGTGTTTGTTTTCCCATTTGATGGGAATGATCCACGTAGTTGTAGGCCGTATAATGAAGTCCTACCAACAAACCACCATGCCCTAGATGGTGACCAAAAGAGCTTTGCCGAAACCCAGGATCGAACTAGGGTCCTTTAGATCTTCAGTCTAACGCTCTCCCAGCTGAGCTATTTCGGCACATTTTGCAAATGAAAGTGCTCAAAAATTGCATTGTAATGACCAGTCAGGTCTACAGCTGGCCAAACCGCACTACAGCTGACCCACTGAGACAGTGAATCAGTGTGAAGTGAACTTTTAAGCTTTGGATTTAACAGTGAACTGTCATGAACTTTGCTCTCTTAAATGTTGTCCCACCCAAAGTAAGATAGAAAAAAAGTTAAAGTGAGATTGGCATGTCTTGGACACCGGGTTTAGCAAAGGAGCTGAGCTGAGAACCAACTGGCGGTGAGTTGGACCAAGGGCAGGGAAAGATTCTTTACAGAGCTTGTACGCTGGGATTATCTGAAAGAGGCCTCTGTCCCTGAGATCTACAAATCCCACATCGTCATTCCACCTGCAGTTTATGGACTTTGCTACAAATGACAATGAGGTCACAGAACTATCAAGAACAACTGAGCTTGTTAGGTTAGGGTAAAGACATGGAACCACCAAAGGGCAAGGATAAGGTTCCCAAGGAGACACCTGGACAGGGACTTGAACCCTGGACCCTCAGATTAAAAGTCTGATGCTCTTCCATCTGAGCTAGCCAGGTAACAAGAGCGACGGGTTTGTCCTCTGGGCCACATATTGTCTTTCTTTTCTGTAAAAATGTGAACGCTTATCCTCTCATTTTACTGTAGGTACTGGTGAGGATTTGCAGTTAGATATTATTAAATGATCATTTCAGACAAGAGCCAAGGCAAGGATTTAATTCTAGGGGAAACATCGCTAGGCTGTATTACCACGTGTGACCACCCAACCTACCAAGCCCTAGGTAAGTCAATGGTATAATGGGTGAGGACTGGGAGCGTCTGGAGGAGGACCTTCTTCAAATCCCACCTCCACTTGATGGACGTTTGCAAGCTGCACCATCTGTGTTTGTTTTCTCATTTGATGGGAATGATCCACGTAGTTGTAGGCCGTATAATGAAGTCCTACCAACAAACCCACCATCCCCTAGATGGTGACCAAAAGAGCTTTGCCGAAACCCAGGATCGAACTAGGGTCCTTTAGATCTTCAGTCTAACGCGCTCCCAGCTGAGCTATTTCGGCACATTTTGCAAAGGAAAGTGCTCAAAAATTGCATTGTAATGACCAGTCAGGTCTACAGCTGGCCAAACCGCACTACAGCTGACCCACTGAGACAGTGAATCAGTGTGAAGTGAACTTTTAAGCTTTGGATTTAACAGTGAACTGTCATGAACTTTGCTCTCTTAAATGTTGTCCCACCCAAAGTAAGATAGAAAAAAAGTTAAAGTGAGATTGGCATGTCTTGGACACCGGGTTTAGCAAAGGAGCTGAGCTGAGAACCAACTGGCGGTGAGTTGGACCAAGGGGCAGGGAAAGATTCTTTACAGAGCTTGTACGCTGGGATTATCTGAAAGAGGCCTCTGTCCCTGAGATCTACAAATCCCACATCGTCATTCCACCTGCAGTCTATGGACTTTGCTACAAATGACAATGAGGTCACAGAACTATCAAGAACAACTGAGCTTGTTAGGTTAAAGACATGGAACCACCAAAGGGCAAGGATAAGATTCCCAAGGAGACACCTGGACAGGGACCTGAACCCTGGACCCTCAGATTAAAAGTCTGATGCTCTTCTATCTGAGCTAGCCAGGTAACAAGAGCCACGTGTTTGTCCTCTGGGCCACATATTGTCTTTCTTTTCTGTAAAAATGTGAACGCTTATCCTCTCATTTTACTGTAGGTACTGGTGAGGATTTACAGTTAGATATTATTAAATGATCATTTCAGACAAGAGCCAAGGGAAGGATTTAATTCTAGGGGAAACATCGCTAGGCTGTATTACCACGTGTGACCACCCAACCTACCAAGCCCTAGGTAAGTCAATGGTATAATGGGTGAGGACTGGGAGCGTCTGGAGGAGGACCTTCTTCAAATCCCACCTCCACTTGATGGACGTTTGCAAGCTGCACCATCTGTGTTTGTTTTCTCATTTGATGGGAATGATCCACGTAGTTGTAGGCCGTATAATGAAGTCCTACCAACAAACCTACCATGCCCTAGATGGTGACCAAAAGAGCTTTGCCGAAACCCAGGATCGAACTAGGGTCCTTTAGATCTTCAGTCTAACGCTCTCCCAGCTGAGCTATTTCGGCACATTTTGCAAAGGAAAGTGCTCAAAAATTGCATTGTAATGACCAGTCAGGTCTACAGCTGGCCAAACCGCACTACAGCTGACCCACTGAGACAGTGAATCAGTGTGAAGTGAACTTTTAAGCTTTGGATTTAACAGTGAACTGTCATGAACTTTGCTCTCTTAAATGTTGTCCCACCCAAAGTAAGATAGAAAAAAAGTTAAAGTGAGATTGGCATGTCTTGGACACCGGGTTTAGCAAAGGAGCTGAGCTGAGAACCAACTGGCGGTGAGTTGGACCAAGGGGCAGGGAAAGATTCTTTACAGAGCTTGTATGCTGGGATTATCTGAAAGAGGCCTCTGTCCCTGAGATCTACAAATCCCACATCGTCATTCCACCTGCAGTCTATGGACTTTGCTACAAATGACAATGAGGTCACAGAACTATCAAGAACAACTGAGCTTGTTAGGTTAAAGACATGGAACCACCAAAGGGCAAGGATAAGGTTCCCAAGGAGACACCTGGACAGGGACCTGAACCCTGGACCCTCAGATTAAAAGTCTGATGCTCTTCTATCTGAGCTAGCCAGGTAACAAGAGCCATGTGTTTGTCCTCTGGGCCACATATTGTCTTTCTTTTCTGTAAAAATGTGAACGCTTATCCTCTCATTTTACTGTAGGTACTGGTGAGGATTTACAGTTAGATATTACTAAATGATCATTTCAGACAAGAGCCAAGGCAAGGATTTAATTCTAGGGGAAACATCGCTAGGCTGTATTACCACGTGTGACCACCCAACCTACCAAGCCCTAGGTAAGTCAATGGTATAATGGGTGAGGACTGGGAGCGTCTGGAGGAGGACCTTCTTCAAATCCCACCTCCACTTGATGGACGTTTGCAAGCTGCACCATCTGTGTTTGTTTTCTCATTTGATGGGAATGATCCACGTAGTTGTAGGCCGTATAATGAAGTCCTACCAACAAACCTACCATGCCCTAGATGGTGACCAAAAGAGCTTTGCCGAAACCCAGGATCGAACTAGGGTCCTTTAGATCTTCAGTCTAACGCTCTCCCAGCTGAGCTATTTCGGCACATTTTGCAAAGGAAAGTGCTCAAAAATTGCATTGTAATGACCAGTCAGGTCTACAGCTGGCCAAACCGCACTACAGCTGACCCACTGAGACAGTGAATCAGTGTGAAGTGAACTTTTAAGCTTTGGATTTAACAGTGAACTGTCATGAACTTTGCTCTCTTAAATGTTGTCCCACCCAAAGTAAGATAGAAAAAAAGTTAAAGTGAGATTGGCATGTCTTGGACACCGGGTTTAGCAAAGGAGCTGAGCTGAGAACCAACTGGCGGTGAGTTGGACCAAGGGGCAGGGAAAGATTCTTTACAGAGCTTGTACGCTGGGATTATCTGAAAGAGGCCTCTGTCCCTGAGATCTACAAATCCCACATCGTCATTCCACCTGCAGTCTATGGACTTTGCTACAAATGACAATGAGGTCACAGAACTATCAAGAACAACTGAGCTTGTTAGGTTAGGGTAAAGACATGGAACCACCAAAGGGCAAGGATAAGATTCCCAAGGAGACACCTGGACAGGGACTTGAACCCTGGACCCTCAGATTAAAAGTCTGATGCTCTTCCATCTGAGCTAGCCAGGTAACAAGAGCCACGTGTTTGTCCTCTGGGCCACATATTGTCTTTCTTTTCTGTAAAAATGTGAACGCTTATCCTCTCGTTTTACTGTAGGTACTGGTGAGGATTTACAGTTAGATATTATTAAATGATCATTTCAGACAAGAGCCAAGGCAAGGATTTAATTCTAGGGGAAACATCGCTAGGCTGTATTACCACGTGTGACCACCCAACCTACCAAGCCCTAGGTAAGTCAATGGTATAATGGGTGAGGACTGGGAGCGTCTGGAGGAGGACCTTCTTCAAATCCCACCTCCCCTTGATGGACGTTTGCAAGCTGCACCGTCTGTGTTTGTTTTCTCATTTGATGGGAATGATCCACGTAGTTGTAGGCCGTATAATGAAGTCCTACCAACAAACCTACCATGCCCTAGATGGTGACCAAAATAGCTTTGACGAAACCCAGGTCATAAAAAGTTGCCCTCTCTATGTTGGTTGTTGTTAGTGAAGTGTTCAGCTTCGAGTTAGAAAGCTGCGGCTGTGTAAAGTGACAGTAACTAAAAGTACATGCTGAAGAGCATAAAAATATTGATGGATCTGCCGTGGTTTGTTTACAATAATGTATTGTGTAAGTACTACTGATGTATGGGTCATTTAATGTAAAATCCATAAATTTACTTTAACTTACTCCTATCATACAAAATTATTAGAAAGCGTATTTTTACTCATTATTTATATGACATGCGCACACACACCAAATCAAAACATTTGTGACGCTTTTTAAAAATGTGTATAAAAACATTTGCAAACATTATAAATCCATATTTTATTCACCTTGGAACACAGAAAACAATACCAATATTAGAAGTGAGAAGAAGAAATTTTACTGTTTCATGAAAAATATGACTTCATTTTCAATTTCATGGCAGCATTACATCTCAAGCCAATTTCTAAGAAAGGCAGGAAAATAAAGTGTTGCTAGAAAGAAACAGCTAGGCTTAATTGGCACCTACTAAATTATAGACGAATTTCAAAATAATGTTCACTGTGTAAAAAAAGTAAAAAAATTGAATAATTAATCATCTAATCTATGTAATATCAGAGAATCTGAAGAAATCTCTGTACGCTAAGCCAATATTGATGATTCTGTCATCAGCTCGCCTGAACCCTAACCTTAAAACGCCACATTTTCTCAGTTTAAATATTTAATGTGTTTTCTATTTTCCACTCTGAATCAAACACGGGTTTATGAGCTCTGCAGATCATTATTTAAATTTTACACATCATGCCAACTTTTTTGGAATTGTTACTAGACTGACCCCAATGATCACTGTAGGGGTTTGGTGTGACAGGCCTTGTGTGCTCAACTGCAATAAATCATGAGTGTTGGGAGGAGACAAACTAAAAACTTAAGTGTATTGTTTTGCATCTATGATTAGTTCATATCATATTTACTGTGCAGTAATACTATGAGACCTGTGGGTACCTGTGTACCTTTATCATTATGTGTTCATTATCAATAAATTATGTTTGTGTTCTGCACATTCACGTACTATCATGTTACTATTGGATGTATTTAGAAATGATCAATATTTCAACTCCGTAATGCAGGTTTACTGAAAACAAGAAGAGGCAACATTAGGTGATGTTAATCTTATTTTACCTTGATGTTTTCCAACGTTTACTGGCATGACCAGCAGATCCCACCTAAGATATTTTTTACACGTCACAGTGGAGGGGGCACCATAATGGTCTGGGGTGCTTTTTCCTTCAGTGGAACAATGGAGCTTCAGGAGGTGCTGGAGCGTCAAACGGCCTTTGGCCATGCCCAGATGTTGCGGAGAGCATCCCTCATGACTGAGGGCCCTCAAAACTTAAACTTTTGATCAGGACTGCATTAGCGGTGTTGCTGTTGCACAGGTTGTCCACCAGAGGGCACACCTATTTGGAACCACAAAATGATAAGGAAATGTGTTTGTTACTGTCATGGTCCCCGTGCCTCCCTGGCTGGCTCTATGTCAGGCCAAATGTTTTTGTCATTGTTGTGCTCTCTCTCTCCTCTGTCTTCTGTCTGCTTGGGCGGAGCGCCCGCCTCTGGCCCACGCACCTGGCCTGATTACACACCTACCGATGATCTGCCTGAGTACCTAGCCACTATTTAAGATGGCGAGTCTGTGCTTCTCGTTGCTGGATCATGGTGTAACTTGTATTAATGCAGCCCAGGCAAAACCTGTTTATATTGTGCAAAGAGCTAACTTGTTTCTGACAGTTTTTTCCTGTATATAAATTCCCCTGGAATTGTTCCTGTTTCCTGGCCTGGATTGTCTGAGAGCGGCTGAGTGGCGAAGTGCGTGTGGAGCAAAAACTATGAGTGTCTGAAGAGGAGTGTGGAGAAACAGAGAAGGAGCATTTGTATGTGGACTTCTCCCCTTCTTCCCCCACAGATCCCTGGAGCCCTGCACTTTGTATATATCACACTTGGTGTCTTCTGTAAATAAAACTACTGACTTGTCTTTAGAAAGGAAACCTTGGTCTGCACCTGAGTTCATTCGGTCCTGTGACACATCTATTTGAAAGGGAAAAAATGTATTTATTGTACATCATCAGATATCAGTATCGTTCTTAAAAATCTTATGTCAGTCAGGCTATACAGTTGGGGTGGGTATTTGGTTTTCCCTTCTCGGTGCGTCCCTCCATGGCTGTCCCAGTTTTTAATGCGGCACCTTGGGGGAAATTAATTGCCTCTTCTGCCAGATATAATACCTCACTCCAAATAAAGTTTAAGTCATAGGTGTAGATAATCAGTGTTGTTGGAGAAAGTAAATCCCTATAATGAATAACTGGTTAAAACTCCTAGCGACAATAACCTCAAAAAAGCACTTCCTGTTGTAGCAGCTTATACCTTTAAAACCTTTTACAGACATTTTGGACCATAACTGCTTCAACAAAGCTCAGGTGGGAATTTTCCTCTTGACGTCATTTCACAGTATCTCTACATCTACTCTATTTCTTGTAAGAGCAGCTCTCCTGATACTTCAAGCCCTTATCCAACCCTTCCTTTTCTTACTTTAGAGCACAGGTGTCAAACTCCAGGCCTCGAGGGCTGGTGTCCTGCAGGTTTTAAATGTGTCCTTGAGCCAACATAACTGATTTAAATGGCTAAATTACCTCCTTGACATGTCTTGAAGTTCTCCAGAAGCCTGGTAATGAACTAATCATTTGATTCAGGTGTGTTGACCCAGGGTGATATCTAAAACCTGCAGGACACCGGCCCTCTAGGCCTGGAGTTCGACACCCCTGCCTTAGAGAATAATATGTCTTGTGTTGCAGTTGAATCATCTTAACTGGGTCCCAGTTTTGTCAAAGGTGGCCACAGTAGTAAATCAGCTCCCATTTATAGACAGATTTTCTAAATAGAAAGTGTCTGTATCCCACACCTGAGGTCTTGTTCCATTAATTGGACTCCAGATTTACTCCTTCCTGAGCCAAACAGACCAGCCGAAGCCCAGCCATCTCACTGAGGGTGATTGGTTGGTACATAGCAGATGTTTGACTTTCAGTCTTGGGATAAATCATTTCAAGTGCCAGGCATCAGAATCGGTTCATTAAGTACATTTAAACCCCTGAAACATCTTTCGTGGATCCTTTGTTCGATGTGGAAAGAAGGTCTCTTCTTTATTTCATAAACTAAAACTTTGCAGTGTGTCAGTGTGTTATTTTTAAAACTGAGGTAAACTGAAGCTGCTGCTTAATATGTGCACGCTTTATTTGATTTTGCAAATCAGGCTGAGGGCTCCCTCCACATTCTTCAACTGCACCTTTACAATTATTCCACTTTGAAAACAAAAATCAATTCAAAGAATACATTAAAAGCACCAAATTATCATAACATGTAAGCCCATGATGAGTATATGTAAACTTCTGACCACAGCTGTAGATCTCAGTTTATGAGGGAATAAAACAACATTGAAAAATTACGTGAGCTGAGAAACACAACACAAAGGTGGCATGACAGATGATTATTGGTTTGAAGACTTGACTTTCAATGGTGCACACATATCTGTATCTGGTATAACATGCAAAATTATTCAAATATGTTATGCCTCTATGCTGTATTTCATTAAAGACTACTGATAATATTCTGCTGTAATCATTTTTGCATATTTTTTTGTTGGTGTAATCAAACATCATCCATCAAACCCAAGCTTCCTTTTGTCCAATAACAACACGGTCATCTTGTGCTCTCTGCTCTCTCTTCGCTACATCCCAGATCCTTCATCCACCACAGTTTCCTTCCCAGGGCTCTGCTACAGGACAAGAGTATTTCAGCCAGGCTCTATTCACAAATCTCTTGTGAACTGTAACATTTTTTTGCTCTTTTTAATAGCATAATAAATGCAGGATTCAACTTCAAGTAATTACAGCTTACATAGTTTATGTCCTTCTGGGAAGCACCTCCATTATACCGCAGGCTGGAACTCTCCTCCTGTAAATGAGTTGTTATATTCATGAGCTCTCTCTAGCAGAGGTCTCTGTTAATAATAATAATGCTGTATGGGTTAGATTTATGCAAAATAACACAACAAATACCCAAGTGTACAACATGACAGACAGCCCACTTAATCACATTCCACCTCTCTGCTGGCTTTCACGCTGGTTATCTGATACGTGTAGCAAATGCACTAAGTAACAAAGTCAGTGTTAATGGGCTTCGCCGTGTCTTCAGATTCCAGGCCTGGTATGTAGGAACATGGTAATGATACATGTCTCAGTGCCTTGCTTGACTAAGTTACACATTATGCCGGTTGAACAGAGGAGTGCTTCTCGACTCAGGAGTCCAGTTTCTGGGCATTGTCTTTGTTCTTTAGGTTTATTTTCTTGTGGATAGAATCTCAAGTCCATCTGGCCAAATGGGGACATGGCCTACTTTTACCTAAAATATTTCTCTTCACAGTGTCTGCAGTTACTGACATTTATACTTGTTTTGGGGTTTTTTGAGGACTGCAGAGAGGATTGTGGCGTGAAAGATCTGTAGATGACATGCACTCTACATGCAGTTTAAAACAAAACAGTGAAAAGGAAATGCATGAGTAATTAGTACAGAATGTGTCAGCATAAACTCCCTTATCTCAAATGTGCTGGTTATTCAGCTCATTTTCTAACAATAACATTTTAGCACGTGAAGATGTTTCACTCGTTTCATGCTAAGAGTTCCAAAATAGTCTGTTTTGTCTACTGTCAGAGAAGCAGTTGTTAAAATCAAAGTAAACATAAGCTACAAATGTGGGCGTAAAACTGTGGCGCACTTCCCTCCTTACTTACATTTCCTGCGTTCACGTCTATCAGCTCTTCAGCCTCACTGAGCTCGGTGCTGCTGCAGCCTCCAGGGAAACACCTTGATGGTTCCTCCTCTCTTGTTTTTTGCAAAAAGTCAGACGCTGTTGATTTTCTCAACAGTGCTGCCACACAAACAGGTGAGGCAGATACATTAATTTAACACTGAATTTCCTCTAGATGTATATATTCTGTCCTATCATAAAAACATTTCACCTCCGTCACAGATGTAGTTGACCGTGAGCATCACAATCAGCAGCTTTACCGCCATGTCCTCTTGCAGACTGAACTCCTCTGTCATACACTGGAATACTGTGCCCGCTTTCAGGTGCTGCTACTTTGTGTTTGTTACCTGAGAAATACCCACGCCCACCACCATCCCCAGCAGTAATCCCACAGGGACAACAAGAATGTGATGGATTTGCACAGAGCGACAGGGAAGGAAGAACTGTGCAAGGGAGCACATCAGAGCTATACTCAGAAAAGGTTTAAGAGTTATAAAATATTCTCAAACACTTCATAAAAGTTATCCAAAGGAGAAAAAAGTAGTAGCGTTGTTTGCATAGTGACTCAGTCTAACTGACTCTGTATGAAGCTATTGTGGTAGAAGGTCATTAAGTCATAGAGCTTTAAAACCTAATGTTCAAATCTGCAATTCTTCTTGTGTGAAAGGTTAAAAAAGAAAAACAAATTTACTCTGACTGAATCAGTTTCTATTTATTTTAAAGCAGTAATTTTTTTCCTTATTATACTGGATCTGTGCAGAACTCATTTGGAAGCTGCTGTTGTATGAAAATAGGAAATACTCCCAAAACTGGGAATTCTAATTATACAACTTTAACAGCTGTAAATGAATTACACGTCGCATAACAATGCGTCACATTGAGAGAGATCTTTCAGTGCAATGATGACTCCATCTAAAGAAATGAGAGGAACTCAGAGCTGAGCCGCTACTCCTCTACATCGATGGAGCCAGCGGGGGTGGCACGTTCATGAATGCCTCCTTGGCTAGGTGTTCCCTCCATGTCCTAGCGGGAGGGAGGCCTCCCAGGACTCTCGGGCTCAGTCTTTCCCCGGATGAGCTGGAGGTGGTGGGAGGTCTGGGCTTTCCTTCTTAGGCTGCTGCCCCCACGATTAATGGATAGGTGGATGCTGGATATTTGCCACTTGACATGTAACTAGCATGGATTATCAACTCTTTTTCCAGTTTTACCTCTGCTTTCTTGCGGATAGTCACTAGAGGGCGCCACTATTCTTTCTTTAATGAGTTTCAATTAAAACCCGTAATCTTCTATTGTTTGCTGGGATTTCACGATGGGTTTGCTGCTTTAAATACCCGAGTTTACCAGCACTGAAGGTCGAGCCATTATTGTGTTTTCGAGGGAAATGTAGTTTTAAAACCGAAGGAGCTCCTTTTTTGTTCTTTGCTCCTCCTGCTGCCATCCTAAAGGTCAGAGGCAGCGTTTTTACAGGGGGATGCTGAGGCGAATGGGCTGGTCCACTTGCAACGACTTACGGCTGGAGGCAGTAGTAGGACCACGGTGAAGGATACACGGGATTATTTTGTTGCTCAAAAGATTTTTTTTTCCTAAGTAACTTACTCTGAAACTTAATATTAATTGTGCATTGGTGGAAGTATGCGCCTGTAGCGAAATCCCTGCAGCTTTTTTTTTTTCCTTTTCTCTCAGTGATTTCATCCATCACCAGCACTGCGCGCCTCGGTGCGCCTCCCTGACTCACGGTTGTCTCCTTGTTCTCACACCATGTGGATTATTTTGGCGTTTATTTTTGCAGCCGTCCGTCCCGAGGGGAGCTGGGGGTGTCAGCTACCCCATGACTGGAGACCGCAGACGGAAGCGTGCCGTGCCGAGCTGGCGGAGATCATCGTGTTTGCCAAGGTGCTGGCGCTGCACAAGGAGTCGTACAGCGTGTATAACTATCTGCCGTGGCAGCACGACACTGACCTGCTCTTCTCCGCCGAGATTGAGCTCCTGTGCGATCAGGCGTGGGGCAGCATGCTGGAGGTTCCTGCGGGTTCCAGGTTTAATGTCACCGGCCTCGGTTACTTCCCCTGCTTCTCCTACAGCGTCACCAAAGACAACAACTACTACTTCTTTCTAAGGTGAACTCACAGATGAATAAAGTTGGTATGGCATTAATCACGCGTGATAACAGACAGCTGTAGTCTGATTTGATGCCAGTCTCAGTTAAAATACACTCCTAAGACTTTAACACCATGCTCAGTTCCAAGCGCCTGGTTTAATTTGGTAAGAACACTGTAAAGGGTACATTAGGAATCGGGCCCTCCTGTACAAGATGCTTAGTTCAAATGTTGCATGAAATATAGACAAAAGTAGACAGCGTTTAAGGAATTTATATGTAAACACTCTAATATGCGGTGTGTGTAACACTTGGCTTTGTCCCTGACAGATGATCTACTACAGGTCAAAAAGACGCTTAAATGTGCATTTGACTGCATTACATCAACATCAGAAGATGATTACCTGACTAAGTTGGCTACCTGTCCATCTTTTTCATAGGTCCTCTTTGACACAAGAGACAGTTAAATATTTAAAGAAGGGAAGAACAAAAGGTTTACTTAATAGCCATGTCATTGCTTTATACAGTGAAAAATAATGATCACTAGTAGGTTTAAGTTTTCTTCATCCTCATTAAGTGCAGATGTGATTTATTCTCTATGAATAATGCAAAATCCACGTAACACTCTTTCCAATGAAAACCAACACCTCATCAGGCCTGTGCTGAGATCTGTCATGGAAACAAAGTATTGTTGACAGATTTAGTGAATTTGCACTCAAAGTTCACTCAAAGGCAGATAACTGGCACCTGTCCCCCATACAGCATATTCTCTTTCAGTCATTATCTGTCTGTGACACCGTCCCAACTTCAGTTAATGTGCCTAATAACCAACCATTTTCCAGATTTAAAAAAAAAAGAAAAGAAAAGAAAAGTATGGAGCAGGTTAATTCCTAAATGTCTGTGTTGGACAGAAACAACACTGTTGCTCAGGAAACGTCTGTTGCTTTCCAGCTAGTGTAATTACAGAGCCAGACATTTCCAAGAGCTTGAAGGTAAACCTACAAATAATTTTTGGAGAGTTATGAGCACACCAGCGGACAATACGACCACCTTTTGTCCTCCATATATGCACCAGTGTGTCACCGGATAAAAGGAGCGTGTGCTGACACGCCTTAAGAGACAGGATATTCAGAGAGGGGCACTAAAAATGCATTCCTCAAGTTTAAAGTTTGTCTGTCCCACATGAGGGTATGTGGCAGAGCCAACAACAATAATGTTTTAATAATGTTTTAGCACATGTTACACCTCATATATGCAGAATTACGTGCACATGTGTGATAGTGTTTTGCTGTGAGTGATGATAGCAAAAAGACTTTCATATGATTTTTTTTACCAGCCTGAGTTAATCACACCTCCAGGGATGGCTTTGCCGTCCCCCTGTTGCGATGGTGAAAACCATCCGGATGTTATCCCTGTAATCAGGGCAGACGACCGCTATCGGAAACTTCCTAGAGCAAGTCGCAACAGAGTTGTGTTTAAGTGGAGACCTGAAGATAATTAAAAAGCCATGATTGCTCAGTAAAGCAATACAGTGGTCTTTGTTAGTGTTTACGAAAGATATAATGGAGGAAAACCCCCAAATATGTTTACCCACATTTTCCTTTAACTTCAGGGCATCTAGGATTGAAAGACCGCCAGTCTACTGCTTTCAACAGAGATCATTTCAGTTTGGTTTAAAAAAAATCTCTAAAAAAATCTCTAAAAAAAAGCTCAAGAACCCAAATAATTACTAGGATGGAAACAGTTATTACACTGTCATAACAACATATCAAATGACAGTGTGTGGCAAGACTCGTAACTTCATGTAAAAAAAAATGCAGATATCAGAACAAAGCCTGAAATCTTCACCTTACAGTTTAACAGGGGGTGATGCAATCTGGCTGTTCATTGGCTGGCCAGGAGCAGCACTTCCTAAAGTCAAAGGAAGTGTGTGACTAAGCAAGACATAAAGCATTAACAGAAAGATCAAAAAATCCCCTGTGAGCGTACACTTGGCAAAAGTGGGGGAGAAGAACACCCTTTACTTCCTCTGGAAAGCACAGGCTTGGTGAGTGAGAGGATGCTTATCCGAAGCCATATGCTGTTATGCTGTTATTAGATTCATATTTACATATTTAAACAATCCAACTAAGTTTCCTGGTGATTGCAAACATAGCAAATCAATTTATTTTCCAACCATTCTTTTAGTACCCTAAAAAAAAGAAGAAAAAGGTTTTAGTCTCAGTTTTGTGTGGTGTTTGACACCACAGCAACCAAATATTTAGAGAGTATTAAATCAAATGGTTTAGATGGGAGATGAGATATGGCTTAAACAAATTGTGTTTGCATGTTCTGCTATGCAAGAGGTCGAGGCACCTCCTGTTTCCTGAACCTGAAACAGATCAGTTTAGTTTGAGTGGAGTGCAACATCAAGTCCCAGACACTATATTATCAAGTCCAAACTGAAAACTTCTCATCACAGTCTCCAGTGGATGTTCATTTCCTGTTGTAAAAGCCCCAAAAGCATAGTCTCTGACTAAAATGGTCTTTCCAATCAATCATGAGTATAAGCTCCCTGGACAGAGCTGAGCATGGAGAAAAATGCAACTGAAGACCTCCCTCGGGACCTTTAAATGAGACAGATTGAGTGTTCTGCTTTAGCCATATGTTCGCTGCAAAAACCTTAGCTTATAGTTCATTTTTTTCAGGATTCGTAACTTTTACGTTAAAAATGAGGTAACCTAACACCGAGCCTCGAAGGAGGAGAAAGCTATACTTACTTTTACTCAAAGTAAGGTTTTTGAAGAACGCATGCACGGGCTGCTTTTGCACTCTCGATCATGTATTAAACCAATACTGTGTGAAAAAAAAAAGAAAAAGGATTTTCATTTCTTCAGACCTCACAGTCACTGTGATTACATCTCACCTTTGACATCTTCTGTTGAAGCAAAACATCAGCTTTCTTCTCGCTCTTTCAACATACACACAGATACCCACATATACAACACACACCCACACAGCTTCCTATAGGGACAGCCAAACTTTTGATGTCCCTTGAGGGATATGAGATGGGATCCAGATGTATGGAAACCCACTGCTTCAAGACTTCCTGAAGATATGAAACATGCTTTGTAAAAGCCTTTGGCTTGTAATTTGCTGGTTTGAGTCATCCACATAATGCTTGAATTTGCATAAAAATAGAGCAAGATCTGTTAACAATTTTCTAGAGATGTGTTTCTTTTTTTTCCCCAGATAAAGAAATTGTATATATGAAAATCATACAAATACTAAATCCCTAAATTCTCAGACAACAAAAAAGCACTGGGTGAGTGGACTTGTGCAAAATGCTTATAGCAACTTTTGCACAAGTCCATTTATTTGCTTTGAGTGGACTTCTGGTGATAATTAAATGTTATACAATCTATTCTTCTGTCTGCGTGCATCTGTTTGTTTCCACACATTTGAGTTTTATTTTTTTTTACTGAAAACCCACATTTCACTCTTGCTCATCGCTGTATCAACAGACTCTTTCCCCTTTCTGTCATGCAGGATGGATGAGAATTACAACATCGTCCCCCACGGAGTGAACTTTCAGGACCCCATCTTTACCGACACCGCAGAGAATCACCGCATGTTTGCTAGCCTCTTCCAGTTTTCCAACTGCACGCCTGGAACTCAAGTCCACACCTTTACCCCGGAGTGGGAGGCTCAGGAGGACAGCCGGGTATGCAGATACTCAGACCCACCAACAGAGACTTGATGTTTGACTCTTTTGAAGTCATCTGTTTAATCCAGTTAGTGAAAAGGGGAGCGTTTTTCTTATTTAGCTGCTGCAGGTTCTGGTGGCTTCCCACGTAGTACTTCAGGCGAAAGAGTATAATATAGGATGTGAAAGCCACAAGCATTGTGGTAAATCTGAAAAGTATTTAGTTTGACATCCTGTTCAAAGGACCTTAATGTGTTCTTACAGCATGGGAAACCAGAAGCACGTTTCTTTAGGTTTGGCTAGATCAGCGGTGCTCAAACTTTTTTCTGGCACGCCTCATTTCAGGGGCTGACAAAGGTTGGTTCCACACATCCCGCAATTTACAGCCTGCATCCAGCAATTTTTAGTAGTTGAAGTTTACTTAAATGAAGGTTAGCGTGATAGCATCAGCAAACGTGCCATTCCTGCAGTGGCTTAAGAACCACTGGGCTAGATAAGAATTTTCAGTGTTTAAAGGACAAAAACATACAAAGAATCCTGAATTAAAGTCGCTACATAAAGTAGAACAAACATAATTAAAATATTTTCAAAGTAAGTGACCATTTTCTACAAAATAAAGCTCGTGATTGCAGATCAGTGGTGTAGCAGTGCCACACTCTTACTCTTGCAATGCTTCTAATGATGCACATGAGATTCTAACATGACTTTAACGAACCAGCTCAGTCTCCGCTTCGCACCCCTGCTGTCACTGCTGAAACGATTAAAGCTTGTTTGTGTCTACACGTGCAGCTCCTAAACCTCGACTGAGTCAGTTTTGAAAGGGTTTCCAGCCGCTCGCCGCTCTTTTATCTCCTTTAATGAATTTAAACCTTTGGCATAAGCCCCCCCCCCCCCGGTTCAGATCAGTTCACTCCTGTCTGGTTTTCATTTGCTGACTACTCATAAAAGAAAGAATCTGCCATGGGTAAAAAAAAAAAGAAAAAGAAAAAAAAGAAAACATAGTTTTGTGTTTCCATTAATGGAAAACTTTTCTTTCTCTTTTGGTCCGGCTTGTGATTATAATTACAGAGTGACGTCTTCATATCGGTGCCGCTTTCTTATATCACTCTGGTGATTATATTTCCTCCTAGCAAATTAAAAACAGACTTTGCTTTTATGCTACTCAGCGACCACTGTTTGGACAGTTGACCTGAACTCAAATCAGACTGGATAATATGTCCCGCATCTTATAATCCAGTGTCAACCGGAGTAAATCAAATGGGGTGACGTCATGTTGTGATTTAACACTAAACGTTATTAGTATCATAAACATTATTTTAAGAAGCAGGGATTTTCCCACAGTTTTATGTTTCTCACACTGATGGTGAAATATTAGTGTTAACTGGCCAAAAACAGTCTTGACCCAGTGATAGGACACAGCGCCAACACTAATCACACAATGTAGGAAGACCGCAGCTTCAGGTTGCATACGGTCCAACTGTGCAAAAGTCTCAAGCTGCCTCTCATTTCTTTATATTTTTCTAGGAATATGTGACATAGGGAAGTGATTTATTGAGACATCTGAAAAGATATATATAAATACAATATATACAGCAAAAACTTGAACACGCTTGAAAGTCAATATTTGTTATGAGCACCTTTATTCTTCAACATAGCCTGAACTCTCTCATCAAGCTTTCTTCTCATTTCTTTTATGTAGTCTTCGGGAATAGATCTCCAGGCTTCTCGAAGGACATTAAAGCTCTGTGCCAAGATGATCCTACACTGCTTCAGTAATTAGGTTAAAACAGATTTAGATCAGACACATTAGAAGTCCTGAATATTGTCTGTGCTGGTTGGATGCATTTTAGAGAAACTTTAGAAAAAATGCAGAAAGAAAGAAGAAAAGTGGTTCACAGCAGAGGCAGGCAGGATCTTTGTAACAGTGTTGCATGTTGGTAAATGCAGGATCAAGTATTTTAGGAGCTTGAGCCATTCTGGGGTTTAAACATCAGAATATATTTAATGCACTACTACATGCTCAAGCTACAGTATTGTTTGGCCGGTTTGTGCAGTTGGCGTGAAGGTAAAACGATACGATGCTTTTTTGAGGTGATGTACGTACGTGAAGACAAAAACAGTTGATTTTAGCACACTCCTAGGTGTCTGCCTAGTACCTGTGTGCCAAGTTTGGTTGCTCAGCTCTTTATTGTGTAGGAGGAGTTGGTGTACAAAGAAAAACAACACACACACACACACACACACACACACACACACACACACACACACACACACATTTTGTCCCTTACATTACATCTAAATAGACATTAAAAACAAACATATAATTAACAATTGTAATTAAATCATCTTAATTTTATCAGTTTTTCACTTGATGGCGATCAAATAGAAAACTTTGCAGAAGCTTGAAGTTTTTTCCCGTCGCTCTTATAAATCCTAACAATGGCAGTTTGACGCTGCGTGTCATACAGGACAGATGTTTATCTAACCGAAAAACCATATCTCCCAAATTCTGATTATACAAATTTGAATTTCATGTCTCTCCAAGCTCATTTTCCAACAGACTTTAACAGTTTAATACAAAGTATGTTGAAGATGAATTACACTTGTGAATCTTTCACACTATCTGCTATCGTCTAATCCATCCACGGCATCGTTCTTGGTTCAGCAGGTTTGCTTTTGGTCCACCTCTAACTGAACGTGTGCACAAAAACAGAGATGTGCCACTTTACACTTTATGCTTCATAAAACATTTCTTTTAGCTCCTAAACTTCATTCCTTGCATTGTAAAGTTTAATATTTCCACAGAATTCCCTCTGGGACATATGGAAGAGCACATGGGTAAAACTCACAGCTAATATAACGAGAAGTAATGTACTAAGCAGCGATGTGGGCAGGCAGCCGGCAGCACATTTTTAACATTTCCTGAAAAACCATGAGTGGTTGTTATCTGATGAAGGAGAATTTACATCAGTGTTTCATGCTGGCTCGTGTGGAAGCATTAGGATCTGCTAAGGAAATCCACACTCAAGCAGACAGGCATGCATTCTGAGGCATCTGGAGCTCGTTTTTTCTCCCAGGAATGGTCCAGCCCTTTGGATGTCTGTCACAGGTTCCATCTCACAGTGGTGTCTCACTGAAATGGGAAAAGTATGTTGTGTAACAATTTTTCCCTAGTTGCTATAGAGCTGCGCCATTGCCCGCAGTATTACATAAAGAGCGGGACTTGTGCTACACGATAATGCTTAAAACAGTTCACTGCCACAGTTACACAGCGAGAAATTCTCTGCTGTTTATACAAATGCTAAAACACTGGAAGACCTATGAGCTGTTGGCACTAAAAACATGCCAAGAATGGTTCTGTCATTAGATTCTGGCTTAAAGAGCAACAGATCTAGTAGGTGTTACATCTTAAATGTATCACAGAGAGATTAGACTTGACTCTAGTATTTAGCGTGAGTCATGGTGGGATAAAGCTCCAACTATGATTTCACTCAAGTTGCAGTGCAGGATGAAAATTTGTGGGAAAGCCTGCAGAATAAGGCTAACACTGACCTTCAATGAGAGGTTAACTATAACTTTTCACATGTTTACCTAGTGTAAGACTTCTGCTTTTTCAGGTAATACAAATGTATTTGGCTCTGTTTTCCTTCTCCTCGCAGTTGCTGTGCTCCACCGTGCAGAAGGCTCTGTTTGAGGAGGAAGAGAGGGTGAGGACCCTCTCCCAGAAAGTGCGTTCCTTGGAGAAAGCCAACGGCCACCTGAGAGAAAAGGTGAAGACCATGAAACGTCTGCTACGCCAGGCTCAGCGAGAAACAACAAAAGAGCAGCAAACCCTCAGCTTCAAACAGATTTACGACTCGAAGAAGCCGCAAAGTCACCCCGATCAGGACACGACCCAGGACCAAAAGAACCAGCCGATTAAAAAGGCCCTCTCCAAAAAGCTAAAAAATTAGAGCTTCTTCCCGTTAACCGACGGTTAAAAGTGAAGTGCTCTCTGGGAAGCATTAGTGGCAGGTCAAGCTGAAACAACAGCAAGTGAAATGTTGGGCGAGGTGACAGAAAGATCTAAGAACTCAGAATAAGCACGAAAGCCGCTGTATTCTTCATGTCTTCCACAAGATTCGCCTTATTTCCAAAGACGCATTCATTTTAACCCGCAGAATGATTCCTCTGCTTTGCTCATGCAACAAAGTTAAGTGCCTCACTCTTTAGTTTGTGGTTCAGTTGATCTGTGCCAGTGACATCATTGTTTCTCTGCACGACTGTACTGTCACCTAATCTATCCACAACTTATACCAGTGTGTACCGTTTCAGTTTATTTCAAGTGGCTGCACAAACAACTACTAGAAAGCTCATAGTTCAAAGCTTTTAATGCCCAAACAACAGGGAGATAATGTTCAAACATTGGAAATGAAATATCTAAATCTGATATTTCTTGTTTCTGTGCTGGACACAAGCATTGTATAAATTTTAGAATTTGTTTTATTTCTCAGTTTTGCTGTCAAAATCCTTCAAATCAAACGTTGACTTTTGAGAGGATATGTGACAGTGTGGCATGTAATGTTTTAAATGATCCTACGTTTCCTGCGAGTGCTGAGGTGCAAATAACCTTTTATTAACTCAGAAGTTTGTAAGTGCATGGCATTAGGTTGACTTCAGATGCTCACAATTACTGGCTGTGCAAGCTGGTGAGCTAAAATAAGCATGTGTGGGTAAGTGGTTACAGGCCTGCATATTGATCTAGTTCTCTTTACGAGGAGCAACAAATATACCAAAGAATAAGGTGTGAAAAACATTTTTAAATTCAGTATTTGTTTGTGGGGGGTTTTCCCTCAAGAGTGTATTTTTCCAAGTTCACATAAATCTCTGATTTGTACTGAATCAAAGTGTCATTTTTGTATATAACAGGGTGCTGAGCACCCATTAATTCCAGCCAGTGAGCCTGGCATGGTACGGGATTGGCTTTTTCTGTGTCAGAAAAAAAAGGTTGCTTTTGTCATACGTTCTGTATTTGCTTTTGATATTATCTTGCTCTCTCTACAATGTAAACACCTGGCTTGCCTCGCCGATACAATAGCTTTTGTAATAGTGACTGTAGCTTTTTGGAATAAATTAATTTTTACAGAAAGTTGCAGTTGTCAGAGGTTTTTCTTTCATTTGTCATTCAGATCTTTACGCTTCACCATTTTCCTCTTTTCAACACATTGCCAAAAACTGAGTGGGGCTCTGGGGAGGCCAATCCATGACTGATAGAGTTTCCCTGTGGTTTTCTTTCGCTTTTACTTCATTAGCAGTGTGTTTGTGATCATTGTCCTGCTGAAAAAATCAAGCTGTTGCAAATCAGATGCCTTACAGATGCTATTGCACGATGGATGAAAATGTGATGGCACTTTCCTGCATTTATAATTCCATCAGTTCTGAATAAAAAAAAAACATAACATGGGCGGGTACAAAGACTGAGCTGATAATGAGTGAAAAAGAAAAGAATGTCCAAAGAAAAACACCTACAGGAAACCTGAATTAAATTAAAAATGACATAAAAGCTGGCTGCTTGGAAGGAAAATATAAAGAAATGAGGCTTGACTCACAGCTTTTGCACAGTACTGTAACTTTGCAGGGTTGATCTCTGGATCTGTTTCCAGATCTGTCCAATCAGCAGCAGAAGAAAAAGGTTTCATGTAACAGTTTAAGGCAGTCATGCTTCTTTGTCGTCGTTTCCTGACACGGTGCATTCACAAGTCCAGCCGAGTTTAATGTTCCTAAGTTCTTTTCATCTGCAACACTGATACTTTCTAATAAATGTAGCCAAGCAGCAGAACAAAGCCACTACTGAAAGAGCTGTGTTGCAGAGTGGTAATGATTTCAATTCGTAAGGTTTCCTGCTTTCCGTGTTTTCCAGTCAAAAATGATAAATGCTCTCTGGCATACACAACATATTTAGTGCGATTCGCTGCTAATAAATCAAAAGTTCTCACAGAACCCAAAAGAAACATCAATCCTAAAAATAAATCAACCCTGCGTTGACCCATTGCTCTCAACCTTTTGTCCACCTTGGATCTGGTGAACTTTCACAATGAACATTTATACGATGCAAAATCGTCTTGGCAGATGAAATTTTCAACAAAATTTCCAAGTGAGCTGAACCAAATTTCTTCCACATGCTGCTGTCGCATAAAACGGGGGGAATGGGGCGGGGGGCTTCCCCTCTCTTTGCGTGTCCAGAGGAGAAACGAAAAACGGACACATTTCAAACATGTTTTATGTCAGGAAGGCTTGTGCAGTTCTGCAGTTCTGCAGTAAACCAGACCATGACGCTTTTCTTCTCAAGCATCACGTGGCCTCTTGAGTGAAGAGAGAGAATAGATCCACACGCCTCGTCTTTGCTTTGTTGACTCTTTCTTCTCCCTGTGAAACCATCGCATCCGACAACCTTGCCTGCAGCCAACTGTCAAGATCCCATGGATCTGGGCCAAAGATGATATACACACACCGCTTTCTCAACATAAACCACCGTGCACAACCAAGCTGCAAAACAGATGTCAGGCAATGCGTTTGCACAGCGGTGGTCCACCTCGACAGGACCTGGTTATCTGTGGACACGGCTTGTTTATCTGGCTCCATTTTCCATTTTAAATGCTGTTATTTTTCTCTGGTTTTATTTATTTTTTATTTTTTTGGTATTAATAATTCCAGTATATTATCTGATTGGTTATTGCATCTTATTCTTTGTTGCAGTTCATATTTTCTCAAGCATTTACACTTAGTCTTTCACTCTGTCTGTTACTGCTTCACATAAAGAAGTCCTGCAGAGAACTTTTAACTCTGAGCCTCAGAACCTAACACTGACTTTGTTGTTTCTGTAGATAATTATCTGGGTCAGCCCTTGCATATGCAGTTTTTCCTTTAGAGCAAAGAAACCCAGAGCTTTGTGTTTCAAATTAACTTTATTAAAACAAGGCAAACTGGCTTTTTGTGATTCTGTGAATGTTGTTATTTCTTGAGGTTCATAGTGCAGTGGTTAGCACTGTTACCTGCAATGCAGTGGAACGCAGGTAAAAGTTCTCTGTAGGTCCTATGGCGTTTTCTACAAAAACATGCGGTGAATGGGGTTGGGTTAACTGGTTAGATGGATGTGAATGATTGTCTGTCACACTGGCGACCTGTCCAGGGTGTACCCTGCCTTTCACCCTTTTGCAGCTGGGATAGGCTCAAGTGTTGACCACATCAACATTTGCAACATCTTTGCACCAGAATAAGGAGCTGTTTGAAGTTAAAAAGTGGCTTTCTGACAGAGAGTGAGAAACAACGCAGTTATTCACTTATTCACAGCAACAATGCTCATATGTTAATCATTTAGAAAGTGCAACCATTGCTTGAAAGATTAGCACGCTAGGTTTATGGGAATACCGCTGATTTTTGTTTTGTGTTTTTAAAAATACAAAATAATTCAGTTGACTTTTTTTTTTACCTGATTTTGCAACTAGATTGGGAGTTTTCTAAGCTTTTAGAAGTTATTCTCAGCCTACAGGGCTGAAAAATGAAGCACACCCTTAAATGTCAAAATCTGCAGTTTTTCAAATGGGCATTTGAGGCTGGCTCAGAAAACACCACAGACTCCTGTGTTAAAATGCCAACCTTTTACAGTTTTTTCTGAATGCTTAAACCCTAACTGTGATTCTTATAGCACAATTTCTAAAACTATCAATACTTATAGCAAAACCACTCACTGAGTTTGCAAAACTAAAAGCACAAACACTGCTTTGCACTCAGTTTGCCATTTTGTAAGACACACTTTGCAGAACTTTAAACACAACTCACTGCTTACACTCAATTACCAAATTTTCAACACACTCCTAGCAAAACTATACACATTTATGGCCATTATTTACACTATTTTGCCAACTGTCTGGCACACTTTCACATGTGAAAACTTTTTTAGATAATTAGTTCACTTTGCAATCAGCCTAAGCACTATAATACAGGTAAGCTCTGTGTGTGGAGTACAATGGAGGGAGCAGGAAGAGTGAGAAGTAGAGGAGGCCGAGGAAGAGGACGTGGAGGGGAAGAAGTAGGATGAAGAGGACGACAAGGACAAGGAGGAGCAAGAGGAGGACGAGGAGGGGGGAGAGGAGGGGGGAGAGGAAGGGTAAGAAGAGTAAGAAATAGAATTGCTGATGACATCAGAGCTACAATAGTGGACCATGTAATCAACCATGGAGTGACGCTGAGGGAAGCTGGCCAACGGGTTCAGCCTAACTCAAGCCGCTACACTGTAGCAAGCATCATAAGGACATTTTGAAATGACAGTTGGTTAGTACAGTCACTTTGCACTAAGACTTGTAGCACTGCCATGCTAATGAGAAACACAACAATAGCATAGATGTAAAAATACTGAAATTGTTACTTTACAGAATTGCTAGACGACTAGATGCTGGGGGCAGAGGAAGCATGTTCACTGCAGACCAAGAAACCCATATAGTCAATATGGCGATTGCAAATAATCCTATACTTGGAAATAAACACTTGTGTTTGTTTTGATGTGTGTGAATAAAAACCAGTACTTGAAATTTGGATCCCTCTATGCTTACGGATCTATGACAAAAGTATGAGCTCAAACTGACATGGCCTACCTTGTGCACAGAGAAAGCAAAAGTCAGATGTGTTTTGTATTCATACCATCAGTGTGCAGTTGCCGCATTGTGTGCTTAGTAGATGATGGCTTGTGTGTACTGTTTGATACGAAAACACCATTTTTACGAAGGTGTGAAGAGTTAATCTAGCTGTGTTCGCTTTTGCAAGAGAACTACAATGTTTTGATAATTGGGTGACAGGTTTTCTTATTTGTGTGTAGAGTTTTGCAAAAAATAGCCAATAGTTACAAAAAATGTGCTTAAACAATCAGAAAAAACTGTAAACAGAAATAATTATATTTAAAGTTTATGTTTAAAATTTTCACTTCCTGAGACTCCCTGTGTAGAGGTGGGTGTTTTTTTTAATAACTCACGAGTTTAAATTGCATTAGTTTTATTAGGACTAAGTTTATACAAGGTATACCCACCTTGAATGACAGGCGGAAGCCAACATAAATGGCTGTAAGTGCTATGTTTCTAGTCTCATACAGTGTATGGATGCTTCCTGCTTAGACCCCGGTCACACAGGCTTAAAGCCTGATTTGTGGCTATCTGGGAATCTTTGGTTACTGGGGAAAAATGTGACTTCCCCAACTGGTTGGCAAGTTGTTGTCAGAGCTGCTAACATGAAACTGGTCGCACCGAATACCTTGCAAAAGCCTTGATCATCATCTGTAGTTTGCCTACAGGATGCTGAGTCGTCTGCAAACATTCTCCAGATGGTCCAGAAAGTAAAAATACAGCACAAACCAGAAACAGAAAATGTTCACCTTCAAAGTAAAAGCAGCACTTTTTTAAATGTATTGGTTGCAGAAGTAAGGAAAACGTTTACTCTGAAGGCAAATGTTCTTTGCTTCCAGTTTCCTTGACCTTTCACAGGTTTCTCTACAGCTCAGAGAGTACATGGCAAGTGCTTGCAGACAGGTTGACATATTTCATGCAAACTATGGGTCTCAGCATCAATCTGCTAGCAGCCAAAGCAAATTCAAGGAGGGTTTTTTTTTTGGTACAGCACCTTCTTTGCTCATCCACATCAAAAGGAGCCAGTTGAGGTGGTTCGGGCATCTGACAAGGATGCCTCCGGGGCGCCTCCTGGACGAGTTTTTTCCGGGCATGTCCCACCGGGAGGAGGCCCCAGGGCAGACCCAGGACACGCTGGAGAGACTATATCTCTCGGCTGGCCTGGGAATGCCTTGATGTTCCCCCGGATAAGCTGGAGGAGGTGGCTGGGGAGAGGGAGGTCTGGGCTTCTCTGCTTGGGCTGCTGCCCCCGCAACCTGGCCCCGGATAAGCGGAAGAAAATGGATGGATGGACCTTCTTTGTTGCAACAGGCAACAGGCAGCAGCCACTCACCAACTGGTTGTGCAATATATATTTTTCCCTTGAAGACTGGAGGTTGCCAGGGAGTCGACGACTGGTCTCTAGGCCTGTGTGACTGTGTGACTAACCAAGTTAGCTAGCATTAGCTAAATATTTTAAATGTCAAACATTATAAATATTTGACATAAATTAAAATGATTGAGGCTTCATAACAACAGTCCACAAACCAAGAGGTGATCTTATGGTGGATAAACCCATTTTTAAGTATGAATGTCAGTACTCTTTTTAAAGACTAGAGTGGTCTAACTGACCGATTGAAATCTACAGTAATACTGTTAGAAAGGCTAAACACTGATACACAGCTCTGTCTGTTAGTCTTTCATCCCCACAAAAATAACATCAACCAGCATGTCTGTGAACATTTCGCCAACATCTCCTTACACTTAACCAGCTGTACTTTTGGCAAAGGAGGAGGCGATTTTTCATTGCTGTCTGTCCATGTGTCCATGTCTTTTTCAATAAGAATGACTGATGCATTTGTTTGCACCTAGAGACGAGCTTAAATCACAATACTACGCTTTTAGCTTTAGCTGTGAGCTTTAAGATCAATCTTGATATACAGGGGAGGTTGAGGGCAATTTGCAGCACAAATATCTTGGCAATCTAAAAATAGTGAGCTCATTATTTTTTCACTTTAATCCTACAATAAAGGCCATAACCCTAGATTAAATTCCTTGGCCCAGTTATGGCACATGAATTGTCTCTGCATCATGTTTGAGTATGTGGATTTTGCTCACTCGGGGAAATAATTTCTCATGTTTGCATTTACTGACTAAACCACATTTTTTTATTTCGGAAATTGCTTCAGGGGCACAAACAATTTATGTTCTTTGGAGGTATTTTCTTTTCCACCTCTTTGTATTTCTTTCTTTCTTTTTCCTCTTTACCATTTGGCTGAAGGTAAGCTGCTGCTTTAACCTTCACTAATAACTGTTTTTTCCCCCACTTAGCTTCTTCTCCTCTTACCACTTTTACCTCCTTTCTTTCTTTCCACTTGTATGTACTGATGCCTTTCTTTGTCTGGATAGCTGACTGGGTCCATAAGGCAAACAGGAGGAATTCAAGTTCATGTGTTTGTTGTTAGTGCTGCCATTCTGTTTTTATATCTAATAGTTGGGGGAGTTTGGTTTAACGTTGCCATATTTTCCACTCCGGATGTTTACAGGTTTTTTTTCTTGGTTTTTTTGTGAGCGATTGTTCAGGATTTGAAGCTGATTCAGTATTGTGATGTGGGTCAACTGTTTTCTTGCTTTGTTTTGTTTTTTCTATACAAGAGTGATGGATGCTTCCACTTGATTGCAGGCATGAGTAATTGTAGGTTGGATGTTACAGCTTTAGAAATCAGTGGATCAGATTTTTTGTAGAGCTTAAAGGGACAGCTTACCCCACAGTGACAAATGTTTACCTTTGACCTCTGCCATGTAATTATATATATTTTTCCAGTTTGAGGTTAGGTATTTGCCATAGAAGGAGCTTTTTTCCCTGCCACCAAACTATACCCACCAAGCGTGTCACTCTGCAGAAGAAGGCGTCCACCTAGCTGTGATAAGAGGCTCATGCTGGTGACAGGATCCCAAAAAACTGCTCAAAACAAGCTTTGTGGATTTTGAGCAACCATGACATGATTTCCATTGTGTTTAAGAGAGAGCAAACATTTCAAGAGCCTTTCTTTTCTTTTTCCAATACTTGGCAACTCAAACGTAGACTTGTTGCAGACCCTATCTTCACTTAATTTCTTAATCCCAGTCATAATGTTTATCCGAACCCAGTTTATACACAGCACAAACAAAACACAGCTGTGAATGCTATTTTTTTTTAAAGCAATTTTAAAAAAAATATTGGCACGAGTCATTGAGCGTGTCAGAGCAGATGTAATATTAGTGCCATCAACAGCACTGCTTGCACCTTCTGCACAAACGTATCCTGTAAAATAAGCTGAAACATATCATCAGAACTTAAACTGGTCACCGTGAAAAAGCTTTTAAGACCTGCAGTCTGTGAATGCACAAGCAGTCATTTTCTTTTTTGTTCTTTCTTTCTTTCTTTCTTACTTTCTTTCTTTCTTTCAGAACGATTACAATTTCAATAAAACAAACAAAAAATGGGAAACACAAATAAAAAACGGTCTGTACAACACAAAGAGAAGGTGTTCGAAAGGCAGCAGGAAAGAAGCAGTGGCTTATCCAGTCCTGCCCCCAGATAAATACACTCCCCAATCACCAACACAATGATATTCTTATTCTATACAACAGCACATTTATATACTCATAATGTGAATCAGCAGACAAGATAAATTTTAACTTAAATCAGACCAAACCCATGAATTTTACAACTGATTTTTTCAAAAAGGTATTTTTGTGTGTTGATGATACCAAACATTATGTATTATCCTTATTGCTCTTTTTTGAATTGTGCATATTATTATAGAGAGGTCTTGTTTTGCCCCAGATTTCAACACAATAATCCAAATATGGCAGTAAATTATTTATTTAAATTTTGCACGTGTGCGTGGTTTTGTGTAATGGGCTGAGAATGTCCTTTGTGTCTGCTCAAGCCGGTTTTCTTGAGAAAGAGCACGTAGTGAACACAGACCGCAGTGTGTTTAATGCAACAGAGCAAGAGCTGCTCTCATTTCTGCAGGCTTTTCAGTGGCTGTTCTTTAAGGTAAGCACAATTTGTGCAAGTGGGTTATCTGAAAATCATTCATATAGAGACCGATTTCACAGATTTAACACCCACTGTGACCTCAGGCAACTCTGAATTCCTCTCTGGATCCCGTCTGATGTCCACTTTGATCCACCGTCTCCACAAACTCTGTCAACTTACTTTATAGATGTGCAAAACTTGTAGGAAAAACCCTCTCTAATGATTTTATACCTCATCTCTCCTGCGCTTATTGTGTTTTCCTCCTGACAAAGTCTTTCCTTTTCGTCTACCGTCGCCTCATGGCTGGAGTCGGGCTCCGTATTGCTAATGTAAGTAACATGGATGTCAAGTTTCTGGCGATGTTGGACCCTAATTGCAGACTGAATTTTCCCAAAAGTGGAAAATTAGTGGCTCTTCTCTTTCTGCCAGATGCTCTCCATCTCTCGTTTTTCATCCTTCTCTCCATCCTGTTTATTATTACCAACTGTGGTTTGCAGAGTCATGCAGGACTTGAGGGGTTGCAGCTTTTCATAAACTGTGGTTCTTCGGCTTCAGGGCCTACAGTTCACCGTGTAAGTGCTCCAAGAAGGTCTCAGAGTACAGCCAGTGTTTTTCAGAGACGTCGTCACACGTCGCACATCAATATTGTTTTGGAATTCAACTTTATTGGCTACCACTATTAAATATGAGTCTCCTAAGAAGCCCTTTTTTCATCCTTTCCCACTCATTTCTGCTAAACTGACTCATCCACAGTGACTGAATTGTTCCCAAACTATATGTCACTCATCTCCAGGGCATGAAGAGGAGGGTGAGCTCACTGCATAGTTTAGTCTCGAGCCTTCCGCCGTGCTCCAGCACCTCAGGGATTGTTCAAATTCAAACAACTCGGTTTTACAACTAAAACAATGCAAGGCCACAGGATTGAAGAGACATGCAACTGGAAAATCTGTGCACGTTAATGTTATTTGTCTGTTTTTCCAAAGAAAATATTTGGCTAAGGACGCTGGAGGTTATCTGAAGGTGCATCCAAGACAAATGCACAACTGAGAGTGAATAAAACATGTCAGCGATTAGCTGAAAAGGGCAGAAAGTGAATGTTTGTGTGAGAGTGTGTGTGTTTGTTTGTTTCTGTGTTTATTTGGTATCTAAAGCCATCCACACAGCTATTTGTTTGTCAAGCCACTGCTTGCTCACTGCATGTGTTGATCTTCCTGATGTGTGTGTGAGTGTGTGTGTGTGCAGAATCTCTAAAAATAATTTAGAGATTCTGTAAAACTTTGCAAATATTTTTTCCTTATTCCTTCAGCATGCTGCTTCAAACTGCTTGTTGAGCTCGGTGAGATCATACAAGTGTTTCAAATAAAAATCAGCAGCATATTTGTCTGGAAATGGAATATCACTTAAATAATTGTGACCTCCACGAAGGCAATTATGTTTTCACTTTGTCATTTTCAGCCTAAATTTTCCCAGATTTTTTCTCAGACTTCGGCAGTGGGTCAAGAAAGAACCAAAGAAATATATTTTGGGAACAGATACTCAGAAATAGTTTGGGAAAGCATGAATTAAAATAAAGCAGAATAATATTTGCTATTATGCATGCACAAATGCTATTACAGGCAGATATTCAGCACTTGGTGGAAACTAAATCCATTCAGGCTTGTAGACATGGTCAAGATGTCTTGTTGAAGTTCAAACTGAGCGTTAGAACTGCGAAGAAAGGTGATTTAATGGACTTTGACTGTGGTGTGGTTGTTACTGTCAGCCAGGCAAGTCTGATGTACTGGAATTTTCCCACAAAACCTTTTCCTTTTTTTTTTTTTTACTGAGAATGATCTGGAAAAAATGGAAATATCAAGTGAGCAGCAGTTTTGATTAAAAATACTTTGGTGATGCCGGAGGTCAGAGGAGAATAGGCGTACTGCTTTGAGGTGATAGGAAGGCAACAGCAACTCAAATAACAACCAAGTTATGCAGAAGAGCATCTCTGAACACACCACACGTTGAACCTTGAGGCAGATGGGTTACAGCAGCAGAAGACCACACCAAGTGTCACTACTGTCAGCTAACAACAGGAAACTGAGGCAACAGTTTGCACAGGGTCGCCAAATTCATAGAACAGAGTTTAGAAAAGTATTGCTCTCTCATTTAGTTTTCCCGAATGGCCTCAGGAATTGATGTGACAAGGATTTATTCGAATGGTTTTCTTTTCAGGGAAAGGGTGGAAAAAGAGCGAACAGTTCAAACCAGTAAAAACTTGTCATACTTGTGACATCACATGTGTTGATGGACAGCATGGATGTAACGGTCGTACAAATCTGAGAGCATTGACAGATATTAGCACAATGAGTTCCTGCTGACAGACGTGAGGCCTGTGTGTGAGTGCTTTTTTTTTCTTTGCACACAACACATTTAATTTCAAACCTTTAGTCAACGCAGGAAGGTAAAACCTTGAGTAATTAAGCTTAATAAAGAGGTATTTGATCTGAGAACCGCTTTCCCCCAGAATGCGTAAACTCACAGAGTTGTAGCTCGTCTTTCATTTCCAGTGACCTACAGTATCTTATCAGTTATCCTCATAGTTATTGGAGGGTAACTTAATGTCAGTGGCGGTAAGTCACCTTGAATGATCGGTTTGATTTAGACTGTAAAAGCTCAGCTACAGAGTGGATCACCTTTTGCCTGAGTTGTATACTTTGTATTTGTGCTAACACTGTTATATATCCACCTCTCAACGGCAACATGCTAATGGCTTATTTAGAAATTTCGAGCACGCTGACATAGTTATTTACCTTAGAGCACCACGTCTTCACAGTGCTGTGACTCTTTGAATGTGTGACACTATTTGAGTGGAACGATTTTTTAAGGTGGGCCTTGTTCGCGACACATAAATCTTTGCAGGTTTCAACATCAGCAGATAAATCAACCTGAAAATGATGAGACCAAGTCTGTCATAGCAGTGCTGCTCTCTTTTGGCTCTGAACTGCATCAAGTCTGCGTTTCACATTCCTTACAAGCATGGGCAACGGCATGTGCTGCGAGGAGGATGTGGACTATGCACAATCCTCACCAGGGTGCTGATGCTTTTGTTTTTTTGTTTTATGGGAACTGAACCCCAGTATGAAGATGCGCATCCTCGCCTTAGTTTTACAAGTTTGTCGTGTCAGGTTTCACTTTCCCTCAGTCTTCCACATCTAAAAATAAATAAACTGCTTCTTTCAGCACTTTCTACCTTGTGATCAGTGAAATTTATCCCCCATTATTTTTGAATCATTCCCGTGTTCATGGTTTGACCACATAATTTTTACTCGTCTACTGTCTCCTGAATGAGGTCGACCACCAGATTCTCTCTCGCTCTCCACTCTCCCCCCAGCGCATCGCTCTGGCAGCCAAACCGCAAGCCGCAGTTACCCAGCATTCCTTGGAGAGGATGAGAGAGGCTTCAAGTAGCAGACTGTTAAATTAACATTCATGAGGAACCTCTCAAGTCACAGAACTGTTTCATGAGATCAACTGTTGCTGAATTTCACCACTGAAATGTAAAGTAGCACTTCCATTGTAGTGTTATTGTTCTGCAGATTTGCTGTTTGAGACAAAGAACAAAACCGATTTTGAAACAACTCCAAGACTTAGAAAAAAAAATATCAAAGGGCCGAATGAGGGCTTACTGTTTGTGCATTTTACACTGTGTCTGGGAAATTTGCATGAAAGTCACATCTTTAAGAAATAAGAAAAGACCAGACACAGGACCTGAGAGACGCATATAGTCCTTTCAGATGAGCCAACTACTGTTCACTGACGCTTCATCAGAAAATGGTCTCAGTGGAAGGGTGGCTGCCAAGAAGCCATTCTTAAGGAAAGGAAACAGGGAAAAAAGGCTGCGGTATGCCAGATTACACAAGAACTGGACTGAAAATTAGTGGCAACAGGTCTTATGGAGTGCCATCCATCATTTGGATTGGGGGGAGACCCACATGAGCACAGGACGAATATGTAAACTCCACACAGAAAAGGCCCCAGACAGACGGCACCTTCCTGAGGCAACAGTGCTAACCACCACGCCACTGTGACTCTTCAAATTCAGATTTAACACTCTAATGAATTTATAACATAATGTGTAACAAGATGGAGGTTCTGTCACGGTTTGACAGCCAGTAGTGTTGGAGATCTTGTCAAAACTGATGGAATTATGAATGCAGAACAGCAACATTAGATTTTGATCCATCATTTAATGCCATCTGGAAAGCATCTGACTGGCAGTGGGTTCATTTTTCAGCATGACAATTGAAGCAGTGTGGGAAGAAAATGCAACCAACATCTGAAGAAGAGCTTTGAATGCCCTTCAGGAAGCCCGGAGAACTATTCCTGAAGACTACTTAAAGAAAGTTGACTTAAGAGAGCTCAGAATGTGTTTCAGAGTAAAGGTGGTCACAGCAAATATTGACTTTCAAACTGTTTTTGTCCTACATACTGTACCCCCATGTATGTGTGAACCTTTCAGTAAATCACCGCACACATTCCTATTATATTCCTAGCATAAAATAAAGAAATTATTAGGGGCTCAAGACTTTTGCACAGTGCTGTGCATTCACAAGATGCAACAAAAACCTGTTGTGGTATTTAACGCTAGCAGGAGTTTGCCCTTAGCCTACTGAAATTAAAATTACTTTCACATCCTCCCCAGCTGTTCACTGTAACTGAAACATATAACTGGTTATTTAGTAGTAAACTTACACAAAGTAACAACCAGGTGAATTAAAAAAATAAGCTAAAAATCAGACTAATGAAAAAATTCAATTTTTCTATTTTACGGTTTTGTGTTTAACCGAGCTAACTCCTTTTAAATCGAATATGCAAATGCATTAATCCTTAAGTCAGTGCATTAGTTAATGTCATAACTAATGATATAAAACATGTGCTAGGTTGTCATTTACACTTACATGAACCCATTTTATTCCAGAAAAATTCCACTTTCCAGCACACTTGAACTCTACATATTAAGCATAAATGTAGCAACATGTATTTTTTTCCCCAGACAAATGAACTCATTTCCATAATGCATAGACAAGGATTTTAATGTATGCTTCCCTTACAAATCACTGACTTTCACACTAAGCAATAGTCACTTTTCAACAACCCACGATGCATTGCATCTGTGTATACAGTAGGTACTGCAGCCCAAAACAGCATTTATTAAAAGGCAACATAATTATGGTACAAATACTCAGAACAGACTGTCACCACACACTGGTCATTCTCTACAAGCTGTTAGTCAGAGGAGAAAGGACTGTCTCGCTCCTTTAGACTGGGGCGGTGTAAAATATATAAATGAAATTTGTCAAGAGCAGTAGCAACACATGAAACCAACTGTGAGGTCATTAGCACATCCTTTCCCTACATGTTCCCGATATCATTCCGGCAGTTTTCCTACAAACACGGCTGACTGAGCAGGTAATCTGATGTGGTTATATTTCCCCATCATGTGTTTTATTACCCTTGGATGTAAAAATCTTTAATTTCCTCGCACATTTCAATTTCTTGCCTCAGCAGAGAATCAAATTAGAACTTTCAGGGACTTCTGTTAGTATGGAGACACGGCCAACAACGACTCAAATTAGAGTTGTTTTCATTAGCACAGGATCAGTTTTAATATTGATTGCTCCAAAATTAGCCTGTCTGCACGTGTGGGTGCTTTCCTCTGCTTCATGACATACAAACAACTCAAAACACACAAACAATTCACACAAAAAACCCAAACAAATTCCTGAAAAAAATAATTTGCCTTTTTTTTTACCATCTAAATACAGTACAATGCGAACCCAACTATATGCAGAAAATTTCAAAAATTATTTTTTTGAAGCAGCACACTAAACTCGTTTGAACCTGTTGAAATGTTAGTACTATTTTTTTTCTTTGCTCTTTACTCATTTGCATGACAGGATTTGGATTAAACGGTTGTCAAATAAAAAGAAACGTCTTCCTTTTATCTGCATTCATCTCATGGCGCTGTACAATTTAAGAAACGGTTACAATTTTCAAACCACATCATGCAAACATATGTAACCAGCACTAAATTACATGAGCAAGAATGATCAGCTGAAAGTCAACGACAGAGAGCAGTGAGATCATCGCTTTTACTGCTTTTGAGAGCGCTGAGCTCAGGACAGGACGGTCACTGTAACAGGTCCCAAAGCAAAAGTACAGAATATCCAATTAAATGCACACAAAACACCTTAACATCTGCAGCAACCAACATGAACACGCTATAAATGAACATTTATAGATTCTCCAGCATTTACATACTAAGATTCATTATAAAAGCCAGTAAAAGGACCAATAAAACTCTGTTTGTCCATGTAGGTTTTTAAAGGGAACTGAATGTAATAAATGTGAAATATTTGCTTTTTATTCTCACATAAAATGCACTGATGGGTGTAAAGTGGGTCTTTGTAAACACCAGTGTCAAAGCTGTCCCTTGTTGTTGATTTACCTTGTCATATTGTAAGTAGTTTAATGTTATTTTCATTAACAATTAATGAAAAATATCATTAGCTTACATTTTGTCTTCAAGCATCCAGTCTAAATTTACAGTAATTAACCGTAAAACTACATCTTAAAGCTCAAAGTATAACATGTACAAAATATGAAGTTCCAGAAAGAGGTTCTGTTGCAACAACTCTCACCAATAGACCCATCATAGTGTATATCCTAAAGGCACCTTAGACAAAGAGAAATCCCTGTGTGCAAGTGGTTAAAGAGGTTCAAAGTCGAAAAACAAATGTGAACAAAAGATAAATGGAGAAGTTTTTTCCTCTCAGAATTCCTAACCACTGCATGGAAACACTGTATCACCATGAGAAAGGCTACATAGTAAATAAATGGAGTTTTCATTGCATAAACTATTCTGTTGCTGATTGTCTAAAAGCATGACTTAAAGACACAGAATGCAGCTCTGTAATATTACAAGATTCGACTCAGTTTTTGTTTCAAATGCTGCAAAAAAATATGCCAGAAATGCTCCGTCGTTCTGGCACTGCGTCATTTGTTTCGTACTGCGATGATGCATTACTGAAACAGTGTATGTTTTTAAAAATAGGAAAACATGCATTGGGAAATTCTCTCCTGATCATGCAGATATTGTTTCTGGATTTGTACTTCAAAGTCTAACAGTAGGAAGGAACACACAAATATACAAAACAATAAAAACAAACAATGAGACGAACTGAATTCAAAAAACAAAAACAAAAACCTTAACAATTAAAAACAGTGTCCAACAAGCTCTGTTCTGCTTCGGCAAAAACAATCCCCCCAGAAACGCTGATGGAAAAGTTCGCCTTCCCCCCCTTCCTTGGTATCCTCTCCCCCTTTTAAACTCATCCCAAAAATCACCCGCTGTGGTGCATCATCATCGTTATCATCAATTCTTCCACCTCCTCCACTTTCAACCGGGTTTATGACTTTCCTCTTCAGGCTGGGCTGGCTTGCTCCCCCTGCAGACGAGAGGTTGGAATGACTCAGTAGTCCAGCAACCAGATAAGTGGGGAGACAGCGCCTCTGGTGCCACCGAGGGAGTTTAAATTGGAAAGTGACTTGGGATCAATTAGACAGGTAGGTGGAGCAGGTATGGATCAGACCCTGCTGGTCGGGTGGCAGCGGTATGTTGGACAGTTGGACAGAGCATCTACTCCGCTGTCGACGTTCTGGGAGCACCCTCCCTCGCAGCAAGCCTCTGGGAGAGATACAGCAGACAATATGAGGAATGAATCTACCTGACATGAAAAACGGTGAATAATGTTACACACAGCAAAAGAGGAGCCACCTGCATCTTCCCCCGGCATCAGCAGATGAGCTGGGTTGGCTCCTTCTTGTCCCGTGCCGAGCTGGAGACGCCTCATGTGACGAACCACTGCTGTGGCGTTGAACGCTTGCTGCAGAGGAAAAGCAATAATGAAACTTTAAATTGGAGGAGAATCTACTTGCCAATTTTGGACAAATTAGGATCTGGATGGCAATTTAACCCTCTGGGGATCAAGTCACTGTAGCTGAAATCGCTAACCCTAATTACATTTTCTAATTGCCCAATACAGTTAACTTAAAATATAGCAAACCAGACCAGTTGTAATCTCTGTCCTCTCCTTTAATGCTAAAAATGAAAAGAACAATGCAACATGTAAGTAGAACTGGGAGGCTTGCTTACCTTCCACTTGCTCTTAGCAAAATTCTTCTTAATCTGCGCACTGACAGACTCGTGAATGTTCTTGTCCAGCGCAGTATCCCCAGCAATCCTGACAAAGGAAATGGCTTTCAGTGCAAGTGTGTTTTATTTGTGTGCATAATGGATAGGAATCATTGTTCTACAGATATGGTCACACCTAGTTAACCAACATGCAGTCCAAACACTTACAATATTTACATCACTTAAGTGGAATTATTGAAGATTTGCATTAGCAAAACAACATTATTCTTCTTTGGAAAAATTATGTGTACAAGGAGGCATACCACGGGTGCTGCAGAGCCTGCTCACAAGTGTAACGTATGCTGGGATCTTTCTCCATCAGATGTACTATAAAATCTTTAGCTGAAAAGGTAAAAAAATATATATTTTAAACGTTATCAACTGCATAAAACTGTTTAATGAATGATTAATAACCGTCCTGTACCATCAGTCTAAAACTGGATTAAGCTTATTAATGCAATAACACTTCAGTGTTTTAACTTGAAGCCAAGAGTCAAAACTAAGAATATTTTTTTACATTTGATCATTGCCTGATCTTGTGAGTTAAATGCCTGCAGGGTAAACTTTAGGGTTTGGAAGGAACAAAAAGATCAAGTATCCGTCTGGCACTCGGTGTCAAATGGAGTGTCAGGTAGGTGGGAGATTTTTCTGCTCACTGTGAGGGTCTGTGTTTTGCAGAGAGAAGTATTCAACACTGGTGTGCAAAACCGCCGTTCACAATATTCACTATTGGATAAATGCCACTCATTCACAAGGTAATATTTTATGAATTTGGCAAAGATACTTGTAGTAAAACATTTAAATCAGCAGATACGTGTGCAGACACACAAAATAATTACAATGTTCTTCCTGCCGGTTGTGGAATGCAATATCTAATGTAATTTCCAGGTGTGATTTAATGACTAGAAACCGTATCAAAGAAAGTTTTTGAAGTTTTTCCAGGACATGTGAGCACTCTGGAGTGTACAATCCCAAATAACAAATGCAGACAAGCACTGGCTGAGACTGTAACAATATAAGAAAAAGGAAGTAAATTTCTACTAAATTTCTAGTGGATCATCTCTTTCTGTGTAATCCAGAAAGAACTATCAATGATTTAAAGAGGAGGATGTTTCTGACCTCAAAGAAAAAGAATGAACTAATTTGATGGTTTCCACAATACACACCCAGAACACGATCCTCTGGTGATTTGGGAAACTTTGTTAAAAGGGTGTGTTCCTTCTTTAATCACAGTTTCCAGTGTGATCAGCCTGAAAAGTATCAGTTCCAGAAAGCTCTTTGTGAGAGGTCCCATGTCTGTACTGTACCTGAATCAGAGATATCGTCCCAGTACGGAGAATCAAACTCATATTCTGCTTTCAGGATCTGTTCAAACAGTTTGGCATCATTCTCGTCATAGAAGGGAGGATAACCACACAACCTGAAACACAGAGACAGCACAGGCTGACACTTCCCTTTACAGACACGCTTCAGCTTTTCTGTGATGCTAAAGCCGTAATCACTCCTTTTTAGTAGCTCTGCTTGTTTTGATTTGGCAGATTTTAATGCTGGGTGCCCTTCCTGATGCAACCACCAAGGGATTAGTGTCTATTCCTGGGATCCAACCATGAATCCTTTGCTTGTTAGCTGAATGTTAAAATTAACACTGCTGCTGCTGAATCCAAAACATGCTGCATCCTGATTAATCCTTATCAAAACTTGACTGTTAAAATATTGCATCTCTGCAGAAGTGATTCATCTTGTATAAAGATACATCTAAAAGGTGTACTCACAGAATATATGCTATGACACCAATAGACCAGCAGTCCACTGCTTTACTGTAGGGCTTCTGAGCCAAAACTTCAGGGGCTGAGGAAACACAAGGTCATAGCTATTTAGGCACAATATAACAAGACTTAGCCTTCATAGTGTCTGATACATGTTTAGCATGCTTTGTGTCTTACTTTTTCATACACAGTACACCATCTCTGAGATCTCTAAACTGTGTTATGAAGCTGAGATCTGAGAAAAAGGTGGTGTACACGCCTAAAGTTGTTTTTTATAAACAAATTTCTAGTATATGACTCCTTTACCGACATATCCAGGAGTTCCACAGGCTGTTGACATCACACTGCCAGAGCCCTCAATTTTTGACAGACCAAAGTCACTGATCATGATTTTGGAGTCTTCATCCATGCTGTAATACAGCAGATTCTCTGGCTTTGGATGGAGGGACAACAGAACAGAGCGTAAATAAAATGCAAGATAAACCCCCATAGCACAAAGACATTGATGAAAATGAAACCATATCTCATTATGTTGTAGTGAAAAAACAAAAAAAGAGAGACAACAACCTACAAGAATAAACTCAAATTCACTACCATTTGTCACACAGGGTCAATCTTTTCAAACAGAGTTCTGGTCCCTGATTCACCTTGAGGTCACGGTGCACAATGCCCATGTCGTGGAGGTATTTGACAGCATCCAGGATCTGCTGAATGAGCTTACTGGCATCTTTCTCCGTGTAGAAGCCCTTCTCTATGATACGATCAAAGAGTTCCCCACCAGACACTCTGTATTTTCAATGTGGATAAAGTAAGAAAGACGAAAAGAACAGTGAGAAGGGGAATAAAAATAGAAGGGAAGCATGGAAATTTAAACGTGTAGAAGAGAGATAAGAAAATAATCCCTGCTAACTCCAGCAAATAAAAATCTTTTATAGTTAGTTATAAACCACTACTTCAGATAAAGTTACTTTCTTACAACCACATGGGAAAAAAATGCTTTCAGTCTAAAATTATAATAAGTCAGTCAGTCTGACAAGGTCTGCTTCATATTTTGCCACTAGATGGCGACATGACTCTATCTAAGGAATTTCGAGTACATTATGAAGATGATTGTTTTAACACACCTAATACCTGCACAGGAAATTTAACATCTTACAAACAGCTAAAGAAAGAAAAGAGGAGATGATATGGATGTTTAGACAAGCAATGCATGGAAAGCTGGGTTGCTGAACTCATTCGGCCAGTGTCCCTGTGTCACTTTACCCACATATTCAGTTCCCTCCATGATACATTCCTATTCCTGCATACATTTTCACATATATGTGCAGCCTCTGTTTGACATCAGTTGGCAGAGGTAAAATAAAAATGAACAGGATAGTGATGCAGCTAAACATAAAAGAGTGAACAACCATGAATGAGGTCAAACAACACAAAAATATTATGAGGGAATTCAAACTCTCTCCCCTGATAAATGTGCATCTTCCCTCTTTGCTGGTGTTTTTCATTTCCCTAATTTTACAGTCATTAATAAATTAATAATACAGGTTTTCTATTTTCTGGAGTCCTTTTTCTAATGCCTTTGTTTTTCCTCTCTCGCTATGACATTTCACTAGTTGAGGTGGGTTGGACACTGACTGGCAGCTAGTATGAGGGCAAACTCCCCACTGTTGCTCACAAGTAGGCAAAGTACAGAGTTTTCTTGTGTCTGTGTGTGTGTGTGCGAGTGCTGCATGCCTGTGTGAATGTGTTGCAGGGTGCAATTCATGGCATGTGACAAGCCGTGTGTGGGAGAGAACACAAGTAGGCACGCAAAGACAAATCACAAAGTCCCACACATATGTGAATACTCACAGTTGCATGACAAGGTAGAGGTGTGATTTACTCTCAAATATGTCTTCCAGAGATACAATGTTGGTGTGTTTGATCCTGTGAAGAGAGGAAAAAAAGGAAAAAGCAGGCGAGAAGTTCAGTTGTTAATTCTGTTCTTCAAGCAGTACTTGCAAAAAACTGGTTTTACATGTGATCTTTATCCAATATTTATTGCTAAGAGCTGTTTGCAGAGAGCAAAATAATAATTTTCTGTCATGTTTTTTGTGGGACACTCATTGCATTTTAGCAGTTTAAGCAGAGCTTCCACTGTTCTGCTGCCCCATGTCTGCAGATACAGGTGCGAGACGGGCTCATCAGATTAAGATTACTCTTGTACATCTCTGTCTAACCAATGTGTAATGTTAGCACACCTGCAATATGTCAAACGTATGTCTCATGCAAATGCTACTGTCAATAAATAACTTTAACCAAACTTTCTGCTAGTTTTTTTAGTGAGGATATGTTAAAAGTAATTTACTAACACATACATCTACAGTCATGTAACAAAGGAAAATACACGCTCTTTCTATCCTGAGGTTTAGGTGATGACACTTTTTTTTTTTTTTTTTTTTTTAAATGTCTACCGTATGTCCCTAGTTTCTAAAATTACTTGGATACAACTTAATCTGAAAAAAATATATATACATAACACTGTTTGATAGTCAGCGTGGCCTTAAAAAACATATCAAGAAAAATTTAAGAAGTGAAGGACAAAAGAAAAAAAATGGCAGGTGTAAAAAGAAAAAAAAAACAACAATCAAAAATAGATCAATAGTGTCTGACAGCCATGTCCTCAAGCAAAAAGGAAAAAACAAAAAAACTAAGACCTGACCCAGGACCTGAGAGATATAGCTGGTCTTTCCATCTACTGTTCACTGAAGCCTCATCAGAAATGGTCTCAGTGGAAGGGTGGCTGTTAAGAAGACATTTTTTGGGGAAGAGAAACAAGTAGGAAAGGCTGACATATGCTAGATTACACAAGAACTGAAATGAAAATGCAAAAATCTGATAGTGTGAAGAATCCAAATGTGAAACATTTTCTTGAAACGGTTGTCAGTATTTATGGAGGATGTGAGAAAAGAGGTACAAGAGAGAGCATCAAAAGCCATGTTTAAAATACGGCTGAGGTTCTGTCATGGTTTGGAGATTTTGATTGAACATGCAATATCATCTGGAGACCATCTGATTGGTAACGACTTCATTGTTCAACCTTACAATGGTCCCAAACACACTGAGAATGCAGTAAAAGCATACCTGGAAAGAAAAACACACAGTGGATCACTATCAGTCATGGATTGGCTTCCACAGAGCCCAGACCTCAACATTATTGAAGCAGTGTGGGATCAGCTTGGGTGAGACAAAATGTGACAGCCAACATCCAAAGAAGAGCTTTGAATGTCCTTCAAGAAGCTTGCAGAACTATTCCTGAACTTTACTTAAAAAAAATGACAAGGAAGCTGCCTAAAAGAGATTAGACTGTGTTAAAGAATAAAGGTGCTCATGCCAAATATTTACTTTCAAGCTCATAAGTCTGTACAAACTCTGGGTTGGTCTTTGGTCTTGCTGTGTTTCCACTGATGTTTGCACATGTTTCAATAAATCACTGCACCTAGTTCCATTTTAGGAGCAAAACATAAAGAAATATGGGTGACTCAATCTTTTTTCACAGTACTGTATATCAAGGAGAAGAGGTTTTTTTCCTGGTACAGGAACCAACTCATAAAAATATTGCCCCATAATGCTACCTTTAACTTCAGCTTTGATTCTTTTCTGATTTTTCCTTTTCTCTCATCATGCACTCTGAGTGTTTGTTACCTCAGTGCCTGGTCTAAGGTGTGTGTTTGAAGGTTACCGAGTTGAAGGCAGGAAGACAAAGACAACACAAAGCCATGTGTCTAAGATGTACCCAAGGTAACTATGTATGCGTCATCCTGTGCTCACGCTGGATTACAGCAATGAGTCTTATCCACCTTCATTCAGCGGCTTAGCTCTGTGTGGAGCGAGAAACGGACACGTGAAGACTCACATGCAGTTTCACACACACGATTACATAAGGTCTGCGACATGTAGTACACATTCTGTGCTTGTGTGGACGATGAACCTACGGGTGGACACGGGTCATTGTGACTGTCAGAAAGCTGAAGTGTCTATTTAGGGTTCGGTCCTCTGCTGACCCCTGTCAGCACCCGTGGGTCTCACAGGAGCTTGGATCACAGAAAGTCAGCAAATTAGAGAACAGAGCTGCCAACTTTGCAGTGAGCAAGAAGCAAACTTGACATTAGAGTGAAAGTAAGAAAACAGGAAATTCTAGTGATTCTTAAATGCTGCTGATCTTTTATTGATTTATTTAACCCACCCTTTGGATTTTGCTGTCTTAGACTTTAAAGTTAAAAATTAATTCAATTTTTTCTGTTCACACCTTTTGTATTTTATTGTATTCTTCCAGAGCACTGAGTGGGCCAACCACAAACGAAAGAATGGTTCTTATAAAACTCATATTAAAATTTTAAAGTGTTTCCAGAGAAACTGTAAACATAATGTTTTTTTCAGATCAGAAGAGATTCAATTAGTCAAATGAAAAGAAACAAGCCGCCAAAACAGAACTGTTAATCTGTTACCCATCATGTTTTTGCCTTACATGCTGCTATAGAGTTAAGTTATAGCTGAGAATTTGAATTTGCAGTTACTTCAGTTCATGTACATGCAAATAAAACATTTTAAATAACTTCTGATTTTCAGAACTGTATAATCACTTTATAATCTTCCACAACTTTGCTGCGTTGGAAGCAGCTACTCTACTGGCAACAAGGTTCCCTGTGTGACACTGAGCAGAATATACAGTCACATCACCCACTGCATGCCTCATCTTGTGAATTCACTTTGTAGTAAAGGTGTCAGATACAAGCTTGTGGTCTGACACAAACATCTGTAGCCTTCTTATCTGTCCAGTCCAGTGTTAAATGAGATGGAGCCAAAGACAAGCTTAAGGTATGATATTCAGGCTTTGCTGCAAACCTTTCCAGATTTGAAACAAAGTAAGAGGGCGACTTCACAGAAATTCCTCCGACTGGCACAGCTACAAGTGATTCGGAGAGTACGATTAGTCACTGTATTTACAAATGTCTGTGCTTCAGTAAATGTTTGGTCTAGATAGACTGGGGGAAAGACAAACAGCCCGTGTAACATTTATTAGCAAGACAAAATAGAAAAGCGAAACAGGAAAGACGTATTTCTACACTAGCTTGGTGATCATATATTCAATACACTGACCTCTTTTATACAATTCATTGTAAGACGTGTCAAGCATTAAATACACACCAATACATTTACAGTGGGAGAAATAACAAAAGCCATAGAGGATGACGGGTTTGGGTTTGGCCTGACAGGGAGTGAAGGCAGATACCGAGTGGCCACATAACGTGGCAGCTGACTGTTTAAAAAACAATTTCATGCGACAGCTGTGTCCCTCGGTCATAAACAAACAGCAGGATTACTCTGTTTCAGTGTTGTTCCACTGTGCTGTTAAAGTATTTATTAAGGCAGAGAGTAAAATGTGGAGAGAAAGAGTCTCTTATGGGTGTAACACAATGGTGAGACTGGTTTTCACTGGTTACGTACATAATCAGTTTTGTATTCTTGTTTGACTGGTTGAGTTAAACAGTGGAAATTTTATTTTGGTGATTTTATGAACTACAACACTGTTTCTAAAAAAAATAAGTACGCTTTGAAAAATAAAAACAGAATGCAATAATTTAAAAATGATTTAAACCCTATATTTAGTTGAAAATAATACAGAAATATATCAAAGTGTTTAAAAAAAAGCAACACTTTTTTAAAAAAAAAAATTAGGAAGGAGCAACAAAAGATAGCAAAAGTGGTTCAAAGCCAGAATAATATTATTATACATAAAATGGAAATCCTAGAAAAAAAGTGAACCTGAAAAAGGTTCACAGTTGCACACACAAACTTTGGAAACACATAAACTTTAAATAAATCTCAGTTTTTCATAAACAGGATCAAGAAACACTGTCACATATTGTGTGCCTGAGCTTATGGACTAAAGCGTAGTAGAAAATCTTCCTGTGGTCTTTGCAATCAAAGTCACGGATATCCTGACTTCTCCAAGCTAAAGCGCAAAGTGCACATTAACGATGGGTAAAGTGAGGCTTTGTGCAAACATTCAAAGCAATTGTGTCAGAACTGTTTTGAGACACTCATCTCCACAGTGACACCTATTGGCCAGTTTTGCTATTGTCACAGGTTGACAATGCTCTTCTTCTCTAAATGACCATAGAGAAAAGTGTTGCACACTTCTACTATGAACATGTTTTGAAGAAATGCCCATACAACAAAAGGAGAAAAACCCTTAAGAACCTTAAACGACAAAGCTGTGACTGTAAGCAAATACTACTTCCCCCCCTTTTAAGTTTACATGCATGTGGTTGTTTCCGTTGTTTTGAAATTCAGTGAAATGTAAACAAACCAATTAAATGTTTGTTTATTGTGACAACAATTTCAATGTCACCTACTTTGTAGGTAGGGCGTAGAGCAGAGGTGGGGAACTCCAGGCCTCAAGGGCCGGTGTCCTGCAGGTTTTAGATATCACCCTGGGTCAACACACCTGAATCAAATGATTAGTTCATTACCAGGCCTCTGGAGAACTTCAAGACATGTCGAGGAGGTAATTTAGCTATTAGAATCAGCTGTGTTGGATCAAGGACACACTTAAATCCTGCAGGACACCGGCTCTTCAGGCCTGGAGTTCCCCACCCCTGGTGTAGAGTGTAGGCCTCAGTAATCTTTATGGAAGATGTTTCATCTACAGTGGAACGAATGGAGCTAATTATGCTAATGAAAAAATTAACAATGTCTATGTAAATATTTTTATTCACAAATATGAGTCTTTCAGCTGTTTTGTGGATGAGTTGGGTTCTTTTTTGTAAATTACCACCCTACACGTGGCAAAAATCTTTTCACACTTACTGTGGGTATACACGGGTATTTTTTGCCAAGCTCTAAAGGTGTGGATAAACAACACCTTATTCATGCCATCATCAGTGACCTCTACAGTGGCATCAGCAGTTGCACTGTGGGTGCCATGAGTTTCACTAACCCAGCTGTCAAAAGGTTCCTACAATCTCTGCTGAGTCCTGAGCTGTGGTTACTGCTGCCACTCCTGCTCCTGGTCTTGGTCCAGCTGCTGCTGACTTTCAAACTTTCTGGAAGTTTGCAGTGACACCCGGTGTGGTCTATATACTAACAATGAACTTTGGGCGAACGCACCAAAACTTCAATTAGCTGTGATCACATTATGTGGGTGTTTTGAACTGCACTGTTTCAGAAGATCTGCGCTTCATAAGCTCAACACAGCATTGAAATTTCAGTATGGAGCATCCCACCCTAGTGCAAATGTCACAGTTAACTTGCACATCTGTAAAGGTCCCAGTAATCCTAAATAAAATGAAATGGTGTATTCAGGGCCCGATTTTTTTCACTTTAGTTTCAGTAGGGTGACTGGACAAAAACTGTGGAGTTGGGTGATTTAAGAATTAAACAACTGGACAGCAAATATGCCTCTTTTCTTAAGAAACATTTTATGAAGCCCCTGTAATGAAAACGTTACATGATCATGTTATATCAAAAACCAAAAAAACGAATGCCTGAATTTTGGGGGGTGGAGTTGGGAGTGAAATTCCTGATTCACATATTTATTTTCTGGATGCTGCCATCCAGAAGTGTTTTTCAGTAAAGGCCTTGCTTATTTTAGCAAGTGTGCCAAACTTCTGCAAGTATTACAACAGCATGCTTCTATCCAGATGCTACATATTAGTACAGCTTCATGAAACATATTTTATAAACAGTTTAAATACTCCCCCACTCAGACCCCGTTCCCAACTTTGTGTACTGGGATGAGGTGTTATAATGATTCATGAAACCACTGTACGAGTCTATGCAAACTTCACAAAGAGCAAGGCCTAATCTGCAATCCAAGTTTACTTCAGTTTACCTCATTTGTCAAAATTGGACTGTTAACTAAACTCCAACACGCTCATTCCTCCGTCCTCACCTCACCTCGTCTCCTGTAACCCAGGCAACAAGAGCGCTAAAAATAACTAGGGACCGAAAGTAGATGAGCCATTTTCACTGTGGCCTGTAATTCCCTGCATCTAAAGAAAGGTACATTTGAAAAACTTCACAACTGCAAAGAGTGAAACTGCTGCTTGCTTTAATATATTCAACATTGTTCCTCTTTCTCAGGTAGAAAGAAAACCACTTGCAGCGGTTTTCTGGGCAAATGACACAATATGTGTTTGCTGCCAGGAGAAGCTGAACATCAGGGGTTTAAATCGGTGTCAATCTTCATTTTGTGTGATGGCATGAAACATAACATGATCTCAAAAGATAATGTCAATTACATTAATAGTCGCTTCATATACAATAATTAACTCGAACACCTCAATTGAACCCCAATCCTTGTTTCTACCTGAGAAACCCCAAATCAATAGAAATAAAGACTATTTTTAGAGTAATTAGGGGTAAAACGACTCTTTAACAGGCTACAACAGCAGGAGACTACACTGGGTGCTAATCGTGTCAGCTAAGAACAGGAAACTGAGGCTATAATTCACACAGGCTCACTAAAATTGGATAGTATTGCCTGGTCTGACGACCCTTAATTTCTGCTGCCACTTTCAGTTGGTTGGGTCAGGATTTGGCTTAAACACTATGAAAGCATGGATCCTTCCCACCTTGGATCAGTGGTTCAGGTGTGTGGTGGTGTAATGGAGTGGGTGATTTCTTTTTAATTTTTGTTTTTGTTTTTTTGCCAAACTTTGGCACATTTAAATGCCACAGCCTACCTTCTTACCCACATCTTTTGTTATTTGCTCTCATCGTCACTAACGCAGACAGGAGATCTTCCTAACGTAATGTGCAGTGCTTCAAAATACAGATTTTTACAATAACAATTTACTCTTCTCTGTATAAATAATTGCTGATCTCTCATGTTTTCAAGCAAATTCCATTCAAAATAAGGAGTTGGTAGTTTCGAAAACTTCTTTAAATGAAGACATATAGGGCCTATTAATGCCAACTCACCAAAACACAGAAGTCCACTTACTTGTGCAGTACTGCTATCTCATTCTCAATGCTGTTTTCCTTGCCCTCTAAGGCCTTCTTGGGGATACACTTGACGGCCACCAATTTCTGAGTCCTTTTCTCCTCAGCCAAGACCACCTCAGAGAAAGCCCCCCTGAAACACAAACACACAAGTCGGTCTATTAGACCTGAGTTTATTTATCCCAGGGGCTTCAGCTCTTCACATGCATCACTGACACTGCAGAAAATAAGAAACTCCAGCTCTGATGTTAAACTGGTCTAACTTTTGTAATTCTTGGCTACCAACATCTAAAAGCTAATATAAATTTTAGCCTGCTGATGCCAGATTGTGTTTATTTTTAATATCAGCCGCCTCCCGAAGTCTTTGGCGTGCTGAGTCAAGTTTTGGAAAGACTACAACCTGGTGGGATGAGTTGGAAGCACCAGTATTAAATATCGAGGTTTATCTCAGTGACAAATTTTGATACTGGCCAAAAGATTCTAAGTCTGACTCATGTGATGCTGTATATCAGTTGTATGCTACAGTTTACATTGTCACAGATTGAATAATGGTGTATGTGAAAGTCCATATGAACAATAAATGGGGAAAAAATAGCCACAGAATTTTTTCCCCCTTTTGCAGGCTTCATAAAACTTTTGCCTTTTACCGTCATTTACGTAAAGAACCCAGGCTTTGACTAGCTGAAGTACTGCATGCACCAATCTAACAGCCGTTTACACTTCTTTCTTTTTTATTCTCTTGGTTTCTCTAACCAGGAAAATCAAAACAAGTAAAGCATCTGAAGTCAGAGTAGCAAAAGAATAATAGCACTTTCCCATGACCCATTTCAGAGTGGAGGTGGACCTCGAGCATTTTGACCAAAGCCCGAAGAGTTCTGACTCAGCTCCAGTGCTGTTCAATAGCTATAAATCCTGAGCCACAATGATAGGCTTTGACACTGCAATACAACAGAAACAAGGTCACGGTAGCTTCAATGCAACGTTTTAGTTTCTTCATGTGTAATGTAACTTACTGTTTCAAACTGTGATTATTTTAATAAAATAAAATAAATAAATAAGCAAAACTAAAGGAAAAAATATTGGTAACATTAAAATGACATAACACTCTCCCTACAGCAGAAGGTCTTCTGATTACTGATTTGTTTAGCCTACTAATCAACCTACCATATATAAAGCTGTACTTCACATACCACAATAAATAAAAGGAAGGGCTTTCATGAAAAACTAGGGTCTTCCTGATTTTTACTTTTTTCCCCCCATACACCTACATTACAGAGGCTTTTTAGGGAAAAACAAAAAACAAACAAACAAAAAAAAAAAACAGATGGAAAGACCACTATGGCACATAACAATCCTGGTAATTAGCCCTAAAGCTTAACATCTGTGCATCCCATACCCATGACCTTATGCTGTGTTTACAACACATAGGATGGACTGTTGGGATTATGACACTGTGAACTGGGTAGTGTCGGGTATATATTTGGTTTTCTACTAAGTGCTAATGTTGGATGAATCTGAATGTTTTGAGCAAGCATATGAACACAACATCATGCTGTTTGTATAAATTACAAACACCAAGTGAATACATTTCTTACTGCAATGTGTAACACCGGCAAATTTATTAATTTCAAAGCTTTTGATAGTCTCATGCTTGAATTCACTGGGTCATTCTCACTGATTTTTATGAATTTTTGCAATGGTGGTTCTTCCAAAAGCACGAGGTCATCACTCTCAGTCAGTTTATTTATGAAGTCCATTTAAACACAGCACAATGCTAAACAGCAAGTAAACTATTATATTAAAACTATTTATATAAAGAGTGAAAATGTTTAGAACAATAAAAATAATGGTTTTATCCAACATTCTTCAGGTAGGCGTGTCAGGCAAGCCATTACACAACAAACACAAAAATTGGAATTTTTATATCTCACCTGAAGAAAATCTGAATTCTGGTAAATGATGTGTAGTTTTACAGGAAAGTTCACATAGCTTGAAATAACTCATAATGATGTCTTGCGATGAAGCAGTAATTCACACTACAACAGACACTGACAGTGAACATTGCTTGTTTTTTGTTTTTGTTTTGTTTTTTTAAATCTATGATAATTTTAGTATTAGCTGCCAACAGCATGTTCAAACATGACTCCGTTTTCTTAAAACCAATGGTACGATAAGAACTCAAATCAAAAGTGGAATCAGTTGTTATCTCTCTGGTTCCAGACAGTCTTTTGTGTAGAGAGAAAGGAAGGACAAGCATTCAGTCTGGAGATTTACAGATTCATTATTACTGCCGAACATGAAGACTTAATGTTTTCATACCAGCAACACCTGAAAAACAAGCAACTCTCTCTTCTCTGTAAAGTAATCCTAGAAAAAAAAATCCTGCGAATCACATTTACATTCATAATTCAAATTTTAATTTTAAATAAAATAAATAAATTCTTGAAAGAAAGGTTGATTTTGTCTAATGTTATTTATGGCTCCTGAGTTATATCAGGATTTTCCATAAAGGGAAACTGTGTTGGCAAAGGTCGAGTGCACTGAGCAGTGATAGATGTCCCCTGCAGTCCTATTTTGGCTCAGCGTTTGTGTTTGGATTTTTTGCAGTATCTTATAAGAGTTGTTTGTGTTTTTTGCTTTTGAAATGTATTTTCATAGTGAAATACAGCCCATGATCAGCATAACAAACTCAAAAATTGGGTTTCCATTTTGCTACTACTACTGAAATACGCACTGCCATGCATGACATTGTGATATTTCAAGTCATGACATGCAGTGGTGCACACTGGATAACACTGGCAATGGCTTCCTTACAAAATAACTACAGTGAAACTGCTTGCTTCCTGCTTACATTTAAAGAAATTGAATACACAGATAGAGGGCTTACAATTTTTTTTTTTTTTAGTTGTCAAGCAAAATTAGTAAAGATAGCAAACGAACAGTAGTTGAGCTTAGATATATAAGCATGTTATGCAATGGGTTCTTCCACAAACTTTATGCAGAGTGACCCTCATGCAGGTCTCTGGTGATGTTAACTACAAAACTCAAAGAACCCCGAACCCAGATCTTGATAAGACTAACAGTTACCCTGTGAGTGAGGCTTCGTGGTCACGTGTCAACAAGAAACTAAAACTTGTGCAGGAAGGCCATCAGCTTTGGCAGAAATCCAGCTCTGTGGAGGAGGTTGTCACTGCTGCAAATTCCTCTGCAGCATCTGGAGAATTTAGCTGACATTCTCCATGCTTCCACTGACAAACCAAAAGGGCTCTTGGGAAGTGTCAAACAGTGGTTCACAGAAACGGTCTTTGACTACAGATATTCGAGGGGGGATTTTATTTGTTTTGCAAGATAAAAACTGTATAATCATTTTGCCATGTGAAATAATGCTGATGTATATTTGCCTGACTTGAATATTTAAAATAACTTGATATTTATATTTAACCACATTTTGCCATCAAAAGAAAAAACCTTTTATGCTCCTGACTTCCCATCACAAAATAAGACTGGTCATTGTTTTCATGCAGTTCCCAAAATTACTTCCTTATTTTCTGAATATCAGGAAACAGTCCTTCACTGCGTTGGTCCTTGCTCTTTCACCTTTAAAGGGACACTTTTACTGAGCAGCAGCCTTGACGATCACTATTTAATAAAAACAGAAGAAGCAGACAAGAGTTCAGCCAAATGGCTTCTACACTTGTCACGACACAGGAGATGCCAAACAAATGAGACTGTAGCAGCAACCCTCAAGTACTGTTGTTATACAACTGTTTTACAGTAAATTATCTGAGTATTATTTGGTGTGTCTGCCACTTTCTGTGTGTCGGCTAAAAAAAACATAAAGAATATAGAAAGGATAGCTGTGTCGTGGGTGTAGCGTGGTGTTGTGAGTTTGCTGAAGGTTAATCCTAACCAAGGTTTCAGTTGGATTATAAGGTAAACAAGCGTGTTTACAGAGCTGTTCCCGTTCCAAACAGGACGTTCTAATCGGCACCATGGGAACTGTGTCCAGAAACAGGAAACACTCAGTCCCCTCACCCTCACGCACACACAGGCATGCAGACATGGTACGACTGGACAGCTATTAGCTGCTAAGCCCTTAATGAGGACTAGCTTGCCACTACACAAACAGTAGGGCATTTCTCAGAAAAACACTGTGTAAATACTTTACACAGTGGCTTCAATATATACATATTGTATATAGTCAAATATAGAAAAGACCTGTACACAATTAGGCCTCACACACTTTAAATATTTGCATAAACTCTCTATCGGTTTTACACCCCACCCAAATGTTTGAATAAGACGCTGAGTTGTTTTATTATTAATTTTACTCATCGTAAATGGTCAAATGTCAGCAGACCCCTCTGTTTCTTCTATTCTGATGACAACACCTTTTTTATTTTGTTACTGTTGTATTATATAAAGTAAGTGTCAGTGATGATGCACATATGCCAATTAAAATCAACTCTGCAAAGGACACATTAAAAAGAGAAAATCAACAAGGAAGTATTTCTTATGTGGCAGTGACGTTTTGAGAATACTAATCTTCCCTGACTATCTGCCATGGAAAACGACAATTGCTTATTTCTCAAACTCACAGCAATTCTGCCGTCTGTCCCGCTGAGAAGTTGGTCAAGAAGGTATGTAAACAGATGACAAAACTGTAACTGTGGAAAGGTCAGAGAGACATAGGGAAGGACCATCTGGCCCAATCAGAGCTGAGAGATACCCTACTGTGAAACTGGACCTGAAACATAAAAAGACCATCTTTGCTCTGTGGGCCTCCCAAACATGAAGAACAGCACAATCAAACCACAATCTCTCTCGATTTACATATAACAACACAGCACACAGACACAACACATCGGTAAAATGTGGTCATATAACCCTAAAGGGAGACTAATTTAAATTCTATAATGACCATTTTTTTCTCCACCAAGGCAAAGAGACAAGTCTGAGACAGTGAAAAATATTTGTCTGTCTGTCAGCAACATCACACAAAAACTGCCAGAATTTAGCCTACATTAGCCACATCTACCTCATGAGTAAATAATGTTGCCTATGTTGTGTTTACAGCCTATTGCTTTGAATCACCTGATCAAAACTACCATTTACAGACGGCTGATATCTCAAAATTATGCACCGTGCCTCCTTTGTCACTGGCACCTTGATATAGCAAAATACATCTCTCACTTCCAACTCATCACATATGAACACATATATAAGAGCACTTGGCATAAGGGTACATTTCCAATACGATGGGTTAATTTTTGGCATATTTTAACTCAAACTGAAAGTTTTTCCTATACTATATTCTAATATTATACTATACCTAACACAGTAGTTTCCCAAGCAAGTAAAAATTAGTAAGTAAAGATCACATAAATTCAGAAGCTTCCAGATTACCGTCCAAACCTTTTCTGCCTTTAAAAGACCATCATTAACCCTCTGCATTGAACACAAACTAACAGAGCATTGTATTGGTGTGGAACAGCGAAGAGTATGTTTGCATTCTGCTCTCAGAGTTTAGTTATACATCTGCAGTATTAAACCATACACATACTGTATCACAAATGTCACAAGTGAAATGAAAAAGATTTATTTACTTGTAAATGGTTTAAAATATAACCTACTGATATTGACAAAGTGCACCAAAGACCAGCACCATGGCTAAACTAAGTTTTTTAGTGTAATACCTTAGTACAATCCACACTACAGTTCAGTGAAGGAATATTACATAACCAAACCAAGAAAAGCAAACAGCTAAATCTAGAGCTATGAGCAACATAGGGAGCTACTGGCTAGAGTGAACTCATCAATTCACCAAAAGACAAACATTGCTCCTGAAGTGTGTACTGTTGTCAGTCTCTGAATGGTGATGGCAGACAGACAGCAATCCCATGATTCCTCTGTCCTCTCTAGGTTACTACCCAAATATTTCTGTAACTGTAAATCGAAATATGGGAAACACTAACAATTTACATTTAGCCATCTGATCTGTTCATGAGACACCAAGGAACCATCAACAAAAGATATTTTCTGACTTTTTATATGGAATACTATTAGTAAATTAAATTTAAAAAATTGTAAATCCACAAATACACAAGTGCTGGCATCATTAATGGTCAGCTTGTAGCATGAAAACATTTCAGCAGAAAGAATCTGTCCTCCACTGAGAATAATTAAGCCACTTTGACGATACACAGTCTATCTGGACCAATCATCTCATGACGTAGCCTCTGCAGCTAACGTTGTTTCTGAGGATAGAAATTCTTGGTATTGTTATCTGCTATTTCCTCAATAAATAACAAAATTAAAACCCTCAAACTGTAATCACAAAATAGCTGAAGGTTTCAAGTTTGAACTATGGCCATTTTAGGGTCTATGACTATGGTCTCCCTACCAACTCCAGTTAATTCAGAACACTGCTGCCTGGATTTTAACTGGTACTAAGAAATATGAGCATATTTTATGTTAAACGCACGCACACACACATGCACCATTTTGAATTTTGTAAAATCCAACTTTGAATTTTTGCTGTTCTCCAGAGCCCATAAAAAGGTATTTGGGAGAGCCATAAAAAAATCCCCCAAAAGCTTCCATTACCTTGAACCTTACCCTGATATACTGAATGCTCATATATACATTTGCCTGCTAGTAAAGATTATGCTCAACTATAACTTAAGGTATCGCATGCAGAGCAAGTTGCAAAAAAGCAACAAGAAATTTCTAAATTTTTTTGACGTGGAAATGCAAAGTATATACATACATTTAGGGAAAATTTACCCTCAAAAAGTGCACTGTAAAAAAATCAAGTGGATATTTTGCATTGATAAGCTGGTCCTGCTGTTTCAGAGATTCAGGATTCATTCAATTCTCATGAAAAGGCAGCAGCAAGGAGAATTTTATGGTTTGCTCCAGAAGCTGAAGCTGTATGATGAATGCTTTCGTACATATTTCAGGAAGTCAGTGGGGCAGTTTGAGCTCCTGTTGGCATAGTTGGGACCACAACTGAGGAGCCAGAGAAATAATTTCAGAGAGGTCATTGCGCCTAGCTGTTTATCTGAGGTAAAAAAAAACAGTATTAAGTTAATATTTCCATATCATTGTATATTCACTACCGATGTGCATGTTGAGCTACGAGGACTCTTGTTGCTTAATATAGTGATCTGATTACTAAATATTTTAAGTGTCCTCTGTTTAAAGACCTTTAAAGTCTTCACTAATTGATTTTGTTTTATAGTTATATTATTTATGGATTCTGACTCTCTTTGGCAGACAAATTAAATTTCCAGCACACACCTCTTTGCAGTACGCCATTGGACAGGCATCAACAAAAGACAAAAGTAACAAGAAGCTCTTAAATAATGTCAAAAATCTACCCAGCTACCAAACACACAGAGAGTAGTTTGCTAGTAGTTTGAGTGTTGAGAGAGATCAAAAATAAAATTTAAAAAGGGAATGAATATTTGCCATAAATTAGCCAGAAAAAGGACAAATAGACATAAATGGTCACTCTTGGTGGATGTTTACATAGCTCACTGCTATCTAGAGGCCTAAGCTCTGTTACTACCAGAGCTTTAGTATCCATTTAAGATAAAAATAGACCCAACTTTCCACTGTTTAAACTCCACTTACTGGCAGGAATTGCTTTGAAGCACATACATGAAACCAAAATCCCCCAATCAAATCATATAGCAGAGTATAATTAAGCTAGACAGCAAAGAACACGCATCCCTAAGGATTTCTTGGACTGGAGATAATAAGCGCATGGAATGTCTTTTCAAGCCAGTTTGCTGATATGTGGACAGCTTGAAATGTGAGAAATATGAACAATAAAGGATTATAACAATGGAGAAGGACTGTGGGAAGATGTACATGACAAGCCTGCGAGTGTACTAAAAGCTGTTAGGGGGATATATTGCTGTGAGCAGATGGAGTTGCCTAAGTGGGCCAGACAGTGGGCATATATATGTGTGTGTGTGTGCGTGCATGTGCATGTGTGTGGATTCAGGAACTGCAGGCTATGCCATGCTGAGTCGCAGACTTCTGTTCGAATTAGGTCAGGGCAGGGCTGAAGGGCTGAAGGTGCCATAAGCAGGGATGGATTTTGAGGATTGTGCTGGAGTTGGAAATGGTTCTAAACTGTCATTGTTCCAAGGAATGGTTAAACTCCACTGATCTGTGCTATGGCTGCTAGAGTGTCTCAATGAATGCATATTTAGAATACAAAAATCAGTCCCACTTGATTACTATTTTTGGAATTTGAAACTGAAAGAGCAGCGAAAAGACAGAATAAGCCAGATGTGGGGGTGGGTGGGGGGTAGGGGTGGGGTGGTGGGGAGTAGCATGCCACTGCTTCTACCCATAACTCCTAGTGTGATCAGTGTTTGAGACACTATTACAAGGACACAGTAATGTATTGTCTTGTGCTTTGCTTTACAGTACTGGAGCAAAGCCCCATCCACCTTCTTCCCTTTAATATCATCTATTCTGCAGCTCAGGCTCAATTAAAAAAAAAATAAAGCAAACCAGTCTTCTTTTTAGGCTAGCTATGAGGTGATAACGTCACAGAAAAATTAATACTTTTGGGGTTTATGTGAAGATTAAAAACTGACATTATAATAAGCACTATTATGGGAATACGATGGGATAAATATGGTGGTAAATGAAGAGGTAGGAGAGTTAGGACAGAGACAGAAAAAAAGAAGCACGGAGAGATGAAAAATAGATGAAGTGGGGCAGCTCTCATGCTGTGAGACTCATCTGCTCCATAAAGGTGGCTGTTTCTTTTGTCTGAACGGCTTTGTTAATCATCATTTTCAATTTGTTTGATTCAACTTCACACACGAATGCTATAGTAAAAGTGAGTCTGTGCTAAATTTCCTTCAAACTCCATGTGTGTCTGAACCTCCACACTACACTTTAGACTATAAATATGTTGGCATAGGGATGCGTGGGGTGTTTTGTTCACTTATTACTTGGAAATATTGCACAACACAGCAACAAAGCAATGCAGCAAGAGATGGATTCAGCAGCAGCATCTAAATTCAGATGGTATATATAGTAATTATGGATAGGAACTGTATTTCTTTACAAGATTATGGAAATACTATGTAAACACAGTATTTGTGTCAACTAACTGTGGTTGAGGATGTAACACACACTCAATTTCTGGGCAATCGCTTTCATTTGCAAAGTGACTGCACAGGTTACCTAATGGGATGCAACCTCCAAACAGCTTAAGTCCATCTTGGACTCACTTCAGTCCCTCTCTGACAAATTGGAAAAGAAGTGCAACTAACTGCCATCTAATTTAGAAATACAGATCGCCAATCAGTTGCAAGCAACCTGACTCAGTATGACCAATGAGTGCACTCAACTGGTTGTGCAAAGTTGACATTTTGCAGTTAAACTGGCACACTGCAGCAACTACGTCACCATCTGAAGACACTTCTTTCAGCTGTTTCCTTATTTACAACATGTCGCCACACTAGATGGCTCTTCATATTTGCATATCCCCCCGAGGCATTTGGGTCTCCTCCCAGTCTTAAACCGGGGATCGTGTTAGGCACATGTGTCAACCACTGCACTACAAAGCCTGTATACAGGGAGTGCAGAATTATTAGGCAAATGAGTATTTTGTCCACATCATCCTCTTCATGCATGTTGTCTTACTCCAAGCTGTATAGGCTCGAAAGCCTACTACCAATTAAGCATATTAGGTGATGTGCATCTCTGTAATGAGAAGGGGTGTGGTCTAATGACATCAACACCCTATATCAGGTGTGCATAATTATTAGGCAACTTCCTTTCCTTTGGCAAAATGGGTCAAAAGAAGGACTTGACAGGCTCAGAAAAGTCAAAAATAGTGAGATATCTTGCAGAGGGATGCAGCAGTCTTAAAATTGCAAAGCTTCTGAAGCGTGATCATCGAACAATCAAGCGTTTCATTCAAAATAGTCAACAGGGTCGCAAGAAGCGTGTGGAAAAACCAAGGCGCAAAATAACTGCCCATGAACTGAGAAAAGTCAAGCGTGCAGCTGCCACGATGCCACTTGCCACCAGTTTGGCCATATTTCAGAGCTGCAACATCACTGGAGTGCCCAAAAGCACAAGGTGTGCAATACTCAGAGACATGGCCAAGGTAAGAAAGGCTGAAAGACGACCACCACTGAACAAGACACACAAGCTGAAACGTCAAGACTGGGCCAAGAAATATCTCAAGACTGATTTTTCTAAGGTTTTATGGACTGATGAAATGAGAGTGAGTCTTGATGGGCCAGATGGATGGGCCCGTGGCTGGATTGGTAAAGGGCAGAGAGCTCCAGTCCGACTCAGACGCCAGCAAGGTGGAGGTGGAGTACTGGTTTGGGCTGGTATCATCAAAGATGAGCTTGTGGGGCCTTTTCGGGTTGAGGATGGAGTCAAGCTCAACTCCCAGTCCTACTGCCAGTTTCTGGAAGACACCTTCTTCAAGCAGTAGTACAGGAAGAAGTCTGCATCCTTCAAGAAAAACATGATTTTCATGCAGGACAATGCTCCATCACACGCGTCCAAGTACTCCACAGCGTGGCTGGCAAGAAAGGGTATAAAAGAAGAAAAACTAATGACATGGCCTCCTTGTTCACCTGATCTGAACCCCATTGAGAACCTGTGGTCCATCATCAAATGTGAGATTTACAAGGAGGGAAAACAGTACACCTCTCTGAACAGTGTCTGGGAGGCTGTGGTTGCTGCTGCACGCAATGTTGATGGTGAACAGATCAAAACACTGACAGAATCCATGGATGGCAGGCTTTTGAGTGTCCTTGCAAAGAAAGGTGGCTATATTGGTCGCTGATTTGTTTTTGTTTTGTTTTTGAATGTCAGAAATGTATATTTGTGAATGTGGAGATGTTATATTGGTTTCACTGGTAAAAATAAATAATTGAAATGGGTATATATTTGTTTTTTGTTAAGTTGCCTAATAATTATGCACAGTAATAGTCACCTGCACACACAGATATCCCCCTAAAATAGCTAAAACTAAAAACAAACTAAAAACTACTTCCAAAAACATTCAGCTTTGATATTAATGAGTTTTTTGGGTTCATTGAGAACATGGTTGTTGTTCAATAATAAAATTATTCCTCAAAAATACAACTTGCCTAATAATTCTGCACTCCCTGTATCATTAACTGTGGAGGGATTTCTGAATTTTAGTTTCAAATCTCTGAGGTTCTGGCTGAACTCTAAATAGTTAATGTGAATTTCTGTGTATGCAGATAGCAACATGTTTGCAACACACCACAACTGATTTGTGATTTTTGCAGTTTCATCACAAACACAATGCACATAACTGTAATCTGATCCCATTCAGCTGCAAACTGGCCACCACAGTCTGACTCTACCTCGTTGCTGTTTATCACTGCCTTGCTGGGCCAAAGTCACTTTGAAGATGGCAACTGACTGTCATCGAAACAGTCATTTCAAAGGGAACCGAAACACAAGTTCATTGTATGCTAGTGTAACTGTAGCATAAAATCTAACAATAATGAAACTTGCAAGATCCGGACAGAGGCCTGCTGCATGTCCCATGATTACTATAAGATTTATATACTATAAGAGAGGTTAATAGGAGTATCAGAGAGACCATGGTCTCTCTAAATCAGAGTTCTCAAACATAAGGCCCAGGGGCCATAACTGACCTAGTAAAGACTCCAATGCGTTTTTTAATTTTGTTTGCCTTTTTTAAACAGCTTTTCCTACTGGCAGTAATCTACCAGAACTTTTTTCTGTAGTTTTATACATTTATTTATTAGTTCTGACAGATTTTGTCATTTACTACAGCAGCATTTTTTATCATGTAGAAAAACTGAGCAGTAGTGTTGAAACTGCACTTCTTTTTCTGATAATAAATGTGATTAAATGCGTAGTTAAACATCTTTACACTGACAGAAAGGGGAGTTTCACTGAATCAGCCCACTTAAGCTCAAAGTGGGCTGAATGTGGCCCACAGTTTAAAATGAGTTTGACTTTCCTGCTCTAAACAATCATATGATTTACTGTAAGAACATTTAATGCTACAGCATGGTCAAAGCCTCATTTCTGGTCATGCAAACCATCGTCATTCACAAATGAAACTGTGCGTAAAAGTGCCCAAATAAACACACTCAGACGTATGAACATTTAGTGCTGAGTTATTGAACCCTTCCACTCAGGAGCAGAGAGCCCTTAGACAGAGAGGCAAATCAGTGTTAAAACCCATGTAATTTAGCCCAGAGGCACGAGTATGAGGGAACAAGTGAAGCAAAAGGTTCCTCTTTTCACTAACAGATTGTGTCCCAGCACTGACTGTTGAATCTGTACAACAAATCAACAAAAGTCTTGTTTCTCAGTGAAATGCTGGATTCATCAGCAACACAGTTTCATATCAAAGAAATACACACTGATGAAGCTAAAAAGATTAGTATCTCATCCATCTAATAGACACTAAACAATATAAGCTCACTCTGAAGTCTAAACACATAAAATTATCTGTGCTCTTTGCTTGGTAAAAAGAGAAGAGAAGTGATGAATGGATCCTCTTTCATTCTCAGAGGTGCCAAGTCAAATGGGGGGAGCTGAAGGTCAACAAGAGATAACAGAAATAGAGAAGTGTTATTGATTATTATAATTATACTGCATGTGCCTATAAACATACACAACGGGGCAGAAAAGAAAAACGAGTGTTGTGGAGATGAATCCTTTTACTCTCTGTGCCTCTCCATCACCCCTGCATGTACAAAAACACTACTCTTACCCAATCAATTGCAGCCAATAGCAAATCATACAAACAACGAGGGCCACTGGGTCACCATTGAACATGACTGACGAAGACAGGCAGGGGCCAATCCATCAGCCCTAACGATTTTAGATGATTACACCATGCACCCCTGCTTTTTCTGTCCACTTCCTCTTATAGCCAGTCTCTTGTTGCTTTATCTCCTCTGTGTTTTGCAATGTATTCTAGGCTAAAAATACCAAGAATTTCCCCTTACTGCTCACGGCATGAGAACATGTGCAGCCATTTAAATGTCAAAAAAGTCAGCATGGTTCATTTGTGCACTTTATCATCAGTGAAGAAATCTCAGAGCCTGTGGCTAAGTGTGGGAACATTTCTTGCAAAGAGATGTTTACAGGCACTACAGTGAAAAAAAAATCAACATCTTAACAACAGAAAGGAGGGAAAAAAGTGAAATAATGGAGGACACTTGGATTCAAATGACATAATAGGTCATCTAGTCTTTGAAACAGAAAAGGTTTCAAATAAAAAACTACTGATGCTTAAAGGCAGATTCACTCATATTTTCTATATTAAGTTGAAAAGGCTCTATTATAATATATTATATAATATATAAGATATTTCCTATTTTCCAAATACAGCGCTGTGACAATGAGCAGTACACCTGGGGCAACATGACTCATGACAAATGCTTACCAACATATTGTAGAGAGAGCAGCGAAAGTCAATATTTGAAATAAAAGGTTAGGAAAGTACCAGGAGAGACAAGGAAATTCAAACTTCTCAGTCAAAAACATTGGAATATGTATGCGTGGCTTCATATACCCAAAGCCTTAAATTCAAGGTAACTGTGACAAATGCTACTTTTAATATTACCACATCTTTAACTAGAAACGTAACTGTAATACACTATATGTGATTAACAAAAGCCCTGAAGAGGATCTGCGGCGTGCTCTTATGCTCAGCTGTGTGTCCTCAACCCTGCATAATGAACGCTTTAATTTCAGCTGAAAATCAAAGGGCAGCAGGATACACTGGGATCCTCCAGCCCACACTGAACACAGTTTGAAACCAGGAAACAGAGAGCAGGTGATAGAGATGTGGAGCCAAAAATGAGGTTGGCTTTCTGACAGCCGGGATCCAAGTTTTGAGTTGGGTTGGACATAAATCGAAAGAGAGAGAGGTTGGGGTATTAACTTAAGGGAGGATTTGAGTTGATTGCAGTACCATTGCTTGTTTTTATTAATCCCCATCTGTTTTGATTACTGAAACATGTGCCTGCAGCTGGGGATTAACAGTATAAACCAATGCAAGCAGCTGTTATGTGGTTCATAGGAGTGATGCACTGATACACAACTTATATTAGATACTGATCAGATAGCTGGATGGGGCATTTGTAACAACAGGACACTCTATGGGGCTGACCTAGAGTACTGTGCAATAGGCTTGAGCTACCCCTAATTTCTTTGTTTTATTTCCAAGGAGCACCACTTTCTTGCTTTTTTTTCACTCATTTTCAGTCCAATTCTTGTACCTGACCATTTTCAAAGCCACTTAACACTGACCTATGAATCATTCAATATAAAAAGGCTTTTAAGGATAGCAAAACAGGAAGAAAATGTTGGGGTATGCCAAATTGCACAATAACTAGACTAACTAGACCAACAGGTCTGATGGACTTATGAATCCAAATGTGAAAAGTTTTAGTTCAAATTGTCAGTATGTACAAAGGAGGTCAGGAGAGAGTCTACAGCCATCTGTAAAACACAGTTGAGCTTCTGTCATGGTTTGGGGCTGCATTTCACTCCGCTGTGTTAATAATCTTGTCAAAATTGGTGAAATTATCATAAATGCAGAAAAGGAACACCAGATTTTGAGACAAGATGCAGTATCATCAGCATACTACCTAATTGACAACAGCCATTTCCATTTCTCAAACACACTGCCAGTGCAGTAAAAGCATACATGGATATTAGAAGTGTGAAGGACTATTCATGAAGAGTGCTTAAAGAAATTACCAGAAAGCTGAGAGGTCAGTCTGTGTTGAAGAGTAGAGGTGATCATGCCAAATATTAATTTTCAAGTTCATTAGAATTATATAAACTATTTTTTTACTTTATATATATTATATTTCCATGTATGTTGATAAATATTTCATTAAATTATTTTCCAAGCATAATATTAAACAATATATTTTTCAGAAGGGTGACTTAAGAGTTTTGCACAGCGCTGTATTTAAATCATTTCTATATTTAATAGGTTACTCATCAGAAAAGGTGCACCAATATACACGACTATTGGACACGACAAACTTTTAATAGTTTGTAACTCACTAGGTGATTTCCAGCACAATAAAAAAGGCTGATAAGTGTGCTTTCCATTTCAGCTTCGCTCTCTCTTTCTCATTTTGGATGTTGCTATATTAGATTTTACACTTGTTAGGAAGATTTTATAGCACTTGTTTAAGCCATCAGCTTCATTACACTCATCTATACCTGTCTCTCTGTCCAGCTACACTCCATGTGTGTACAGAGGGGTACACAGGGGTAAAACTGAGAGCAGAGAAAGAGAAGAGAGACACTGGCAAGAACGTTTAGGACAGCAAAATGCAAGTGCAAAAACTTTGATCAACATCAAAAATACAATTTGTTTGTGTGTACCATTCTTTGGTATTATTTCGATCATAAAAACCTTTCAGTACATTTATATCATTGTATGTATCTGTTACATTTGCTTTGTGAAGTTTGAAAAACATTTAATTTGAGCCTGATGCTGGTTGAAAGATAAAATAATGATTTCTAGTCTTTAACAAGCTTTGTTTCTCACAGTCAGGTAATGTATACTGGTGCTGTATCAGTATTCAGTATTGGCATAAACCTAAAGCACTGGTACTGCAACAGACCAAGCATCCTAAAGTGCTAGGATAACTGTGTTTTTAAAAACTGAAGACCCCTGAAGGAAATAAATGTGACATATATAAATAACAAGTCATTTAAATACACATTTGATTATTATGCATTTACTGAATGTTTTTGCAAATTCAGGACTGGTAAATTGATGACTAATGTTTAAGACTAATACTAATGGTTTTACATCAGTGAACGCCTCCATCATGGTCAAAATATCAGCAAGGAAGGTTCCGAAAAAAACCAACAAACAAACAAAAACGTGTGTAGAGAAAGGTATAGCGTGGTGTCAAATTTTGTGTGTTTCCATTAAAAAAAAATTTTTTTTTAAATCTGATTCACAAAGCATACACATGCACCCAGTGGTGGATTATTAATAGCGAATCAAAAACTTTGTTTCCATAGTGACTGTTTGAGTCCATTATGGAAAGTGTCTCTTGTTGTTACCAAGACAACAATCCAGCAAAGGCAAATGAATGTGGCAAACAGCTGAGTGATGTATTGAGACGGTGATCTCTCCATAAACAAGCTCAGCCCCAAACCGGGGGCAGGTGGAGAACAGGAGAGATGACAATGAGAGGGTTGAAAGGATTTTCATGTATGCGCCCGTCAACCAGGTTCAGTTAGGAACTTTGGTTTATGCACATAAAATGCAGTCAAAAAGACATTTCAGGAAATAGGTATCAACTTGGAAGTGATGAAATTGGAATGCAGCGTTAAGTTTATGTTGCTATAAATTCAGACTTTGTCATCTACTTATGATCAGTGCTTCTGCAATGTGTCACAGGTAATTTGGCAGCTTCAGGTCTTTATTTTGTCTGTATTTTCCCCATTCATACTACAGTACATAGCATAGTGTATAGATATACTGTATATGTATAGATATATATCGATAGATCGATAGAGAGATAGAGAAAGTTTGCATTGATATTAAGTTACTTCAAATTCTCATTAGGATTTGGAAAATGTTTCTACTTCTATCAGCTCATGACACAAAAGGAGCAAGGGGAGGTTTTATAAACTCACAAAACCAGCTTAGCTTTCACCTTGTATTAGGTTTCATCTAAGTTCACAGAACTTAATCCAAGACTAACAAGGATGTGGGTGTATGGAAACGCGCTTTAAGCAAGACACCTTGGACAAACATCCTGTCTTATGACACTCAGCATCCATGGTTAACAAATTTATAACCAGTAGTTATTGTAGGGATTAAGTGTTACAAGTACCTATGCATGCGCAAAACAATAAGTGCTTAAAGGGGAAAAACGGATCCAAATTGCTACAGTAATTTTGGGAAAACACTTCACAGGGAATGACAGTGGGCTTATTTAGACAGAAGGACGATCTGAACCCCAGCAAGAGCTTAGGAAGACAGAAACAGTCTTGATGTCTTGATGATGGAATAAATTGTATTATTATAAAAGCCAAATCACATCAAGATTTGACTAGCATACTGTGTGCAGCTACGACAGTGGGATTCCTGCATACTAGCACATATAGGCTAGCTGCGCTTAAGATATGTCAGGAATGATTCAAGCTTCTATAAATGACAAACAGCGGGGATGCCATTCAAAAACCAAGCATGACCATTTTGAGATGAACTGATAACACACAATCACACCCATGTGAATAAATCCTGAACTGAATTTTTATGATTTATATGCTATGTTTTGGAGGATTTATACGTCTCATGCTATGATTTATTCATGAAAGAAGCCACTTTCACATTTTTTCTCCCATGAAATAACAAAAGCCAGAAAGTATAAATCAATTTAACATTATGTTCTATGGAAACAAAAAAAACTAGGTCACATTCACGAGTGAATCACACTAAGACATATTAAGTCATATAACACAGGCACACCCGCACGCGCGCACTTTGAGAGATTACACGGCAAACAGATCATTAATAAGGAGACAAGCACAAATCTGCAGCCAGCTGAACTCAGGACACTACATCCAAACACACTTCAGCGATATAGCAGTCTTGTCTGCAAGTACTGATAATACAGAATGTAGGCAAAGACTACTGGTGCTTTGATGAAAAACAGCTTAAATAGTTTTCAGAGCAGCCAATCCTCCTTCATAGTGTTTCACACTCAACAGCGACACAGACGTAAAAACACAGTGACAGACCAAGAAGTGAGAATCCAAGTCTGTTAAATATTTTTATGTGTCACTAGTCTCGTATAATGACATATGTGCTGGAATAAACACAGACACTCAGCTATGCAGTTTGACTTTATGCTTGATTTCTTAAACAGTGAGCCACACATGTACAGAATCACTGTTACATAAAACATGTTTCCCAGTTAAACAGTATATTACAGAGGAACAGAGAATGAAGTGTTCCTCATTTGGCTGTTAAAGCAGTATAAATTAGTGATAATTTTTTGAGAGGTCCTTTGGCTTAACAAGCTTATAATATAAGAATAAGAATAATCTGAAGTAGATCAATAGATTACTTCAGTATTAATGCTGATCCTTCTCAGGAGTATCATTTTGGCCTTTCGTCGACACTGCATTAAACAGGTTTACATTTACGAGGCTGTGTGTTTACCTTGTGTACTTCCTAAGAAATACACTTCTTTATGAGGTCTAATATTGTATTCATTTACACACAAGCTACAGCTGATCAGCATCTCAGTGTAATGCTTTGTGGCAGGTTTGTTGACACTGCACCAGAGAGGTAGATCAACAGGATACCGGTGACACGGCAGTGTTCCTCATACATAGACTTTACTTGGGCAGACTGCCAAGGTATACTGAAATCCTCCAAAGCATATTTGATGACCCATTTTTTAAATCTGTCTAAGAGAACAATAACATCTGTTACAGGGTTTTTCATACATCCATTTATTTATTCAGCTGCTGATAACCATATAGACTATATACGCAGCAGATAAGTGTAGCCACTGACCCTGAAAAGTGAAGAAAATCCTGACCCTGAAAAGTGAAGAAAATCCTGACCCTGAAAAGTGAAGAAAATCTGTGGGAGACTAGATGCTGGGTTAAAAAATAAATAAAAATAAAAATCAGTGTCACACACAACACAAGTAATTGTGAGGTCATAAGCTAAATTCACAAGCTTTGATCAGATGATCCTTCTGAAAATAAGTCCATCTTTTAGTAGATATAATACTTTAAAGAGAGAAAGGCAGGTGAAACAAATGGTGGAACACTTTAGTTTCACAAAACTAAAAGCCTGACATTCATAAGAGCGCCCAGCATAAAGTTGGCTTGCAAAAGGCGGCCCTTTTAGGCGGATGGTTGCATAACACCGCGTATGCATCATTTGCCTATTCAATACATTCACGGCTGAGTGCCCTTTACCAACTATGGTTTCTACATTCTTCAAGCAGCAACACTTACTAGGTAATTACATGTATAATGGTTTAAAAAAATGAAATCCAGCGCCAGGTATATATTTCTGGATTTTGTCCATGTGAGACAAGTGAATAGACAGGCATTAAAGAGCACACCATTTTTGCACTTCATGGTTCTGCAATGTCTTGGAGAGTGTGACAAAGACATCTCGCAAACCGACAGCACAAAGGATTTCAACACTGTGGCAAAGACACACTTACGTGCCCAGGACGTCTTTGAAGTCATACTTCTCCTTTATGTCCGTGGTCTTCTTTTTCCAGGCATGACAGTCCTCATCCAGCGGCATCTTCTTGTTGTGACGCTCGGAAACAATGCTAGTGAGGAAAAACGGGGATAAGGAGAAAATATTCATAAATATCAGCATTTAACTACCATAAATACTTCACTGACAGTTTAGGGCTCACATCTCTTATGCTTTTTATTGCACATCTATTTTTTACCCTTATCAGTTGGATTAAACATTTCATATCCAAATGTAGGTCACATTACTATGTGAGCATTATTGCACTGCTGTCGTGTTGAGAATATATTAGTTGTTTAGCTGATTTATTAGGGTGTGTATAAGCCAGGTGGGTGTCTGTTAAGCCACTTTTCCACTAGAATCCACATGACTCATCTTAACTTGGTTTTTAGGTTTTTCCATTAGATGATAATACCTTATACCAAGTACTTCTTTAGTACCTACTAGACCAGGTTTCCAATCGAGCCAAGTCGAGTTGTAATGTCAACAGACTCCATGCCACTAATTGGTCAGGGAGTGACACTACTGGATGAGTTATGAGACCGACTCCTTCACAAGAATTGAACCCGCCATTTTTTAAGGATGGCAACGAGGGAAATAGCTACACACATGCCCACCACCTTCTCTGGCTCTCTTCTTTCACCCTGAGTATGACAAAAAGTCATAGACAAAGCAGTGGGTATACCATCGCCTCGATGTCCTCCACTGTATGGTGTGTTTGTGTGTCATACAAATGAGATGACGGAACTTCCTACGGCGCCTTTCAAAAACTAACCACACTGAGGTGGTACTCAATTGTATTCGTAAATGCCCTAAACGAAGTGTAGAGCATAGAGTCGAGTTGAGTCAAAAGAAGGCACTAGTGATTGCCACAATCAAATTGTATGAGAAAGACTGAAAAAGTAGTGTACAATAAGTTACAATGATCAATTACCTTTAAAATTTTCTAACTTACTAGTTTCTAAATTACCACTGGACCTGTTGCAACTACAGGCAAACCATTGCAACACTTTGTTGCAGCAACAGCTGCATGTTTCTGTTACGTTTTCACACAATCAACATTGTATATGGCATAGGGCTCTAAGCACAGGGTCAGGATGGATTTGATCATTTAAACAAAAACACTGGTCACAGGTAAATATCTGGTCACAGTTGCTTGTGTGCTGGTGATTCCTTTTAAATGGTTGTATCTAACAAGTAGTATATGCAGTGCTATAAAGCTTCAAAATGGCAAACAATGAAGTTGAATCACCTCCAACTACATAGAGATGTTATGCAGTTACGTCAGCAGAGTCATGTGCAATAAAATTTATAATCAGCAAAAGTGGAATTGCAGACAGGGCCAAAAGCCAAGTCTAGCACCTGCCAGGTTAATAAGTAAACCAAACTGTGACCTGAAGCAGTTCAGTTGCAGCTGTATGTCCTAAGTACATAACTTCAAGTGCTTAACTTCTTACCACTGCAGTTGTATCAGAGCTGCATACAACTCTGGTTGTATTATGGATCCAGATAACATAGAAATTTGTCATCCTCATGCAATGTCTTTTTTCACAGAGCTGCAAAGCTGTGTTGACAAGTCCAACTTTAAGATGAGCCCCTCTGAAGAAGCACATTGTTATGAAGAACTGAAACTCAGATGTTTATGCTTATGAAACGTGTGCTTACCTATTTAAAGTTGAGCATCAGGCAAGTTAGGTGAAGTCAAAGTCAAACCAAATTAGCTTCATACTCATATACCGGGCCAAGGTATTAAGCCCTCCATAAATACTCTTCGAACATTAAAAAGTTATAAAAAGCTGCTATCAATGAAATGATGTTTGTTTCTTCCTGTTTTCTTCTCACTTCATTTTTCACACCAGAAGTTAACTTTCAGATGTTTGTCCTCACCACACTTTGAAGAGTGGGAGGGATCACAGAGGACCCTGCTGTCACAGCTATCATAATCTAAACCTAGAAAGTGCCTCAAGATCTCGAAGACTAAAATAGCCCTGTTCATATCAGCATGCCTCACTCCTCCTCTGTTCCTGCTGCCTGCCTGGCAACTTCACAGTCTGTCTATATGGGATGATATAACATATTGTTCTGGACTGGACCAGTGTTGTTCTGCTAAAGGCGATAGAACAGTGCAGTTAATCATCTTCCAATTAGTTCAGAATCAGCTCATTTTAATGCCGAGAGGCACTGTAGCCATATAAACAAGGCGAGGCTTAACACTGCAGTTATCTCAGAACAAATGGTCATGGCCTCTTCTAGCTGCAGGCACTGATTGGTGTACACGCACACTGGCATGAATTCAAAGATTATTTTTCCCCACATGTGTCCAGGGGTTTTCACATGATCACACACATACAGACGCGCACAGACAGGCACAGCGGCAGTCGTGTTACCTTCACTAATGCCAGAAGTCGGCTTCATACATGTCGCCATGGAAACCCAAAGGCGCTGCTATGGTATCTGAGCGTCTAAATTGCTTTAGTGTCTAATGGCAGGTGGCAGCTAAGCTTGAAATCATTCTGGTTACTTCGACGGCTGGCTGCGGTGTTTTATGTTTAGCTTAAATATATCAAAATAGCCTGCTCAGACATAAAGTGCACATATATGCAAAGGAAGAACTGTCTGATTTTAATCTCCAGAGTAATTCTCAGTGCTAATTTTTGTATGTGTTCATGTTCAACTTCCGATATAATCTAAGGAACAAACCAACCAAATGAGCCTGGCAGAACAAAGCTTACCGTTAACATTTAAATACATATGCGTCATTCTACACCACATCATTTGGCCTGCTATTTAGAGAAGATGAAGTAAAAAGGAAGCGTCTCTAAATTAAACATGAAAACCAACATGCAAAGTGAAGATAGCTGTATAAGGAAGTCCAGTTAACCATGTGTAAATACTTTACTGATAAATCTCATGTTGCACAGCCTGTAGTCCTGTAACTACTGTAAAGAATCAACAAATAATAAAAGAGCGGACTAACTGAATTCCCATGTGTAGGCTCACCACCTGTCTCTTTCTTTGGAAACTGTGGATCCATTTAGCAATTTTTACTTTAATGTTTTCCTTGAAAAATAACCTGGAGTAACTTCAAGCCAGGACTTGAATCTGCACTGCGAAAACAATTACTTAAAGTTGATATGTTGGAATCATTTCTACCACCATATTTGTTTCTTGGCCCCAACCACAGAAGCTTTGCATGATTCACTATTCAAAATAATCCTCATCTATATCATTGTAGGCTTTGGAGCAGCCCCTCAGTTTGTCCGCATTCCAAAACACAAAGTTACTGCTCCACTACCTTTAAGCTAAAACTCTTCTGATTGACTACTTGTTGCAAACAGAAGGTCTGAGCTGTTGAGATGATAACCCACTTTTATTTACAACATAAAGCAATCTGAAGTCTGAGCTTTTGGTTCACATGGATCGTTTGTACACATGCTTTTTGAAAGTCTGACATTTAACAGTATAATATTATATAAGAAATATTTATTTATATAAATATATAAGATATTTCATGAGGACTTTGCAACTACACGGTTTGTAAAGATGTTAATTTTCTGTATACAAAATGGTTGGATTGAAAAATAAAAAGCTACAGTAAAACATGACTTCCATTAACAGCCTAAACAATGAATTAAACCACTGAAAATAAAATTCTTCACAGTTCTGAAAGGCTTTGTATGTTTTTAATCCCCCTAACTGCATAAGAGCAAAAGACTGTTTCGAGAACATGAAGCCAGAGGAAGAGTGAAAACACCTCTCGCATGCTGCTTGTTTGTAGCATCTCACCTTGCTCATATGGAGATTCATGTTAATTCATGCACTGAGAAGAAGTGACATTGAACATCAAAGTCATTTTTAATCCATATATGCGTCAACCTTTTGTTGCCGGTGGTTGCATTTTCTAAAAGGTAGCGTTACGCAGCAAATGCCAACATGCACCTAAACCTCCTTCACAGCACTTTTATATCAAAACAACACATTTCAAGCCACTGGAGTTTAATCCAGTCAGACATGAGCAAGGGTGTCTGTTTTTTTTTTTAATTAAAAAAAAACAACAGGCAAATGCTATAAACAGCAGATTAAGGTTCATGTTTCACACACGCAAGGGCAGAAAAGGCCAAAGCTTAAATATGTGGGAGAGTAGAGGAAAGACACATGCATGGTATTGTATGAGCATAAAGCGGATAAAAATAAAAGCCCTTCAACGTCCACGGATGGCATGACTTTGGCCAGTGGGACACGATAAGCTGCTCAACTGAGTAAATAAGCAACAGGACTGAAGAAGCTGGAGGTTGGAAAAATGGACAATATCATAGTCACATTCCCTGAGAAGTAGGTGACATGCAGCATTCACCCCTGTTGAAGAATTAGAGAGAGTCGCTGTACTCACTGGTTTCCCATTCCTGTGATGCGCAGTGGACAGAAGAAACACACAAACACACACACACACACGACGACAGTTAAATGTGACAAAATGGCACGTCCGAAAAACCTCTGTCCGGCCCTGCTAAACCGTCTGGCACACTCACAGACACACAAACACACACGTGAACACACCACAAAATGAATGCAAAAGACTGAAAAAAAGAGGAAGTAGAAAAAGTTAAATTAACATTTAAGAAGACAGAGCTCTGCAAATGACTTATTTGGCTTGTGTCTCTATAACGATGCTGATAAACCCCAAATTGGTTCTGTTTCTTATTATTCTGTTTTTTTAAAGAATAAAAACCGATTTCAGCTCAGCTTAATCACTATTATTTCATATTTCTCCACACCATCTATGGCAAACTGAGGGGAAAATATGCTGCCAAGTATGAACAAAAAGTCTGGTCAAAGACATGTCCAAGGAATGCATTCCTGTTAAAGCAGACAGTTCACTGAAAGCTCACTACACTAGTGCAAAGAGATGATCTTTCAGTGATTTTAAAACCTTCAGATCAGTCTGGCTGTGTTTTTGAATCAAATTTCATAATCTTACCCCCAACATGTTTGGTTATTTATCTTGATATCTTTATTTCTTCTTTGGAAAACTAATGTTTTTGTTTTTGAGGAATCTAGTTTTTTTGTTTCTGAGAATGTTGCGCACACTGACAAGGACGAAAGACACAGGGGGGAAAAAGCAGCTGCTGTCAAAACAAACTATCAAACTCCATTCACATATTTCATACAACAAGAAGAAGTTTCATTAGGTCAAACACTTGACAAAGACCTCCGCAGATGTGGGCGAGCTCTTTTTCCACAGGGTGCCAAGTGGAACATATTTAGAAGCATAAACACAGACAGTGAAAGAGAAGAAAGAAGAGCCAGTTTGTGTTTCCCACAGTCAGAAAGCAGCTGTCAACTGAACGCCATGGAGCCCATCCATACCTGCATATCAATCAACCGGCCTGCACCCATCTGCTTGCATGGCAAACACGTTGAGATTTTTCTAACAGCAGTGTTGATTGGTCATCTCCTGTCAGTGACGCACACCAAATCTCCTCTTAAGGCCAGCTTATCAATGATAAGAGGGCTTCTTAGTAGAAGAGGTGAGGAGGTGTGTGAGGTGTTAAGAAAGTGAGAGACGTGTGTAAAGAAAGCCACAGAGAAACAGAAAGCAAATAAACGACAGAGACAGATGGGGTTACACTAAAACTGCTTTAAGGACTTCCCGGGGAAGACGTACAGTGTGATGTGTTTTTACTGATGAAGTCATTACAGTATTTCTGATTTACAGATTAATAACAGGGATCCTTCTGGCCTCACGCTATTTGTAGACATACTATAAGTTAAACTTGAGTCATTTAGATAGATATCTACCTGTATATGGTTTCAGTGAAAGAAGAAGAAGATAAAAAGCGATCACTTCAGTCTCTAGTATATTCCATGTCAGCATCTGATCTTCGAAACAGCAGCTTTAGTTACACCGAGGTCCTCTCGGAGTGAATGGGAGGATATAACGTGACCCTGGCTGCTGTTTATGCTTCAGCAGCCTAAAACGCTAAAAACGAGTTATTTTTAAAAGTCGTTAAATCTCACTTCAGCTGTTATAAACACATTCCTTCAACGGAAAAGTCCTTACAGGCGAGGTAAATGCAGCCAAAGTGCCCGTTAACGACAGCTTACCTCACAGAGAGCTCAGTGGGGGAGAACAGCTGTCCAAACCCTGACGAGAAACCGCGCTCAAGCGCCTATCTGCTCTTTGTCGGAAGGGGTGGGAGTCAAAATGAAAGTTAACGCAGTGTCTCCCTCCTACCTGAAAATGTGCTGTCACGAAGGTCCGGTGTCGCTGCCTGGAGCCCGCCTGCTGTCTCTCCTACTCTGAGCGCTCGCGCTGAATCTGCACGCGCCAACCTCCACCAGCAGGGTTCCTCCTGACGTCACTTCAGGGCAAGGACGGACACAGTGAAGCGGACCAATCACCGCTCTAGCAGTTTGGCGCACAGGTGAACGGCTCTGTCGCACCGACGGTAGCTGTCTCCTCCCTCTTTCCCTCCCCTCACTCGTGACACCCACACCAGTAATAAAACGCTTGGAGGTGAGAACACCTGTATCGACGTGCTGTTTCGATAGTGGCTGTAATAAACACAATGTGTCATGGTTTTTATGACGTTAACAGTCAAGGTGCTGTGGTTAACAGACTTCCAGGTGTAGGCTAGTTAGGCATTATAAGCTCTAATAAGTTTAGATAAATACTTGTGATGTGCACACGGCGAGTGTTGTAGTCGATGTTAACTGCCTGCTGTCACATAGAAGTGCGGCAGTGCTGCAATAAAATAATCGTTTTGTTTGATCAAGCGAGGATTGCTTTTATTACTTTTTTTCTGTCCTGAAAAATCACCAGGAGAATCACCAGGAGCGTGTTTCGAAGGGGGTACGGGGTGTCACTACCCCGCCTAAAATACAATATACCCCACCCCCATCAAAGCCACTGAACTAGAGTGATGTTAATCTTAAAATCCCTAACACCATCGGATGGCACCACATATAGAACTAGTAGGAATGTTACTTACATTTAGTCAAGTATTCTATTCCAGTTCACTGGGCATGTTACTTACAGTAAGTAAAAAGTCATGAGTTTTAAAGTTGCTTCCAGAAGCCTGTTGTTTCATGAAACAATAAAATCAATGACAAACCTCATTTTTAAAACTGAAGCCAAAAATAAACAAATAAACCCATACAATTTTTTAGTACCATGTGCATACACTCTGTCCTGTGCGGACACCTCTAAGCTGAATTTGTGCAGTGTCAGCTTGTACAGGTGTAGTGCTCCATCTAGTGGATTACATAACCTCAAACAGGTCAAGATCATGGCAAGCTTAAAGTAGTCTTCTTGGAACTGAAACATGTGTGCTAAGACACAGGATGTTGTGTATCAGTTTATTTGAACCTTTTTTTTAATCGTTGTACCCTGTGAGTGTACCCTTGTGAGTGGTCCATCCCTTTATGTTTGACAATGGAATCATAAAACGCTGTTAAATTGCTCTTCAGCACCATCTAAGCTTGCACCCTGACAAAGAGCCACTGGTTTTAAATTATCTGAAGTGTCTTGAAGTTCTCACTCATTGCAGATGTCAGGTGTAAATTTGCATTTAAATGTGGTTTTCTCTCTGCTGATACAAAGCTTAGACCTATATTGTTGGATGTGGAATTTAAACATTAAATTATATGACTTGTTATAAAGGGTTCATAATTTCCATGCCATAGCAGAAATAGTACATGTATAACTCGTAATTTTAATAAAGAAAGGTTACATCCAATGCAGTGGTCCAGTGTGCTACCAGTGGCGTCATCAAGGCAAAAACCCTAACGTCTCCCAATATGTTTTTTTAAACATACATTTTGCTATTATGCAAAGAAACAAGGAACAAAAAATAAATATTTCTTTTTAGATCTTAGAAATTTTATTTGACTTCTAATTTGATGTCAGTTTTGTTAAAAAAAAAAATAGTATTTTGTTTCGTTATTCATTTTATTTGTATTTTTATTTATTTATTCGTTTTATTTATTCATTCATTTTTTATTTCAGTTTTTAAACATCTACATTTGTAATAACACAGGTCACACGTCCTCGGTGGCTTCTACGCTTTGTATTCTTCTGGTAAAGGGTAGAAGTGTGAATTAAGGTGCTTTAGGTGAGCAGTTGTGCCACTGTCCCCTGAAATGCATACACGTCTCTGCGGTGAAGCTGCTTCTTGTTGTGACTCCAGACACTAGGTGGGGCTGTGTCGCAAACGGAGCGCTGCTTTCCCCCCCTCTCACCTCATCATCGGCAGTGAGCGACCAGTTGCCTAGTGACGAAAAAACTGTCCAGCACTGCTGATTTCCTGCGTTTCCAAAATCTCGTCGCTGGCGCTGACCTAGGGGGAAGTTTTTTCTCCCAGCAGATTTGTTTGCGTCGCATTCACAGCAGGATGCGGGACTGAATGTAGCCGTTACGCTTGACGGGAGCGAGTCCTGTAACCCTTTTTGAGGAATGATGAATAATTACACTTTCATCAGGGTCGTTGGGAAAGGGAGCTATGGGGAGGTGAACTTGGTGAAACACAAAACAGACCGTAAACAGGTGAGAAACATAGAGTGGTTGTAAGTGGAAACACACCCCAGATATATTAAAATAGGCACGCCTTTCAACCACATGCTAAACGTTTTTGTAGAGACCCTAAAACCCTGCTAAGTACTGCTAGCACAAAGTTAGCATAAGTCCTGTAAAGTGTCACGGACTGTGTTAAGGTTTTATACCCACTGAAAACCAGTGTTTCTGCTAACTTTGGCATTATAACAACAGCTTAAGCTTGCTGATCACTGTGATGATAATATTTCTATCCTCTATTATTGCGCCTCACAGACGTGAAGTAGTCCATTCATAATTGACTTATAAATCAGAACTCTTTGCTCCTATAACTCAGCTTTTCATTGCATAATTTATTTTCTTTCACGATGAAGCATATATGAAATCATCGTGGCCCTTCTGCAACACGATTTTTGTGGGCCAAAGTTTGTATGTACATAAATATTTGTAATGATTTCTGTGAGATATGCTTTGCCAGTTACAAGTAGAGTACCATGTGTAACTCCAGAACTTTGTTTTATTTGGATTAAACTATCTTCTGATATTTTTTTTATTTGTGGTACAACTTGTCATATTTGCTCGATCCAGCGTGACAGATGAATGAAATTAGCATTTTCTGCCGTTTTGTGACCAAGAATTTCATGTTAAAATTAATTCTCTCAGCATTATTTTAGAATAGAACTATATCTCATTCAGAAAATGATTTTATTGTGTGTTCAAATATGTATGTAAATAAGTTTACAGGACTATTTGAATCTTCTTTGTCTTTCTTTTTTTCATATTTTAACTAGCCAATACTCAGACATTTTTATTAATTTTTCCCTAATTACAGACCCGTTATGGTGAGAAATTTTCAGGCATGTCTTTAATAGTTTCCGAGATATTAATATTCAAACATTTCCTCAGATTTCAATATGAGAAACAAGTTCTGAAAGTGGCTGAATGGGCCCATCGATCCATCCATCCTATTTATTTTGCACATAAGTCACAGTGGGAGCTGGACATCATCCAAAATGTCATAGGGGAAGCAGCAGTATGGCACCTTCTGGCAGTGGGATGACAGAGCTACCTGTTGTACCATTGTGGGTTGGCCTTTTAAAAATATATAGAAAAGTATTTAATAAATGAAGCTAAAATTTCATAGTAATCGTTATCTATCTCCAGCCAAAGAATTATACATTTCTTAAGTGAATTAGAGACAGTCAAATGTTGTAAACATTTTCAATGCATCATCATCTGATTGGAATAGATTCTTTATCATCTTCTAATAAACTTGTATGCATTCATATAGTTTAGTTTTTGTTTTTTAATGTATTTTTTTATAACAAGTATTGACCAGTGTACTTTTGGAGTTGCTCTCCAAACAGAACAAAGGCATAGACTTGTAAAATCTATTCAAAGCTGCATAGTTCTTGTTATTCAGCACACGTGTTTGTGTTTCTTGTAGTATGTTATAAAGAGATTGAATTTGACCACCTCCTCCAAGCGCGAACGACGTGCTGCAGAGCAGGAGGCGCAGCTGCTGTCTCAACTGCGCCATCCCAACATTGTGACTTACAAGGAGTCTTGGGAAGGAGATGACTGCCAGCTGTACATTGTGATGGGTTTCTGTGAAGGTGGAGACCTCTATCACAGGCTTAAACAACAAAAAGGAGAGCTGTTACCCGAGAGGCAGGTGGTGGAGTGGTTTGTCCAGATAGCCATGGCACTGCAGGTGAGTTCTGCATCAGTTTATGCATTTTTTTCATCATTTATTTACATGAAGCGACAGTCAATCTCTTATTTCTCTTATTTTGTATATCAGTACCTACATGAGAGGAACATTCTTCATCGGGACCTTAAAACGCAGAATATCTTCCTGACGAAAACCAACATCATTAAAGTGGGGGACCTTGGCATTGCCCGAGTACTGGAGAACCAGAATGATATGGCCAGCACACTCATAGGAACCCCATACTACATGAGTCCCGAACTCTTCTCTAATAAACCTTATAACCACAAGGTATTTTGGATATCTGTTTAAAATGACTCCTTGTCATCGAAGTTATATAAGCAGGGTAAAGGACTGGGATGACTTATTAAACACAAACGTGTAGGATATGGAGTCAAACACATCAGCTAGGAGGCAGCAACTCTCAGGGCTTCATTAAAGGGCACATTAGCACATGCATAAATAGGATTGCCTTGTTCCCAGGCCGTTGGTGCATAGAGGAGTTGTTCTCCAAGCAGGACAAAGACATAGACTTTAGTAGCTATTAAAATGTTTTCTGTTTCAATGCAGAAGGAAAGCTTTGGCACAGTGCACGGAGACAGTGTGCCAGGATGATCACATAAGAAATGAATTATCAGGTTTCTTTCCCACAGAAGTGAAACAGTGCTAGCGCTCTGCCAAATAGGTTATGGCACCAAACTGTATGTGTAACTTTAGCTTCCCTGATGTAGTGTTTTATTGGCTCATTACATGTTAGCATACTGTGCAGTATAACCAATGAATGTATCCACTATCAAATATTGGCCCACATTAGGGCAAAATTGTTATGTAGCTGAGGTATCCAGCTTATAAATGAAAGAAACTGCAAGTAGCAATATAGACAAGTTAACAAGTACTTATGCTTTGATTACTAAATTTAAAGGTCACATTATGCCAGGTACAAAGTCATGAAGTCTGCTCCCATAGGCTTTGCAGCCGTATGATAATGATGCATACATCTTTTTATGGGTTGAATTTTTCTGTCTCTAGTCAGATGTATGGGCCCTGGGCTGTTGTGTATATGAGATGTCCACACTGAAACACGCCTTCAATGCCAAGGACATGAACTCACTGGTGTATCGTATTGTAGAGGGAAAGGTGAGCTACATATTTATGGGTTGTTGTTTTTTTTTAATTGTTATTCATTAAGTATTTTCTTTAGGTAAAGTAATGTAAGTTACAGTATCCATTCATCTATCTTTGTCTGGGTTACGATCTGGAACACCCGCCAATCTGTCGCAGGGCTGACACAGTGAGACATACAACTGTTTACACTCACATTCACACATATGGTCAATTTAGAATCACTTAACCTAGCCCATGCATGTCTTTGGACTCCAGGAGGAAGCTGGAATATCTGAGGAGAACCCACACAGACATGGAGGAGAACATGCAAACTCTTTACTGAATAAATCTATTTTAATATCATATACTAAAATGATATCTATACCACAATGTACAGGGTGGGCCATTTATATGGATACACCGTAATAAAATGGGAATGGTTGGTGATATTAAAGTCCTGTTTGTGGCACATTAGTATATGTGAGGGGGCAAACTCCTTAAGATGGGTGGTGACCATGGTGGCCATTTAGAAGTCGGCCATCTTGGATACAACTTTTGTTTTTTCAATAGGAAGAGGGCCATGTGACACATTAAACTTATTGGTAATGTCACAAGAAAAACAATGGTGTGCTTGGTTTCAACGTAACTTTATTCCTTCATGAGTTATTTACAAGTTTCTGACCACTTATAAAATGTGTTCAGTGTGCTGCCCATTGTGTTGGATTGTCATGCAACCCTTTTCTCCCACTCTTCACACACTGATAGCAACACCGCAGGAGAAATGCCAGCACAGGCATCCAGTATCCGTAGTTTCAGGTGCTGCACATCTTGTATCTTCACACCATAGACAATTGCCTTCAGATGACCCCAAAGATAAAAGTCTAAGGGGGTCAGATCGGGAGACCTTGGGGGCCATTCAACTGGCCCACGACGACCAATCCACTTTCCAGGAAACTGTTCATCTAGGAATGCTCGGACCTGGCACCCATAATGTGGTGGTGCACCATCTTGCTGGAAAAACTCAGGGAACATGCCAGCTTCAGTGCATAAAGAGGGAAACACATCATCATGTAGCAATTTCAAATATCCAGTGGCCTTGAGGTTTCCATTGATGAAGAATGGACCCACTTTCGTTGTACCCCATATACCACACCAAACCATCACTTTTGTTGTTCCAAGAGTCTTGGAGGGATCCATCCAGTGTGGGTTAGTGTCAGACCAATAGCGGTGGTTTTGGTTTTAACTTCACCATTCACATAAAAGTTTGCGTCATCACTGAACAAAATCTTCTGCGTGAACTGAGGGTCCTGTTCCAATTTTTGTTTTGCCCATTCTGCAAATTCTGTGCGCTGATCTGGGTCATCCTCGTTGAGATGCTGCAGTAGCTGGAGTTTGTAAGGGTGCCATTTGTGAGTAGCTAATATCCGCCGAAGGGATGTTCGACTAATGCCACTCTCCAGTGACATGCGGCGAGTGCTACGCTGTGGGCTCTTGCTGAATGAAGCTAGGACAGCCACTGATGTTTCTTCATTAGTGACAGTTTTCTTGCCTCCACATTTTGGCAAATCCAACACTGAACCAGTTTCACAAAACTTAGCAAGGAGTTTGCTAACTGTAGCATGGGAGATGGGTGGTCTCGTAGGGTGTCTTGCATTGAAATCTGCTGCAATGACCCGGTTACTGCGTTCACCAGATATCAACACGATTTCGATCCGCTCCTCACGTGTTAACTTCTTTGACATGTCAATGGCTGTGAACAAAGAGAAACTTGTAAATAACTCATGAAAGAATAAAGTTACGTTGAAACTAAGCACACCATTGTTTTTCTTGTAACATTAGCAATAAGCTTGATGTGTCACATGGCCCTCTTCCTATTGAAAAAACAAAAGTTGTATCCAAGATGGCCGACTTCTAAATGGCCACCATGGTCACCACCCATCTTGAGGAGTTTGCCCCCTCACATATACTAATGTGCCACAAACAGGACTTTAATATCACCAACCATTCCCATTTTATTACGGTGTATCCATATAAATGGCCCACCCTGTAGTTTAATGAGCCTAAAACGTTTGGGTAATTTTGTGTCACTTAAGCTCACTTGTTTACAAGCCCAGACTGTGGTTTCTGTGTGACTGATAGGTGTCCTCAACCATTTGGATTTGTTTTTCAATAATTAACACTTGTCCCATGTGGGGTTTTTTTCTGAACTGTGATAATTTTCTTCTGGGTTTCTAAACAGCTTCCACAGATGCCCAGTAAGTATGAGCCCCAGCTTGGAGATTTAATCAAAAGCATGCTGTCTAAGAGACCCGAAGACAGGCCCGACGTCAAACTCATTCTCCGGCAGCCCTACATAAAACGACAAATTGCCATGTTCCTTGAGGCAACAAAAGAGTAAGTTCCCTCTAAGTCATTTTAATGAAAAAATCAAAAATGTTTTTTTGAAATTTTCTTTGTACGTTTTTATAACCAGATCATTTTTGCCCCTCTCTTTGTGCAGTGATCTGTTTGTTCTTTAAGGCTTATTATGTGTCTTGATTTTCACTTCCCCAGAAAAACTGCCAAGTCACGAAAAAGACCTGTTGGTGGCAGTGGTGATTGTAGGACCAGCAGTGTGTCACCTGTGATGTCATGTCAGCCAAAGCCTGAGAGGCTGGCTCCCAGTCCACAACCTGAAACTCGTGCCAGGGTAAAGCGGGTAAGTTAAGGATGAATACTAATATTGATTTACCTTAATGAAATGAATCCTATGACTTATATTATTTTTATTTACACAGTGGTAGACTGGTGGAAGTCTACAGATATCAGTGTGTAATGGTAATGATACTCAGTCAATCCTTTCTTTTTACCTGATTTCTTATTTTCATCTCATCTGTGCTCATTAAAAAAAACTCACCCCTTTGTGGAAAGTATTTGTTTTCTACTTGGATATAGCAGCAACACTCTTACTAAACTTTTTGTGATTAAGTTAAAGATGTTCATGTAAACAAGGAACCCTCTGTGATTGTTGTCTTTGTTGTTAAACTCAGAAAGACGACAAATTGCAACACTTTAAAGGCCGGAACGGTGTGATAGACAGCACTCCCATCCAGACGCCTCCGCCATTCAAACCCTCTTCACCTGATGCCGTCAGAGCATCCCTGCTTACTGTTAGCAACATTGATATTGATATCCCAGTGCAGCAGGACAATGACCTGATACAGAGACAGGTGCAGAGGCCCCAGCCTGTCGTGTCACATCACCGGGCAGCTAATGAACCTCTCACGCACAATGTGAGCAAAGACAGCAAGGCGAGAGGGAAACCAGATCCCTCTCCCCCTCCTTCTCCACTAAAGACCCCTCTGAAGTCTGTATCAGGTGTTTGCAGCACGAGAGGAGATGACGGGAGGGTGGCCAGTGACTTGTCTGACTTTCAGCGACAGGCCAAAGCAAACCCTGGGGACAAGTTATCTATCTCGGGGGAGAAAAAGATTTCAGATATGGACGATAAGGATGACACCATGGAGTTACTTAAAAAAGCTGATCCACAGGACCCAAATCTAGAAAATGAGGTTCTAGAAGCAGATGCAGACAATAAGAACAACGCTGTGACTCTTTTCAAGCATGCTCCAGCACACATACCTACCTCAGACCTCCAAGTAAGTGTCGTAAGGTACCTTCTTTTGATGTTTTCATCTGAAGTGTTCGGTGTTTGTTTTATTGTTTTATTTATTGTTTTATTACAATTATATCTCTGTAGGAAAGCCTAGAATCTACTGAAAAGCTGTTAGAGCCACTCCCTCCACCACTGGTGAGTGCTAAATAATGCAGATATAGTATAGAACACGTTGCCTCGTGTTAATGCAATTGTATTTGTGCTTTTTCAGGAACCCATTAAGGAAGAATCTCCCTTACAAGCCAGTAAGCCAGATCGAGCTGCTCCATGTCTAACTCCTCTGTACCTATCATCAGAGCCATTTATATCACAGCAGCACAGAGGAAAGCACTCAAGACAGAAACATGAGGACCAGGACAAGGTAAAGACTGATACAGGAGTGATGTTGCTGAAATCATTATCATTCTAATGATATTTTAAAGGAAGGGCAAGACAAAAAAGAATGTGTCTGTGTAGGTTCTCAGTCATCAAAATCATCCAGGCATTCTTAAGAGCTTGACAAGGAAGGCAAGTGGAATTCTTTAAGTTTGTGAAGCTGTTTCACCTCTCATCCAAGACGCTTCTTCAGTTGTAAAATAATCGGAGGAGAGTCCCCTGTTGGATGAGAGGCGAACCGTCTAAAGAAATCCAGTTGCCTTCTTAATGATGCTCTCAAGAATGTGCTGCTGATCTTCTTTCACTGACCTTTTACTGACTCTCCAGTCAGCGAATATCATTTGGCATTTGTTTTGGTTAAGATCTGTTCCTAACCACTTTCTACCGCAGTGCCAGCCAGCCAGCATGCGTGACAGTAACAAAGTAGTGAGTTAGGCTAATTAAAGCAATTGTTGCATCTTGTTTTGTCCTTTCAGTCCAAGGTGGCCGCTCTTAGACCTTTACCTCAGCTTCCTGTTGATACTGTAGCTGTGGAGGGGAAAAAGAGGAGCAGGAGGAACTCGGAGACCAAGAAAGCTGATGTGACTGTGACCTCAGAATCAGTTAGCTCCCATAACGATGGACTTTTACCAGCACCACAGGTGAGGGCATCCCCCCAAAACCACAGATTTTAATTTCTGAACATTTGCTTTGCCTAAGGCATAAAGTTTTTGAGAGAGATAATAGATTATCTATATCTACATTTTTTTAATCTTCTACATCTTAGAAACAAATGTCAGCAAGAGTAAAGAGAACAGTGTCAAAACAGAAGCAAAGGCCAAGGCTATACTCAAAGTTTGATATTTCATTATTTTTTTATTACAGTATGATGACGTCAGCCTGTTATGGCATCATTTGACGTTGTAGGGCGTCGTATTGGAAAAAATAGAAAATATGTTGTTCAGCTCCATTTCATATGTTACATTATTCAGTATAATTTCTTGAAAGTTTTTCTTCAAGGTCAATCTTTGCTTTGGGTGCTAACAATGAAAGTCAAGGTCAAATGTTTAGCTGATCTATCTAGCTGATCCCAAGGCCTAGAATGTTGTTGTAAAGTTTGAAGACGATCTATAATAAATTTTGGGTAACAGTTTTTACTGATTTTCACCAAAATGAAATCACCTCGAACTGTGAATGCTAGTCTGCTAACCAACAGACAGACAGACAGATCCAATTACATACTCGCTGTCTGTGGGGGCAGAAAGGTTATTTCTGTTTTAATTCTTGTCATGTTTCATAGTTGATGCAATATTGTTCTATCAAATTTTATTTTTAGGATCGCCCCCTCTCTGCAAGAGAGAGAAGAAGACTGAGGCAGTCCCAAGAGAGTGCCAGACAACCAGGTACAATACTCGAAACTCAAAGTGGAGCATTTTGTTGCAAAACAAACAAAAGGATTTACAGAAATAGTTTCTACATTTCTGTCTCTGATTAGTTTTCTGTCTTCCCCAGGTGTTAGTGCTGTACGGAGGGCATCTTATGATGTCACGTCCACCAAGGCTGAGCACGACAGTGCCCCATTTACTCGATCTGTGTCTGCCTCTTTTGCAGAGTCCAATAGTAAGGTACAGACATGCCACCCACTGTGACAGTGCATTGACTTTACTGTTCATTTGTAAGCTACATTACATACTGACTGTGGCACTGGCCTGACTCAGAGTGACCCACTGCAAATTCTGCCTATTATTAGGCTAATCTGATCCTGTCGTACTGAGTCTGAAACACAGATCTGTGTTGTATCAGCAGGATAAGCTGGTGGAGCAAAAATCAGATGAAGATGAATGCAGCTCATCCACAAGTTCCACAGAGCGTTCAGAAGGAGACTGCAGAGAAAGGTGAGAGCATACGGCAGTAGAATTGAGTGCAACTTAGCTGAATTATAAAACTGAACCAAAACCTACATTTTCTTAAACGTATGTTTATAATCCATGTTTTGTGGTCTCTCTGCAGAAAAACGGAATCCAGCGACATGCACGACTTAGTCAATATGATGACTCAGACTTTGAGAATGGATGTTGGAGACGGTGTAAGTGAGGGGGACAGAGGCAGATTTGGCTCTACCGCACTGCCAGAGTTTAAACTGAACAGGAAGTACAGGGATACCCTGTTGCTTCATGGGAAGGCTCGAGAGGAAGCGGAGAACTTGTCACTCGGTCAAATAGGTTAGATGCCTTGTTCAAACCCTTTGCAATATGTCAGTCTTTATGAAACTCCATTGTGTTAAATATGTATGTGACTTCAGAAGGCTCCCCATCTGGTCCGGCCAAAATAAGAAGAGCCATAGAACGTCTGAGAACAGATGTGGTGAAGGGCCTGGGGGTCAAGCTGTTGGACAAAGTGCTGGAAGTGATGGAGGAGGAGGATGACGCTAAAAGAGAAGTGGGTAAAACACATCCAATATCAAAATGAAATTACATGGATAGGTCCAGGTTTAATAAACCCTATAGTAGTGGAGAGGAGGAAAACATTATTATACCAATCTTCTTGGTTTTAAATAAATCACGAACAACATCTAAAGAAGTGCAGGCCTCACTTCTCTCAGTTCACGTCAAAGTTTATGGGAGAGCTCCAAAGAGAAAACCACTGCTGACTAAAAAGACCACAAAGGCTCATCTCACATTTAATAATTTTTAATTCTGCTTTCTACCAGAAAATCCTGAAGGAGAATGGGTGGTGATCCATTTGTGCCCTGAAGCTCAAGTATACCAGCAGGTCTATATAGCTCAAAAAACCCCAAATGAAAATTTTGGAGTGGCCTAGTCAAAGTCTGGACTTAAATCCGATTGAAATCCTGTGGCATGACCTTAAACAGGATGTTCAAGCTGGAAAACCCTTTACTGTGGCTGAATTAAAATAATTCTGCAAAGACTGGGTTAAAATTCCCCCAATTTTGGGAAAGACTTGTTGTCAGTTTTCACAAACACTTGATAGCAGTTCCTGCTGCCAAGGGTGGCACAATTAGTTACTAGTTTTAGGTTTTTCACACAGGGCCAAGTAGGTTTGGATAGCTTTTTTTCTACATGAAAATATAATCCAAAAACCATATTTTGCATTTACTTGGATTATCTTTATCAGATATTGGAACTTAATGTTCTGAAACATGAAAGTATGACAAGTATGGAAAAAACTAAGAAATCAAGGAGGTGAATACTTTATGGCCTCGTACATTCAGAATATCTAATGGGACTAACAAATTTGCCATTAAAACACTAGTGATCATGTACAGATAAACCTGCCAGTTCACAGTAAACTGACCCCACTTGTCTTCCTTTTTTTTTTTTTTTTTTTTGTTTTAGCTGTGCCTTCGCGACCTGATGGGAGATGAGAAGTACCAAGCATATGCTGTGATGGTGAGGCAGCTGAAATTCTTTGAGGATATGGCCTTTAAGATTTAAAAAGAACTATATATGAAAGCTTACACGTTTTTCACAATCGCCTGTGTGGAAAACCTGATTTAAGGTGGAGCCACAAATCTTAAATGATGACGCACATCAAGATGGTCTTTCCAAGAAATACACCAGCATTCATGTTCAAACATGGACTGAATTGAAAACTGCTCAAAGGCATTTTTTTCCTGCCACTACCAACATGATTGTTTGGGACTGTTACATTTTCTTTACGGACAACATGCAAGATCTCAGTTCTGACTGCAGGTTTTGTCATGGGACTGTCATACAGATATAATCTTATTGTGTAAATCACATGTAAATGACTTTAATTTCTTTTTTTTTTAAACTTAATTTCGGTATAAACACAAAATGTGAAAGTATCTTAAGAATTTCCAGATGCCTATGCAAAGATTTCTGTCATGTTTAAGCACGCTCTGTCTTTCCACTTGCTGTAGGGGAATATCACCTTATTTATAATGCAAGCCAGAATTTCTAGAATGGTTTCATCAGTTGAGGACACTAAATCTCCCCCCTACTGCTCAATTGTATTTTCTTATAGCCAAAATAATGTAAATTAGATGTAGATATTAACATGTGAACAATTTCTAATAAATCCTTAATGTATTTCTTGTTTATACTTGTTTTATGTTGACAACCAGAATAAAACATTTAACTGATAAAAGAATTAAAACAAGATGACTGCATGTGCATTCTCAGCATTCCCAAACATAAACATAATTTATAAAACATGAACTGTATCAGGTGTTTATTATGTGAAACACAAGTTTCATTGCTGGGTAACACTGTAACAAAAGTTTCTTACTAAATGCTTCAAATGTGAATTGCAAGACTTCAGTACAACATCCAATCTAAAAAGATGTATTAACAGGCAGATACGGGGTGCTTGCGAGTTATTTGTGCTTCTTCTTTTTGGTGCTTTCCTGAGGTTTTTGGCTGGGCTCTGCAGTGCTCTCTGGTAAAGCCGGCTGCCAGGACAGAGGATTCCTTCTGTATATAGGCCATGGAGGCAAGGTCAACTAAAGCAAAGAACAGACCCAAAATTATTTTATGATGGATGTTGTTAAAGGGCTAGACAGGTGAGAAAAAACAAAAGAAAACAACAATGTGTCTAATTTTGCCATGTTTTCCTCTCAGGCTGAAAGGAGAGCAAGGACAGAAACATCTTAGGTGCACAAGGTATCTATCACTGCAAACTTACCACACAGGAGACAGCAAAACCAGCCAAGACAATGTACACTGTCCACCCAAACTGTTCAATGATCAGACCGTACACAAATCCAATCCCCTGCAACGATTACACAAAAATCTTAAAATCCAACTTCAAGTAAAAAAAAAAAAAAAAAAAAGATTGTGTAAAATTTCGGTTAGTTACCGCTGAGATGAGTATTATTCCCTGGAAAATCTGTTCTGCCAGCTTCTGACCTTTATAATCCTGGAAAACAGTTATTTGGGGAGGGAGGGGTGTGTGTCAATGAATGTCTTATTATTATACGTGAAAAGGATGTACACCATGATTGCTTAAGCCCTCCTATGCTACTTAACACCCACCCCCCACACACCACACACACACACACGTAAACACAAAACACAACAAATAACAGAAACAATTACCAATGTCGTCATTAAAACAGCTTTTTTCAGTGTAAAGGGTGCAGATGAATATAACACCAAGACCCTTCAATTCCTGACTGAAAGTTGCAGTGTAGTAATGATTTTGTCTTATGGGTCCGAGCACACACATCAAGCTTCTTTAGGTAAGACAATGCATTTGCAATATCAATAACCAACTAATAGCTGCTGAGTTCTATGGTAAATTTATCTTTTAAATCTTCTTAATTAGGAAGAATGATCTTCTTCACGATTTTAGGTTTAGGGGATAAATCATATAACAGCTGTTACCTGCGTAGCCACAGACACATCGACCAGCTACCGTTAGACAGGTTAACTTTAGCTCAATAGCACAGCATGCACGAAAGTCAGTGCGAGCCTGACCGTGCAGTTTCCGATCAAATAACCCAATTACCGCTTACCATATGCGTGGGGATGGACTTGAATATAGGCAGCATGTTTCCAAATGAAATAAACTACCATAAGCTTGAAAGAATTAGCAAGAACAAATTGAAGGAACTGAATTTCCGGTTTCAAAAAGATACGTCTGTAAACGAAAAGGACCCAATTAGAGCGGAGGAAACCGCGCAAGCGCAAAGATCTACAACGCATACGGATTGGACGAAGCCGTACGTGGTACAGTCAAATTTGGGTTTAGTGTTTGTGGAAGCATATGACTGGCCACAGAAGTGCCAGTCAAAATATGTAGCTCCCTTATTTTATATATTACACACGTTTTAGCTTACACGGTTTAAAGATTAAACATATATGTATATAACGGTGTAGCTCTTCACAAGTTTGTGTTCGTAAAACGACAAGGTATAGTTTTTCAGTCAGGCACATCTTAGACACCTCTTACTACGCGAAGGTGTGGATGGGGTGAATTTGTTAATGTTGAGTTGGCAGTTTGGCTCCAAAGTGAATTCTTCTTAAAACTCTGCAAAAATTGCGCGAATTTTGTTTGTTTATTTGTTTTTAACGTACAAAAAGCGGACGCCAATGTCCGCTAGTTTGCGGGTGGTTTCTCGTGTTTATGCGGTTTCTGCCACGCAGCGGTACAGCAGCAGTCCTCATTAACTGCCAGATGATCCTGCGCCTTCTACGCTTAAGCCAGCTCTGATGTTTATGTTTTAACATTTTTATTATTTGGTTTGTTTTCTTTTCCTTTCACGTGCTGGAGGGACGGATGAGATCATTACTATGGCACTAAAGAGAGGTGGGCCAGTTTGGATCATTTGCACCTTGGCTGTAACTAGTTCTGCAGAGTGAGTGAAAAGCAGAAATAGAAAACTTGCAGAGTAATAATGAGAGAAATATATACTTACTTTGTCTTTCAGTTAACGTGATCATTCTTGTGCTGCTGGCTGTTGCCTTCCTCATCATAGTCCAGCGAAATCTCCTCAATCTCAGTGACTTTTTACACACAGAAAAGCCAGGTATGGTCATTATCTCTGTGTCGAGTCTTCACTGTAGTTTGGGTACACTGGGTTTTTTTCTGCCTTCAAAATATCTCTCTTGTGTGGAGCAGTTAGGTGAATTTAATTAAAGCTATACAAAAAGTTGGTGTAATGCATTTTTAAATGTGCCTTTATGTGCAGATGAAGGGGTGATTCTTCCCTTTGAGTCTGAACTGTCTCCAGACTTGAATTCGGCAAGGACGGGTGAGGAGATTCCTGTTCTCATCACCGCTGCTGAGGACAGACTTGGTGCTGTTGTTGCTGCCGTGAACAGTGTCTACAGGAACAGCAAAGCCAATGTTGTCTTCACCATCGTGACCTTGAATGAAACCGTCGCTCACTTAAAGTAAGATGTTTCAGCACGTCTCTCTCGTTAGGTCCGGAAAGGCGGGAGTTTGTGAACTTTTTCATATTTAACCTGTCCTTTTCTTTATTTTACAGAGCATGGCTGAGTAACACTAGACTAAACAGTGTCAAATATAAGATAGTAATTTTTAAGCCTGAGTTACTTAATGGGAAGATATCTAAGGATCCTCAGACCCCGGAGGCTGCAAAACCAGTAAGACAACTGCAGGCATACACAGGTTGTTTACCTGCGTTCATCCACTGGCTGAAATTTGTTTTAACGGTCTTTTTTTCAGCTGACTTTTGCCAGGTTTTATCTTCCTGCTTACATTCCTGAAGCAGAGAAAGCTATCTATTTGGATGATGATGTCATCGTACAAGGTGAGAAATCTCCAGAAATGAAGAGATTTGGTTATGTAATGAGGCCCTTTGTTTTGTTTTTTGTTTTTTTTGTTTTTTTAAGATCAGTAAATTCTTTTCTGTTGGCTCTCAGGTAACATTCAGGAGCTCTATGAAACCAACCTCAAACCGGGACATGCTGCAGCCTTCTCTGATGACTGTGACTCGGCATCTGCCAAAGGCATTGTTCGTGGGGCGGGAAATCAGGTGGGCATGACCCACAAGAACTTTTCAGAGTAAAACAAAAAGTTAAAAATATCATACACTTTGATACTTAATTAGATGACAAATCTTTGTTAACAGAATAATTACATTGGCTTCTTGGATTTCAAGAAGGAAGCTATTAAGAAGCTGGGGATGAGAGCCACCACTTGCTCTTTCAATCCCGGGGTCTTCATTGCCAACCTGACTGAATGGAAGAACCAAAACATCACCCAGCAGCTGGAGCACTGGATGGAGCTCAACACACAGTAAGTGACTCAGACAGGCGCAATAATGAATGGACTTTAAACAAATGAAAAAAATCCTACTGTTAGTTACAAAACATGAATTTAGAATAGGGTTATTTATTGTCATTGTACATGTACATGTACCTCGAAATTTAATCCAGTGAATCTCTTTGCTTGTTTTAAAACCATGATGTTTTCCTTTTCTCAGGGAGGATCTATACGGTAAAACCCTCGCAGAAAGCATTACCACTCCTCCACTCCTAATTGTTTTTTACAAACGCCACTCTAGCATTGACCCCATGTGGCACGTGAGACACCTTGGTAAGTTCTGGTTGATTCATAATTTTAAAAACAAACAAACCACAAGTGGATTTTCCAACAATCACATTATTACGATATCATAGTTTGTGAAGTGGAAACACCACAAACAAAACCTTAACCCCATAACCATAACTATAGCTTGTTACCCTAACCTTAACCACGTTCACATTCTAACCCTCAAATCTAACTACAAACCTTTTTTTAAAAACTTTTTTTCATGAGTGGACATCAGCAGGTTTGTTTTTTCCATGTCACAAAACTATGACATCACAACAGTGTTCTTGTTCACTGCAGCGTTGAACTTTGACCAACATTAATGCTGCTGATTCAAGAGCAAGACCATCGTGGAGATAGCAGATATATCCACAAGATACAGGCTGCTTGACAAGCTTTTAAAGACACAATTAGCCTCAGAATCTAATTATTTATGTGGTCTGTAAGGCCAGATGAATACTATGTAAATTACTTGGGGGTAAATCATTTAAATAGGTAATTTTTTTCATGATGCCCAGTTGTAGATTTCTCTGCCTTCTTTAGAATATAATGGATCTAAATGGCAGTCAGCTTGTGGAGCTTACAGTGCCGTAATGAAAGTCAGTAGCGACGCGTCTCCTCACAAATTACAACATGCTTTCTTGAAAAAAAAAAAAATTAAACAAAAAATCTTGTGATCAATTAAATGTAAGAACTATTCTTTTACTCTTTTATCTGACTTCGCCCATCAACTGTTTCGCTCTTCAGAAGAAAGCATGAATTTTGTTTTGTTTTTCCATGTTGACCACCACATAATAGGACACTTCCATTATGTTCAAGAAAAAGCAGAGATTTCTACATCTGATATATTTAAAATGGTGGAAATCACACCAAAACAGTCAAGACACATATATGGCGGGCTGTTCATTAGTTTGAGTATTTTGCTGTAACTGACTTAAAACAGCCACATCCTAGCCTTGTCTTCACTTTTAACTAATACATGCAAGTGTGGTTAAATGTCTCTGCAAAGGGGCAAATTGTCAGTGTCAGACTAGTCCTACAGCAACCTTTTTGATGTCATTAAGTGACTTTTAATTGTGCAAAAACTCTGAAGGATAAAAGTATTCAGGTCACATGTTTGATGATCATACAGGATGGTCCTGTTTTGGTGATAAAAAATGTTTCTCTACTTACAATAATGGGTCATATTTTGTGCTTTCAGTGTTGAATATGCTAAATATAAGAAACAATTCTGTTAATTTTTCAGGTGTAACGGGTGCTGGAAGCCGCTATTCTTCCCAGTTTGTGAAAGCTGCCAAACTCCTGCATTGGAACGGACACTATAAGCCCTGGGGGCGAGGATCCTCCTTTGCTGATGTGTGGGACAAGTGGTTCATTCCCGACCCCACAGGAAAATTTCGTCCTGTGCGAAGACACGCGGGGGACAGCTAGACTGAAAAATGGGCTCCTTGAACCTTCAGATCGGGTTCGTAGCAGCAGGAAAACTCGTTCATATCTCAGGAACTATGCAAATGTCATGTGTTTGAGTTCCATCGTTCTCCGAATGTGGACCTGCCTATTCTCATTTTCCATTGAACAGAGATTTTTTTCTATATCCAGGGTATATTGTTGATGGCTTTGAATTGCATTGTTTTAGAAATATTTTGTTAAACTAAAAGTAGATGGTTTCAAATACTGTTTTACTCCCACTCAGCTGTAAGCCACAGAGCTAGTGTGCCAAGACCTTCTGGTAGAACATAAACCATCCTTGTCAAAGTAAATGGCTTTTAAGTAGGTGTGTTTAGCAGCTAAATAAGGATTTATTTACTTAATGTGTATATTAAACGACTCAATTATCTGAGCTGTCGTTAGAGCGAGTCACAGCCACAGCTCATTCTTGCTTCTCTCTGATCAGCTTAGTCTGAATTATAATCATTAGCCATGCAAATTCCTCATGTCGGTATCTCAGTGCAGTACTTCCTGTGGAAAACTAATTTGATTATATTTAATTGCACATTAGATTAGATTGATGTTTTGGGATGAGAGTGGTCTTTTTAAGTCTTGTATAATTCCTCTACATGTTAACTGCAGTCAAACTAATGGTACATGTTACTTTACCATAATAAACACTACCTGTCACGCTTTCATATTTAACAAAAAAAACATTGGTGTTGTTTTGTTTTTTGTTTTTTTTTTTACACAAACCACTAAGCACACTGCACCTCTGCAGGAACAGAACAGCTTTGCACAAACCTCTCCTACTTTAGTGCTTCATTATCAGCATTTTCCTTTACTACCTGTTTAAAGTCCCCTTACTGATGTAAATGTCTTTTTTTGTATATGAAATAAAGGTTACATGTTTATTAAACTCTTGTCATTCTTTTTATTTGTCCAATATCTGCTAAGTGTTTTTAAAATTGCATCTTCTTCTAAATTCGGTACCTTTTGTTACAGTGTGCCAAATATCAGGCTTAAATCCAGAATTTAATTTGATTTCCCAAAACCAGCATTTGCCATTTATGAATCAGAAATTGCTGCACTTTTACACTTTTCAAACATATGTCTGAGGAATTTGCAGAAAGTTGATAAATATTGTAAAGTCCAGTTTTTCGTGATCATACCATTGCTTTTATTTTTGTGTACAGTGAAGATTCTGGTATCTTTGGTCACCTCTACATGTGCTGGCTCTCATTTTCCTAATAGGGATGGACAACAAAACAAAGACACTGTAGTTAATACCTTTAAAATTAGGCTGTTTCCCATTGGGCTGTGGGAGATGGATGTCCCTCCCTGAACCTGGTTCTGGTGGAGGGTTCATCCTGTTAAAAGGGAGTTTCTTTCCCACTGTCACCAAATGTTTGCTCATAGGGGCTGTCTAATTGTTAAGGTTTTCTCTGGTGTTACTGTAGGGTCTGGTTTTTCATATTAACATTTTTTTGAATATGAATATTGATTTGGAAAAAACACAGCAGGAAGCAACAGATTGTTTCTTTTCAGGTTTATTACCTTGGTAGTAAGATGTCTATTTACACTGCAATACAAGATATTACAAAGACCTTGTAAAGAATCAGATATATACAGATGCATGCCATGCAATAAAGTCCATTTCTTGGTCAGTGGTTATTCCAAGAAAACAAACCGACATATTTTTATCAGTTGAAAACTTTAGGATTAATCCCACAGTACGCTGGGTTTAACCCAGCTGTGCTCTGAAATCAGTCCATTAGCAGGACAAGTGAAGGCACCCAAGTGACTTTATATCGTCATTTTCATGCATGCTGATGAATCCAAAGTCTGAATGTCCACCAGGCTGCAGGCACCCACTCACCGTGAAGGTTAAATCATTGAAAATCGGTGTTGAAGTCATAGGTGTCGTCTGTGATAGCTGTTGAGAGGCTGATGTCAATGGGGACAGACTGAAAACGCACGTTTCCTTTTTTTTCTGCAATAAGAAAGCAGGAGATGTTAAGTAGCCGTCTTGATGGGACCATATTCTAGTAAGTAAATCTTTTTCAAAACATTTACTTTTGATTGTCTTTTTCTGTAGTTTCTCAGCTTTCTCCGTTGTATTCGAGTCCTCCGTGGTTTGTTCAGTCTGTAAGAAGAGCGGATGTTTCAGTTATTTAGACTCAACAAGCTCAAAAATATACAGAGGTGTTTTATTAAGAGAAAAAAAAAGGTTCCAGTCATCAGGATCAGAGTTGGATTAGAAGTCTTCATGAACAATTCAAGACTTGCATTTTTGTCCTCATTTCCAGAAGAGTGGACCATCATTAACATTTTAAGCAGCTCTATTGTCTGATGGGTTTCCCATCTGTAATTACCTCACTGCTTTCATCGTTCTGCTCTGCTTCTTCCTCTGTGGCTGCAGCTCCAGGCTTTCCTTCAGGGATGTCGGAGACACTCAGCAAACCTGAAGTTGGCCCTTTAGAGGTGAAGCCTATACTGCTGGCCTGGTTTGGAAATCTAACAGCTGCAAAAGGAAATGTTTTCAACAAGATTAAAAAATGAATACACTGTAATACATTCACAAGTGCTGAGCTGAAAAGCCCACTTGAGGCCTCAAAAGGCCAAACTGCAATTCTTTACCTCGCACGAATAGAACATTAATATTAACCTTAACTACTTCCTGCACTTTCAACTTTCACTTCTAGATTTAATCAACCAATCCCTGAATTTCAAAAAAACAGTATCAGATGGGAAAGGAAGATGATTTTATGACTTCAAATATGTATGGTAGTTGTGTCAGAAGGACTGGAGTATCCAGTATTTCACATTTTGGGCCCCTTAATACCAACTGAGCATCATTTGCTTATTATTTATGTTGTTTATTGTTGCTGACCATGTCCATCCTTTTCCAGCAGTATAAGGCACCATGTCACAAAGCTCAATAATCATCTTAAACCTGCTTCTTGGGCATGACAAGAGTTCACTGTACTAAATCATGACCTCAAAAGAACAGATTGCCTTTGGGATTTCAGTATCGACCAAAACCAGAGGAATATTTCCAGCACTTCACAGAATTTATGCCACAAGTAATTAAGGCACTTCTGAAGGCAAAAGAGGATCATACCCAGTACTAACAAGGTGTAACTAGTAAAGTGGCCAAGAACCATTTACCTCTATAATAGTGTACCGTCTAATTTTTTGGTGACGTCACAAAAATGGCATAAATGGAAAACATACAGAAGTACTGGTATCTAGTGTTTGTCTTGAATTAAACAATGAGAGAGGGGGAAAAAAAAAAAAAAACTTCTGCTACAAAATTTCACATTAATACCTTTCAGAGTTTCCTTGTTTCCTGTTTTTATTTTGTTTAGATTCCAGCCGTTCTTCATTTCAGTGACCACGGCATCAGACAGGTAGGCAGGAAGGCTGTGGTTTTCTGGTGCCTTACAGTGGTAGCTCAGTTTGGCTCTGAGGAGACATCAAGTCAGAGAAGAAGGATTGTTTTAATTCAAAAGCACTGAGCAATTAGCCAATCAGCATATTTACAGCTCAGTACAGCACAGTATCTGGATCAGAGTTGGATTAGAAGTCTTCATGATGAAATCCAGAACTGCATTTTGTCCTCATTTCCAGTCATGCACTGCAGCTGCCCACCTTCCCAAGACTCCATAAAAGCGCACACACTCACCCTGTCCAATCTGCAAGGAACGTGGTGGCTGCCTGCTCTGTGTTGGGAACGCCGCCCTTCTGCAAAAAACCACGCTTTTTGGCGAAAAGGGTCAGAAACTCCAGAGAATTTCTGAAGTCTGGGACGTTATACTGAAGCATGATCTGGAACAATCAGAACAAATAACCTTAGTTTATTAAAAATGTGTAATTTACAACGACCGAATTTATAATGGTTAACACCTCCTGTGAGAGAAACTCTTCGTACCTGGGTCTTATCACACTGCTTAAGAAGATTCCTGACGGCCTCCAGCACGCTCTCACCGCCCTCCTCCACCTGCAGGCTCCTCAGAGCCATCGAGGCCGGAGGGTTGGATGGCGATGCCACGACTCCTGGGCCGTCAATTAGCTTCACATTCTTTGCGATGTGCACCTCTTGCATCATTCTGGTGAATTGTAGAGAGGAAAAAAATGATGATGCTAAACAAGTGAGGGTCAGAGAAACGTATTCACCACCAATATTCACTTAAATTACAACTTTTAAAGCAAACTAAACAGAATGATTGCAAGCAGTGATACAGAAGAGTTCTACTTAGAGACTGGATTTTTAAAGATTGCCACTTACTTGGTGGTGCCTCTCTTGATGCCAACATTGCATGCTAGGGACCCCTTTATACTGTTGATGATGCTGCTCTTCCCAACATTAGGAAAGCCTGAAGGTAAAAGGTAGTGTGCAAAAGATTCAGTACCCTGAACAACGGACAGTGAATGAAACATCCATCAAGGACATTGATGGCAAAAAAAAAAGAAAAGAAAAAGAAAAAAGGGGCAGCTAACGCTGCGCTTACCGACTACGCCGACTCTGAGTGAACCTTCATTCTGCGTTTTATCAGCGTAGCCTATGAGCAGCTCTGCAAGACAACAGTTTCCAAAGCAGGCTGCTCCTCTGGATCTGTCCAGCACTTCATTAGAGGCCACTATCCTGCGCTTTTTGGCTTTCTGATGAAGACAGAAAGCGAGATATCATGAACAGTTAAAGTGGCTGAAGATTGGTCTTTTGTAAAAATGAATACCTCGTGTCTGCATGCATAGAGATTTTTAAAAATGATCCACAAACACACATATCAGCTCTGCGTAGAACAGGCTGAATTAATTATGTGGTTTGTTTACTACTCTTGGAGGCTATAACCAGTTATAACAGCACAGAAGCAGCTGTTCAACCTTCTCAGTCCTCCACATCATTAAAAAAAACCCCAAAAAACAAACACCCTAATTTCTAACATTTCTTAGTAACCACAGAACTCACACTAGCCACTGGTGAATAACAGGCGGAGACAGAAATCTACTCAGGGTTGTGCCACGCATCCAGCGTAAAAACTAACTAACTAAATAAATCAAACTTACGGAAATGCCAGCTGCTGTGGCGAAATCTGAGTGGCAAAGTCTTCAGATTATGTTTTTAAAGTGTGGAGAATAAAATGCACCACCTACCACAACTCCATCCCGCAGCTGTGTCGATGCTTTAAATGCCACAACAGGAAACTCCTGTTGCAAACACTGGATCCACCTTTCCACATTCTCTTTTGGCACCAGGTCTGCAACAGACAAAGCCAAAAACCAGTTTAATCCAATAAAATTCACACAAACACATCAGGGTTTAAACTGTACGTGAGCCATGAGACAGGATCCCAAGTCAATTTACCTATTTTGTTTAAAACCAAAAGTAATTTCTTGGTGCCTCCTCTCTGCAGCACAGCCTCCTCGAGCTGTGGACACCTGCACCCCAGTGGATCACGAGCGTCGAGGACTTCTATTACTACATCAGATGCATCGATTACCTGAAACAGAGGAGATCCCTTGAGTGTTAAGAGCTATTATTCTCCATGGTAAGACCACACCTGGGAGCAGGTAGCTTTACCTTGTTTAATTCAGCACAAAGGAAGTGTTTTGAGCTCCTGTCTGGGGCAGGCTTTTTCTCTGACTGAGTTCCACTGTCGTCCTATTTAAACAAGACAAGGTCAGCAGAGAAGAGCTTAAAAGTTGAATACACATAAGATCTTAGCGATGGCCTTTTTACCTTGCGAGCCTTCTTCGCCGTGGGTTCTGCTTCTTTACTCGCAGCCTCCTTCTCCTTTTTCCTCTTCTCGGCTCGCTGCTCCTTTTTAGCTTGCCTCCTCTTTTCTTTTTCTTCCTCGATCTATGAGACAGATTCATTGAAAGACTCTTACACTTTACCAACACAAGAGACATACTGCACATGAATGTCATGATTATCAAAGTCCAGACGTTTTCATAGGTAGATCAGGACTGTGCATTAACCTTCAACATGCTCCTGTGATGATGTGCGCAAGAAAAGCCATTTGACTGCTAACCTGTAGCCTCCTCTGTTCTGCCTCTCTGAGGATCTCCTCTTTGAAAGGCGCACTGTTGGGCACTCCGATATCCTTCTTCACTCGTTTGCTCACTCCTTTCTTCTTTGCCTCTTTCCTTAGCTTTCTGTTGTGCTCCCGGACCTAAATAAAGGACAACACTGGGTAACTCAGTTTCATGGGGACACAAAAATCCGATAAAAAAAAAAAAAGCGGTAGAGTCTGGTCCACATGGGCCTCCTGTGGGAAACATTTATTCAAACGTCCTGCTAGAAGTTAGTGTCAAAGTTAAGGCGCTTACCTTCTTCTGTATTTTATAACGTTTGGCACATGAGAGCCGCTTGCTTGCCTTCTTTAACTCTGAAGACGACAGAAAAGAATAAAACAGTTAGTGGTTGTTAGCTGGAAGCGGAGATAAAGCAGACTGAACAGGTTTACCAGCCACCAATGACAGGCGCTAGCCTGTTAACCGCGTGATTAACTGACCAATAAAGCCCTGTATAATTATTCTACTTTATTTCTAATGAAGTATTACTGTAACAACGTTATTTACTTACTTGGTCGTTTCATGATGGTGCCGCAGACGTACCAATGTGACTGAAATGCTCTCACACGTGGGAAACGGCACAAGTTAGATGTTATGCCATTTCCGGTTCTTTCAGCGTGTAGTTGGGATGTCGCCACCTGCGGGTCAGGAGGGTTTAGTTACAATCTTCTTCCTCTTTCATCTGATTCCTTTAGGGGGCGCCACAGCGGATCATCTGCCCCAGTCTCCTCTGTAGCTCCAACCGTGTCCTCCTTCACTACATCCATGATTCTCCTCTGTGGTCTTCCTTTTTTCCTCCTCTGTGGCAGCTCCATATTCAACATCTTGTGTCCAGTGGATCCACCTTCCCTCCTCTGCACATGCTCAAATATCTCAGTCTTTAAGTCAAGTCAAGTCAAGTGACTTTATTGTCATTTCAACCACGTGAAGTGGTACAGTACACAGTGAAGTGGGACAACAATCCTCCAAGACCATGACGCTACATATAACATATAGCAGACAATCAACACAGGACTACATAAAGTACGATTGTGCAAAAATAGCAAAAAATCAAAACTAAACACAGTGAAACACCAGAAAGAACAGAACGATACAAACACAAGACAGCACAGACACAACAGTGCGATAGAAAAGTGCAACAATGACAGTTGGTTGTGCAAAAGACTGAGCATTGTGCAAAAAGTACCTTGATGTATCAAGGTGTGAGTGTGTGTGTGTGTGTCTATATGAGATTGTGCAGATAAGTGCTTGAGGTAGTGACGTGTATGAAGGTATGTGTGTGTGTCAGTCCAGTCACTGAGTGTTCAGGGGTCTTGTTCTCTAACTTTATCTCCTAAGCGTTGTACCTGAGATGTCCCTCTGATGTACTTATTTCTAATCTCACCCATCCTGGTCCATCCCAAAGAAAATCCTAACATCTTCAGTTCTGCCACCTACAGATCGTCCTCCTGTCTTTTGGTCAGTGGCACTGTCTCCCCACTGTATATCATACCAGGTCTGACTAACATCTTGTAAACCTTCCTTTTCACTCCTGCTGTTATGCTTCTGTCACAAATCTCTCCTGACACTTGTCTCCAGTTACTGCACCCTGCTTGAATTTTCTTCTTCACCTCTCTTGTGCACTATCCATTGTTTTGGATGGTCTACTCCAGCTATTCAAACTCACCCACTTTCACTACCTTTGCTCTTATCAGCTTCACTATACCCATCTTCCTTCTCTTTCACACATTTCTGCACTGTTTTGCTTTGACTTACTTTCATTCCTTTTCTCTCCAGAATATACCTCCACATCCCCAGGCTCTCTTCCACCTGCTCCCTACTCTCACTATAGATCAAAATGTTATCTGCAAACATCACAGCCCACAGACACTCCTGTCTGCCCTCATCTGTCAACCAGTGCTCTGACCCAATCCCAGATGTAATCTCACCTCCACCTTGAACCCATTTGTCACTCCTACCCCACAGCTCACCGCGGTGTCCTCATACATGTCCTGCACCACCCTCACATACTTCTCTGCCATGCCTAACTTTATCCTGCAGTATCACAGTTCCTCTCTTTGCACCCTATCATATTCTTTCTTTAGACCCACAAAGGCACAGTGCAGCTCCTTATGACTTACTCTGTGCTTCTCCATCAACACCCTCAAAACAAACATCACATCTGTAGAGCTCTGTGAAGGCTTGCCGATGCTCACTGTTCATCACCTCTTTTCTCACTTTCAACAACTCTTGCAACAAATCTTATGTACACTTGATAATTTGTAATAAATAAATAAATAAATAAAATAATACAACAAATATTATTTTTATTCCTTATTTTTGTGTTCTTATCCTTGCTGGCTCATGAGTGCAAAATTTTATATCACCAGAAACGGATAAGTGTTGGAATTACATGTAAAAAACAATGAATTTGAAACGAATAAAAGAAATTGAAAACATTCTGCACAATAAGACTGAAACAACCATGAGAGAAACAACCCCAAAACTGCCGGTCAAAGCACTGGAAAAATAACGAAAAACAAAAATCAGTAGAAGAAAATCCCTGGGGGTAAGAAGACAGAAGAAAGTAGTTGGGGGTCACGTGACGGGGTCGAGCATCTTTTTTTTTGGTCCGTTTTAGATGGTGGCAGGAGCTCCGTGCAGCCCCACACAAAAATGACCAAACTGCAATTTTTAAACGTCTTTTTGACTGAGCGTCTCATGCTTGCTGCGCAGGAGATTTACAAATCTGTCGAGGACACAATTTTGGAGTACCAGGAGGAGATAGCGATCAGGGAGCGGGAGAACGACCATCTGAGACGCAGGCTGCGAGACGCTGGGATTGAAATATGGCCAGGTTAGCTCCACTCTAAGCTAACGGTGCACTGGATTCTCTTTCTGCACTATTACCCGAGTGTATGCGGGGAAGCGGGGATTGGTAGGCAGAGGAACTGAAACAGCGACGCTCAGGGCGCATACGCCAATGATGAAAAGCAGCGGCATAAGAATAATTTCGACCCACTTCCAAGCAAGTCCAGTTTGGTCGCTGACAAGCTAGTTGATGTTAGCTGCTGGTGCTGTTGTTGTGTAGGGGCTAGCGCGATAGCAACCTTTGTTCGTTAGCTAGCCTGCTAGTCTACTAGCCTAGTGCCTAGCATTGAGCTGTATCTGGATCCTTGTGTGTATACTGATAAACTTGTTTTACAGACGCATACGTTATCTGACAGTCACACATGCTGGAGAAGGAAGAACAAAAAAACCCCACCATACAAGTGATGTGTCAGCAGTGTTTGTTTACCCCAGTCTTAAACCCCTCATTCACAAACACCCATAATTCACTCGGGTTCCAAAGTGCTGGCAAAGATGCCATTTAATTATTTTAAATGTAGATACTGTTGTTTGCATGACGCATGAATCTAAAGTACCAAATTCCTGTTAAACCCACTGTAATTTATAATAATACATCACTTTAAAGTCAGGGGTGTTAAACATAAGGCCCGGGGTGCCCGAATGGACCAGGCAAAGACTCCAGTTTGGCCTAATGAATGGCTTTGGAAAATGTTAAGAAGGGCATAAATTTCTGAGTTTTAACTGGAATTGTTTTTAAAAGTTACACAGGTTTTACTACAATAAAACATCCCAAACCAATTAAGTATTAGAAAAAAAACAATTATCTGATAAACTCCTGTTTTATAACACAGTCGGGGCAACAAGCTACTTGAAATCTATGCATTTCTTACTGTTTAAGAGTCATGCTGACAGATTTCTTTCATTTACTACAGCAGCATTACTTTATGATGAAGAGAAACAGACATAAGGATGAATTTTCACCTTTTTTCTGTGAAGATATTTTTTTATTTTTTGCACTGACAGAAAGTGGGACTTTCACCGGATCAGCACACTTAAGATCGTAGTGGCTTAATGTGGCCCAAGTGTATCTATATAGAATAATTTAAAACAAAAAAAGTTGACCCAAAGTACTTTACATGCACATTCGTTTGTAATTCAGGTCTAAAATAGAATAGAATAGAATGCCTTTATTGTCATTATACAGCTGTACAATGAGATACAGAGCATCTCCTACTCAGTGTAAACATGTTGGGGGGGGGGGGGTACAGTTCTGCAGCGCTATATACATATGGACAGTATTAACATAGGGAAGAAGATGTGTATATATATATAAAATGTACAATTTACAAACCGTAAACAATATGTAATAAATAGTGTTATGTATGTACAGTTGAGTTATTGCACATGGAATTGGTATAAATAGTGTTTATGTATATACAGTTATTGCACATAGAATTGGTATAAATAGTGGTGGTCCATAGAGGAAGTGGGAAGTGGGGGGCTGTGTTATCGGTGCATGTGTGAGTTCAGGGTGGTTATCGCTAAAAGAGGGCATGGGGTTGGGCAATAACCACAAAGTCTGGTTTGCTTTACTTTTCAGGGGAGAATGCACTGAATTAAGTTGTTGGGATAATGACCTCAGTGACCCTGAGGCAAAATATGCAGTTAAAAGATCTGTAATAATTATATAGGCAGGAAGTCCAGCATGTCACCATCAGCAGACTTTGGATGGTATCTTTAAAGTGGTAAACTTTAACTTTACCCTTCTGGCTAGACTACTTATATACACTTTATTTACTGAGTATGTCTTTAGGCTGTAGTCTTGTCATTATTGGTCAAAAAAACAAGATGTTTAGGATGCCACCATGCCGCTCACTGTAAGCTGTGACCACGTCAGATTTTTAACATGGCATAACTAAAATGAAATATTTCTGTTTACATGTTCTTTTAGTTTTACTTAAGAGTATCACACGTTCAACTCTTTGCCTGTTTCATGTTAAAAAGAAAGAACAGAAAAAGGTTAACAAAGAAGATGCATCTACCATTTCTTCAAGTTCTTGTGTTGAGGAACAAAGGATTTTAATATTTGATTTCAAATGTCATCAACAGGCTGTTACCATATTTTCTTCAATGCAATTAGTGGTTTCATCTGACCAGCTTCCTTCCATTGTCTTTTCAGATCGTCCGTCCATGGCGTTGTTGGACGAGGAGGATGGTGAGCATCCGCGACGCGAGTGGAGTCCCAGCATGGGGCACGAAGAACGCATTCCTATTCAGATCAAGGACAAAAGAGATATGAGGGCCAACCAAGGGGATGATCAGCTGCGGGGACACGGTTCTTGCAGCACACCGGAGAATATGTTCTCTCCTCCTCGTGTTGGAAATGAATATCCCCAGGATGGCCCCCACACATCCAACGTCCCGCAGAATCAGGGTGTGGAAAACAGGGAAAGGGATCCTGGATCTCGGGGTCCCCCGAGGCATGTGAAGGCAGAGAGCGGAGGTGGCCACAGAGGCTCGACTTCCTCCAACAACGGCGCTCAGCCTCTTGCACCGGTCAATCCAAACTGCTCAAACGAGAACAACATTGACATTATTGGGGTGGAGAATGGCGGACAGATGGTTGGTGCTAAGGGTGCTGGAAACGGAGCGAACAGAGGACAGGCTTCTCACATGCGGAACCAGGGAGCCAACGCCGTAGACTGTCCCCATCAGAAATCCCCCCTACAAGGCCACATGTCTTCTTTCTGTTGCAAAGTTTGCGGTGAGGCGTTTAGTCACATTGGCCACTTACACGTGCACGTACAAGTGCACACTCGGGAAAAACCTTACCGCTGTGGAGTATGCGGAAAATGCTGCAGCTCCTCAGGCAGACTTCAAGAACACCAGCGTAGCCACACGGGAGAAAAACCGTTCCGCTGTCAGATCTGCGGAAAGGGCTTCACACAGATGGCTCACTTGAAGGTGCACATGAGGATCCACACGGGAGAAAAGCCATACAGTTGTCCCGTGTGTGGCAAGTGCTTCAGCCGCTCTGACAAAATCAAAAGGCATCTTCAGACCCATAGCCGTGAGGGAACTTATTTCTCAGGGCAATGATGCAAGTGTGTTGCTATACAATCTGTTGTGTGAACCATGAAGAACTTTTCTATAAAAAGCTCAAATTGCTGCCATTAGGATGAGCTGTTTCTTCCATTGTTTTCAGGATATAAGAATTCTGCAAATCCTGGAGAACTTTTCCTTTCTAACCTAATAATCCTCAGTTCATCAATAGAATTTATATTAGCCAGTTTAGTTTGTTGTTTAACACATTTTTTTTGTACTTGTCATTGATTGTTAAATATTTGACACCATTTGCGTTATTAGCTAGACCTTCTGTAATATCTAGCCTTTCTTTAGTCAAATAAATAGCATGAAGAAGTCTTCCACACACATCTTGAAGCTGAGACACATCAAGATCTGCAAGAATGTCCAGCACAGTCACAGCTTATGAGCAGCCGGTCACTTCCAAGTCGCACAGGAGTTTTAAAATCTCTCACTTTATGACTTAAACTAAAGAGCAATGTATGCATAAAATCATCTGAATTTTATTAGCTAACAAACAGAGCTAATGGTGATGGTTTGGGAAATGAAATCTGTGTATTACTTGGCTAAAACACTGCCGTTTTTAAAAAAATACTTTTATTTTTAATTGTAGCATTTTTTTAAAAAGAAAAATAATAGAATTGCCAAAAAGCCCTGTAAACTGCAGACGTGTTTGATATAAAAGGAAGAGTCTGATCTAACATTTCTCCAACAATTTTCTTGTTGTCTAACCTAACTTTCTTTTTATTAATTTGGTGCTGTTACATTAAATACCTACATGCTGCTATCTCACATGAGCCCTTTTCAGGCATGCTTGCCTTATCAGCCTGTTAAACTCATGACACATGTCATTTAAACACAAACCTTTCTGTTCACATAACTCCCTGCTTCCACTACAGAGATGGAGAGAGCCGTCGTGCACACGCAATATTTCCTGCAAACAATGTGTGAATTTCTCTCTGTCTTTGTTGTCAAGAGAAGAGTCTCTATGTGTTTGTGTGTGTTGCAATGAAGGTGCCCTGACCCTCTAACACAGGATCAGACAGATCCCTACCTGTTCTGTATTACGCAGCTAGAATACATCATTAAGGAATGTCTGCTGAGCTGAGCACCTGTCAAAGAGCACAAGAGGCATGCACTTTGGGATTCTTGTGTTTGTCTATCCAGTAATGTTACTGTATGTATTTCAGACTTGTGCACAAAGTGGCACGTTACGAGGTCTGACTTTAGTGAGGTTTCACTTCTACAGAAAAGTGTCCAAGGTGCATTAGGATACTGTGCGCATGTCTGAAAGTTACTCGTTTCTTGATGTTGATTAAAAGGAGGATAAATTCAGAAGAGTGTGCCACTATTTTGTGACATTCTGTATAAAATCCACTGTTTCTGACTCATTACACGTTTAGGAATTTTGTGATGTCTTTTTTTTGTTTGTTTGTTTTAACGACATGCACTATTGCATTAGTCCTGGATGATGCAGAAATTGACACTATGACAGGGCCAGGCAGTATTAGCAGAAACTGTGGTTTTTCAGGGATTTCATTCACAGTAGTGATTATTTAAATATTCTTGGAGTAGCCTCCCTCCACTCAAGAGTTATGATTGGTTTGTCATGGATTAAAGTCCTTCCTCTTCACACTGATTGATCCCTTCAGTTTCTCCTCTCAGGATTAATGCTGCATTCATAACTGGGGGGGAGTTGAGAAGCATTAAACAGTTATGGTAAATAGAATTTTGTCTCTGCTTGAAGGTGAAGTAAATACAAAAATAAAAAGTTGTATCAATGTATCATGCAAAAATGAACCATAACGAAAGAGTGGTCTTTCCAGAGTGTGTCAGAGCTCAGTTGGCCTTGTCTCGCGTCATTTGTCCCTCTACATGTGATGAATGCAGCATGAAAAAAAAAAAGCAAGCTCCAGCACATCTTCTCAACTGACCAGCAGCCCGACTCACAGTCTTCTCTGGGACATCTTTGCTCCCCTGCGCACACATTATACTGTACAGTGTTGTATCAATATGTATTAAATGTTATTTTTTAATAAACTAGCAATTGAGTGTTTGTTGCAGTTGTCTCATATGTTGCCAAAGTATTCTAAGAGAGATTATTTTCATAGCCAATCTCATCAAGCATCAAATGGTACACTACACTAAAGTTTGCACAGTTAGACAAAACTTCTGAATTGTCTTGTTTGACGAATTACAATGTTCCTGTGAAGTTAACAATAAAATTTAAATTCTAAATAATACTACCCAGGATTTAAGCACAGACCCTTCATATGGGAGGCAAATGCATAAAGCTCCTCACACTTTGGACAAATGAAGGTTATTTCTGCCATGGCTGTATTTGAGAATGCTGATTAAATGTGTGCTACTCAGTACCGCTAAATCAAGTCTTGAATGTAATTAAACTCCTACTGAGTTTCAGCTGCTTCAAAAAATTAATTAAAATTCATTGTCACATCTTTAGCATTCAAGTTCCTTGGCCTTTGAAGTAAACATCCAAAACCATTTCTAAATAACACCTGTCTGCTCAAAAGCAGTGCATAAACTATTGGCTTGTAACAGATCTTTGCAGAACATTAACAACTTGTGATCGCAGGGTCACTCACAAGGAGTTGCACCTGCATGATGCCTTATCTACAGGGATTAGATAGTTTGTGTGTAAATCAGAAATCCTTATACAGGTTTGAAAAAGCCGGGGAAGCTACTGGGGAAGTTTTTTAGAGTGGCAAGCTTTTGCTAGTTGCTGAGTCAGAGTAAGATCAAGAATTGCTAGCTGTCAGCTTTACAGTGTATTAGCAGCACAGATTAGCAGTATGTCAATAACAAATTTCTGTCCCTGCAAAGGTGGTTAATTTGGAGAAATCCACTGCCCCAAAAATATATACTGAGTTGTAATTAGGTCTGAGTTGTAGCTAGGTTCTTAGCTTACCATCAATGCCACGGCTCATCTGGAGAAAGAATGGAGTATGCTCTGCTTTTCTATTTCACCACAATCAGTGAAATGTGTCATTTTTTTAGTTACAATAATGCATTTATGGGCATATAAAAACAAAGAAGCAGCATGTACAATCAAGAACTTTTACAGGCTGTCACAATGTATTACTTGTCTCTTATTAATTAATCCAGTCATGCTATTTTATATTGTAGTAACAGATTCACAACACCTGGTGGAGTACTTTCCATGTCATTGTTGCTCATTAGTCTGACTGCAAGAGTGTGAAATATGAATAGAAATCTAATCTAATCAAATAAACAACAGCTTTTAGGTGTTTTAACATTGAAGTGCTATGCTGAACTTTTATATATTGAAAGCAAGTCATTATTGTCAATGGACCTAATCCAAACCTCTGTCTATATGTTTTTGGGTGCATGCAGTCTTTTTCTGCAACAATTAGTGGAACGAAACAATCACAGAAAGTTCTAGCAGCAATCCGGCAAATCATCTGGAACTGAAACAAGATGCTATCAAAGGCACTTCCACAACTTTTCAGACATAAAGGAGTATTCACTCAGTTTTGTGATATTTATCACAGTTCTAACATCCTTGTTTGCATATCAGTCTTGTGAATCAGCGGCCGTGATAACTGAGAGTGACTTGAGCATCAAGCAGCCCTTCTGGAGCCGATCGAGTTTGCACGCCACACTGTGATCTGCAGTGAGATGCCACATCTCGCCAAAGTGCAAAGAGGAAGCAGTTATTGCACGTAGAAGGAAGATGTCGAGTGAGAGACTGAGGGAGACTGAGCTGATATGTTGCATTTTATTTGCTCATATCAAATTTCTGTGATAATACTGAGGTACTAAAGGAGGTCAGTTTGGAATGAAAACCCATTTTCTCACTTGCTGAATAATTATATTAGCTAATCACAGTCAATCAAACCTCAACTCTTGTGCAATCAGCCATCAGTGTCAAATGATTGGCCGTGTAAAACAACTCAACTCCCGTCATGCAATCAGCAGCAGTGATGGCTCTTTTGCCTGCTTTTTTTTGCCAAACGCTTACACACAAGTACCACTTAACTATTCCTCAGGGCTGGACTGTGACGAAAAAAAATCATCCCTGGCGTTTTTGTGCCCCACCGTAATCCCACCATAAATGCTATGTGTATATGTATATCAATATATATATATATCTAATGCATACACATGTTATGTTTATATTTCATTTCATTTAGTTTAAATATAGATATTGAAGCAGGTCTTGTTAACATAAACCTGAGGATACAGCCCCAGATGCCAAAGCATATGCCAAAACATATCTCTATCCTAATGAGGACACACACGATCTTTCTCTTAGGTATGAACAAAGCCGACAACACAAAGCACAGATGAAAACCAGCACAAAGAAGAACTGGTTCTCGATTCCCATCCCTAAGTGTCAGTAACAAAAATGAATGAATGGGCTGCTGTTGGCGCTTCTACAGCCCAAAAATGTGTTGGCATACTGGGAAAATGCCTGGGATACCAGATTACCAGTCCAGCCCTGGTAAAATAGAAAAGAGGGAATGTCTGCAGGAGTGCCTGATGCAGAAGACACTCCTGCTAAACCAATGCTGTTGAATGTCTTGGTGGCGCTGTCACTTGGTGTTCGCTCGCTCTGTGGTATAGTATCACTTCCTGTTCCTGCTCAAACACAGTGGTGTTTCTGAGTAGCTTTTCTGCTTAGCAATTTAATTTAAATCTTTTGATACATCCCTTTTTCATAGTATAATCTTAACGTGCTTCATCTGAATCACCCTTTCTGTGTACTCACTACCTAATTTATAGCCAAAGTATTCACTCACTGTCTCTTTACTGTTTCGCTAGCTTTGTTTCATCTTGTTCTCTCCATAAACTCCACAAGATGCTCGGTTGAACTTTCCCTCCTCCGAGGTAAACTTTTATTAAACTCTTAATAAACAGTCAGGAGTCTCTACTTCTCACCTTCCGGTGTTACACTCTCTAAACTCCGGGCGGAACACACAGGTAAATGCAATTCCCATTGCTACATCCCTTTTCTTTTACAAAGACAATGAACTATTCATAAGTTGAGAACTCAGTTTGCAACTGGAACAAAACTTAGACATGACATTTCTTTGTTGGACACAATTTTCTTCAAAAATAAAAATTTCTTCCTTCCACTTACATTTTTAGCTTTTTTTTCTTTTTCTTTTCTTTTCCTTTATTATCACTTTTATTCATTTTTTTTTTCCATTTCGTTTCTCTTTCTCTCTCTTTTTTTTCCAAACAAGTAAACAGATCACAAGGCCATAACTCAAAATATTATCACAGCTGTTTTGTTCTGTTCTCTAACCAGTAAACAAATCACAACATATACCTCACAGATTACCCCTTAATTGCATACATAGTCCTTCAGATATCCAGGTTGTTGTACTACCCGTCCTGACCTGGTAGTACTGTTTTGTGTGTTCTCTTTGTTCTGTGTCGGCACAGTAATGTCCTGTCCCTCAGGCTGGAGATGTACCGACATGTCCTTTTTGACCTCCCCAGCTCGCCTCAGATGGCGACGATTCCTTCTGAGGACTCTGCCGTTGTCCAACTCCACATCATAGGATCTGTTTCCCAGAGTGTTACACACTCTAGCCTTGGTCCATAAGGTGTGTGGTTCAAAAGGTTGGACTCGCACCAAGTCCCCTGGGTTTAATGTGTCCATGTCCTTCGCCATCCTGTTGTAGTACTTTGTTTGTCTCTCTCTGTTTTTCATCAATGCTACCTTGTTATCAGTCACTTTGGGTTGCAACAGTCTGTCTCCTATTGGGAGGAGCGTCCTCGTCCTCCTGCTTAACAGTCTCTGTGCAGGGCTGGTAGTCAAACCTTGTGTTGGGGTGTTTCTGTGGTCCAATAAGGCCAGATATGGATCCTGTCCAGCCAATTTCGCCTTTTTCATGAGTCGTTTGGCAGTTTTAACAGCAGACTCAGCTTTGCCGTTACTCTGTGGATAGCCAGGCGATGAGGTATGGTGTTGAAATTCCCATTTCCGGCTGAAGTTGGCAAACTCTGTCGAGCTGTACTGGGGCCCATTGTCAGAAAAGACAATATTTGGGATTCCCTGACGTGCGAAATGAGCCTTTAGTTTCCTAATCACAGTACTCGACTTGGTATCAGGTAGATAATCTATCTCCCAAAAGTTGGAGTAATAATCAACCGTTATTAGGTAGTCCCTACCCTCAAAGTTGAATAAATCTGTCCCAACTTTGGTCCATGGTCTAGTGGTCGGCTCGTGTGGTTTTAGTGTCTCTTTCTGTTGTTTTGCATCCACAGACCGACATATGTCACATGTTGCGATGTACTTTTTGATGTGGTCATTCATACCGTGCCAGTAGACGCAGTCTCTAGCTCTCCTGAGGCACCCTTCTGTTCCGATGTGTGTTGAGTGAATTCGCTGTGTTATATCTGCCTGGAGTGCTTGTGGAATCACCACTCTCTCTCCCTTGAAGACCAATCCATCCTGTGTGCTCAGTTCATCCTGCAAAGATTGGAACTGGGCTATTTCAACAGGTACATCTCTTTTACAGGCCGGCCACCCCTTTCGTATCGTTTTTATCAGCGTTTGTAGTGTGTGGTCGGTTCTTGTCCCTGCTCGTATTCTGTCCATGCTTTCCGTTGAAACAGGAACATAATCCACCATGTTGACACATTCTGTCTCCAACTCCGTCTGGCTTTTGATGCTGTCCTGCAGGTAGGCCCTACTCAGCGTATCAGCGAGTAGCATGTCGCGGCCTGGAACATATGTTATGGTTATATCATATTTTTGCAGCCTTAATAACATCCTTTGCAGTCTCTTAGGTGCATGTAACAGTGGCTTTTTAATAATGTTCTCGAGTGGCTTGTGGTCTGATTGCACTCTCACAAGACGACCATATGTATATTGGTGGAATTTCTCCATCCCAAACACAATAGCTAAACATTCCTTTTCAATTTGTGCATAACCTCTTTCTGTGAGCGTCAGTGCACGACTTGCAAATGCCACTGGTTTTCCATGTTGAGTCAGAGCTGCTCCCAGCCCTGTCTCGCTGGCATCACACTGCAGTGTCAGCTCTTCTTCAGGGCTGTAATATTTCAAAACTGGGACTTGTGTTAGTTTTTCTTTCAGTCTTTTAAATGCATCTTCCTGCACGTCTGTCCACTCCCATAGGCTGTCTCTGTGCGTCAGTTGTCTGAGAGGCTCACAGTCATCCGACAGATGCTTGTAGAACTTTGATAAATAGTTGACCATTCCAACTAGTCTCTGCACCCCTTTTATGTCAGTTGGTGCTGGCATCTCTGTGATGGCCCGTACCTTCTCTGGGTCAGCTCTCAGCCCCTCTGCCGTGAGTAAATGTCCGATGTATGGTACTTCCTGTCTTCTAAGCTTGAGTTTTTCCACATTCAATTTGATGTTCCTCTCTCTGCAGCGTTCCAGGAAAAGTCTCAGGTTTCTATCATGATCCATTTCTGCTAACTCAGTTGTCTCTCCTTTTCCAGTGATCAAGATGTCATCAGCTATGATGTATGTGCCAGGCAGGTTCTCTAACGCTTGCATCAGTTTGCGCTGAAAGACCTCTGGCGCTGGGCTGATCCCCATCGGCATTCTCAGCCAACGAAAGCGACCAAATGGTGTTGCGAATGTCGTGAGATGGCTTGACTCTTCTGTAAGCTTCACATGCCAAAAGCCATGTTTCACATCACAAACTGTGAAAACTTTTGCTTTTGACACATCTGGCAAGATGTCATCTATTGTTGGTAACGGGAAATGACTACGCTTCAAAGCTTTGTTGAGCGGTCTCGGGTCAATACATATCCTGGGTTTGCCGTTTGGCTTCTGCACTGTCACCATCCCACTGATCCAATCAGTACTACAATCCACTGGTGCTATTATTTGTCTGTCTGCAAGGCTCATCAGTTCCTCTTTCAGTGGTTTCATCATCGACACTGGGACTCTGCGTTTTGGCAGTTTGACGGGCTGCACTGTTGTGTCGATTTCCAGCTCATATTCACCTTGCAAACATCCATCTCCTGTAAACACATCCTGAAACTCAGTCTTTATCTCTTCCAACAACCATGTGTTTTTCTCTGATGGACCTGTTGTCACTGAGCTGTCCAATGCACAGATGTTATCATATCTAACTTGTATTAGCTTCATCGCTTCACTAGCTGTTCTCCCAAGTAGAGGCGTCTTACAATCCTCCTCTACCACTTGGAACTCGACTCTGTACTTTTTGTTGTTTCTTGGGTTTGTCAGCTTGACCTTACACTTTCCTAATGGACACAGCCTTGACTTATTGTACATTACAAGAACCTTGTCTGTGTGCTCCATTTTGATGTTCGTGTTCAACAGGTTGATGGGAATAACGTTGCATGTTGCACCACAGTCAACTTGAAACTTGACCAGGCTGTTGCCAATCATCATGCCTGCAAACAGCTGCTCTCGCTTTTTCATGTCTGACTCTTTGATCTGGTTCACTTCTACTGCAGTCTGTGTCATAGCTGTGACAGTCATTATGTCCTCACAGGAATCCGAGTCCTGCTCCGTCACTGTGTGAACCTTTTTTCCATGTTCACTCTGTCTGCTTTTACTCCTGCATGCTATAGCAAAATGATTTTCTTTGCCACATTTTTTGCATTTTCTTCCATATGCTGGGCATTTTGATTTGAGTCTTTCATGTGCTCTTCCACAAAATCTGCATGATATCTCTTTATCCAGTCTTTTTCTCTCTTTTTGTTTTACTGCATGCAGTTCTTCTACAGCCTGTCCTGCTATTGTTTTGTTGTATTCTCTTGAAATCTCCATTGCTCTGCAAATATCTAGACATCTGTCTAATGTGAGGTTCTCTTCTCTGAGCAACCTTTCCCTCCAACTGGAGCTGTTCGTGCCACAGACGATCCGGTCTCTAATCAGTGAGTCTTTTAATTGTCCAAAGTTGCAGGTACTCGCCAGCATTCTCAGGTCCGTAACATACTTATCAATATTTTCTCCAGGAGCCTGATTGCGTGCAAAAAATCTGTATCTCTCGACAGTCTCATTAACTTTGGGATTACAGTGCTCATCTATTTTTTTCATCAGCTCACTTACTGTTACTCTTGACTCAGCTCCGATCAGCGTTCCACAGAGCTCCCTGCCCCGTTCCCCGATCAGATAGTAAAACAACTTCACTCTCGCCTTTTCCTCAGCATCCGGCAGAGCTAGTTCCGTGTAGAGTGTAAACTCTTCTTTCCATGTTTTCCACGCCTTAGACAGGTTCACTGAATCCATACTCCACTGTGCGGGTGGCTTCAATCCATCCATCGTAGCCGCCGCTGTGCTCTCCTGGTCAGCGTCTCACCTGCTGTCCTGAGCCGTTAGCACCTCCGAGGCTAACTAGCCTAGCTGGACGCGTCGATACCGTCCGCTCAATCTGTTGTCATCAAAGCGCGGTGTGGATCACTCTAGACCCCGCTGCCACCATGTTTCATCTTGTTCTCTCCATAAACTCCACAAGATGCTCGGTTGAACTTTCCCTCCTCCGAGGTAAACTTTTATTAAACTCTTAATAAACAGTCAGGAGTCTCTACTTCTCACCTTCCGGTGTTACACTCTCTAAACTCCGGGCGGAACACACAGGTAAATGCAATTCCCATTGCTACAGCTTAGCTTAGCTCGTAGCCGACTCGTTAGCACCATGGCTACTTCACCTGTCCCTCCTGCACTTTCCTGCTCATTGTGTCAGATGTTTAGTTACTCCTCGGCCTCCTTTAGCAGTAATGATACCTGTAATAAATGTAGCATATTTGCAGCTCTGGAGGCCAGGATTACTGAATTGGAGACTCGGCTTCGCACCCTTCATTCACCCGTAGCTAGCCAGGCCCCTGTAGCTGGTGCAGCCGAAGATAGCGTAGGCCCCGCTAGCTGTTCCCCGGCAGACCCCAAGCAGCTGGGGAAAGAGGGCGGCTGGGTGACGGTGAGGAGGAAGCATAGTCTTAAACTGAAGCCCCAGGTACACCACCAACCTGTTCATGTGTCTAACCGTTTTTCCCCACTCGGCGACACACCCGCCGGGGGTCAAACTCTGGTAATTGGTGATTCTGTTCTCAGACATGTGAAGCTAGAGACACCGGCAACCATAGTCAATTGTCTTCCAGGGGCCAGAGCAGGCGACATTGAAGGAAATTTAAAACTGCTGGCTAAGGGTAAACGTAAATACAGTAAGATCATAATTCACGTCGGCAGTAATGACACCCGGTTACGCCAATCGGAGGTCACTAAAATCAATATTGAATCGGTGCGTAACTTTGCAAAAACAATGTCGGACTCTGTAGTTTTCTCTGGTCCCCTCCCCAATCAGACCAGGAGTGACATGTTTAGCCGCATGTTCTCCTTAAATTGCTGGCTGTCTGAGTGGTGTCCCAGAAACGATGTGGGCTTCATAGATAATTGGCAAACCTTCTGGAGGAAACCTGGTCTTGTTAGGAGAGACGGCATCCATCCCACTTTGGATGGAGCAGCTCTCATTTCTAGAAATATGGACAAATTCATTAAACCCCCCAAAATATGACTATCCAGAGTTGGGACCAGGAAGCAGAGTTGCAGTCTTACACGCCTCTCTGCAGCTTCTCTCCTCCTGCTACCCCCCCAAAAACCCATCTCCATTGAGACTGTGTCAGCTCCCAAAAAGACAAAAAACAAACTAAAAACCAGCAATAAAAAATCACAAAGAAAGAACAATACAGTATCCACATCTGAACCAAAGAGTAAAACAGTGAAATGTGGATTATTAAATATTAGGTCTCTCTCCTCCAAGTCTCTGTTAGTACATGACTTAATAATTGATCAACAAATCGATTTACTCTGCCTTACAGAAACCTGGTTGCAGCAGGATGAGTATGTTAGTTTAAATGAATCAACACCCCCGAGTCATTCTAACTACCAGAAATCCCGAAGCACAGGCCGAGGGGCGGTGTGGCAGCAATTTTTCACACCAGCCTATTAATTAACGAAAGACCAAGACAGACTTTTAATTCATTTGAAAGCCTGATGCTTAGCCTCGTCCACCCCAGCTGTAAAACTCAGAAACCAGTCTTACTTGTTATCATCTATCGTCCACCTGGGCCTTACACAGAGTTTCTCTCTGATTTCTCAGACTTTTTATCTGATTTAGTGCTCAGCTCAGATAAAATAATTATTGTGGGTGATTTTAACATCCATGTAGATGCTAAAAATGACAGCCTCAACATCGCATTTAATCTGTTATTAGACTCAATTGGCTTCTCTCAAAATGTAAAAGAACCCACCCACCACTTTAATCACACTCTAGATCTTGTTTTAACATATGGCATAGAAACTGAACATTTAACAGTGTTTCCTGAAAACCCTCTGCTGTCTGATCATTTCCTGATAACATTTACATTTACAATAATTGATTACACAGCAGTGGAGAGTAGACTTTATCAAAGTAGATGTCTTTCTGAAAGTGCTGTAACTAAGTTTAAGAATATAATCCACCCACTGTTATCATCTTCAATGCCCTGTACCAACATAGAGCAGAGCAGCTATCTGAACGCTACTCCAACAGAGGTCGATTATCTTGTTAATAATTTTACCTCCTCACTACGTACGACTCTGGATACTGTAGCTCCTGTGAAAACTAAGGCCTCAAATCCAAAGTCCCTGACTCCGTGGTATAATTCTCAAACACGTAGCCTAAAGCAGATAACTCGTAAGCTGGAGAGGAAATGGCGTGTCACAAATTTAGAGGATCATCATTTAGCCTGGAGAAATAGTTTGCTGCTTTATAAGAAAGCCCTCCGCAAAGCCAGAACATCTTACTATTCGTCACTGATTGAAGAAAATAAGAACAACCCCAGGTTTCTCTTCAGCACTGTAGCCAGGCTGACAAAAAGTCAGAGCTCTGCTGAGCCAACCATCCCTTTAACGTTAACTAGTAATGACTTCATGAACTTCTTCACAAATAAAATTTTTATCATTAGAGAAAAAATTACCAATAATCATCCCACAGATGTAATATTATCTACAGCTACTCTTAGTACCATCAATGTTAAGTTAGACTCTTTTTCTCCAATTGATCTTTCTGAGTTAACTTCAATAATTAATTCCTCCAAACCATCAACGTGTCTTTTAGACCCCATTCCTACAAAACTGCTCAAAGAAGTCCTGCCATTAATTAATTCTTCGATCTTAAATATGATCAACCTATCTCTAATAATCGGCTATGTACCACAGGCCTTCAAGGTGGCTGTAGTTAAACCTTTACTTAAAAAGCCATCTCTAGACCCAGCTGTCTTAGCTAATTATAGGCCAATCTCCAACCTTCCTTTCATATCAAAAATCCTTGAAAGAGTAGTTGTCAAACAGCTAACTGATCATCTGCAGAGGAATGGCTTATTTGAAGCGTTTCAGTCAGGTTTCAGAGCTCATCACAGCACAGAAACAGCTTTAGTGAAGGTTACAAATGATCTTCTTATGGCCTCTGACAGTGGACTCATCTCTGTGCTTGTCCTGCTAGACCTCAGTGCTGCGTTCGATACTGTTGACCATAATATCCTATTAGAGCGATTAGAACATGCTGTAGGTATTACAGGTACTGCACTGCAGTGGTTTGTATCATATCTATCTAATAGACTCCAGTTTGTACATGTAAATGGAGAGTCCTCTTCAGACACTAAGGTCAATTATGGTGTTCCACAGGGTTCAGTGCTAGGACCAATTCTATTTACATTATACATGCTTCCCCTAGGCAACATCATTAGAAGACATAGCATAAATTTTCACTGCTATGCAGATGACACGCAGCTCTATCTATCCATGAAGCCAGGTAACACACACCAATTAGTTAAACTGCAGGAATGTCTTAAAGACATAAAGACCTGGATGGCCGCTAACTTTCTGCTTCTTAATTCAGATAAAACTGAGGTTATTGTACTCGGCCCTGAAAATCTTAGAAATATGGTATCTAAGCAGATTCTTACTCTGGATGGCATTACCTTGGCCTCCAGTAACACTGTGAGAAACCTTGGAGTCATTTTTGACCAGGACATGTCCTTCAATGCACATATTAAACAAATATGTAAGACTGCTTTCTTCCATTTGCGCAACATCTCTAAAATTAGAAATATCCTGTCTCAGAGTGATGCTGAAAAACTAGTTCATGCATTTATTACTTCCAGGCTGGACTACTGTAATTCACTATTATCAGGAAGTCCTAAAAACTCGCTGAGAAGCCTTCAGCTAATCCAAAATGCTGCAGCAAGGGTACTGACAGGGACTAGAAAGAGAGCATATTTCTCCTGTTTTGGCTTCCCTTCATTGGCTTCCTGTTAAATCCAGAATTGAATTCAAAATCCTGCTCCTCACATACAAGGTCTTAAATAATCAGGCCCCATCTTATCTTAATGACCTTGTAGTACCATATCACCCTATTAGAGCACTTCGCTCTTGCACTGCAGGCCTACTTGTTGTTCCTAGAGTATTTAAAAGTAGAATGTGAAGCGAGATCGATCAACTGTAGACCAGACAACAAACGACGGAGGCCCAGAAAAGTGCAATCAAACGATGAGTTTATTGACAACGGAGAACAACCGTCAGCATATGGCTTATTTGCTCTGACAAAAATACACTGAGTTCTGGTTTTATAGCATAGAGGATCACACCCCCACATACACGTCAATACAGGTCAAAAATACATTATGTCCAGTCATTGTTTACAGACAAGGGTACATCTTGTACATCTCTAATAACTATGAACAGACATATAACTTCTCTTTTTGATAACACCTTCCTTTTAAGGTAATAACTTCAAGCTTCAGGGCCTCTAAGGGCTAATAATGGACCCTCGTCCTCAATCACTAAGTAGACTGAATTGGCGCAGGTCTCAAATAAGAAGCAGAAGACACTTGGGCCTTCGCTCAGGCCTGCTACTAGATTTATGTGTATTGTAAGCATGCATGCAATTAACCTGCTATGTTCTCATCTTCCCTCAACATGTATCACCTGGACACTCTCACCAGTGAAGCTTAAAACCCTCTTGGATAGAACATCAACTCTAAACAAGCACAGTTATGCATTGTGTATAAAATAAACTCAACCTGTGAATAAAATGAATGTGATGACAAACATATTCAATGCAATATGAACCCTGTAAACAATATTACTGATAAAATAATACTGTAGAACATGTTATTAATGCATTTATCATAAGGCAGATTATATGGCAGCAATAAAAGAATCTCTAAATCCCAACATTCCCTCTTTTGACATTCCAACAAGGAATGTCACCATACCTCATGTTGTATCACTCCCTGGCCCACTCTATGGGTTCTAAGTTCATCTGGTAGATGCCCTCAACCCAGCCAGGGTTAGCAACCCTCGCCATTACTTTTACCAACAATCCTCTGACACAAGGAATGATACAACAACTAGCAATGACCAGTATTCCCAAAAGTACAGTCAAAGAAAACATCACTGACATAGCCACACCTTTCCATTGTCCAAACACAGATGTCATCCAGGACGCCAGCAGATTTTCGATACCTGAGTGTTCATGCATAGTTTTAGACAAAGTTTTCAAGCCCTCCAGAGCTCGGGTTACTGAGCCATCTGGGGCAGTATTATTAGGGATAAAAGTGCAGCACATGTCTCCGAATATGGCGCACACGCCTCCCTTCTCATGTTAAGGGCCATTCGATTTCCCATCAGCAAACTCGGACCCAATTGTTCTGCGAACCCCATCATGGCATCCCTGGTTAGGTTAGAGAGTCTCAGCAGATTGCAATGAACATAGTTAATGCGATCAACATTCTTATTAGGTGTCACCCAAAGAAATATACTTTCAAATTCTACCACTATCAGATTTACCAGCTTGTACTCATCTGGAACTCTCCTGGGCACTCCAATAGAGTCTAGGTTGGAGAGTTTAACCTAGGGTCATATGCATGTGTACCCTGGGTCCCTCTTTTGGCCAAAATATATCTCTTACCTCTGGCGGCTAAGGTACGTGTGTTGTGTTGTGGAATAGCCTTTAATACATGTTGTTCTCTAGCATTTTGACCCACCCAATCAAGCCAGAGGTTACTGTCCTTGAAACCGGTGGCACGCTTTATCAAATCCTTAGGCTTCAGTCTAAAGTAATCTGTTGTCAGAAGTACTCTCCCTTTTGGTTCCTGTTCCTTTTGAGCTACTGTTCCCGAAGTTACCATCTGATCAGTCAGAATGGTGATTAAGCTTTCTGCGAACGGCTTAGACTTTGCATCAACTAAATTTGCCCTAAGCATATCATGGGGTGATTGCAGACCCATACATCATATGCTCTCCAGCTACTACTAGCTCCTGTACACTTAATGACGTCACACAAATCAAACATGAATGAGCTGGTAGACCCTTTAACATAATTCAACTCTATGCCATTATTCATGCTGAGACACTCATCACCTTTACCTGACACCTCGCGCTTTTGTCGTTTTTACCGATCCCGTTTTGGCAAGTACAGTCTCAGGAAGTGCTGGGCTGGACTGGCCTCCGTGTTCAGACAAGTGGTCCGGAGTGCCCTGCAAAATATAAACAATAAACAACACAGCCATCATTAATATCATTGCATACAATAAACATGTCGTTGTAAGGAACATTCTAATCAGTTTTCTCATTACGTGTCTCTGATTCGTGTGTTTGCATCATGTTATATAAACTTTATATCCTGGAATGAAACTCCCCTGCTTTTGTGGAGTCCTCAACTTGTCACCGCTCCTTTCTGCTGGCGTGGCGACCTTCTGCGCTGCTCCTCTTCTTTCTTCGGCCTCCCAGGTAGACTACTGGTTGGCCCGTTGCACAGGTGAGAGGATTTATTTTGCCTCTGCTCGTTATCGTTGACACCTGTGTTTGGTGTAGAGGAGTTTTCCTCTACCAACCTCTCATGTGCTGGCGCACACTGCGACCAATGATACCAGGTATCGCCTTTCCCTTTTAGTTGACCTGCTGTAGTTGTTCTGGCAACGACCTCGTAAGGACCCTCCAGCGTGGCTCCTTCCACTTCTGGAGTTCCTCGTGGGCTCAAATTCAGTTCCTTGTTTGCAGACTATAGCATAGCCTGCTTTCGATCCTTCTTCATCACGATGACAGCAGCCATCTGTGAACCAATCCTCAGCTCCAGGGATAGGTTCTGCTTTTAAATCTTCCCTGACTTTCCCTTCAACTTCTGCTTTCTTAGTACAATCATGAGGTTCTCCTGATCCCATTAAATCTGCCATATTGATTCCTTCATGTGTAAATGTCAGATTTGGAGCATCTAAAACTTTACTCAGTCTCTGTTGAATTTGAAGTCCTTTGAGTGACTAATACTCAAAGGACAGATGAAGTGTCTATAGAGTTTGAAAACAAATTCTCACACTGAAATATTTCTGATACAAAATGTTCATCATTAAAACAAATGGCCACCTGACAGCTGCGTGGTAGCCTATGTCACCATGTCCATGCTCATGCTCCTCCAAAAGTGCAAAAAATTAAGTGTCTGTAATTCAGTGCTCTTGCCCTGATGAAGTTAACTATTTTAGTTACAGTATCAAAAACATGGTTATTTTTATATATTTAAGTGCCTTTTAGCTTTTAGAGAAGCATAAGACAGGAAAGATGGAAGAATGCTGAATTATTTGCTGTAATACTGAACTTAAAAGTACAAACATGCAAAACTCAAAAGCTAGAAACTAAGAACTAAAAACTAGAAACAAACTAGGAAACACTTTTTAAGAGGAGAACATGGCACACAAGAAAACAGAGAGCAGGCAGGGATGAGGCATCAGCAGAGGAAGACAGAGGACTTAAATACATACAGGATCACCATCACCTTCCTTTTAAAAGGGAGTTTTTCCTTCCCACTGTTGCCAAGTGCTTGCTCATATGGAATCACCCGATTGTTGGGCTTTCTCTTTAAAACAGAAAAACCCCAACAATCAGGTGATTGTATAAAGAGCTGTAAGGTGACAGTGATTTGACGCTATACGAATGTCTTTCTACCTTCTGTCTTGTATTTAGTAAATGAAAAGCACACTGTACTGGGTGAGATCAGGTGACTGATTTCACTATAGAATTTATAAACTCAACCTGACTAACACAGAGTAAAGACCAGCATATGTGTACTAAAGACAAGACACTGGCTCACCTTTAGTAAGAGGAAAGGAAAGAAAACTGTCTTGATATGTTGTCTTAGAACTAACAGAGAATGTGCAGTGTTGTTTCATACTTTTGTATGTTTGTATTTCTAAATGATTCGCAATAAAGCTGTTGAAAGAGAAGCATTGTCAGAAACAGTGTCTGAGCATCTTTATTGATTTATCCCCTTTTCAGAGTGTAGCACTTGTATGACTGGTGTGCCAGATTACCAGTCCAGCTTTTTCCAACTTTTATCAAAACCTGACTTTGAAAAGAGTTTAATAAAAATGTAGCCCTAATGTCGAGTAAAAAGTGTACAGGTACACCTGTTTTGCCTGCCTTATTGTAATGCAACTCTCTAATCAGCCAATCACAGATAATAATAATAATAATAATGCATTGGATTTATATAGCGCTTTTCAAGGCACCCAAAGCGCTTTACAATGACAGTAATTCAAAGCATTTTAGGCAAGTAGACATGGCAAAGACACCCTGATGAAGGTGACACTGAGCATCAGGAAGAAAGGTGAGTGAAAGTGTGTTAGCTGTTGTTGGTAGTGTTTCAGAAAGTGCTGGTCTGCTGGGTCTCTAGGGTTTACAGAAAATGGTCCAAAAAAGAGAAAATATCCTGTGAGCATCAGTTTTCTCTGTGAAAATACCCTGTTGAGGTTAGACGAGAATGACCAGAGAGCCTCGAAGCTGATTTAAGGGCAACAGTAAACCACTCGTTACAAACAAGCTATGCAGAAGAGCATCCCTGAAAGCACAACACATCTGACCTTGAAGATGATTGGCTGCAGCAACAAAAGACCACACTTGAGTCACACTTAGCCTGCTGGCTAATAACAGAAAACTCAGGCTATGTTTTGCATTGACTTACAAAAATTAAACAACAGAAGATGAAAAAACACTGAACTCCAAAGGTCACCAGATCTCAGCCCAGGGAAAGTTTGATGAGCAGCAGTGACACAAGACTAAAAGTATTTCTATCTGTTTCAAGTAAACCTCTGACAGTGTGTTACTGTATTTGCTCGTACATACATATTTGAAAAATCTCAAAGAATTTTGATTGAGAATGCTAACCCAATGCTGGACAGTATTCAGGAAAGTCAGTGATCTACAGCTGTAACAAAAGTGCAAACTGTTTCAATAGTAAAGTATGCGTAGAACCAGTAGCAGTGTGCATAAAAATGTCAAGAATCTGCAATAACAGTAGCGAGAATGACTTTTCTGCTGTGAGAATAGCACCAAAGTGATCGAGAAAAACTGCAATCAGAGCCAGTGTCTCATAGCAGGTCTGCACTGTTTCATAAATCTTCCCTTTTGCTCCTGCTGCTCTCCTTCTGTCAGAAATTTCTCATGACCATATATGCACCAGGAAATGGACAATGGAAAAAAAACTCAGAACAAAGCACCGACTACTGTATAGTACACTAATGCAATGCTATTAAGCTAGGTGAGAGTTGTGACTGACAAAAACTTTTCAAATGAACTGTGAGATAATGGCCTCAAAGCAATAACAAAATGTGTTTAGTAGTGATGAAGTATGTGTAGAACCATTAGCATTGTGGAATTGTGTACAAACACAATGCAAAAGGCTAATGCAGGTGAGGAAACACATTCACAATTTGAGAACTGCATTAAGAGTGGTGAGAATCATCTTACTGATGTGAGAATTGCTTCAAAGCGACTGAGAAACTGTAAGGCAACCCCACAGGAAGAAAGCTGCTATGTGGCAATAAGTGATAAATAAAGAAAACCCATCTAACAGCATCTTCTTTTCTAGAAACAGAGGCACTGTCACTTCTCATAGTCCACAGGCCTCACAGTTTACTACTCCTTTGACAGAGTAGTCCAATCGTAATTATAGTGAGCCTGTTTGCTCATCGAACATCACAGTTTGGTGTACTTGCCATCCCTTGCACTCCAGTAAAGCTTTTACAGTCATCATGGTGACAAAGCTGTCATCATCTAACAGAGCTGTACTTTGTGTGGGCAGTGAAAGAGGCTTACTTTTGGTTGGCACACATACTGATAATACTTCTTTTCTCACTCCTATCACGTACCTATGTAACCGTGAGTGCCATGTAAAAGTACACCATAAAGACTCATATAATAACCCTTTCTATGTAACCCTCTATATATACTGTTGCTTAAGTCATTCATGGATAGTTGCTGTCTTAAAAGGCATTGATGAGGAAACGATGGCTGTAGTTACTGGAACCAGGCTTAAACTTTTGGTTTGTGTAAAGCTAAGATTTTACTTTTATCTTTACTCTTTTTATACAGTTTAAAAATATAAGATGTGAACTTGCCACATTTTAGGAAGAGTGCTGATTTACATCCCTAGTCCCTGGACAGGACACATAAACTGTTAATATATATAAAAGCCATTCAACAAAAAATAAAAAAATAAAAGAAAAATGTAGATAATAAAGCCTATTAAGTGAGTTGATATGGTTAGGGATGTTCACTGTGGACTAACCCCTAAGCCCTCAAGACATTACCTGGATCTGCTCTGGGGTTTTACCTTGATTTAAAGATAGCAGTGCTCAGTAATCTTTTAATACACACCTCTACTAACAACTGTAAAAGGATGCTGTTGCAGGACATCTCAAAAGCACCTGCAGTTTGTACTGTCAGACCTCTCTGTTTATCTGTAGGAACACACAATGTTTCCCAACTTCCTGTAAAAATGATTTTTCGCTACATTCACTCAGTCCTTAAGATCTAAAAACACTGGGACTTATCAATAATCTATGACCTAATTAGTGTTTCTTTGTCTGACAGTTGTTGATTGAGAGAACACAGAGATGAACGTGTTCTCCAGGGAACATTTATATGCTGGCCTCTGATGAACATTTAAACCTCGTAACAAAGTGATTCATTGCTCTCACTAATTAAAACACCTCAGGTTTAAAATTTGAAGTGGGCAGCCTTGATCAAACGAAGCTAAGATACAGAAAAGAGTGGATGCTGCCATCTGTCCCAGAATATGTAAGACTGTGATTTGAGTCACAGATCTGTTGTTGGACGTCTACCAGGAAACGAGGAAAAAAATATTCCCCCACACAAAACACCAGTGTGTGTGCTTCCACCAGTTTCTTTGTGTGACTGTGGCGACCCGTTCCTGTTTTTGTCACAGTCAGACAAGTCAGCTTTGTGTGGCAGGTAAACACATTTTCAGGGCATCGATTCAGTTTTCCTTCTCTTCAGTGGAGCGGTATTCATCCTACCAGAGGAGGCTGCAGGGAGTCTGTAACAGAGATCTGACTTTCTGCAAGTGGAGTCTGTGCTGTTATTCACAAGACAACACTGAAGTAAAAACTTCAGTTTACTATGACAAAAACGAGAACTCATTCAACTTTGGGGAAATTTTACGGTTACCATAAAGCCTATTCCAGCTGTCATGGAGTGAAATGCAGGACACACCACGGAAAAGTCACAAGCCTATCACAGGGCCAACATGAGAGACAGACAACCATTTACGGTCACATTCTGTCATGACCCAGCATTTTGAGTTTATTTTGTATGTCTGATTTCTTATGATGTATTAAAATAATGGTAAGTTCCACTGTTACTATTAGTATGTCTTAGTTAGGTTTTGTTTAGTTAAAGTTTCATCCATGCTCCCTTTTTTGTGTCGTTTCCTGTTTCCTGTGTAAGTCTCTTGTCCTCTATGTATAATTTTTAGTTATGTCTAAGCCTTGTTCCCATTGTCTGTTTCCCTGTTCCTCTCCTTGTGTATCCTTCCATCTCCCCAGTCTGTTATGTGCTTCATGTCTTCATTTTCCATGTCATATTGTCAAACTTGTGCTGTCACAGTCTTCATCTCATTGTGTTTCCTGTTTTATTTTGACAGTCTTGTGTTTCCATGTTCAATGCATTTAGTTTTGCTTCCCCTGTGGCGTCATGTTCATTTGTGTCAGCTGTGTTTCCCCGTGTGTATTTAAGTCCTTGTCTTCCTTTGTTCAGTGTGAGGTCTTTTGAAATTCTCGTCATGTAAATGGCCTGTATTTGTATAGTGCTTTTACTAGTCCCTAAGGACCCCAAAGCGCTTTACACAACCAGTCATCCACCCATTCACACACTGGTGATGGCAAGCTATGTTGTAGCCACAGCCACCCTGGGGCGCACTGACAGAGGCTGCCGGACACTGGCGCCACCGGGCCCTCTGACCACCACCAGTAGGCAACGGGTGAAGTGTCTTGCCCAAGGACACAACGACCGAGACTATCCAAGCCGGGGACCCAACTCTTGAGCCACGATCGCCCCACATATGTTTCCAGTTTTTTTTCCTGTTCAGGTTTTTATCATGTTCAACATTTTGTTCTTTGTGTCTTGTGTTTACCATTTAGTTTTTCCCAGTGTAGATCTAGTTAGTTTTGCCTCAGTGTGCATCTGCCTTTTGTTTTGTACCTTTTTTCCAGCCACAAATGAGCGGCTTGACTTTTGTTAAGTTATAGTTTCGTTCTGAGCGTCTGCATTTGGGTCCTCTTCCCTCCACACGGTCTGTCAGTGCAAACCGTGACACATTCATGCCCATTTAGGACCACCAGTTAACTAACATGCATCTCTTTGGACTATGACAGAAAGACGGGGGTGCCTGTAATGGAACACATGCAGGTGCTTTTCTAGCATGGGGTTAGATATCCTTTTGCCTCAGAACTGTCTTAATTCCTCATGGTGGTGGAAACATTCCTCTGATTTTCGTCCATACTGACATACTAGCATTACACCATCACTGCAGATTTGTGGGCTGTGCATCCAAAAAAGTGCTCAATTGGACTGAGATTAAATAAGGTGCTGAAAATTAGGGAATTTCTGGTTCCACTATGATGCTCTGTTGCATTGATATCTGGTGACTGTCATGGACAACAAACCAGTTTGAGATGGTTTGAGCTTTGTGACAGCGCAGGGCATGATCAACTGTACAACCCCATGTCTCTTATTTAATTTGGATATATCCAAATGGAGCTAAAAAAGTACTCCGGAAACCACACAGACTGACAAACATCCTGTTTCCAAGTACATATCGTCTAAATACCCCATCATCTCAAACAATGAGTTATATCCTTGTTAACATTACATTTCTGATGTAATATATGCACACAAAAAAGAGGAGGAACACATAATTTATAACGCTTTGCATTTCCTGCAGCTTTTGCTTGACTGCTCTCTGCCATATTGATCTGTTTCTCATTGAGAGGAGGCAGCAGGATTACATCTGTGCTGGTATGATCCCACTTTTATCTCAAGATACAACACTAGCTCTGGAGGAAATTAAAGCATATATTGTACTCTGGTAGGAGCTTAAATGACTTTGGTGCAAGACAAAAATAAATATATTTTAAAAAGCGTAAAATAAGCCTGCACAAGTACTTCAAAAGTCACTAAATAAGTCAGTAATTCTCTTGTACTCCACTGATGTCTCCCAGGGTTACCTAGAAGCACACAAGACTGTTGTTGTACCAGCATTACAGATCCTTTCTGTGACTGATATTGTAGGGGTGCACTCGTTAGCGCTGTCCCCTCCTAGCAAGAAAGATCTGGGTTTGAATTTGTCGTGATCCTTTGTGTGGTGTTACGTCCCCACATGAAAGCTAGGCGAAGAGGGTGGGGGACAGTAACAGTTGGATCCGGGTTGAAATGAGAAGAACGCCAGGCAGAGGTATTTAACACAAAATAAACCTTTATTATGATCAATTAACTCAATATTCATATAAATAGTAACAAAAAGAGACAGCAACGCTACTTTAATGATAAATCAGACAGGACAACCCAAAGAGATGGTGACCACTTCAACAAAGAAAACAACTATAAGGCTTCAACAGAAAAAAGACAGCAACGCTGCTCTTAGCAATAACCAGGCAGGCCAAACAAAATAATGGAGGCCGCCATCACTTAAGCAAAACCACTGCTCGGTTAAGAGCTACTCACAAAGAGCCACGCACGGTGGGGCTGGACACACACAACAGGCCTTTTCCACACCTAGACCAGACTCACACACTGACCAGCACAGAGGAAATCCACCAGAAGCCTCTCCCACGCCCACACTGCTCTCCTCCAGCTTATATCACCTCTGAGAGTAATTGGTGATAAACGAGGGCAGATGAGCAGCAGGTGTGTCCTAAAGGAGGAGGCAGGGGCGGAGAGAGACAAGGGGAGGGGCAAGAAAGAAGGAGGAGGAGAGGGAGAAGACAACACCACGGCCACACACTCCCACAGCCTCACGGGATGTAACAGTGGAGTTTCTATTCTCTCTGCCAGGTGCTAGGTTGATTAGTGCAGTGATTGTAAGCTGGCTTTAGTTGTGAATGCAAGCGTAAATCTCTTTGTGTTTGTCCTTTGTAACAAAGATGTACAACTGTGGTAACCAAACCTCTTTCTTTCCCTTTATATTGAAACTCACTGCTAAAAGGTTATTTGGGTACATCAGAAAATTATACTAAGGCTGGTCACTATGAAGTAATGAGATGAGAAAGGGTCCCTGACCAAGCATGGGTATGAATGTGTTGATACAAGTAACAAATGGAAAAATATCCCGCTATACAAGAAAACCCCTTGCATTTTTTTTCAAGGCATAGACATTTAAAAAATTAAATTTAGTGTACATCAAAACTCTATTTCAAAGTCTGATCATTTCACCACTGAACTATTTCCTTTTTTAAAATGCCATCCATCCATTTTTTCCATTTATCCAATTCAGTTTCCATCCAATTGATCACCAATTAACCTTATCCATGCAGGACTTTGGACAGCCAAAGGAAGCTAGAGCGAACTCAAGCAAACACACAGACTGAACACAGAGAGACCCCAGTCTTTGAACCAGGACCTCCTTGCTGTGAGGTGATAGTGATGGTGCTAATCGTCACACTGCATGGCAGTAGCATTAGTAAGCCTCTCACTTAGACTTGGAGTTCAGATACAAAAACACACCTGACAGATTTATTGTCTCACTTGAGCTGCAGGGGAAACACTAAACACATGATCATATTTAAAAGCCTGCAGAATGAACCCATTAAAAATTGATGACAGGTTGTGTAATTGTCTTTTTTGGGGGGTTTTGTTTTTGACTTCATAGGTCTCTGAGGCCACAGACTCTCGTGCTAAGGCTGTAAAGAAAAATGTGGCTTAAACTAATATGATTTGCCATGCACACTATATAATAGCTTGGAAAATACATAACAAGCATCGCAGGGGATTAATTTGTCCATAATAGGATTAAAGACCTCAGTCACACATGAATGCCAACAACAGTACAGTAGCCACCCACCTGACTTTTGTTTCTTCCTTTTGCTGCCAGTGGTAGGAAAAAGCTTGAGGGACACGCTTGGATAAAAAGGCCCTACCTAAATAGGAGTTTTTCAAAAGCTCAGAGGGATGAAGCTTTTACAGCGAAGCAGAAGAAAGGAAATTTGTGTGGAAAAAAAATAGGCACAGAGTTAAAGGAATAACAATGTTTGGAATAAATGCTGAGGGTAACCCATGGCTGCAAGGGTCTCGTGGATTTAAGCTGGTTTAAACACTGGGCTCATTTGAAGTAAACAGTGTGCAGGGATGACTGACAATACAAATGTCAGTGAGTGTGATGGCCTCAAATACTAATCTGACAGAAGAGATCCTTATATAGGAGAAAACTAAAGCAACACAGGAAATACAGACTCTGTCTTCTAAATCTGTTCTCAAACACTGGACTTGATCCCTGTAAATGTAAAAAAATGACTTGATTTTCTTATGTTTAAGAGTGAAGAAGCGTCACAGTTTCCTTTGTAACCCTAGTTTTTCCTGTGCTTTCTATTTTCCCTTGTTTGTGTCTCGCTGTTTCTTTGTATTTATTCATTCTACTAGTTCCCGTTTTATTTTGAAGGTTATGTCATGTGGTTTTCATAGTTTTTACATCCTCCCTTTGGTTCTTTTCAACTTCTTGGTGTCTGGGAACACCTGTACTTTATTACCCTTCTCCCAGTTGCGTATTTATTCTGCTATCAGGTCTCCTTGGTACTTTAGTTAATGTGTCACCTTTGGGTCAAATCCTTTCCCTGTGAGGATGTGACAGGAAGCAGTAAACAGTCAGTCACTTTGGTTTCATCACTTATTTATGACATGCTGCACAGTTTCCCATCAAACCACAAGTGTCTTTTTCAAGTCTGTAAAATGTGGGAGGCCTTTAATGGTTTTTAAAAGTACACTGATTAACGTAGCAATACTAATATTTTATATATATATATTAATTAATATTGCTGTTTTAAAGTAAATTTTTGAAATTTCTTGTGTTATGATTTCTTTGGCTTTTTCCATCATTCTTGTCTGAACAGTAATATATCACATAGCTGTGTAAACATATGTGTCATTGCTAAGATAAAAAACAAAAGACTGTGACACAACTACACTGAAATTACAATATATGCACAGTATGCTGCATATGAGCCAATGGTATCATCTATTGGCTTCTATAACCAAGACTGTAATATAAGTACTGTGGGGAAAAAACTGTCACTGGCTTACAGTCTATGATCTTTTATCAGCCATGTGATAAAACATGTCTGTCATTCCCTGCTCCAGGCTCTTACAGAAGCCTCCTTGTATCTTCGATTTGAAAACTGGAAAATCCTTGATGATGGCAGAGAGAGAACAATTTCAAGGTCATAGAAGGAAACAGGGTGTAAGGAAGTTTTATTAGAGGAAGACGCTACATTTGATTAACCATGCACTGAAATTTATGGTGACTGTCACTCAATTCACTCAAAAAAATGAAAAGAAAAGAAAAGCGAAAAGCCAAACTAGCCAACATAAGAGCTGTTCTGGTAGGATGAGCTCTGTTATTGATTGGCACTCAATAAGGCCAATGATTACTTTCAGCAAAGTCATTATTTTGTGTAATATGAGGACTTTTGTGTTACCCACCTGCTGTTCCTGCATTTTGTTGAATGCAGTCAAAGTAATAACAGGAATGATTCAGTGATCTTTTACATTTTATGTTGATTTGAGACACTGGTTTACTTTCCTTTTCTGTCTTTCCCCCTTTCTCTGTTGAAACTCACATACCTGTTTTCTTAAACAATGTTATCATTTTTATTTATTTCTCTCCTCTTGACATCTCTCCCCTTCTGCCTTTGCCCTTCTTTCTCTGAAGCTATCACTTCCTCCTCCACTCTCACTCCCTCTTGCAGCCTGGTCGTCTCTCGGCCTTGCCATCATATTTCAAAGCAGCCTTGCTGATCATAGCCTTGGTGCAAATACACTGTCTGAAGCCATAAGTCTCCAGGATTACATGCACAATCGTATATCTGGTTCCCTATCCAGGTAAAGAGGGAAATCTGTGTGTTTTTCAGTCTGCTGGTACTGAGTGCTTGTAAGTAGCAAAATAAATCACCCTGATTCAGTGTTGCGTGATTCTTTGGAGGATAGGAAATCAACAGTGTGTGACCAAAATAAGAATTCAATGACACACATGTTTCTAAAAGTAGAAGCAGGCCCTCTGTACAGCTAACTAGTATCTGATGAAACACATCAGCCACTGCAAACACAGCCACTCTGCCAAGCTCTCAATTAGCAGATGAGTACAGAAACAAGTGTAACTACAAACCCAGTTCCACAAACATGCTGTCTAACATGTGCATACAAAAAGAATACAATGATATGCAAATCTCTTATAATCATCATTTATTCCCAATAGGGCATGGAAAATATCGCTCATTTAAATTGAGACATTTTACTATTTCATGAAAATTCTTAGAGCCTCACCTCAAATTAATATAATATACTTATTTATATTATATTTATGTATTTCAACATGCAAAATATGATCATAAGATTCGAAGAATCTGGTGAAATCTCTTTGGAATCATTCTCGGATGCCCATGAGGTTTGGGCTCTCAATCCTGAGATTAAAAACAGGCATGGATCTGCCACTGAATTCACTGCATGGGCTCAGGAACACTTCCAGAAACCACCGCCTGTGAACACCGTGCCATCCGATAATGGTTAAAGCTCTATCATGCAAAAAAGAAGAAGCCATATGTGAAGCCATATGTGATCCAGAAACACTCCTGTCTTCTCTTTGCCAAAGCTCATTTAAAATGGACTGAGGCGAAATGGAAAACTGTTCTGTGGTCCAATGAATTGAAATTTAAAATTCTGACTGGAAAACATGCATGCTCCGTCCTGCAGTATAAAGAGGATAAAGAACATCCAACTTGTTATCAGTGCTCAGTTCAAAAGCCTGCATCTCTGATGGTATGGGGGTGCATTAGTGCCTAAAGAACCAACTTGCTCTGTATAAAGGCACCATAAGAATTGAACGGTATATAAGTGATCTATTGTGAATAAAATATGGGTTATTGAGACTTTTCAATTTCTTTTTTTTTCTTTTTTTCAGATTTGGGATTGTACTCAATGTCTGCTCAAAAAGCAACGCATGCAGTATCACTTTTCATACTGATAAGAAGATTAACCGTTACATTAATTTTGCTTCTCATCTGAATGAGACTGTAAAAGCCTATTCCACTTCCACATTGGAAGTGGAATCTGGTCAGCTGTAATGTCCAAGGCAGACACAAATAATTAGCTAATAATACCAGTTTACCCACTTAAACCTGGTGGTTCTCACAAATTAGGGATTTGTGTACTCTTGCAGCACTACACTTAGCAACTTTTCCCCTCCAAAACAATCTTCTGAACTTGCTGAATTTTGAACTAGACGGTAATCCATCTGCAGATCCATGAGAAGACCCATGTTTACATAGATTAGAAAGCTTGCAGCCTACAACAGTAACTACACATTGTCATTTTATTGGTCTATACCAGACACTATCGCCTCCAACTACAGCTTGGTGTTATTCATTTGTGTATGTTAGTTTTTAGGACAGCAGGAGGAACGTGATGGATCAAGCAACAAGCAGAAGTCAGCAGTCCCCACCAATAATATCTGAGTTTGGTCAAGAATAATACACAGATATGTTCTGACTTCAAGTGCAAGGAATGTTCCACCGTCACAAAATTCTTACATGAAAGGCATTTATCAATTTATCAAGCCAACCAATGTGCGTGTGCGTGCGTGTGTCGTATTTTCAACAGCACTGAGTTTGGCTTCAGCCAGTATTTAATTTGACTTGATTATTGGTTTCTTTCATGCCAAACAGCTTCTGGGCAATGGCACTTAAAAACATTTGGATTGTGTTGACAGTTACCGTAAAATAAGGTCATTTTCCCACGGTATCACCATTGCTACTCTAATATGATGAATGACACAAAAATTACTGAGTTATTTGAAACTGCTGTACTGTCTGTTTAATACTTTATATTTACAGAAGGAAGGGAATGAAAGAAAGGGAGGGTGGCCAAATGAGGGCTGTTGAGGGCGTTGTGGTTCACTGCGCGCTGAGTTTAGTGGGCCTCATTAGAGACGAAGCTTCATAATAGAGGATTCTCACTAATAACCCTGCTGCTTTGACCCATGTGGGCCGACATGGTTTAGTGAGGACTGGCTTTGAAGAATACATCAGGATTTCAAGTGCCCCTCTCGGGTCCCTGGGGCTCTTCTGTTGTTTCCCCTTCTAGAAATTATTTATTGTGATGACAGGATTACTCTGAAAATCAATAACATTAATTAGTAAGCCATCAAATGAACTGGCCTAACTCCAGAATAGGATAAAGGACTTTAGAGACAAAAGTGGGGAAGTGATTTACTGGACTCTTTCCCCGGCTTCCTGCCAAAGGTTGAGAGCTGAATGATGATTAGAGGACAATACATATAACCAATATGGACCCTCTATGTAAAGTCAGTTCATTACTTTTGCCACCAAATAAAAGTAAAATTGAAGCAAAATTGAGCATACCAACCTTCTTGAGATATTTCCCATTTTCAAAACAACACTTTACTATAAAGTATAGTAGATTCTGAAAAACAGGAAAAGTCTTTGACTCCCTCATAATGCAAGACCTTCTGTGGAGTTCACACCAGTCATACATCTGTGAAACATAAAATGCAATTAGACGCAGATGGTCCAGAAAGCTATTCCAAACAAGCGATAAGGTCGATAATTCTCTCCACTGCTCTCCATCAAATCCTTCTCCCTTATCTCTATGCAGTTTCAAGGAGTCCTGAATTATTTCCAGGTATTTATGTCTTTTACTGTATTATACTTTATAATATGAGATAGCCAGAGAGATTTGTTTTGACATGATGAATGAAGACTATTTATGGTGACCCTGGTCCAGGACAGAGTCCTGAGACGACCTGAGTGGAGATAATCCAAGGTGGTTAAGCTAAATGTATTCAGCCGTCCTGCTGTACTTGTGGGGGATCTCTCCTTTTCTTTATGTGTATATACTGTAGATATCTATATTTCAGTATATGGACAAATTGATTTTCATTGATTTTTATGTTTTTGCTCCCCTACAATCCAGCCAGAATTCAAGGTCCAACAGACTGGATGTGTGTCCATATGGTACTGCCAAGGCAGCAAAGGACTGACTAAAGAAGAAGCACATTAAGGTCATAGAGTGGTCTAGCCAGTCTGCAGACCTCAGTCCTGTAGGAAATCTGTGGAGTGAGCTGAAGCTTTAGAGTTGCCAAGCAACTCTAAAACAACCTAAAGGATCTTTCTGTAAGGAGGAGTGGGCCAAAAATCCCTCCTGAGATGTTTGCAAACCTGGTGACCAACTACAAGAAAGATCTTACAGCTGACTAGCATGGAATCTGATCCATAACGTCACAACAAACCTCATTTCATATAAATCACACAGCGAACACGTGACAAGTTATGACACAAAAGTCTTGTTAACAGTGTGCGTTTGATCACATCAATACAAACATCCCTCAGCGTATCCTGAGACGTTATTCTACATCTAGTCCAGTCAGCCACTGAGATGGGTCGATCAAAATGTCAGAGGGGAAACGGGAGCGAGCTGGTGCAGAGACACGGAGGCCACTGAGTCAGCAAGTGTCTCGGCTCAGTTCCTCAGAGAGGAGCAGTCGGTCTCGGCTGTGGTTCTGCATGAACGGTCAGACTGATCTTTGAGGCGGCGATGTATCAAACAAATGTCAGAGCACTGCCCAAAGCTGTCCAAACCAACAAGATTTCCCCTTCATCTCCACCATTCCTTCACATGCTTCAAACGGCAGAAAGTCTAAAGGGACACCATATGTAAAGTGAACAAGCTTCACAAGCAATTACCATCAAAAATGTAACTCTGAATAGGAAAAAAGCTAATGGTCACTATTGTGAGTTAATCCCGTTTTCCTAAAACCAAATAGATAAAAAATATCTGTTTTATTCAATTTATCTAAATGTCACCTGAGTGGATGGTTACATGTACCGTGCCGTCTTCATGTGCCGTTTGCAATCTAATCTGAACATGGTGTCTCAAACCCCGCAGTGCTGACATTTGTTGCTGCAACAATGTTGTCACAGAGACAATAGCCTACCTGGGGAGAGAGGAAGACACAATTCAAAGAGGTTCAGCCTCACTGCCATAAAAAGTTAATCAGTGAAAGGCAGCAAATGTCATTTATGGAATTCAGCTGTGCACATCTCCAAAATATTCATCAGGGACAGCGAACAATAGCCCATCCCCCACATAGCTTCATAACGATTTGACACACCATCACAGTCATAACATGCAAAGAGCCAAATGACTTTCACAGCAGACGGGCTGTCTGGTTAATGGAGAGAAATCAAAGTGGAAGCTTAGGAGTTGGAAGGCGTCTTTAGCACAAACCAGACACAACAAACCATTTTTAAAAGAAACAGTTAAATGTTTATGAATATATTACTGTGAATAATTACTGTTAGATGACTTTATCATGTCTGTAAGCATAAATCTATAGTCAGGATAATGTATTTAGTATAATTTCTTTGTTAATGACATTTTTTCAAGTATTTCTATATGTTGTTTGACTAACTGCGGATGAAAATTAGGCATCAGCTAAAACTGGTAAAAAACATCTTTTTGTCTTAGGAGATTAATGTTCTTGACAAATAAGCAAGAAAAAAATGAAAGAGACATTTTTTAAATACTGATAGCTGCCAGTGCAACTCTCAGCCGCCTACTACATGCACCTATTATACAAGTTTAAGCATCCTAGGTTACTTCCTTCTTGAATTATCGAAAGTTATTCAGAAGAAAACACAGAGATTCTAACTTGCCCGAGATTTTTTACTGGATGCACTTATGGTATCAATTTGAAAACCCAAGGTCATGTCTTTCTCACATTATTGTGTTCACAAAGTTGGGTGTCCAACCAACCAACCAACCAACCAAAAATAATATTTACCGATTAAATTTGTCAACTTATATTTTATAATCATTAACTTTAGAGGTCCTGGTCGGTCTTTGTGTTAACAAACCACCTGTATATTCAGCTGTATTTACACATCTTGCGTTTGGTGCCTATATGCACCGTCTCTCCTCTTTACAGGTGGGCCAATCTGCTGAGACTATGTACAAACATCATCATACCTACAATGACTTTTCACATCCATTTTCATCTGTTTTGTTAAAAAGATTGATTATAAATCCCATTTCTTTTGATTTTCCTGTATATTTGGTTCATTTCATTGTCCCTGTGTGAATGTAGTGTTATATTCCCTGTTTGCATTTTTTTCATCTATGATTGTTGCTCATACGCACTTAATGGTCAAGAAAATTGGGAATTTTGTTCAGCTCATCATTACATAGAGAATTAAGAATAAAAAAAAGGCCTTAAATATCACAGACATAAACCTTAACATATGATAAAGCTGGAGATGCTTGTGACGACCATCAAAAATGTCCCTTAAATGTTAAAGGTTAAAGGTGCATGTACTGGCCATACCAACATTAAGGTGTCCCCTGTAAACATCAACCACAAGATTTACAGGTTAGTTTGCTTTTGCCTTTAAAACTGAACATGTTTCTATGCTTGCAAAGCAGACAAAAAATATATACATGCATATATATCATTATAACTAGTATATATCATTCTGTTCTTAAGTGTTTATAACCAACCAAATTGTTGTGCCTGTCTCTCTACAGTGGTATAACATAGATATTAAGAATAGGAAGATAAATTAACCAAACGTGATCAAAGTGAGAAAGCGCCTCAGGCTAGTTACCACAAACATGTGATACTGACCTTTTCCTCTTCTCAGCAGGAAAGCTGATACATTTTTGTCTCTAAAAAGCTTAACTGTGCCTTTAATCTCCACAGGCTGATTCGAAAGTATTCATGTTAGCAGTATCAAATTGCCAAAAAACACTTAGCCTAGATGAGGTCACCACCTTCACCTTTTTGCATGCCAAACATACATGCCATTGGTGGATGACATGTGCTTTTAATTTTAAAGGGATACTTTTTTACCTCACGTCTTGTACCTTATCATGCAAAAACAAGCAACCAAAAAAAAACCTAACTAAAAAAACAACAACATGAGGCAAAAGATACACAGATCTATCTAATTTACCATTTGTAACAGCTCGATTACATCTGCCATAATCTCCTGTTAACAGCTGTGTGGATTTGTAGCTGTTTACACTCAAATTAAAGGGAAAAGAGTAACAAAAGGAATCCGCGTACACTCATTAACCATAAGATTAGAACTATATGTTTAATGTTATAAAGGGCTCCCTCTTAGTCTCAAAACATGGACTCCACAAGACCTGAGATAAAAAGTTAGCAGTAGATCCTTGAAGTCCTTCAGGCTGTGAGGTGAACCCTACATGGATCAGACTTGTTTTTCCAGGACACTCCACAGATGTTCGGTTAGATTGAGATCTGGGGAACTGGGAGGCTGTAGCTTGATCTCCGTCATGTTCCCCATCTATCTGCAGGGTTTGTTATCTTGCTGAAAGAGGAGATAGCCATGAAAGAGTGCCTCTTAAAACAAGGGGTGCATCTGGTCTGCAATAATGTTTAGGTAGGTGGTACACATTAGCAACCATGTGAACCCCAAGGTTTCCCAGAACAACACTGACCAAAGCAAATACTGGTTTCCTGGTTTTCTGTGGTGACAAATTAAACTTTTAACCTACGAAAACTTTTCAATTAGTGGCCTTAATTAAGGCTTGTTTCACTTCAGTGACCTTCTTATTCTTATGAGATTCCCATATGCAACGAGTTGGGTGAAAGGTGGACACCACTGGGGACTGAAGCGCATATATGAAAATAACTGTTTTGCCAAATAATTATATCAAGACTCAATTTCCTGGCTGACAACAGGAAATTATGAGGGCCGAGTCTGAGCATGCCAGGTGCTTATATTTTTACAACACACAGGATTTCAATGCAGCTGGCTCTTATCTTAATGAAACAGACCTTAAGCAAAATTACTTTTACCATGCTACACTGACTGTGGCATGGATGAAATGAATTCAACAAATGTATAAGTTTAAATGGCTGCACAAAGCTGCACAAGGCAGAAATCTCTCTAATCTAGAATCTAAAGTTCTTTATTCTAAGCACCTCCAAACAAATATGGTTATTTGAGTTTAAGCATGTACACAAATTCAAATAATCAGAAGGTGGCACTGTGTCCCATGTGGATTTGGTCCCTGAAAGTATTACTCCACCCCTGGGTTAAAGTAGTAGTAGAACGACTATACTTGGTTACAAAAATGATCATCTCAAAAATATTTGTGGGAGAAATTTATTTTTTTTGGTGTTTTTTACGCATATTTCTTTTATGGCCAAATATTTCCCAGATGCCTCAGACCGTTAGGGCTTTAAATGTCATGGCTCAACAGGAAAAAAATAAGTAAATAAATAAATAAATCAGTAATGAATAAGTAAATGTAGGCGAAAGAGAAAATATTAACTGAAGGGCAAAGAGGGCTGAAAAAGATTTTTCCTAATAAGGACGAACTGCAACTTTAAATGAGGCTGAAGTGTTTGTTTGGATGGTAGTTTGCAATTTACTATTTCTGTCCTGAGATCCAACACAGAGTCATTATGATGAAGAACGTCTTTGTTGAAACCGAGCGGCCACGTATTTTGGGAGATATGTAAATGACAAGCTGAAGTCATGGTTGACTGGGTGTCCAGTCTGACTTGTTAATGACCTCTGTGGGCCATGACGCTAATGCACTGGATCACTGGTCTGTGAAAAGGTGATGTTCAATCCCCTCTAAATCTGTTTCATGTGTCCAGTGAATACATCTGTTCATTAACTTTGTTACAAATACCACTGAAATGTATCCAAGAGACTTCTGACTAACTTTTTAAGTTATGATGCTTTTTAAACAATTGAAATATCTTCTTACAAGCTGCTTTGTCTTTGTTACTGTTTGTTACTTTTGCCTAAGTTATAACATTTGATATTCCACTTGTAATGTCCTGATGAGTTATCTTTGAATCTTTCTATATGTTTATTTCAAAGATGCACTAATTGTTTGTATTATTTCCATTACAAATTCTGGTTAGAAGCTGACCTTCTGTTTCTTCTGTTTGCATAGAATAGAGAAACAAATATTTCTTGGGCACCGAGTGCCAGCCTGCACCCTCACCTGTCAGCTCCTCTCCTGGTGTGAATGAGGTGCCTTTGGGAGTCTGTCTCGTCTTCCTTGCTTTTCTCCCAGAGCACAGTGCATCTTTGCTGACCTGTCCATCATCTGAACCATCTCAGCCTCACAGAGCCATGTAAACAACAAGCAAGCAAACAAGAGCAGGAGATACACCTCTGATGTAGGACGTGGAATACATAATAATCAGACTCCCGTACACTCAGCAGGACCTGGAGGACTGACTGCAAGACTGCCATGTTGTCCATATTGCATGTATTTTACAGGAAGATTTCTCCCAGCAGTTAGGATATAATAATAACTAGAAAGCGAAAATTTCAGAAGAAATTTTATGTGTGCCTATGCCGCTGCTAATCAGTGTAGTTTGCCATTCATACGGCTACAGAGAGCAAAACTCAGCAGAGCAGCCATTCTCCACCATGAATTATGATAAAAACAAACACCGCTCGCGCCTCACAGATGACAGCTTACAGTTTTGGGTAAAGATGAGGTGACTTCGTACAGCCCCGATTTGCAGAGGCTGTGCACAGAGGTTCATGAGCAGAAGTCCCATTGTATCACGGCAGACCCCGACAATGTTTGCATGAACATGCTTTGAAGCATTACGTTATGGACCACTTTTCACACATGGTTGGTGTACCGACACAGGCAGCCGTAGCTTTTCAACTCATAGCCCAACACACACCCAAAAAACAGCCAAGAGAGCACAGACTTTACACCCGTGGGTCCACCTCCCCTGCAGCGGCACTGCAGACCACGCCCCGACACACACATCAAACACATAAAATAAATATGTATGCACTTTCGCATTCACTTTTTGTTTTTTGTTATTTTTACACAGTGTTCTGAATGATGAACAATGGTCTACAGCCAATCTTGTGTATTATTATACAAACTTTGGTTGTAAGATTCAGATAAGCATTTAATAAATGCTAAATATTTTATATGAGAGTAAGAAAGAAAAGTATATCTTTATGTCCACCTTTCTCTGTTAATGCCCTACCTGGCCCCCTGACAAAAGCTTTGCTAGATCCGCCCCTGCACAGTTACCAGCTGTCAGCTACACAAAAAAAGGAGCTTGGTGTTTACAGGGAGTACAGAATTATTAGGCAAATGAGTACTTTGTCCACATCATCCTCTTCATGCATGTTGTCTTACTCCAAGCTGTATAGGCTCGAAAGCCTACTACCAATTAAGCATATTAGGTGATGTGCATCTCTGTAATGAGAAGGGGTGTGGTCTAATGACATCAACACCCTATATCAGGTGTGCATAACTATTAGGCAACTTCCTTTCCTTTGGCAAAATGGGTCAAAAGAAGGACTTGACAGGCTCAGAAAAGTCAAAAATAGTGAGATATCTTGCAGAGGGATGCAGCAGTCTTAAAATTGCAAAGCTTCTGAAGCGTGATCATCGAACAATCAAGCGTTTCATTCAAAATAGTCAACAGGGTCGCAAGAAGCGTGTGGAAAAACCAAGGCGCAAAATAACTGCCCATGAACTGAGAAAAGTCAAGCGTGCAGCTGCCAAGATGCCACTTGCCACCAGTTTGGCCATATTTCAGAGCTGCAACATCACTGGAGTGCCCAAAAGCACAAGGTGTGCAATACTCAGAGACACGGCCAAGGTAAGAAAGGCTGAAAGACGACCACCACTGAACAAGACACACAAGCTGAAACGTCAAGACTGGGCCAAGAAATATCTCAAGACTGATTTTTCTAAGGTTTTATGGACTGATGAAATGAGAGTGAGTCTTGATGGGCCAGATGGATGGGCCCGTGGCTGGATTGGTAAAGGGCAGAGAGCTCCAGTCCGACTCAGACGCCAGCAAGGTGGAGGTGGAGTACTGGTTTGGGCTGGTATCATCAAAGATGAGCTTGTGGGGCCTTTTCGGGTTGAGGATGGAGTCAAGCTCAACTCCCAGTCCTACTGCCAGTTTCTGGAAGACACCTTCTTCAAGCAGTGGTACAGGAAGAAGTCTGCATCCTTCAAGAAAAACATGATTTTCATGCAGGACAATGCTCCATCACACGCGTCCAAGTACTCCACAGCGTGGCTGGCAAGAAAGGGTATAAAAGAAGAAAAACTAATGACATGGCCTCCTTGTTCACCTGATCTGAACCCCATTGAGAACCTGTGGTCCATCATCAAATGTGAGATTTACAAGGAGGGAAAACAGTACACCTCTCTGAACAGTGTCTGGGAGGCTGTGGTTGCTGCTGCACGCAATGTTGATGGTGAACAGATCAAAACACTGACAGAATCCATGGATGGCAGGCTTTTGAGTGTCCTTGCAAAGAAAGGTGGCTATATTGGTCGCTGATTTGTTTTTGTTTTGTTTTTGAATGTCAGAAATGTATATTTGTGAATGTGGAGATGTTATATTGGTTTCACTGGTAAAAATAAATAATTGAAATGGGTATATATTTGTTTTTTGTTAAGTTGCCTAATAATTATGCACAGTAATAGTCACCTGCACACACAGATATCCCCCTAAAATAGCTAAAACTAAACACAAACTAAAAACTACTTCCGAAAACATTCAGCTTTGATATTAATGTGTTTTTTGGGTTCATTGAGAACATGGTTGTTGTTCAATAATAAAATTATTCCTCAAAAATACAACTTGCCTAATAATTCTGCACTCCCTGTATGAGAGTAAGAAAGAAAAGTATATCTTTGTGTCCACCTTTCTCTGTTAATGCCCTACCTGGCCCCCTGGCAAAAGCTTTGCTAGATCCGCCCCTGCACAGTTACCAGCTGTCAGCTAAATAAAAAAAGGAGCTTGGTGTTTATTTCTCTCAGAAACAGTTCATAACTTCCCTTCAACTCATTCATGTCACCTAAAAAAAAGGTAAACCTGTTTCTCCATCACCAGTTCAGCTCTGATGATTCAGTAAGGTCATCTCCTTGTTTCGACCAGCCGCTTCTACAGCTGTGGCTCCAGCAAACATCAGCTGATACTAGAAATTAAAATCAAATGAATTCTAACAACAGCTGATCAAGCTTAAACGTGCTGCTGTTGTTTAGCGCGATAAACAAACAAGAGAGAAAAGCCGATCATTGATCAGTTTCATGACTGAAGTTTGAACAGGCGAGAGAATGACAGGGGAGGCTGTCATAAAGTTCAACATCAGTAACTTAGCGCGCACACAGCTGTATAGAAACTCCATCGTGCTAGCTACCACGCAGTACGAGTTATTATAACTGATTGTAAAAAGTCAGCACAACGAAAATAAACTACACCTAAACTCGGTTTATATCTGACCCAAATAGAGTGCAGGTCATAACTTCTTACCTGAAATTCAGTTCACCTCACGCTCCGACCGGCAGCCGCCTGCTTCTCCTGCCTTCGGTTTCCCTGATCCACGATCTACCACCGGTCGATCGGCGGTCACCTCGCCGCCTCGTTCCCCGCATGTTCTTTCTGACACACACCGGTGGATAGCTGCCCTCGGTTGTAGCTCCGCGTCAGCGACTACCAAACAATTCAGTTATTTTTTCCACATCGACCAGCATCTGGACAATCCACAGCCTTTCACTGTTTGTACCGTTACTAAAAAAAACCCCTCATCGGCTCATAAAAACGAAAAATAAGTCCAGCTATGACCCTGAGTCAAAAAGACAGCCAGCTCGGGTTAGCTAGCTACCTGTCTAGCTCTTTGCAGGCACCGAAAACATCAGAGCTAATATGGGATGTCTTGGTAACACGAGCAGATATTTGAAGTTTACATCTGGCCAATCCACCACCTTTCACTGTTTATACCGTTACTAAAATGAATAAATAAATAAATCATCGGTCCATATAAACGAAAAATAAGTCCAGCTAAAACACATACTGTCGGCGAGCGACCGGGTGCTGACACGAGTTTCACCCGCCTCAATATAAGCCAAGCCTGGGTGCTTTTTCACGAAGGGTCGCTAGCGGTGCTAGCTAACTATGCTAGCGGCGCTAGCTAGCTAGCCGGCTATCAGCAACACATAAGAGAACTGCTGCTAAATAAACTACACCTAAACTCGGTTTATATCTGACCCAAATAGAGTGCAGGTCATAACTTCTTACCTGAAATTCAGTTCACCTCACGCTCCTGCCTTCGCTTTCCCTGATCCACGATTGACCTCCGCGTTAGCAAACACCGGTCGATCGGCGGTCGCGGCATGTCCTTTCTGTCATACACCGGTGGATAGCTGCCCACTGTTGTAGCTCCGCGTTATAGCACCACCAAACAACTCAGTTATTTTTTCCACATCCAGCTGTAACTCCGATTCTGTGCGAGCATTTGCGAGAGACCGGGGAGGTGAAACGACAGAGAGAGTCCCCTCGCTATCCATTTGCAGCCAAGTGCGGCAGCTAGCTAGGTAGCCGGCTAGCTGTCAGGCAGGACCGACGTCGTCAGAGCACTGTCGCTAAATATGGGATGTCTTGATAAAACAAGCAGATATTTGAAGTTTACACACCTACATTCTCGCCTGAAAATATCTTAAAAGTTTATTTTGTGACCTAGAAACACGAATAAAAGACATATAAAACGAAGTGGTGGCCGCCATTGTTCACTCTGTAGAGGCGTGCTATGAATTGTGGGATATGGAGTTTTCAACACAAGGATAAATCTTTTCGGCTGTACTACTCCCGGTATACCACTAGAGAGAGCCAAGACACCACAAATGAAGTCTGTTTATTTGGCGCCAAAAGATGAATTGGCCTAAATTTGTACTAAAATATTAATATTTAAAAAACTATAAAAGTCATAAACACCAAAAGTCACAACATAATAGTCCAGCTCCAGCCGCACAAAATGATCTAACATATGTAATCCTAATGTCAAAACTGTTTGGCAGAGGAGCGCGGGAAAATTTTCACTAAAATATTAATATTTAAAAAACTATAAAATTCATAAACACCAAAAGTCATAGCACACCATTCCAGATCCGGCCGCACAAAATGAGGTAACATATATGAAGCTTGGCGGAAGATGGAGAATAATAATAATAATAATAATAAGAATAATAAATCCGACGAATAGTAATATGTGTGCCTCTTTCCATAGGCACACATAATAATAATGGATTGGATTTCATATAGCGCTTTTCAAGGCACCCAAAGCGCTTTACAATGCCACTATTCATTCACTCTCACATTCACACAATGGTGGAGACAAGCTACTGTTGTAGCCACAGCTGCCCTGGGGCAGCCTGACAGAGGCGAGGCTGCCATATCGCGCCATCGGCCAGAGGGGCCGATGGCGCAATATGGCACGATATAAAGCCACAACCATCAGTGTGTTGAGAAAGAATGCTGCTAAGCCACAGATTTCACAGGGTGCATACAAAGTATGTGGCCAGCTGTCACTGTTAGGACAGTCAGGCTGTTAAAAATGTGTTGTAACTGGGAGATGCCACAGATGTGGCTTACTGATGAAGTGCAAACCTTCTAATGACTTCATGTTAATAAAGCCAAACTCCAAAAACATATTCAGCTGATAGATACTATCTCTCTCTTCAACTGAAGGAAGGCTATGTCTGTATGTTTGGTTCCTGATTTTTTTGAGTGGGAACAGTCTAATTGTCGTGATCCTGAGCCTCTGACCCACAGTTTCTCTTTGAACTCTAAATTCTGAGTGATCATTAACTGTTCTCTATTTTGGTCAGATTTGGTCGGGTTTAGAGCTTCTGGGTGTTGAGGTTAGTTTTAGTCCTTTTACTTATAAGTAACACTTTGTAATACGGCCCATTACAAAGGGCATAATTCTCCTTTAATTAGATTTTCAGTGTTTATTATTTGAATTTACAATGTAATTATATTTTGATACAAATACTTAAAAGCAGCTGGAGTAGAATAGCAGATTAACAAGTCAAGTTTTTGCAGTAAGACTATAAATTTTAAATACCATGTGAAATTCCTGTTAATTTAACAGACAGTAACCCCCCACCTTACATTACTGGTACGATGTACTTTTCAGAGTGTGGGCCATATTATGAAGTGGCTTGACTTTGTCTAACTTGTCACAGGAATTTTACAAGAAAGGAGAACCTAAAAAGGACAGTTAAATAACAGGAAATCTATCATGCACATCAACATGACTATTAAATAAAGATATAAAGAAAAAAAAGACATGTAAAAATACAATGTAATATGAGGAAATATTGTTTTTCTGTAAAATTACCAGGTAATTACATACTACCTAAAAGTAGCTATGCACAACTTAAACTAACTTACATTTTAATTCCTGTTTTGTTCCTTGTAAAAACTTGACTTGTTACCTCCTTATTCGTGTGCTCAAGTATTTGTATCCAAATACATAAACATTGATATTTCAAATAAAATGTATCCACATATAAATTCAGTTTATGTGTGTGATCTTGTATGTTACTTTGCATTATTCTGATACTGTGTCTTGTTCATCAACCTGTCAGTGTGTGAAAATTAAGTTACATTATAAAAAAAAACCAGTTGAAATTGAGCTATAAAATATTAGCTTGACAAAGTAACGGTAATTACCATCTCTCTATTGCATAAACATTTGTATAAAAACTACTACACTATTGTAGGCAGATGGATAGAAACACAGTAAAACAGGTATAATAATGAACAACACCCTACAAGTGATGTTAGCCCTGTGATCGTCCTTTTACCCTGTGATAACTGGGATAGAAGCCAGCCCATCCCAACTGGATACGCTTTTAAGAAAATGGATAAATGGACATAAAAATAAGCCCATTTAAACAGTCAGATTTTACACACTATATGCATCTGTATGCAGAGCTGAATCATGCATGTTTATTTTTAGGTATCATTAGTTCTGTGGCTTCTGTATTTTTGTATCACTACTCCACTGCTGCAGTCCAACTCCATTTCCTCCTGACATTTCCTGACAGGAAAGCTGACAAGATGCTTTGTCAGGAGGATTTGATCAGACACGGGGGGAGGCACAGAAGAGAATCTCAATGTAGACGACATACAGGGAAACATGTATTTGACAGCTTTCTTTTAATTTAGAGAATCAATATGTAGCTTTTGTCTGTAAGAGACACAGACACTAGCCAGCTACCTTTAACCCCCACACACTCTCCTCTCCTCTCCAGTCCTCTCAGTACATCTGTGGGATCTCAGAGACACTACCCTGGGCGTGATTAACTGTGATGAGCTGGTGAATTACCCAACATGCCTCTCTGTCCCAATTAGGAGAGAAATAATAACAGTGCTATAACAATGCTGGTTTTGATGATGCCCATTACATCATCTGCTTTTGGCTCGCTGGGAAGGAAACTCGCCCCGGCCAATCAATTGGCTCAGCTGGGCTTTATAAGAGGTTTCTGACATCAGCCTGTCTGCTTCTTGTTTGTAGTTGTAGCATGAGATTTGCTCCTGTGCTGTGTCCTGGAAAATTAAAAGGACTCAGCATCTGCTCCTGGTCAATAGGAAAGCTGTGATTTTTATAACTTCTTCGTGCAATTAGGGCCTGGGGATGAGGATAATGTTTGCACTGTAGTAGGATTTATTTTCCATGACTGCTTTCTGGGGCTGTTTCGCTGAACTGGTGCTGATGGGGCAGAGCAAACAAAATAAAAAACTGCGGTGCAAAGTATTTGATCGGGTTTCCTGTTTCGACCATTTAACTTGTTTTGTTTTTTTAGTCTAATTAATGACACAGATCTGCATTTTTTTTATTTAATTTTCATTTTTGGCATGACTACAAGAGGCTTAATGTCAGTGAGAATATTTGACTTAGTGATTTCCTTTTTTGCACACATAATCCTTTTTTGTTGCTACTGTTGGGTAAAATGGTAATAATTGACAACCCCAATGAAAGCCAAATTTTATTCAACATGATAATGATAGCTGTATCACTCCATCAGTCAGAACACATAAGCTGCAGTGTCTTTCCACATCATGTGGCTCTTTGTTTCTCTCCTCTGATCTGAAAGCAAGGAGCCTCTATCGTCAGCTGACTGAGCTATTTGTTAATTCTTTGATAACATCTTGACCTTTGAGCCACGTTTAGAGAGAGAGAACGCGGACCAGTTTGTTTGTTTTCGACTCCGCAGTTCATTTATCATTATCGATGCCACTCAATAGCCTCTGCCCACATCACAGACAAACCTGATCCTCAGGATTTCATCACTCAGCGATCCCACGGCCTCACTTAATGAACAACAACAAATGACTTGTCAGAGCCTCACAGCTCTCAAAGGAGCCTGATAGGCTGATAATGCAAAACATCAACATCAACCTCAACAGCCATTTAAAATAGTCATATTCTTCCCTCCCTTGTTTCTTCTTAGAAAGCATTCCCGAAAAAGAAGACCCTGTGAGAACGAGATTATGTATTACATTCCATTAACAGATATGAGATTTAAGGGTACATTCGTATCCCTTTACCATCTCTGACACACCCACGCAGTGACCCATGTGTCTGTGAATTTACCTTGGCACTCTTCATCTGTCATTCTGATGAGTCTCCAGGGAAATGAGTTGCTGGCATTAAAGGATGCCGGGCATTAGTGTTAAGATGCAAATGCATTTATATTCTGATTGATTTGGTCTCATTTCTTCATCGAGCTCTTCAAAGTCTGGATCTCCACACTGCTAACCACAAGGCTTTGTAGTCTCGGGCTTCTCAGTAAGATCAAGTGCAGACATTTAAATTAAAATGCTTTTAAAAATGAGACTATTTACACACTGTTAGGCAAATCATTGTAATAGCATTGTTGGGATTGTGGTTTGCGTTGCAGTGTACATTCAGTGGTACATTGTGTCTAATCAACATGAACAATGTACCGCAGTGCCCAGAGAATCCAATGCACTTACAGTAGGCTACTTAACTATGTGAAAAGCAAAGCAAAATAAAGGAGTTCAATTCTGAAAAAATTGGATGCTGTATAAAACATAAGTAAAAACAGAATGATCATATATGATCACATGATCACATTTTATTCACAATAAAACATAACATTGCCACCGTCTCTGCGCCCAAGCACATTTAAAATGGACTGAGGCAAACCGGAAAACTATTCTGTGGTCAGAACATGTATGCCGTGTCCCCCAGACTAAAGAGGAGAGGGACTGTTATCAGCGCTTAATGTCAGCGCTCAGTTTAAAAGCCTGTATCTCTGATGGTACGGGGTCCATTAGTGCTTAGAGAATAGACATCTCGCCCATCTGGAAATGCACCATCAGTGGTGAAAGGTATATACAAGCTTTACAACAACATATGCTCCCAACCAGATAATGTCTTTTTCAGGGAAGGCCTTGCATATTTGTGCAAGACAATTCTAACCTGCAGTCCAGACCTTTCACCAACTGAAAACTAAAAAACAATACAGCCCAGAAAATAAGACCCAGGACTGCTGAGGGGTAGAAGCTTTTATTAGACATGAATGGGACGACATTCCTGTCTGCAAGTCCAGCAGCTGTTCTTCTCTGTTCCCAATGTGGAAATGTTTGGGCATAATGCACAGCGTATCAGCACAAACACCTCATACTAACTGTCATCTTGCAGTCAACGTGTCTACCATGAAGTCCTCTGTATACCAAAGTATTCTAGAGTCAAATGTAAGACCATCTATGTGTGACAGCTAAAGTTTGGCCCAAACTGGTTCACTGAAAGAGGACAATAATCTGGAGTACTTCAGTAAAACTGCAACAGACTGAAAAAGAAAAGAATAAAAAAAACTTAGGGACTGTGTACTGGAACATGTGCACACAGTCGTCTGCTGGGGTGAAACTAGGGTGTTCTCAAGAGGCACTATAAAAATGCACATTACCATATTTTATGCACATGTTTCATAAATGTGGACAAATCATTGAAAAATATGACTTCATCAAAAGGTTCAAAATTTTTATACAAATGAAATACAGGCTTCCATGTGGGCTGACGTGCTTAAAATGAGAACGTAATAATGGAAATAATCTTGAAGATCATTAATGTTTCCTGTTCCTCATTATAGCTAATAATCTTTATTTATAGATCACTTTTTAAAACCCACCTTCACACAAGCCAAAAACAATTTGCTCAAAGTCCAAAACATCACATATAAGCAGCAAACAAGTGATTTACATGATGATCAGATGTAAGTTTTGTTAGTTGTAAAATTTTGTAATGTGTTTTGAAGTGTGGCCCACTTTCCTTTTTTAGAGGTTTAAAAGGAAAAAGAGAAACGAAGAGTCAAAGGACCTTTACTTTGAATTTTGGACAATTCAGTCAGCTTTTGTCATGACTGTCATCGAGACACTTCAGCTAGAAACTCAGTTAGCAACCGTCATATGAAACTGAATGGAATTCATCTGCAGACTTTCTGTGTCTCTCTGTGCCTGGTGATCAGTTCCCACCTCTCCTGCCAATCGACCTACAAACCTGAGATTCACCCGCTCATAATGATCTCATTCTCCAGCATATCTTTCAGCAATGTTGTACTAATGCCAGGTTCAAACTCAAGTCCAATTTTTGCGTCTCCTTCAGTGTGCATAAGTTCTCCACCACTATCTATAACAAGCTGAAGCTTGCCTTTCCCATCTACATCTGTCCTCATTCTGTCACTCAACTCGCACTAGTCGGCTCCTGAGGGCGTTGATCCAAACAGTTGTTGACTATTTGCAGAGGTGTAACAGCGGTGTAACAAACCCTGTTCAACTGTGCACATGCTTGCTTCTTTCTTCTGAGTCAAGTCTCTCCAGGTGATCAAAAAATCATTTTCACCTGTCCTTTGAAGGAAAAAGACACGAGAGGTCAGATCTTCCCATTTGTTCCCACTATGATCAAATCTGAAAATTGTTTTCCGCTCCGAGACTCATTGCTATATCAGTGAGAAGTCCTGCCTTGCCTTTTCTCCTCTGTGCCAAATCTCCATCCATTTTCTTAACAGTTTATCCAATTCAGGGTCGCGGGGAGGCTGGAGCGCATCTCTGCTGTCATAGGCCGAGAGCCGGAATAGAACACATAGAAACCGACAACCGTTCATGCTCACATTCACACAGATTTAGAGTCACCGGTTAACCAAACAAGTATGGCTCTGGACTGTGAGAGGAAGCCAGAGTACCCAGAGAGAATCCACACAAGCACAGGGAGACTTATTGTGAAGCCGCATGGCGCCCTGTGTCTGCCTATGACACATCTCTGGTTTTGTTAAAAGAAAAACAACGTCGAGCTTGTTTCTGATCTATTAAACTGAGCAACCTTTGCTTCCTGATTCACAAAGACTAATCTAAGGTAATAGAAGAGTTCAACAGGGCAAAAATAGCTATTTTAGCAGACTGTTTAAAATTCTTTTGATACATCAGTTGTAACAAGATATTTAACTAGTGAGAGACAAAAATATAAAAGTATAAATTGAAACTAAATTGACAAAATAGATGCAAGCCTACGGTTCACGCAGGCAATTCTCTGCTTCTTAAACTAGCATCAATCAGCTTCCTGCTTTCCATTTAAATCAGAAACGTATGCAAATCAAGCTGTATCGCAAACAAAATCTCACCATGCATCACAATATCTCTGCTCAATCACATCTCACAAGGTCAGTCTGTGCACGGCACCTTTCAGATGATTTTATTGAGGCTGCTAGAATATAAACGAAGCCGGCATCCAGCAAAACACCTTTGGATAATTAGAGAGCCCTCTAAAAGATGTTCCTGTTTGGAATAGCTGTTTGCACTTTAAAAACCCCAGTGCAATCCCTTTGTGCATATTAGTTCAAGATGTGGCATTCACTTTGATCATTTTGACACCTGTGCTCCATGCAAAAAGACCTTTTTACATGCAAGAGCTTTGAATTGGTTATTTTGCTCATTTTCTTTTCAGCCTGGAGGAAAAAAAAAACATTTCAGTCACAAACATCTCACAAATGTTCACCTTCTTGGAAAAATCCACAATGAAATGAATTTGAATAAAGCAATTGTCAAGGATCACGTTGTTACAAATGCGGACTTCTTGACTTCAAAGGGGACATGCTAGCAAAGTGGAAAAAAACAGGCTGAGAGGTTTGATGCCTGCAGAGGTTGTGAAAGCAGGTTCGTCAAAAGCAGAGCTACAGTGGAGGGAAGGAGCTGAATAGCAGATTACAAGCACTCTACAAAAAAAGAGAGGAACCAAATGAACTGTGATCCGAGCAAACAGTTATTAACACACACTGTACACAAACTTTCTCCTCAGTATTTGCTTAGCAGTTGTAAAATAAACATCCCCGTGACATCACTTTGTGAAACATATTGCTGGCGATACTGAAAGAGTTACGGTATTTGCTGTCATCTAACGATATGCCGTATATAAACACACAGCCTGAAGACTGGGCTAACATTTTCATTTATAGAAGATGCTCGCTGGTCTTGAGATATGATTCCTGTTCATGGTGCAATGCCGGGTAATGTGAAAAAGATTACAGGTTTAAAGTGTAGCAAAGGCAGCTTCTTGCTGATGAAAGTACACATGATCCTGACACTCAAGCAACGTGGGATCAGCTGACGTGATGATGGCATCACTCTTCAGTACTATTTCAGTTCTGTTTCCTTGATCTTTATAACGTATTTGAAATGCTGCTATTTTGCATGTGATGTGCTGGAAATGAAAAAAAAAAATTGATTTGCACAAAGAGGTTGGAAGAAGCACTTATGTTTTCCAATGATATCAAAGGTACCTAATTTAGATTGTCACACGTGGCAAGGCGACTTCATTGCAATTGGTCAGTTGTGTTTAACAAAGGTTTACGTAGGTAATTTCCCCCCTTTTCAGTTCTCAACGAGAACTGGGAATTCCTGCTATTGTCCTTCTTTTACAACTCCCTCAGCTTCTTGAGCTGCTCTCACCATGCTGTCAAAATGCCTTTATTCCTGGATGATGATGCTGCATTCTTTGAGCCAGTTGGGTACACATTGATGGGCTATAATAATCAATTTCCTTCTCTGCTGTCAACCTCAATCAACGTTCTTATGTACTCTCCATTATGCTCTCCTTATTGATTGTAATACAGGTCATGATTTGTGACAAGAATGCGAACAGCACGTATCCAAGCGTGTGAAGAAGCTGCTTGCTGCGGTGAAAGAAAGAACCCTTCAGTTCATTCAGTTTCTAAAACAAAATGAAATCAAAAAGGTATTGTGTTTATTTAGTTCACATTACTTTCCAATAAGTTTCCGATTGCTCCTTTTAAAATAATTATAATTTATACATTTGTTCTTATGTTTGTTACTGAATAAGTCATACTTTTAGCTGGCTTACAGTTTGGCTACAAGCCTGTCTAATTTATAAAATACATAAACAGATATGAAGCAAAACTTACAGCCATTTATTTAAATCTTCATCTGAAGCAGAGACTGGGAGACCTCACAGTGTTGTGGGAATGTGACTGTCCTCACCTGTCTGTAGCGCCAAAGCTTAAATATACAACTTTTCATCTCTTATTTTGTATAAAACATGTATTGTGCATTTTTACAATGCAAACATGTGCCATTACAGAACAACAAATGACCTCACATATACAGACTACATGCACTGGTTTCTGGACTAACAAACAATACTTTTAGACCAAACGAGGCTTTAATTTAAAGCAGAAAATGCCAGGATGAGCTACAATTCCCACAGTGCAATGCGGGAATCCTGTTAAGCATTTTTTGGGCTAAAATATTGAGCTGAGATTACTCGACAAAGGTCATTTGAATTATTTTCTTAAACCTTGTCAAGGTTTATTAGTGCCAGAGAAGACATTTTACAAATTTTTCCCCCTTCACAGGATTATTTAAGCACCTCTTAATAAAACACAGCTTAGTTTGTCTCAAAGATCAAGAATAATTCACGTGTGTAATGTTTTGGTATTTCAGGCAGCTCAACAACAAACATTTCTCACTGGAATATCAAGCCTCCCATCCTTTCTAAAGGAGTTATGCATCACTGGCTCTTCAGTGATGCATAAATATATGTGATGCTGCTTGTCAGCATCAAAACAAGTCAGGTATGACACACCTGACACCCGTCTAACATGCCTCTCAGGTGAGGTATTCCAGATATAAGCATCCAGGAGGAGACCACCTGAGCGATCCAGGAAATGCTGGAGAGATAAAGCATCTCAGATTGCTTGGGAATGCCTCGATATCATCCTGGAAAAGCTGGAAGCTGCTTTTAATACTTCAAAGCACACTTGACATTCCAGTGATTTATATACTGCAGAATGATGGTAATGAAACATAAGGTCAAGTGAAAACATTTAATCTGTTACTCAAGGAAATAACAGCAACTGCTAGTTTTTCTTCTTTAAACCTTTGTAGCTCTGCTTTATATTCAGTCTGCTGTTCACTCCCTTCACTCGTCTTTTATCCTCCCTTAGCTAATCCGCTCTTCACATGGCTGACATTTTCGCTCTTCTCTCCGTCTTGGATGTGATGGCACTTGATCCAGCTACCTGCTGTCTCGCTCTCTCCTCATCTTTAAAGTTGCACGGTGTTTGTTGTGTGCTCCTGTGCTGCTCAAACAGCCGAGGTCACACAGTGATAACAGGCAAACTTCGTTCAAAGGTTACAGGAAATGATTATCATATGGGCTTCCCATGGTTAAGAAATGTTGTTTTTCTTTTTAATTTTTCTGCCTTCAGCAGGAGTGATGTTAGTGCCTTCTCTCGTGTGGTTTCCTCTTGTGTTGCTGGGCTCTTTGGGACAGTCTGATTTTTTTTCTTCTGTGTTTATCAGCAGCTGCAATAAGGAGACTGAAAAGAGACTGTTTTAGGAACTGGCTCACTTGGTTTCTAATGGGTTTTAGTCACAAAATGATCTATAATGATGCTGAGTGTATTTGTTTCTTTAATGATAAGGGATATGGTGCAATGAGATGAAAATATTATTCATCAGGTGTTGTGGTATTTTCTCACACTAGTTGACCAAAAAGAGCTATTTCCAGTGGATTTCCAGAAATCAGTGTGATAAAACAACATGTACAGTGCGCAAGCCTCAAGAGAATATCGCGTGTCTCTTAGGAATATCCACAGCTTTGTTTAAATAAAAAATCAAAAACACTGACCTCTCATGATGATTAATAAATTGCAAATCAATGACTAAGTATTCGCTTTCTTAAGAAAATGAGGACAAAAATATCTGAATGAGGCAGTTTCTTCTGTTGTGATTTCAAAAAAAGCTTCGACTCTGTGGACAAAGTGATCGTTTCCAAATCCCATAAACACAACAGATCAGGGAAAATATGTTCAAACGGGCAAAATGTACCATAATAAAGTGGCAGCAACAAAAGTGTTGGGACCGAGCCATGTTTGCCACTTTGTAGCATCTCTTTTTTTAAGAACAGTCGGCAAACATTTGGAAACTGAGGAGAGCAGCTGGGAGAGCTGAGGGAGAAGAAAGTTGTCCCGTTCTCGTCTGATAAAAGATTACAGCTTCTCAGAAGTCCTGGGTCTTATTTTTCTGGGCTGTATTTTTCGTTTCATGATGCTCCAGGTCTTTTTGGTCCGGTCTGCACCGCAGGCAGGCCAGTTCCCCGCCTGGCCTCTTCTCCTGTGATGATGCTGTGTGCTGTAGATGATGAGATATTCAGTCTATATTGAGGGACATTATTCAGACTGGTGAACCTCTGCCCGTTTGTAGTTATAAATATAAATGCTTTCATCATATTCAGTCATGTTACTGACCTGTTGCCAAGACACCTAATTTTGGTCAAACATACTTTTGTTGCCTGCTTTTCAACATTTCTGAGAAGTGTTACTGCCATCAAATTACCTTTTTTTCCCTCTTAAAATGCTTTTCTCAGTTTAACTATTTGAGTATTGTGCCTTCACAACAACAGCTGCTCTGTCCATTCTGAATATTTTGCCTTTTAGCATTTTATAATGAAGGGGAAATTTTCACCTTTTTGTTTTTTTTTTATTAAAAAAAAAAAGGGTTAAACAGTCAGACCAGAGAAAATGAAAGTTCTAATTCATGTTACTTTTTTTTGTCTTTTTTTGTCCAGTGTGTTTATTCCAGATAAAACTGAGCTTAATTTAAAATCGATTGTTCTCTCAGTGCACTGAACTTTGGCTGAAATGTTATTTTCAGCTCTTGATAACAGTAAGACCGAAAAAGAAAACCTGATTGGCGTATAAATGAGTCTGCAGCCTATGAGAAGTCTTTAGTGTCTCAGTTTGCTCTGCTCTTATACTTGTCCCATTTCAGTTTCTCACAGATTGATCACAAATGCATTTCAAGCTCCTTCTAAATGATTTTCAGGATAATTGAACAAATGTATTTAGAAATATGTTGTTCTGATTTGGACAGACCAGCGGATCCCTCACTGAAAGCCCGACGTAAAGTAATAAACCAAAAAAAGAAAAAAAAGGGCAGCTGGAAGCCATAATCATACTAATGCACTCTTAGCATTTCCCAGCAATGAACGCAAAAAGCCATCTCTGTAATACATGAGGGACTCGCGTGTCTGTTCTGCTGGAAGCTGCTGATATGTTCAACACATGCTTTTCAGTATTGTTTCCAGCACAGCTCTGTTTGGATAAACTTTGAATTCATGTCTTTTATCTTCCGAAGAATAATACTTTGTCCACGATGAGAGCCCGATATCAAACTTACAAAAACACTGCTGTTTGAACCACGTAAGCTCTTTTCTTTTATGTTTTTTTATTTGTTTCTTGGCCAATCAAGTAAACTCAGAGAAGCCTTTTAGCACAGCGAAAGAAATCCTGCTTTTCTTTTGGTTTCTCATTATTCACGGGTGTTGTATTCCATCTTTTTGGCTCCTTATTTCTCCCAGCTGGAAATTAAAAGAAACAGGTCACCATTCGGCAAATTCCAAATAAGTATTTTTCAAGCCACAAAAAATAACACAGCAGCAACTTTTCCTCTAAGAATGGCTGAAACAGCTCTCTAATGATAAAAAATAATGACAAAAGCGTCATTTATACAGGAGGATTTTTTGTGATTATTCTTGAAGTAGTGGGTAGGAAAATAATGGAGGGCCAGGAGACCGTGCCGAGATGACTCAGTTGTTTTGTCCGCATTTATCCATCAAATAAAACTCAAATTTTGTCCGTCAAGAGAAAAGAAAGCTTGACGTAGTAGCCGTCATTAATAGTCTTACAAAAGGGGACAGTGTGGCGTGGGTGGCCTCATGTTCAGTTTTCCCCGCACTACTTATTTGAAATGTTACAATTGTCACATTTTAACAGATCATTATCATTAGAAATCCCAGGTGTCTCTTGGTTGTCAACCAGTACAGCATACACTGACTCTTTAACAGTCACACTTGAGTTGGATCACTGATGACGATGAATTCAAACCAGGGAAATTTCCCTCAAACTTTAAACCATAGGTGAGAACAGGAATTAAAGCTTTATGTTCACTTATTAAAAAGTGTCATATTCAGAGTTCTGAGGACTTGAAAAACACATGCCATCTTACAAATCAGCACTCCTTTAGATACTTACAGATGCACGATTAACTGTATGAAGAGAAATGAGAACAAAACTTTCAGCGTGGCATTGCTGTTAGTGTCAGACGGGCTGGTCTGAGTATTTCAGAAACTGCTGATCAACTGGGAAAAAAATGGCCAAAAGAGGAACTAGTGGGGAGCAAGATGCTTTCTCTAGAAAATGACTTGCTGCTGCCGAAGGTCAGAGAATATGACCGGCAGCAGCAGCAGTGTCTAGCCGCTGACGTTATTTTACCTCTAAATGCACACTGAACCTTAAAGGAAAGGGCGATGCAGCAGCATAAGACCTCGCTTGGTGACATCATGTCGGCTAAGAACAGGAAACTGAGGGTACGATTTGTAAGGGCTCGTCAAAATTGGACAGCAGAAGATTGAAAAACTTTGCCTGGTCTGATGGGTCTTTGTTTCTACTGTGACACTGATAATTCCTTGGACACGTTGGACCCCTTAGCAGCTGAACAGCACAGCCTAACTGAGTATTGCTATTGACCATGTCCATCCCTTCACGACTACAGTGTACCCATCTTCTGATGGCTGCTTCCAGCGATTTAATGCACCGTGTCACAAAGTTCAAGTCATTCTAATCTGGTTGCTTGAACATGACAATGAGTTCACTGTACTCAAATGACTGCCACAGTCACCAGGTGCCAATCGAATAGAGCTCGCTAAATCTGTGCCACCAGGAATTAAAGCAGTCCAGGCTGGTACCATCAAGGTGTACCTAATAAAGCGGCTGGTGAGTGTCTTTTTCTGTTTGATCGTGGCTCGCTCATCGTCCTGGGTTTTTGTTTAGTAATTGTTGAGTTTTGTATCCTTTATTGATTTTTGTTATTTCTTATGTTCACAGTGTTGCTCTCTGAATCCCCTGTTCTCATTTCTCAGATTCTGCATCCTCTTTTCATTTCCTCTCCTTGCATTTTAGTCCCTCTTGCCAAAGATGTGAGCAGACGAGGCAAGAAAGAGACAGTGGACAGCAAAGTCGAGGCAATAGGTGAGAGTTTTGAAGCAGTGTCAGTGAACTCAACTGTTTTATCATTTTTAAAATATTTTGGGTATCTTTTACTTAAATTCGCAACAGTGATGCAATGTGACGATATATTACGCCTCCGTGTTTAATCACACAGAGACATTTTTTTCCAGTGTTTCATTAAAGGCTTGAACTCATCCTCAATTATAGCTCCTCAGGCAAGACTCCTCTCTCCTCTGTCCTACAAATGCATTTTAGGAAATGAGACATCCTTCAATATGTCATACCAAGATTAATACTCGGGTCACGGGTAGAAGTAGGAGGGACAAACTGGACAATTAAGAAAAGCCTTCTGTGTTCCCGTCTCTGTTAAGATGTTTAGTGTCTTCACATATTTTTCTTATTCCCCGTCTTTGTCTTCCCTTCTGTTTCTCAAATTGCCTTTATCCCTATCTTCACCGCTTACTTTTCCAGCCTCGTGTGTCCTGTTCCAGCTTTTTTAAGATGCGTTGCTTCCATCAAGTTCAAAATGAGCTCATGTTTTTTCGTGAAATAGTAAGATATCTCAGATTAAACATTTGATATGTTTTCTTTTTCCTATTGTGAAAAAAATATGAGGTTCACAAATCATTCAAATTCATATCAGCGTTTTGGACTACATGCTGCAATTCTCAGAACAAAGCTCCTTTTCAGATTTAATGCAGGGAAGCCAATGACTTTGTGCACTGTCTAAAAACAGGGCAGAACAAATCCAAAGGTTTCATGATGATGTAAATGTGAGGGATGGGAGACGGGGATGAAGGCTGACAGTTGTTATAAAGTTTTGAAAGAAGGAAACTGTTATCTTGCTCACCATATAGAATGTTGCAAATCCTGAAAACAGCTTCCTCATTCGCCCTGAGTGGCAGATTTGTCACTGGGCATTTCACTTAAAACTAAGAGTGAGTCATTTTCAACTTGGAGCAAACTCTTAGTTGACAGACACTTTTGATATAAGACACACTTATACAGTATGAGTGAAAACTAAGGAAGCGTGAAGGCACACTCCACAGAGAGCCACCCATCCATTTGTAAGCATTATCTCCTATACTCCCCCCTGTTGTGCCTGGACCTTTCAGCATTCCCCCCCCCTTCATGACAGAAATCTACATGACACAGGGCTTCTGTGCTGAAAAGATGCTAACTTGCCTTTTTGTATATTTAAATCCAACTGAAGTAAATGACCCAAAACTAAACAGAAAGTCCTTCTTAGTGCTTTCCTACTTGAGATGTTTTGTACAAAATAAATTATTAAGGCATATTTTGAAGAGACTGGTTGAGCATTGGGAATATCACTTTAAATTATGCAGCATTTTGCACGTTTTACCCTCAGGTCATTTGATTTTCCATCCCGGAGGTCAGCAAATGAAGTGCTTGTAATATGAGGCTCATCCCAGCAGTAAAGTGAACAATCCCCTCCATTTAGGACTGGAGAGGGTTGACGAGGAGTTGCACGTTCTCTCCCTAAATTATCATGCTTCAACAGCCAGCACACAGATTTGACACAAAAGAGCTCGCTGCATGCTGGCCAAACATTCAGCAGATCTTTAAGAGGTCATTTCTCTAAAAGATGCGAGAGAAGTTTAGTTTCAGAAGCAGATTTTGATGTAAAATAATCATAATCCTAAAGATAAAACTGAATTTACTATTAGGCAAAGTCCAGTGAGGCCAGTTTAGTTCATTACTTGGAGCCAGGTGTTGAAGCTATAAAGCCAGAAGACAATAAAATCAACCAAAGAGGTTCCATCCTTTTTATTAGCCCATGCAGAGCTGCACTCTTTAATGAAAAAAATAAAAGGTTGTGTGCCATCAAATAAAAATTGTTCCTGAGAATGCTAGGCTCCCAAAGAGCATTCGTCATATTTCCTCTCTGGCTGCAGAAGGTCAGCACACTATGAATCACATAACCACCCTGGTCATTTATCATAAATATTAAGTTGTTCCAGGAAAGAAAAAAATTCACGTCTGGCAAATATTGATTAGGTAAAGTAAGACCACACTGCCTGTCCGGTTGTGCGCAGATTCACGCAGACACACACAGACACACACGTGCGCTTTGATTCACTGAAGTGAGGGAGGATGAATGGTGAAAGGAGGGAAGAAACTCAATGTTTATGCTACACTGAGATGAAAGGCTCAGCACGACAACATTCAGACTTTGTAACATGATTTATGCGTGCGTAGTGTTCTTAGTATGGAGATCACTGATACGGATCACACAAAAACATCCTTTAGGATGACTCAAAAACGAGAAGAGCCACAGCTCCCTTTTAAAAGTACAAAGTGCTTCTATCATCAGAATAAACAAAATCATTGGGAAAATTGACTTTTTTTCCTCTACACGTGTAGAGGAGTCCCCCTATAGGGACACAAAACTATTCTTAGCTCAGGTTTAGAGTTGTCTCTTTTCTCTGCCCAACAAAAAAGAAAACTGGGTGCTAACAAAACCTGATAACTTTTCTTTTACTTGTTTCAACAAATCAGCTTTGGATCACCTTCACACTGTACAGAAGGCTGCGGTGAGACTTTTAACTGGCACTAACAGGAAATTGCATATTACTCCAAGTTTGGCTTCACTTTATTGGTTGCTGGTAAATTTTAGGTTTCATTTTAATACTTTAGTTTTAACTTTTATGGCTGTACATGGCAAAGCTCCCCACGGTATCTCTGAAATTTAATATAGAAACAAAACAAACAAACAAACAACAACAAAAAAATCATGTATTATCACAACTAAGTTTACAAATACAAGAAAAATCACTTTAGGTCCCCCCAAGATGGCCGCCCCTCTGTGAGCTTTCTTCTGCTGGAGGTTTCTTCCTGTTGAAAGGAGGGTTTTCTCTGCTTTCTTTGTATTATTGTTGGGTCTTTACCTTACAATATAAAGCACCTTTAGGCAACTGTTGTTGTGAGCTGGCGCTATATAAATACATTTGAATTGAACTGTGCATCAGTCACATGGTAACTATGATATCTATGCGCATACATATAATAGTATGTGTGCCTTTCATTAAAGCATCATATATATGTCACACTTACATGTTTCAGATCCTCAGACTGATGCAAATATTCGACAAAGTTAAACTGATTAAATACAAAATGCAGTTTTTAAATGATGATTTCATTTATAAAGTGAACAAAGGCTATTCAAGCCTACCTGTGTGAAAATGTAATTGCCCACCAAAACTAGCTGGGCAGTCATTTGCAGCAAGAACTGCAATCACCCATTTGTGTTCACTGACAATGAGTCTTACACACACACACACACACACACACACACACACACACACACACACACACACACACAGACACACACACACACACACACACAAATGTGGCTAATCACAATTAATTCATGATTTAAGAGGAGTTTTTTCCGCTCCATGAATTAAATCGCCATTTAAAAACTGCAGGTTGTATTTACTTGAATTATTTTTGTTTAATATTGACATTTATTTGATGGTCTGAAACGCGTAACTGTGAAAAATACGAAAAAATCACTGGACAACAAATTGAGACACAATAACTGAGGAGGAAAAAGGTGCTTGATTTACAAACGGTTTTACAACAAGTTCTTGCTCTTTCAACAAAAAATGTAACATTTTACAGCCTCTGGAAGCGTGATGATGAAATGTAACGTTTTAACAATTAGTAAAGTCTTCGAAATTAACCTCGGCTTTAAGGGTGTCATGTCATGATCACAGGTTAAACTCTGAAGGTTTCGTGCAGAGTGATAGCCACGGAGGTTTTGCAGATTGGTGAATGACTCAGAGTGGTGACAGCGATGCCACTGATAGGCACGTGTACATTTCACACGAAGACGTGCACTTTTCCGGTGTGCGTATACAAAAATGGCATGCAACTTGTTTATGTCTCTGATATGTCTCTGGTCATCTGTATTCATCCCATTTGCTTTCCGTGAATCATCCTCAGTATGAACAAAGAGTCGCGGGCTTGTTTTTTCCACCACTTCTTACGCAGTGAGCTTTAATATTTCATATAGTAAAAAGAAGAAAAAAAAAATGACTAATGCACCTGTCACGAATCCATGTTTGATATTCTCCTCCTCGGAGCTCGGCGTGTCCACTCCCACAGAGGGCGAGCTTTCGCTTACAAAGAATTTCAAAGAAAGAAGGGAAGCTGTTAATCTGACGTCCCTGAGGATGTTTTTAAATTATTCTTTTGTGTTTTGTTTTCTGTTTTTTTGGTTTTTTACAAGGAACAAGTACCCCAAGGCATAGACATTTTTGTTTATACCAAGTAAGTGCTGATGAAATGAAGTGATAATCAAATCACTGGAATAAGCGGGATCTGTTTAGGATTCCCTGTTTATTTTTCCGACTTTTGACACATGCCCTACACCGAGGAAAGCTGCACAGCTAATCTGCTCTATGGGAACCTGCCTGTGACTCATTCAGTACCCGTCCTGTCCCTCTGCCAGCCGGACTGCGGGGGCCGCTCCATTCCCGGAATCTTCAAAGTTACGCGTCGGGCGCGTGGACAGATGTCCCGGACTACATTTGACAAGGAGAGGCACTACCTCCGAATCCGTGGGACATAAAACATGCGAAAAATAAGAAGGGGTGTCTCAGTCGACCCCCACAAACTCAAACAGGGAAGTCCTTCTACGTGTTCGGGTTTAATTTTCTCCGCTGAGCGCACACTCATCCAGTATCCGCGATCATGACTGTGGATGCTTACAAAGCTCTCTACATTGGCATGGAGGTGGTGATCGCCTTGTCCTCGGTCATCGGGAACGTAATGGTGGTCTGGGCTGTGCGCATTAACCGGTCTCTGAGAGACACCACGTTTTGTTTCATCGTCTCCCTGGCCTTGGCTGACATTGCGGTCGGAGCTCTTGTCATCCCCCTCGCCATAACCATCAGCATTGATCTCAAGACACACTTCTACAGCTGTTTGCTGGTCGCCTGCACAGTGCTCGTGCTCACACAAAGTTCAATCCTGGCGCTGCTGGCCATCGCCATCGACCGCTATCTGAGAGTCAAAATACCCATGAGGTAGGCCTAAAGGTGAATTCCTCTAGTTTTTAATATCTTGTCTCGTTTCTACAAGCCTTTGTGTCTGGATCGCTGCTGGGATCAAGGACACTCACCAAAGACGCTCCTGCCGGTTTCATGCAGGATTTTCATTTCACCCACCAGAAATTCGTGTAATACGTGGGGTAAAAGTGTGTCTAGCCGCTGACGTTATTTTACCTTAACAGCTCTGTAATGTCTCCACTTGTAATTATTGGTGCTGTAATAATACAGCATACGGACTTATCGGTGTTTATTAACACTTTCATTCATTTAACTATTAAACATAACTCCGATGTACCTCTCCAGCGCGCACTTCTAGTCAAAATAAGGTGCAAATTGGCAAAGTAATGCGTATTTTTCTCACATTTTGCAGCACATTTACCTTGATAAATAGATAAATATGTAGGTTGTCAGTCTGTGCTAAACAGAAAAATCTTGTTGACTTTTATTTTCCTCTTCTTAATTATATATATTGTTTAATTTTAAGAGTCATCGTTATAATAGGCATGGCTTTCTGTTACTGGTAACTTCTCTCATGAGGAGAAGCTGAGGTTTTGCACTCAGTACCTTATCATTTTCCACTTCTCCTTTTGTCTCACCCCAATATTTCTTTAATGAAAAAGTCTTTCTCGTCCACTTGAAGCTGGCTCGTTTGAAAATAAGCCTGTAAGAGTGAGGCGGAGAATGCATGATTGGTCAATAGGCTCATGGTGGTTGGTTGATGGATTACATAATTTGTCAAGTTGGCTACCAGCAGACACACACTGCTCTCTGTCAGTGCAGGGGCATTAATATGGGTTACAGTGACATTAGCCAGACAACAGTTCAAATATGTTATCTGTTATATGAATGCTATAGGTCTTGTAATAAATAAACTGTTATTTATTGCCTTCTCTTGGGGATCTCAGCCCCTTTCATCATAGTCTTGAGGTGTAGTTACCGTGTAAGACATTCAGCAGATGATTTACCCAACTCAAAAGCAGTATTAATTAATGTCTCCATTATATGAAGTAAAGTTTAGTAAGCACCATCTTTATTTTTCCTTTAAATGTATCAGTATAAATCATACCTCTAATAATCAGACATCAGGTCTTTTTCTTTTTGGGATGTCCTCCAGCAGAAACAGTGGTACTGGGTCTTCTTAACACAGACAAAAAAGGCAGCGCTTCTTACAGTGTTAGAAGATTGTGCAAAAGTTTTGAGCCGTCCCTCTTTTGCTTTCAGGGTCCAGACTTTGTTCTATTTTCTTAATGTGGTCTTGGGCCAATAGTTCTTTCTGAAGGTCTTTCAAAAAATGTTCTTTGGAAATTGTCTGCTTTTAGACTCATTTTCAGTCAACATATTTATGAATGAAGGGTGACTCAAGACTTTTGCACAATACTGTAAGCAGATATATTTTTCTTCCAATTTAGAGTATGTGCTTTAGCAACAGACTCCAATCTGGAGTTGAAATGCTTAGCACCTGCAATTTGTGTTTTACCGATTCGCAGCGAGCTGGTAATATGAGCCAGAAATTGAGTCCTCTTCCCTTAACTACCCCTGGGACTCTGGAGGGACACAGTTTAACAAGCAGTGATTGCTTTTTTTAGCTGAGGTGTTTGGAAGCACGTGGTCACGATAAGGCTGGTCTGATATTCGAAAATGCCTCGCGCGTCACTGTTTGGCTTAGCCGGATGATAGAATTTCCAGGTGGCAGATGAGGATCAAAATCCCAGAGGAAAGACGAGATAACTGGACTACAGTAGAATCCAGAAATCAATTTTTGGCAGACGGACTGCTCATCTGTATGCAGCCAGCCAACCATCCAAGGTTTACAAAAAGCTTTACAAAGACTTATGAGATAAAAATGTCACATGATGCCACCAGTGGGAAGGTCCACTCCAGACATGGTCTTTTTTAACTTCATTTCATTCATTTATCCTGTGTTATGTCTGCCGCACCCTGGCTGAACTCTTACTCTGTGTGTGTGTGTGTGTGTGTGTGTGTGTGCGCGCGTGTGTGTGTGTGTGTGTGAGAGGACAACAAGACAAAAAGGGGAAAAAGAGGAATGATGACAGTTTGGTTCTCACACATACCTGAATTTGTCAGTGTGTTTGTCGTAACCTTAGTGTGACTTTAGCCATAACGCAGCTGTGGTAAGAGCAAAGTACTAACATGCTCAATGACTTAATCTAAGTGAGTTAGCTTTTATTCCTTAGAAATGAAATTGAAAAAAAGCAGGCTGCCACAGGAATCCTGCATGAGTAACAGTTGCTGTTCACAAACCTATAACAGCAGCTCATTGCTTGTCAGAAACAGGAATGGTCACTTCCCAGGAAGATAACAAAGAATTTTATTGACTGTAATAACTCCCTAATTTCTTCTGAAAACCAGGAGCTTGTCAGGTCCTGTTTCTGGCTTACATATCACAGTATATCTTTATCTAGAAAGCTGATTTCTTGGAGCAACACTTTAGTGGCACGCAGAGATCTGTGATAAGTAAAGAAGTGGTAACTGCACAATGAACAAAAACACCAGTGCTATAATTCTGTCAGAACAACATGACAAAATGCAATGCCAGAGAAAGAAAGAAGAGCTAACAATCTTACCTTGAAAAACGGAATTATTTTGCAAGAAAACAGACCACTGCTGTTATCTGATTTGCTGTTGCAGATTGATTTGGTTGACTAATGTTCTATTAACTTTCTCTACACATAATGTATTATCATAAGTTTACAATTATTCCAGCATTGTCGCTCACTTGAACAGCAGATATTGGCTCAGAAGTCACAGTTTTACCTTTAGTGTTGGTCTTTTGTTTTGTTTTTCATACACTGGTCAGTTTAAGGTTCTTTGCGACTTTCAAAAAACCATAACTCTCATAATTTTTCTAGATTACTGGCAAGAAAATTTTTTAAATGCACCATGTGGATAAAAGTTTTAGTTTAACACCCGATAATCTTTTAATCAAGATGTTTTGCGTTCTGTTGCCTCAGGTGTATAAGACCATGCAGTCTGCCTTTAAAACCAATTGTGAAAGAATGAGCCATTCCAAATAGCTCACCCGGTTTGAGTGTGATCTTGCAATAGGAGGTCACTGTTAGGTCACTGTTGCAGCAAGTCAGTTTGTGAAATTTCTTCCATGCTAGATATTCCTCAATCAACTGTAAGTTGTATTATTGGAAAGTAGAAACATTAAGGAAGCGCAGCAACTCAGCCACCAAGTGGAGATCACATAAAGTTACAAACATCCTCTTGCATTCCGGTCAGCACAAAAACTGTGCGCTGGGAGCTTCATCCCATTGGTTTCCATAGCCAAGCAGCTCCGGTGGGTGTAATGTGTAGGTGGCCCCATGCTTTTGTCCAGTTAGTGTATATTAAATAGCCAATTTTACAAATTTTACAAAGCCCAAATTTTTAATTAATGCTTATTGCCATGGCCACAAATATATGGTATATATACTGGGGCAATCTGTTTTATAGTACAAATGTAATTCTGTACCAAAATGTGCAAAATAACATACCTGATTAAATACGCACTAATTTGCATAAATGTCATTTAGACCATGTGTAGTGAATAAACACTGGTTTCTGCCTTTAAGAGCTAGAACAGGCCATGAGGAAAAGATACGCATGATCATTTCTTCTTTCACTCTAGTAATAAATCAGGTCATGTGAAAAAGAAAGTTTTCACAGGGGTTTATGTAGCTCTGTGAAAAACAAAAGACACCTTTGCTGTTTCTATAGGAATTAATAGAGTATGTAGCAGACAGACTAATCATATGCACTTGATTAACTGATTATCAGTCAGTGTGAGCACCTTCACAAAAAGCAGATGTTATGGCAGTTCATTAGTCTGAAGCATTCAGGTGTGTGTTAACACATCTCCCAGGAGTGGACGTCCCAACAAATTCATCACGAGGTCAGATGGTGGACTGCTCAGACTCTACACGCCTCAGTTAGCATGTTAAATGTAAAAAAATCATGAGAATAACGTATGGTAAATATGTTTCATGATATGATCCCCACAAGTCTGCACAGAGTATAACTGTATATCCACGGTCTCCAACTCCAGGCCTCAAGGGCCGGTGTCCAGCAGGTTTTAGATGTGTCCTTGGTCCAACACAGCTGATTCAAATGGCTAAATGACCTCATCAACATGTCTTGAAGTTCTCCAGAGGCCTGGTAATGAACTAATCATATGACTCAGGTGTGTTGATCTAAAACCTGCAGGACACTGGCTCTCGAGGCCTGGAGTTGGAGACCCCTGCTGTATATGAATCAAATAACCATATGGTATGAGAAAAACACAGTAGAAGGCACTTTCTTGAGTAAAATATAGTTTCAGAGTGCCCAGCCATGACTTTACAATCAGCTGCCCGGCCCGTTGTGCAAGTCCCCTTAAACAGTTGTGACCTGTAGGGTAATGGATGTGTGACTTCTGGTGGTGTCCTGCGTTGTCTGCCACCAGGACCTTGGCAGTGGGTCCTTTGCGTTCAGTGAGTTTCTGGGTGGAGCCTTCCATGGATGGTGATTTTTCCATTGCATTCCACAAATGCTCAATTGGACTAGCATCCAGCAAGTTTTTATGACGAGCCAACACCACGGGCTCTTTAATGTTCCTGAGCAGATTGACAGGGTGTGACGGCGCTCACTGTTGTGTTGCAGCAGGTCACTGTCAGCTGGAGTACCGCAGCTATCGGTGTGCTTGGTCACTGCAGCAATGTTTAGGTGGGCAGGATATGTCAAAGTAGCATCCACATCAACACCTGGACACCAACTTTTCCAGCAAAACACTGAACAACACTTTGTATCTGCTTTAAATGTTTATGGAATGATTTGCCTTTTGTTTTTTCTTTTAAAAAGTCTTTAAATGCAGAAAACTATAAATAAAGTATAATATTATTTGATGTTTTAATAGGATATTAACTTATGTACATGTACTGTTATATAATTTCAAACAGTCCACAGTCAGTCATCTACCTGACTTCACACAGATTATTTACTCAGAGTTTCATCTTCTTTTTTGTTGCCATAGCTACAAGAGGGTGGTGACCCCACGGCGAGCAGGCACAGCAGTTTTATTGTGTTGGCTGGTGTCCATCATAGTGGGCCTCACTCCGATGCTTGGATGGAATAACCTGCAGCAACTTCGTAAAAATGGCAGCTTGAAAAATGACACCTTGGTGGTCTGTAAGTTTGAGACCGTCATCAGTATGGACTACATGGTCTACTTCAATTTCTTTGGCTGGGTGCTGCCCCCTTTGCTACTAATGCTCGCCATCTATGTTGAGATTTTCTACATGATCCACAAGCAGCTCAACAAAAAGGTGAGACCATCTTCTTCTTGTGACGGACAAATCTGAGCAAAGACTGTGTGAATAGTACATTTTTACACTGATATCATCTTCTTTAATTTGCCGTAGGTAACAGCAAGCCACACTGACCCGAGACGCTACTTTGGAAAGGAGCTTAAGCTGGCCAAGTCCCTCGCCCTAGTTCTGTTCCTCTTTGCAGTAAGCTGGCTCCCTCTGCACATCCTGAACTGCATCACTCTGTTCTGCCCGGGATACCATGAGGTTGGATTCATATACATCGCCATCATCCTCTCTCACGGAAACTCAGCTGTCAACCCCATCGTTTATGCTTTCCGCATCAAGAAATTCCGCACAGCTTTCCGGAAAATCTGGAAACAGTACCTGCTCTGTCGGGATCCGGTTGGTCGTCTTCCTCAAAGAGGAAGCCAGAGAGGTCAGAGTCACGACAGGAGGCTGAGGCAGAATGATGACGACGACGATGACGTGTGACCTTTGGTAACTAATTGGATTGCCGTGTTACTATCAAGTGTCAGAACACTTGTTCGCAAAGTGGAAAGGACACCGGGTTTATTGTCAGGCTCGACAGGTTTACTGGTCGAAATGGCTTTCAGAGGATGTCCAATGTCTGAATGATTTGCTCCAACCACATGCACCAACAAGGAGAGAGGATTAAAACTCAGCTCGGGGATGAGATCAACACTATAAATCATACTGATTTCTCCATTGGCTGACAAAATACCGATTGTGTTACATGGGACAAGCACTCCCTCGCTTTCAAAGCCAATTTTTTGGACTAACTAAGTGTATATTTGGAGCACATGTGGTACAATAATAGTGTCTGCTGTACTGTTTTCTTTTTTTTTAACCTAATTAAAACTCATGGCCTTTTTCATGTGATTGATCTCCAGTATTTGTCCTAGTGTGTGCGCTATCTTAACATGCTTTGTTCTGTGGCCTTGAGGACAGAAAATGTAACAAAGAACTGAAGCAAATTGCAGCTTAGTGTTAACAGTGACAGTTTGTTAAACAGGAAGCTCAGCGGTGTGAGGGTATAACTGGAACTGTTTGTAACTAATCAAACTCGTGGACTTTACAAATGTGTTGACCTGTTCTCATTTCCAACTTGTCATGTATTAATGATCAGGACACATTATTTAGCATCATTGTTCAATGTACAGCGCAGTCCAATACAAGTCAATAGAAGTTCCCTAAGTGAGGAAATGAGACACTATGAGACCATGCGCAAAAGGGCTTCACTGACATGCAACCGTCAGTTGCAAATGGAAGATGTTTGCCTTTGTCATTGTGAAATGATGTATTTTAACTCAAACCGGTTTTTCTCCTAAGCCTTACCAAAGTGCTTAAAGAACTCAAGTCTGAGCAGTTTTTATTTGGATCATATTTTCTAAATGTGGCATTTTTCTGAAATTTATTTACGTTTTTGAAGAAAAAAAAGGCACACTGATGATTTAGAGGTCTCAAGAACTCCTGTATCAACTATGATACACTTGGTGTTACAGGGTTAATAATAAGGTTTATAAAGCCCCCCCCCTGCAAGGTTATGGAAATGGTTGTGACCTGTCTTGTGTGTCTTTGGTGGCAGTGTTTAGTATTTAAGGATGCTCCCAGTTAAGTCTATTCAGGAGTCTGTGAGTGTTATGTTTCCTTTATATATGATGTTTATTTCCTAACATACAAATTAATGAGCAACTTAACTATCCAAATCTAACAAACACGAGGGGGGAAAAGTGGCTCCAGACAGGTTTTTAACTCTTGTCTCAAGGGATGAGTTTAAAATTCACCAAATCACACCTGCCTCCTAATGCAGGCCTTCATTCTTCCTCGAGTGCAGATCAGTCATGGAGTTCTTACTGTAAAGGGGTTACCCTTCGTTTTTGGACTTGACAAAGAGATTTCTGACCGAGTGCCAGATTGTGATAAATTAGCAGTGAGAAAGGGCTTGATGTGCTGTTAATTACCACATTTGAAGATAAGGCTTTTTGCATTACTGAGACTGTTTGAATGATAGTAGCTTATCAATCAAAAATAAAACAGCAGAGAATTTATTTGATGCTGATAATTGTAAATTGGACAGCTGTAATTACCACTGATCTAGCTATAGTAACCATATAACTATACATCAAAGCATCACAAGAAATCTATATATCTATAAAACTGAAGGGATGTTGGAGCAGCACCATCTACTAAGCTCCATCCAATCTCCTCATTTAACTCTATAATGTACTGCACATGTATTACTGAAGCCCTTTCTAATACTCACAGGTGTTAGGTATTGGAAACAAAAAGAAAAAAGAAAAAAAACATCTACTTGTGAATCTTTGTGAGAAATATTTAACAGTATAGGATCATTAAACTGTCTCTGTGAATTTTTTTTTTTTTCGCTAGGCTGCTGAGCTAAACCAACCAGCATTGACCTCAAAGTGGGTGACTTTTATTTTTAACATAACCAGTACATGCTGAGATGGGACTGCTGACTCCAATATTATGTAGTAACATACGTAACTCTGTGTTTAAATGTTAACGGGAGATACTGTCTAAAACACACTGCTGAGCAGCAGCTGCATTATCTCTGACACGTCCTCTTGCAGCTGTTCATCAAATGAGCCAGTTGTGAAAATCATCTTCCAAGCTTCTCTGTTGTTGTGCGAGCTGTAAATCAAAAATAGAAGTATGTTGCTGCGTATGTTGATTTATATACACAAAGCTGCATTAGGAGGGTTTTTTTGACAAAGGCAGCAGACTTCTTCCCAGAGTCATGTACACACACGTACAGTTTGCTCATTGTATTTCCAGCACCACTCATGTACTAATGGTTCATTCTGTTTTTTTACTTTGTGCCCATGCAAATTATTGTTAAAGCCATTAAGTCTACAATTTAGTTTATGTTAAGTGTATGACAAAGTTAAATGTAATTGAATCGACTCCATCAAAGAGTCCATTCAAAATTTTCACATCAAATTTAACTTTGATGAAATCGACTCATGCAATTGCATAACTGACCAACACCACAGCGTTTTTTTCAAACTAACTGAAGTTATTGTTCTGTTTTTTTTTTGTTAACCATTAGTAGACTGTGGGAAAGTGAACACAACAGGAGTGAATGTCATTTTGCAGTGTGAGTCCACACTGGCTGCTGCTTTCATGTTTTTCATTTCTATACATATAAAACTGTCTGTTGTCTTTTACTGGACCAGTGTGAAGTCTTCAGAAATCATTTGTGCAATATTCTCTCTATTCTATAACAGTATCAGAAGAAAATCTGCAGTGTACATATTGTACGTGTAGAAACCATTCATTCAGAATCAAGAGCTATAATAATGGGCTCGTTTGTCAGTATCTAATTACTGTATATAGGAATATGTGACTCTACAGGTCAACAGAGTTATGGAGAAGGCAGAAAGCAGATTGCTTGTGAATGTGCAAAATGTTTCAGTGCACTTAGTGTTGTTTGACATGCTGTTGGAAAATACACAAACAAATCAAACACAAGACAAACAAAATGAAGCTGCTGTCACTGTGCTGACTGCAAAGAATGTAATGAGACATGGTACCAAGAAGTCTGGATATTACTAAAAGAATTTCTTTTGGATGTAATAAAACATTATCGCTTGTCATCCAGTCAAATCATGTTAAGGCTTAGATAACAGGCACCACGAGGTGGCATCATCTGGTAAATGTATGACACACATAGGTTAGCTCTTATTTTTTCGTGTATTTTAAATATGATTTCATAAGGAGGTTTTTGTTTGTTTGTTTGTTTGTTTAAAATAAATCTTCTCTTACCTTTAGTTTTGCCAGAGGGGAATACTGAGTAAATCTGTACTGCAGTCACTGTGACTTTCCATTTCCTGCTCAGCTGCTTTACAATGCCTGCTGGAATGAAGCCATTGTTAATGTAATTAGTTCCACTTGTGGCTATTTCTACTTTGGAAAATCAAACTGCAATGAAAATGATGCGTAATCTGATTTGTCTGGACTCAGTATACACTTACCGCACACTTAGGTACACGTTGCTACCATTGGGTCGGATCCCCTTGGCCTTCAGAATTGTAAGTTCTTCGTGGCATAGATTCAGTAAAGTGCTGCAAACGTTCCTCAGAGGTTTTGCTCCATATTAAAATGAAGCATCACACAGTTGCTGCAGATGTCAGTTGCACCTCCATCATGTGACTCTCATATCTCAATTAAGCTCTACTGAATTGGCATCTGGTGACTGTGGAGGCCATTTAGGTACAGTTAACTATTGTCATGTTTAAGAAACCAGTTTGACATGACACGGCTGGTGCATTAGCCTGCTGTAGTAAACCACAGTGTACCTTTATAAAAGGATGGACATGATCAGCATCATTACTCGCTGTAGTGTCTAAATGATGCTCAGTTGGTACTAAGGGGCCCTAAATGTGCCAAGAAAATATCCCCACACCATTACACCACAGCACCAGCCTCAACTATTGATACAAGGCAGGATGGAGCCATGCTTTCATGTTGTTTACACCATATTCTGACCCAACCATCCAACTGTTGCTCCACAAACTGAGACTCATTGGACCAGGAAACATTTTTTCTCATTTTCTCTCATCGTAATTTGGTGAGGCTGTGAAAAATGTAGCCTCACTTTCTTCTTCTTAGCTGACAGGACTGGCACCTATGTAGAGCTCAGCCCATCGGCTTCACGGTTGTGATCTTCTGCAGACACTGGTTGTGAGGAGTGGTTATTTGAGTTACTCTTCCCTTCCTACTAATATTATTTAATTATCATTTCAACTGCTGTAACAAAAGAATTTCCCAAATATGGGATGAATAAAGGAATTCTCATTTAATTCCTATCAGCTGGAAGCAGTCTGCAGCAGTCTACTCTGACCTCTGACATCAACAAAGCATTTTCACCCACAGAACTGCAGCTCACTGGATATTTTCTCTTTTTCAGGCCATTCTCTGTAGACCCTAGAGATGGCTGTTTGGGGAAAATCCCAGTAGACGAGCAGTTTCTGAAATATTCAAACAAAACCCCTCTGACGCCCACGGTCACGTTCAGTCACTTGAACTACCGTCCATCTCCATTCTCATGCAGGTCGTCTTGATCATGTTTAAAAGCAATGAGTGACTGAGCAATTAGACACTTGTGTTAACCTGCAGAAGGGCAGCTGTACCACTCAAATATGAAGATTAACATTATTGCAGCACACTTTATCAGAAACAGAGCAGTCAGATACAAAATATGAAGTTGGTGAGTTTGAGGAAAGTTCAGTTTACATTTGAAGTGTGTAACATAGACGCCAATGAAATGTTTGTGCAAAGACAGGACATTAAAGCAAAAGCTTTGGAAGTACTGCATTAATCATATACTGCTGTCCACTACAACTTAAGTTTTGCCATTCACAGTTTGAAGACATTGAATGAAAAAAAAACATACTGAGTTTTGTCTGCATGTATGTGTGATGCATTTGAATACATATAGAAACTTTAAGGAAAGCACAGTGTCTATAAACATAGTGAACAAATTCCAGGCCAGACAGCAGCACAACAAGATGACACCATGCCAGCAACTATAACACAAGGCAAAATTGTAGTGGGTGTAAATGACTTCTGAATTAAACACAAGTGAAGCAACAAGATTTATAGTTCTGTGAAGGCGTTGCATCGTGTCAGGACTGCCAGCAAGAATTTCTCACATATTTATGCGCTCTCTTTGCTTTCCACCTTCCACACCTGGGTGAAAACCTACAGTCAGATGCCTTTGAGTCCCAGTGTGAAAAGCAGTCAGAGGCAGCAACGGAGAAAAGCAGAAAACACTCCCTTTAAAAGAGGCTGGCAGATAAAACTGTTCATGTTTGATATCTCCAAACTTTATACAAACTAGTGTTATGGTTTGTTCTTAATCCCCCTCTGCAGATGTATTGGTTTTTTGGCTATTGCCATACTGGCATCTAGCAGAGAGCTGATTTAGTGTGCAGTGCTGCACTCTACTGGTAGCTGCTCAGAAATAACTAGGATGATAATAATAAAACTATCTACAATCAGAAGCATCACAGGACTGGGAGGAGTTAACAGATAACATTTTTGTTTGCTTACATGGAACCAGAAGATACACGCAAGTCTATGCAAAGTTTCCAGTTTGATATTACTGGAAGGAGGACAGCAGGAATGTTGTACCTAATCTTATTTATGCTATTGCAAATTTGGTCCTTCTGCCAACACGTCAGGAGATCTCAGGGCGCAGGAGTGGAAAGTGAGTTCAAGTAAAACATTAATATGAACAAATAATCAGAACACACACACACACACACACACACACACACACACACACTGGCCACTCCTTTAGGTACATCTGTTTGAGCGTTTGTTAAGAAAAATATTTAATGGGCCAATCACATTCCAGCAACTCAATGCATTTAGGCATGTAGACACGGTCAAGATAACCTGCAGCTGTTAAACCAAACGGCGGAACGGGGAAGAAAGGCTACTGAAGTAACTTCCAGCGTAGCATGACTGTTGTTTCCAGAATGACTGTCTGAGTTTCAGAAACTGCTGTTGACCTCCTGGGATTTTCCCCACACAACCACCTCTAGGGTTTACAGAGAATGGTTTGAGCTGATAGGAAAGGAACAGCAACTCAAATAACCACTTGTTCCAACCAGGGTAGGGCATGTCTGAATGAATATGTTAAAGCAGGTGGGATAAAGCAGCAGAAGACCACTCTTGTCAGCTAGGAACAGAAAACTGAAGCGACATTTTAACAGGCTCACCAAACTTGGAGAAGAGACGACTATGAAAAAAAAAAAAAAAAAAAAAAAATCTAGATCTCAATCTAGTGGAGCACCTTTGGAATGTGGTGGAATGGGAGAGTGTGAGATGTGCAGCCAACATCAATATACACCAGAATCATTGAACCTATTCAAGGAAGAATTAAGGGTGGAAAAAAAATGAGATTCAACCTGTTACCAGCTAGGTGTAACTAATGAAATGGCCAGTGAGTGTGTATGATGACTATAGTTAAACTTGTCTCCTGGGTTATCACACTTTAATATTCCAGAGTAATCAGCTTAAATCAACAGATGCATAAACCCCGTAGACTGGCAGTAAACAGCATTGAATGGAAAGACACTCAAATGTATATTTAGTCACAAAAACTATTCTATGTCCTCTGGAAATGTTTTAAGACAAAAACAACTAAACAAAGAGATGCTAAAAAGTCATAAGATGGGATCATTGCGGTCGCATTTGTGTACGCAAATATGCTTTGATTTTTTTAGGGGTATGAATACTGCATACTGCAAAAGTACATCTTTGGTGTGACGCATGTATATATATGTGTGTGTGTTAAAACAATAATTCAATGATACTCAAAAAGATTTTCAAATTCTTTTTTTATTGAATTATTAGAAAAATTACAAAAAGAAAAAGCCTAGTTGCGCTTTTAACTGACAACAATGTGCAAATATACAGTCATTTTTTATTTGCTTCATCTTTTTGCTTTTGTTGCTGTGTTCAATGACATCATCGTACAGCACCGATAACCAGGATTTCCTAATATCTGCTTTATTGATTGCCATCAGCGAATCTCTAGCATTAACTGATTTTTATCCATCACTGTATAATCTAGTTTCCTAAATTTAAAGATACAGTGCTTAACAAATGCTTTTAAAATTGATTAAGCACTGTCATTGATGAAATAACAAAACAAAAAAACTCTCCAAAAGTTGAATCTGTTCATCTGGACGTAGCGTTTTGTGGGAGAAACGTTTCGTCACTCATCCAAGTGACGAAACGTTTCTCCCACAAAACGCTACGTCCAGATGAACAGATTCAACTTTTAGAGATTTACTTTCCTGGATGATTGAGAATGCATCAAAAACAAAAAAACAAACATTATTTTAGAAATCCTGTCAAAAACCTACCTAAAATTAATGAATTCACTGAACTTAATTTGAGCCGGCACTAACAACTAATTTTTCTGTTCAGGAACGCAGGTAAATAACTGTCATTTGGTCTCTTTGTCTGTCTTGTAAGTGCTTTACTATTGTTTCAGATTTTTTGTAAAACAGCAAATTTGAAAATTCATGGATAACATGAATTACACTTTAGCATTAGAAATATAATTTCAATTAAAACCCTTGTCCATAATGTTGGATTAACCATTAAATTTAACTAAATACCACTACTGTTATTTTAGGGCAGCTGTGGTATAAACCTTACCATGGGTGGTGGTCTCATAAATTTGTTAATCGCTGAAGACTTAAGAGTCATTTAGAAGAAACAAATAAGAAAATAAAACATGTTTTACCAGCTGACATACAAATTAATATTTTAATAAAATTGGCACATCCCTAATGGCAACGTGTGTGTACCTACGTTTGAAGTTGTTCAGTTTTTCCCAGTGCAAATGTGTCATCGTGAAAAATATTAAATAAAATGCAGACATAAACAAAACAACCTGACAGCAGGTTCTTCATCATCTGATGGCTCAAGATATGTTAGACTACCTGCATTTTACTAAACTGTTTTCAAACACCTGAATTTAGAGCTCGATCAAAAATAGCAAAATGTAATGAGTATGAAATCTTAACATGCTGGGTTTTGCAAAAGGGACAAATCCCTTTTTTAGGAAGGGTTTTCCCCATTAAGAATTCAAAAGACACCTAAACTTATTAAATAATGCTAATTAATCTAATCATTTTCACCTTACTGAGAGATGCTAGAGCCTCCCAAAAGACAGCACTTAGACAATAAATAGACATGATTAGAGGCTACCCCACTGATTACTCAAAAGAATCTCCCTTAAGATCATGATGTAGTGAAGATCCACTAGTATCATATTTTTATATTATTTGCCCCTTATTTATTAACCCATTCAGGGAGAGCATTTCAAGTAATACAATTATTTTATCACCATATATAAAGCCAAGAATCACTACATGGGCTCAGCCAAACAGGAACTTGAATAAGAAAGTGTTCTGTTTTTTCCCCCCCCTCTCTTCTCATATAATAAACAGGCTTAGTGTGTGATAACATGTCTGCCTGTGTAATAGCAAATCCCTGAACAGACATTTAAGAAATTAATACCCAGTTTGATTGTAGAGCTCTATGAGGTTGGTTTGGCTGGATTTAGTCTCAAACAGGTGCAACTTTGCCCTGAAAAATAACAAAAATGCACACAATTAAAAGACATGAATTTGTATATGTCACTGAAACATTTCAGATATTGCACACAGTGTACAATACAACAGTAATGGCCTTTTAATAATTTTTTAAACTGCAACTGAATCCAAAATTAAAGATGACTTAACTAAAATAAGATGGTGGTTCAGGTCAAAGACAGACTAAGAATGACCTACAGATTCAAAAATCATCCAAGATTAAAGTTCATTTCATGTTGTAAAAAATGCTGCATAACAAGGTCATCTGCAATTTCCTGTGGAGTAAGGCAGTATAGCCTCAGTAACTTGCCAAGTGCGTCAGGTTTAACCAGTTCAATCAGGACAAAGTGCAGTGTCCTTTTAATAAAACACAAGAAACATTTATACAAAAAGACTCTCTGACTCTTTTCTCCACTTCTGTAGAGCTTTGGTTACATACACTTATCATGGGCGTGAATGTCAAGGTAATTTGGGGCTTTTAATGATTTGTTTGAACTGTTATTTTTCCAGGGTGGAATATCTGTACTGCATACATCCCAAATACCTTGGTGCACAAATTTATTTTGGATTTTCTCTAATCCACATAGGTCCAGAAGTGTGTATACAGGCTTAAATACACACACACACACACACACACACACACACACACACACACACACACACACACACACACACACACACACACACACACTTACTTCACAATTTTAGTAGCAATCGACAAGCTTCAAGTTTGAAGCCATCTGTCATCAATCAATTTTCTCTCATTTCAGATCTCTTTATTATATTTTCTGACTACCGGTCATTCTCATTATCCATTACACATCTATTTATTCCTTAATCTGTATTCATTTGTTTTTCATTTTGGATATTCTCTAATCTACAGAGTAAAAATTATACAAATCTTTGAATAAGAGGTGTTAAAGGTTCAACAGTTTTGTTTCAATTGACAAAATTAAGGCCTATTAACTTCTTGTTTGTAATCATGACTAAATATAACTGATAGTTTCTCTTTGGCAGTATAAAAAGGATTTGTTTGTCAGCACTTAGTGGATTGACCAATACAATGGGAAAGTCCAAGGAACTCAGGGAAGATCGAAGGAGGAGGATATACAAGTTGGCAAGGTCTCTCGGAGCCATTCATAAACAACAGCTTATTCCAAAACCATCAATTCAAACAGTTGTATGCAAGTATAGGTTATTTTTAGTTTGTTGCCACTTTGTCAAGGTTTGGATGAAGACCCATACTGTCACTATCACATGAAAAGAAACTGACATGATCACTGTCAACATAGCGGAGAAAGTTTTACATCACCATGAACTGAGAGTACCAACCAAGAATGAAAACCCTGCTCCAAAAATCGATGTCTCCAAGCTTGGACGAGCAAAATGCTTTTTGGAGAAATGTTTTGAGATGAGACTAAGATTGAACTATTTGGCCACAATGACAAGAGGTACAGTTGTGCTTAGAGGTTTTCAGCTTAGGGACCTTTAACCAAATATTAATGCAGGTGTATATATATATGCCTGTGTGGATTGGAGAAAATGTATGAGATATATGCCTTACAGTGATTTCACCCTGGAAAAAGAGCAGTTCAAAGAAATCAGTAAAAGCCCCAAATTACCATGGTATTCTATTACAAGTGTATTTACATAAACATATTGTTTAACCAATATTTGCAGTGGGACAATTGAAAGGCTACTTCAGCTGTCATTTTTTTCAGTGTCTGACCTCCGACCTTATTATGATTAACATCTAATAAATCAAATCTATTTGGAAATCCCAAGTCTCCTCATTCTCGAGTTATTGCATTAACAAAAAAAGAAGAAGTAGAAAAGGTTTCAACACAGTCCATCCGGCAGTTTGTCATCAACACCCCAATCAACCTTTTTTGGCTGAGGGTTACTGCCATATTTTGACTTAAATCTGAAGTAATCCAAATCTTAAAACTTTACTTACCCATCCACCTTTCTCAGTGAGCCATTTGCCCACCCGATTCTTGAGGAATGAAGCCATGGCTGTCTTGACAGTCTCTTTCATCTCTGGGTATGATTTTTTCAGATAAAGTCCAATAGCTGCTGAGGCCTGGATCAGCTGCATCTCTGGAGCAATGTCAGCGTTCTGAGCGACATGACTCTTACACAGGAGCTCCACGCCACGTTCAAATGCAGCCTCTGTAGCCTGGGGTGAGAGGAGACGGTAGTTTATAAGAAGCTGGAAAACAAACATCCTAATAACTCTGACCACATCCATTCATCATCTTTAATTGACACCAATACTTTATCTCCTAAATTATCAGCATACAACAGAGCCTATTTTATTAAAGAAGAATTGACTCGAAATTTCAGAATATGCTTTATGGTGACAAAATTAGACAATTCTTTATTTGATATATGTTTAGTTTACCTTGGGGAACTGTATGTGCATGTTTTGGGTATTTATATTCACTCAATGGAGTGAAATGGGGGGAAAAAGTGCCACACAAGTGTTCTGCTGAGCACATTATATTGCCAAGAAGTATGGTTTATATTAAACTACATCACCATACATCCAGCTCATCTTTGTTAGTGGCTATTATATAAGCCATGCACTAACCAACCACTCTGTTAGGTACACTTATTCAACTGTTTTTTAAGGCAAATATCTGAACATGACAACAACTAGTAGACTGTAGTCAACTACAGTCAAATGCCTCCACAGGGGGCAGATCTCAAGGTTGAGAAAAACCCAAACCTTAGAGGAACATTTTCAGCACCTTGTTGAATTCATGAAGAATTAAGAAGAATTGCTACTTCCTGGTCCAACCCCAAACGGCCTGGTGAGTGTTTTAGTTGCTCTCTCATTTTTATCCATTCTATACATTTTTCAAATATTCTGTTTAATGCGTTTCATGGTGACTCTGGTGATGATCTAAAACCGAAATGAATAGTCCAGAATCAAACTGGGACTTGAAGCTCTTCCCATTATCTAACACTCCCATGATGGCACTAGCTCAGCTGTTATAAAACCAAACTGGACACTGTAGATTTAGAAACTTAAAACAGTTTACAATCATCCTGCTGCTGTTCTGTGTGAATGATGACATTGAGGACATTATATAAGGATGTGGTTTCATGGGTTTACCTCTGTCGCTGCGGTTTTCTTCAGCTCATCTAATGCTTTTTTAAAATTGGGGTCCTCATTCAGGGCATCGGCGACAGCTCTCAGTTTATCAGCGATTATAACCGGGTCAAAATCGTTTTCATCTCCTTTAAAAAAAAATACAGAGAAGCAGACGGTTAATACGTTTGTCATATTAACACTGACAGTCTTCCCTGTATTGTATGTTAGACCTGCTAACAACAACAACAAGCAGTGGGCGAAGGCACTGAGATGAACTCCGTGGGGTATAAGAGGAAAAAAAAGACAAAACATTTAAATGACACACTCAACACGTCTTCTTCATGTTTTAACATTGCCTAATGTTTGCTAGGAGCGAATTTCGACTGTAACAGAAATAAAACAAGGAAGCACTTCAATGCCAACCATCCAAAAATGAAAGCGTTTACAGTAAGCGTTTTAGCTTACTGTAACTGGCTAGCTTACTCGGTTGGGTCGCCCGCCAGTATAAAAGAAACGTTATATTTTACATACAAAAGCTGCACTTACCTGGACTGTCAGTCTCCAAATGACAATCTAACACACGGGACTTCACACTGTCCTCGTCGTCAAACAGGCATTCAATTATCTTTTGCGTTTGCCACTCTACATTTTTTTCAGCCGGCGCCATAGCTATGACTAACTATAAGCAGGCCCAAGAGCGAGGAAGAGTTGGCTAATTTCCGGTGTGTGCCACTCCCCTCTCACCATCCACCTATCCATGTATTGGAAAATATCGGATTAAAATGATAGTATCATGTTTACGCACAAACACCTATAATTTTATTCTTTTTGTGCAAATAGGCTACATTAAACGTTAAACAATGAAGTCTGTAACGTTTTACATTCTTCCTGCATCCTGTTTGATTTGAGTATACACCTGGAGTCCTCTGTTACGGACATCATTTTCATCCGGGTGTTGCGGTCAATACTACATCATTGCATTAGTCTCAACTTTTATTCGGTCACTTTGAATCTATTTAAAGGCGTACGGGAGTGGGTGAGGCTGTGTTGTGACGGTTGAGTTTTCTTCACTTTAAAAAATATTGCATCATTTCCTGGTGATCTCCAACCGTGACTGATCTGAAACGAACCATACCCCACTCATAATCCAACGCTGAAATTAAACGTGTGTGAGAACTTCTATTTGGGCACCAAAACTCATTGGTGATGTAGATCCTTTATGGGGTGCTCAACAGGGTCGGCAGCAGACCATATGAACTAACCAGATAACTAACTATCTTGGACTGCAAATACAAAGCAGGAGAGTTTTGGTCTGGGAGTGGTTCGTGAACTCACAAGACACTGTGTTTGTGAGTGCAATATCCTTGACACATTTCCTTCTCCCTTTTCTGATAATTTCAGAGCAGGGTCATGCTTTTTATGCTTTTCATTATCAAATTGTATGAACGAGTGTAACTTACAGTTGAAGTGTATCAGCAGAAGTCATAGTGACTTTACTGGGCGGGCCTACACCCCTGAGGCCCGTCCATGCTGAAACGCCATTAAATTTCATCATAGCACCCCTAAAACAACTATAGCAATAGTATTTATATTAATATCTTTTGATATTGTAATCTAACATTTCCTCTATTTCCCAACTTGTCTGTTAGAGTCGCTTCAGGTTAAAACAAGTTCTTGATGTCATGATGTTACACTGCATTCACACAGACGCTCTGATGTCTTCCACAGTGTGGCAAGGTCATTGCGTGTTTTCAGAGAAAGCAGCAGCCCATATTCAGTTAGAGTATTGTTGTAAAATCATATAAAATCAGCCTTTTATTGGTAGTAAAATCTGTTTCACTGTTGCATTTACCTTTTGGTGACAGCACAAAGAGAGGAGAGAGGAGAATAGAGATGCAGGGAAGGAGAGAGCATATTCATTTATATGAATGGTAGCATTTACCAGGATTAAAAAACTTTAAAGTAAAAGCAACTCCATTACCAGTTCGTTTCTTGTGAGTGGTGTGATTTTTTTTTCTTTTAATATCAGTACCTAATAATGCTACTTTAATTGCTTAAAATAAAGTGGACTATCTTTATGTGATTAAGACAGTGTAAAAGAGACTGGACCTGTGCATGCGTGTTCTTTCTCGTACCTACTTTGCTGATCAAAACACCTGAGCCTTTGCCTCAGGTTTGATAAAGTGTCCACCCTAAAACCGATGTATTATATTGAAAGGTTTGAACATTCAATCTGAATCATTCTTATAAACCTTAAGGTCACCTAGCTACTGTTTTTGAAGATAATTTTGTAATTACATAATTTACAAGAACAGACACTAGAAACACAACCTGTTGTGCAGTTTATCTCCAGAAGATGGCGGCATTCACCTTCTGACCATGCCCTTTCATGAGCGCTGCCCCACCCTGGCGCAAACACAGTGGCTCTTGGACACCAAGACAATAGTTTGAGCAACATCTACATTATTCATTCTTAATTACAACATGTGGTGATACATGTTAGAACACTGTGTGCATATGCATCTGGATGATTATATGTGCACACAAAGCAGAACCGTTAATGCATCATCCCATACGCTGCATAAACACCATGATTTTTAACCAATAGCTCAAATTTAAATCTCGATGCAAAACAAGGAGCGCTGTCTCACAGTACACCTACATTTCTAGCTGTGAGTATGAGATTTGTGGACAGGGGACCATGATATTTCAGCAGAGATCAATACAGTTTTTGCGATTTATTTTAGATTAGCCTGAGCTAACTTGGGGCCAGCCAACACTTTGATTTCTAAAAGACAGCACAATAGCTGCTAAAGGTTCCCTTTTTCTTTCATTAGTGCCATACAAGAATGATGTTGAATTTTGTGCTTATGATATTTATTAATGAAACCATGTAAATAAAAAAGAAAAGGTGATGGAGTCATTAATTAAAGTGGCTACTAAAGAGGAGTCACAGTGATTACTAGTCATGTTTTTGAGAAGTACAATCTAAAGAAGTCTACAGCAAAATAAGGCTGGTAGGTTGGAAAACAGGCTAATAGTCAGAAATCTAGGCAGTGTAGATACAAAAATCTAGCAACCCCCCCTCAAACAATAAAAACAAATGAATACAGATTAAGGAATAAATAGATCGGTAATGGATAATGGATCGTGGATTTATAGGAGAATCATTGAGGATAACTGGTGGTCAGAAAGCATAATAAAGAGATCTGAAATGAGAGAGTATTGATTGATGGCTGTAGACCAGTGTTTATGATTACTATCCAGTTGAAATGTTGGCAATCATTTGGAGCCAATAGCCTAAGCAAATAAATTCAAAGAGAGGACGAGAGGAAGACAGATGGAAAGCCCTGTGCGCAGTCAACTGCAGGGCTTTTGGTTAAATAAGAACATATGAGATCAACTAGGCAAGTAATAAACCCTGCATTACAGATGACACATTCTATTTTTTACTTTCATTAGGTACTACAGCTGTATGAGAACATACTATTGCACATATTATGCACACAATTAGCCAATTCAACTTCTGCTTAACACTGGCTCTGAACTTTGACCCTTTACTCTTTTATCCATCGAATTTTTACAAACTGTGGAAACGAATAAAAAGGGCATGCATGCTAGTCAGAAGGGGTGCAGTTCCACTGTGGATCATGTGATGGTCAAAAGGATGCTGGCCATTCTACGCTATTCTATGCCAAAGGTATTCTTCAAATACTATTCAGTATACTTTTCTGGTATACTAAATTGTATTGTTGTATGGGTACTGGAGCACAGCTGACATTTTGCTTTGGAGGGTAAGAGTTCTCCTGTCACAAGCATCAGCTTGTTTTCTGTGTTCATGACTGTAACAGCACAGAGATTCATTTCTGAAGCCCTTGAATCAGTGTGGAGTGGAAAGGAGAGGCTACCAATTCTTTTCAGCTTAGTCGGGATCCTCTCTTCTGGCTTTGTGTAATGAAATACCTGATCAATAACTGCTGGTGTTGTTGCTTTTCATTATTTATGCACTGTGGTACCAGTAGTCCCAGCATTTCACTGAGCATTAGTCCACCTTGTATCAGCCTGTGAGAGTTTTTATAGTTTACAAAGCACATACGTCTGGTTTAAAATGGTCCTGTCTCCCAAGGCCTTCCTATCTATATGCCATCCCTTTGACCATGTATTTTGGCAGATCCACTAATGCCTCATTAACTATTGGTAATCACCATAATGGTGAAATCTAAATATTAATGTGCAACTATTGTGTTGAAGTGATTTCCCTTTAGGTTGTTGCCTTTTTTTAAATGAAATTTTGGTTAATTAAAGGTTGCTGGTTGAAGTTAATATTCACGGATGTAAATTGTTGTCTTGCACACAGCCCATTTACATTGTTATCACTGTACTCACCTTCACTAAAGCACACGTTGATTCTTGTAACTTTCTAGTTAATGTTGTCATGTCTAAACTAAACTAACTGCTGCTAAACTGCTGCACCGGATCCTCACTGACGTTAAGCCTGTTCAAGTATTGATAGTGGAACAGATGTCTACATCTAGGCATGCATTTTTATCAAGAGGGAAAATATATGTTTTGCTGTATACTTTTTTGTTAGGAGCCAGGGCCTCCATTCATGAGCCAGGCACTAAATGCCTACCACTCCTCAGAGTAGTAAGTCTAGAGGAGGGGGAGCCTATGTGAATATTTCGGGGTAAGCCCGGCTGGGTTAATGGACAAACTGTTCCCTTAATTTTGATAGTCTAATCCTGGGCAAATGGTAACTGGACTTGTTCTTATACGGCACTTTTCTCTACTCCATTTGGGTTGTTAAAGCACTTCATACATTCAGATCTATTGATGCCCCAGCAGTTTTGAACACATTGGAAAGAATAACTTGGGGTTCGGTATCTTGCACAAGGATACTTGGGCATGCAGACTGGAGCAGCCAGGGATTGAACCACCTTCTCATTAGTAGATGATCTGCTCTACCTTCTGAACTACAGCTACTCCATGGTGAGCCATTTCAAATATATCCTAGGAGGACACAAGACACAACTATGGCATGCTGGAAAGATTATTATGGGAGGATTATTTCTTGACTGGCTTGGGAATGCCTTGGTGTATCCTTGGAAGAGCTAGAGGAGGTGGTCAGGGAGAGGGAGGTCTGAGTGTCTGTGCTTAGACTGCTGTCCATACAGCCTGGACCTGGATAAACAGCAGAAAATACATGGTTCAATATGTGTATATTTGTTATACAACACTTTGCATTAATTCATGAATTATTATTAAACTTTGGTTCTCTTCCACAGTGTGTCTTTTGTCCCATCTCCTTACCTTCAGGGTATGCTATCTGCCACAACAGGATGGCTGCGCTTCCCTGAATCTAGTTCAGCTGAGGTTTCTTCCTGTTAAAAAGGAGTTCTTCCTTCCCACTGTTGCCAAGTGCTTGCTCATACTGGGTCCTCTGATGATTGTGGTTTTCGCCTTATTATTTAGGATCGTTACGGTACAATATAAAAAACCTTGAGCTGATACTTGTTGTGAATACGAGTTATATAAATAAATTGAATGGATGTTACAAAAACAGCTGCTTATCTGTCACATTTTGCCCAGTCCTTCAGTTAATGCCACCAGTGCACCACAGTGCAGTCATATTTACATAATAAATCCACTCTGAGTGAGCTGATTCACTGAACCAGGGGTTAGTTCAATACAACTTTTAATCACAGAATAATTTCAATTCTCTGCCCACACACAACACCACATTTTTGTTCAAGATAATAAAGGCACATCAAAACTCATCTATACAAGGGAAAGGAAATATATTTTGTTTTTAAATGATTATGTGTTTCATGTGAATTTTCTTTTACAGATTTTATACAACTCTTTCTCGTGCTCACGTGTCACGTTGTGTATTCATTATCACTGCACTAAGATCCACTTTGGATTCCAAATCTATTAAATTGGTGTGAGTGCACATTATGATATCCTGAGCACAGATCGGAGAATGACTAACAGCAAGTCTGCATCTACACATTAACTTACCTTCGATTATAAAGATCCAGCTGGTTCCCTAATTAATTCTGAAGGATTAGAGTGCTGCTCCTCGCTGCTCACTTATTGCTTCTCGCACTAAGAGTGCTTCTCTCAACTCAGTTTACAGTCCTCTTTTTGTAGTATATACTTTCAGATAACTGGATGGAAAGCTCTGGAACGTTGAATGAGCCTTTTAAACAGTTAGTAGGCATATGGATTTTCTTGTGTCCATGGTGGTGCTCATAAGTTGAGCATTCCCTATATTAAGCCCAAAAAAGATAGTTAATTTAAAAATTGAGCATTAAGGTTGGCTTCACCTCAACGTATGTGGACATTTTAAGTTAAGAGAAGACTTTAATTCTGTAGTTACATCTTTAAAAGTTAAATTTGCTTCTTTGACATGAAGTTGGTTCACATGAATATCCATAGACAACGTGACCTGTGTGCGTCAGCTCACATTTGTTATTTAGTCCCATGGAGCCAGAATGGGAAGTTGCAGTTATGGTTGGGTGGAGGGGTGAAAGTCGCTGCCCTTTTTGTCTGGGTGTGATTGCCCTTTTGAAATGTCGAATCAAACAGCCTTTTGCTTATTTGTTGGTTGCACCTGTTTTTAAATGATACCAGTTTCATCAAAATGTTTTATTTCACCTGAAATGCCTTTTTTTAAATATCAAACTATATGTTTGTGTTAGATTAGGTAAAATAATATTTATCTTCCTCGCAGTTATCAAAGCCAAGAGTAAATGAAGAAGGTCATCGATAAATCTGGAAGCCAGATGATCCGTAGCTACGGAAAAGTTGAACTTATACACTAACTTTGCAGTGTTTTTCCTGTCAAGTGCAATATTTTAAATGTCTACAAATTAGTACCAACCTCCACACGAGCATACTCAAGGATCTCTCCATGTAGGTCACTTCAGGTGCTCTTTCAAAGGTTGCATATCCTCACCCTGCCAAATGGATAAGTTTGCTCACTTACAAAGAGATGAATAGCCTCTAATTTTATGGTAGTTTAATTTTAATGGAGAGAGATAAAATATAAACCAAAAACCCATTAAAAAAAACTCATTACACAAGAGTTACAACCCAACCAGAATTCTTGCTCCCATGGATTGGCTGTTTCTTCATGTGACACACAGATTACAATCAATTAATCAATCAATCAATTACAAATACTGTTGATCTCGATTCATTATGCGAATAAAGCACAGCTGTTCATACAAACAATGTCTTCTATTCAAACCTCTCCACCATCATGGGCAAGACCAAAGAGCTGTGACAGGATGCCAGACCAAGACCATCAGCAAGAAGCTTGGTGAGAAGATGACAACTGCTGATGTGATTATTCAGAAACTCAAGAAGTATAAAAGGACCATTTATCACCTCAATCTTGAATCTGATGAAAGATGTTGTCTCGTTAGGTGAGGATGTTGATGAGGAAGGTGGTGGATCAACCCAAAGTACCTGGGAGGAGCTTACTAATGATCTGAGGGCAGTTGGGACCACAGTCACCAGAACACCACTGGTAACACGCTAACTAGTAATGGATTGAAATCTTGCACCTCTTGCAACGTCCCCCTGCTCAAGAATGCACCTGCACAGGCCCGTCTCGAGTGTGATATTAAACATCCAAATGATTCAGGGAAGACTTGGGAAAAAGTGCTGTGGTCAGATGAAACCAAAATTAAGCTTTTAGCATCAACTTGAAGCACCAACTTGGGAGAAAGAGAAATGCTGAATATAACTTAAAGAACATCATCAGACATTTATAGCTGTTTTTCCATAGCTTGTTTTTACCATAAAATCTTTGATGAGAACCTCTTTCTCTCAGCTAGAATACTGACGATGAGCCATGGATTGGTCTTGCACCACCAAGGCAGGAAAGGAATGGCTAAAGAAGAAGCACGTTAACGTCATGGAGTGGCCTGGCCTGTCTCCAAACCTCAATTTATAATCAATGTATAACTTTTATGTAATGCCTGGATTTCCTGGATTTTTGGTTGATATTCGGTGTCTTTCAAATTAGAGACTATTCATTTGTTTGTAAGCAAATTTAGAAATTTAACAGGGGATGAAATAATATTTACTCTACTGTAGATTACCTTTCAGCTACTTTCGGTTATTATGAAGGGAGCGACTGCATTGAAGTCTCGTGCTTCTCAGTCTATGACATACAAAGTGAAGACAGTTCCCCAGCAGAGACGTTTGACCTCAACCAGTTGCATCTTTACTTTCCTTAAATTACTACCCAGAGGCTGTACTGTAAAGGGATTATACCAGTGAGTGACTGACAGACAGACAATCTGTCAAATGACTGGGAGTGGCAATTGCCTCTATTTGAACAATCATCTGTCCATTTTTTTAAACTACTTGTGGGTTTAATTTACTGGAGACATCTGGTGGGTCATAAATACAATCCCAAGACAGAAGCTGTGGCAGAAGATGCAGGAGTCATCACAGCAGGAATAAAAGATCCCAAAGTTTCCAGAGATTTGAATCCCTGCTGATTTTAAAGCTGCCTGTTGACAGGCTGGGGCGCAGATGAAGTTACTTGTAGCAAAAACTTCTCTTCCAAACTCTGTCACGGCGCCACTTTATGTAGCATTGTAAACAGCTAGTCACACTTTTGCTCTAGTCATAGTTTTAGTTTATTTTTATAGTCATTACAGACTAAATATAATGCATCACCAAACTTCACAAGTTTCATTTCATGTGTTGTAAGTGAAAATGCATAAATACATTCAATTTTTTTTTATTTTTCTACAAATTCAAATTCATCTTCAGAGGCAATGTGATCTGCCAGTACAAGTGTGTTGTTCCTAGTCTTGACATCTATTACATATAATTATTATATTTCTCCTTTTCATCTACTTTGCCATTTCAAACATATTTAGAAAAAAATATATAGAAAGATATCATTCTATAAAGATATATCTGTGACTGTAAAACCATGCTATTTCCCCATTTCAATCATTGTAGTAAACAGTACAATCTGTTCGCTGTAATGAAAATACAGCAGCTGAAATGTTTAGTCCAACAAAAACAATCTGCTTGGTTTAGACAGCAAAAGCAATGTTATTAAAAAGCAATGAGTAGCATACAGGAGAAAAGTGACCCTACATATGAATAAGTGTGCCCTCTTTAAATTCTAAGGTTTTACATATCAGAACATTAAAAACAATTATCTGGTTGTTAGCAGGGGTTAAAATTACATTAAAAGAACCTCAGATGAATGACAACATGTGACATATTGCACTGCGTCATTATTTATTTAACAAAAACTGAGCCAAAATACAGAAGCAGTGTGTGAAAAACGAAGTGCTGATCAGCACCTCATAGAACCACCTTTAGCAGCAATAACTCCAAATAATAATTTTTCATCAGACTTTCAGGCTCAATCTCTCGCATCATTGTGTGAATTTAGGCCTCCTCTTCTTTACAACGTTGCTTCAGATAATTGAGTTTTCCGGGCTTTCGTTTATGGACAGCTCCCTCAAGGTCCTGCAACAGCATCTCAGCCAGGATGCTGTTTCATTTGCCGAGCTTAATGTTTTACTTTTTCAGTCATTCAGTTGCAGATTTGCTGATATGTTTGGGATCATTATCTTGTTGCATGATCCAATTTTGGCCAAGCTTTAGCTACCAGATATATTAGAATAGTTATCTGACACCACAAGTTGTCCATGTCCTGTGGCTGCAAAAAAAAGCCCAAATCATCACCCGCCCACCACTCTGCTGACTCTTGGTATGAGATGTGTTTTGCTGATATGCTTTGTTTGGTTTTTACAAAATGTGGTGCTGTGCATTATTGCCAAATATCTTCCCATTTGTCTTGTCAATCCAAATAAGATTATTCCAGAAGTCTTGTGGTTAGTTCAGATACAACTTTGCAAGCCTAAGCTGTGTTGCCATGTTCTTTTTGGAGAGAAGAGGCTTTGGCCTTGCGGATTTTCCAAACAAGTCGTGCTCTTTCTGTGTTTTTTCTAATTGTACTGTCAACATCTTTAACATTTAACATGCTGACTGAGGCCTGTAGAGCCTGAGATGTCATTCTTGGATTTTTCCTCAGCTTCTCTGAGCGTTGAATGGGCTGACCTTGGGGTGAATTTTCTTGGATGTCCACTCCTGGGAAGATTGGCAACTGTGCTGAATGTTTTTGACTTGAGAAATATTATTTCTTACTGTGGTCACGCTTGTTGATGACGTGCATCTGATTAGCAGCGCCTGGATACTACTTACCCTCTTAATTCCTGTTTTCATATGCTGATTGTGCATTTTGACTTAGTTTTTGTTAATAAATAATGACACGATGTAATACGACATGTGGTATTGTTCATATGAAGTTGCATTCATTGATGTCATGCAAACCTGGACAAAAACCAAATATTATTGAACAGGCAATCTGCAAGACAGCTAAGTGTTTTGCAAGAAAGCGGGAATCTAATAACGACATCATGTGTGCTCAGCTGTCTTTGAAGTAGTGAATATTTGTCTTACATGGGGAAAAAATATATTTACGTATTTGGATGTTTGTGGGTTTGTGCTGTGAGATAATGTCTCTGTTCAAGGCTCAGGAAAAACTCTCAGAACTTAATTGAGCTCAATTCAGCTGAACATCTGTGATATTAGAAACTCATCTGAAGACTCCAGTGACTGCCAAGTCATATACTTTTTTTGGCAGTACTCAGGTAATTGTTAACATCCCAGCTGCCTCTGACATCATCATCTCATTTGTGCGAGACCACAGACACCACAGCAGCACCTGAGAACAACCACAGATCTGCCAGAAAAAGGTTAAAGACCAAACAGCTGTCCTGTGCCAAAGTACAAGTGTTGTTTGATGGCTGACATACACTACAAAACACAGCAAAAGCACAAAGCACAGAATCTGAGAATACACAAATAAGTGTGAATATGCGAGGTATTAAATTTGATGACTCACAAAACATATTATAGAAATCTGACTTTACTTTAGCATACACTTTGGTAATAATCTGGTGTGTTAGACTGTCAGTGACTGCTGTAAACTGTTATTTTTTCAACCACAGATATGCCCAGCCTCGAGAAAAACAACTTTTCGTTTTTTATTTCACATTTTAAGTTTCTTTGAATTAATTTTCTGGAACTTAACTCACTGATCCATTTGTATCTGTAGCATTTCCCCCTCAGGTGCACTCTACTAGAGGAGTTGTTTGGGTATTTCATTGGAAGACATCTGCTTGGTTGTGTTTCACTCTGCCACCTCCACCTTTGTGCATCTCAAAGACATGCAGCTGGGTCCAGTAATGCATTTGCTTTGGGAAAGTGACAAGGTATACTCAGTTTTATTGCCTAGCATGGTAGGCAAGCAGACTCAGGACCCACAGGCTGGTGATTCTGTACAATGTTAAATCTGTACTGAATTCATATAGCACTATCCTCCTGCTATACTTTTAATTGCTACTTGTGCAGACCGAACTGGTTATGTGCAGCACTGCACACAGGAGAAAAGAGCATGGAGTAAGAGAGAAAAATAACAGAGAGTTTATTTCCCACTTCCAGCCTAAAGAGAAAGTAAGGTGCAGGAACTGATTTAGTCTACTTTAATTAGCAGACACTAGACAGTGGAGGGAGAGCTGAACAGTATAAAATAATAGTAAGGCATAACATTTTTTATTTATTTCCTTGTCTAACTTCTTGTGTTTTATTTTCAAACTGTGTATATATGTGGGGGAAAAAAGAAAGAAACTATTATTTCTTATATTGGTCTTATCGCCTTTGTTAGTTGTTTAGCTGAATGGCTGATATATAGTCATTACCATGCACAGTAGCCAGGCAATCACCGGAGACGCAGGGATATGAGTGCACATTACCAAGAAGTATTCAGGTGCATAAAATTAAATTGTACCATCTGTACTCTATGTGTGTGTAAAATAAGTATTAGTTTTAAATTACATGACTCACTGTTTTTAAAATTATTTCATTTTATACAAAAAGTGTCTGCTGTCCTTTTCATCTAATTATCTAAGAAGGCAAATAAGCAATTTCCCAAAACACTTCCATCTGTCCCGATCTTATTTTAGTCGCAAATCATAACAGTACACAAAATACTAACTTGAAAATCACTCACATTGTTTTATGTGGCTTGGTAATGGATTGTGGTTGCACAGTTTTATTTTGAGTCTTTTTATTAAACAGGTTGTTGTTTGGCATACAAACTTCATTGTTTTTGAAAGGCTGCATCAAAGTGCACAAAAAATATCAAATGTTCTTATAAGTGAAGTATTATTTGTTAAATTTTTATGCTCATTAGTGTCTGTCTGTTTGAATTGTCTTGCAATATCAGACTAAAACAATATGTATCAATCACTTGTGCAAAAGTTTATTTTCTAAAGTCTGAAAATTATTTCACCCCCAATCTTATTTGTTTCCTCTTGACCCAGAAACTAAAAATACTCCAGAATCCTCGGGAGTATTAGAGTAGTTAAGATATTTTTCGGTAGAAGATGCACAACCTTGCATGTTGAGAACAGCAGTCTTCTTCTGAGACAGGCTACTACTGTCAGCTAAAGTGGATGTGTTATTTTACATTCAGCTTGATTAAATTATATGACATGTGTCACCCCTGCCTCCTCCTCCACCACAGACAGCTGAGACAAGACTTTTAACACAGGATGTGATGCAAGAATTTTTAAAGAAAACCTGGAAATCCAGAAGTGTTTTGTAATTAGTACATGTCAGAACCTTCAAAGTAAAGTGACAGTCAAAGAGCAGTGGAAAACAATTCAATTGCTCTAAAGAGCCGTCAGATTAAAGACCATTTAATGTCAGATTGGTCTGCGTTGGGCATTTGCGTTCTGACATATGGCTCGCACTGTAGAAAATTTCAGGGCTGCAGTGCATGGCTGCAAATGGCTTAAGTGTCTTAGTTAAGCCATTAAAATTTCCCAGAACAGATTCAATGGTTCTTTGCAGACACTTTAACTGCATGCAGGAGAGAAAAATGATCCTGTATGGACTCGAGTGTCTCTTTGCCGATTTATTAAGGTTTCCTTTAACTTGACATCTGTTTGCATATATTTTAAATAGCATCAAAAGAGAAGTAAAAATTGTCCTCTTGCTTGCTTAATCTAGACCAGATAAACTTTAATGAAAAGGACAGCAGTTATTTGGAGTTAAAGAAATAACTTGGAAAAGTAGGACACTGACGCTTCAGGCATACTGCAAGCATCTTTGAAATCAGAAATCTACCCAGAAGCAAATGTACACTGAATTGGTAAGGACTGATTATAATATTTATTTTATTTATTTATTTATTTCTGAAACTATTTTCTAATACTATTTAGCGATAATGGTTGAGAGCAGCTCTGTTTGTGCATCTAATGTATTTGTGCATATAGAAACACTGTACACAGACCATAATGACCTGTAGTCACAGTTTTCTTAAAAATTTCTTAAATTTTTTGAATGTCAGTAGAAAAAAATAGAGAAATAATCTCACATCTCCCAATATGAAGTTAAACATAATATCTAAAATCCATGGTAATTTAGATCATAAAGTGCTATTTAGGGTCTCAAATAAACATAAATACAATCACACTGTAGGACGACAGTGTCTAAAATTGGTAGATGTCAGTAGATAGTAGATTTTAGCACTCCCTATTCAAGGGCTACAGTGGCTGCTGTAGGACAACCATGTTTTATTCAGCCAAATGACATACAAAATATTAATCCTGCCTCTGAAAAAAACCAAACCAAACAAAAAAACCCAACATTGAACATATTTTGCTGTACTCTACATTTTTACCTCTGACTCACCTCAAAGCGGCGAGTCACCAAGAACAGTGATCTAAAACTGGCTACCATTCATCTGTAATGAGTGTACCGAAAATTTGCCTCCACTGCACCTGAACACCTAAACTTTCCCTGCTGATGTACTATGTATCATGCTGCTTTCTAGCCATATATGTAAAATGTAATTAGGCAGAATGGTAATGTCCATCTCAACAAATGTACTCAAGATGGTGGGGCAACACGGCGGCTTCCGCAAACGTGCCCCTGAATTAATTGTAAGCTCACGAGAACACAGAAATTTTTTGGAAGATGTAATTACACACTAACCAATGTATATAAATAATAACCTCAAAAAAAGACTTTCTGTACCTTTAGTCCAAGTGACTCCAGAAACCATTAACTGTGTGACCCATCCTTCATGTGGTCATTGAGAAAATAAAATACACTGATCATAAACTGTATTATGAAACCTGAGAGCAAACCCGCTACATTGTTTCAGGATATTTCCTTCTTTATAAGAAAAAAAATATCAAAGAATGACACTTAAAGAAAATTTGTAAAAGTAGCAATTTTTTAATTAATTTTCATTTAAGGCAATCCAATACAAAGCATTTCACAACCCACCATATGACAATAATCATGTACGATAAAAACCCTTTTAACATAAAAATAGGGAATCATGCTAATCGGAAAATGCAAGAGATATAAACAACAAATATAGCTTGTTAAATTAGACAAAAAAATAAATAAAGTGTTAACTGTAACATGCAAATTAGCTACAGTTTTTTTCAACCACTGGTGAGACAAGAAATGTTTGAAGAACCAGGCATGATAAAGAAGAGATAGCAAACAGTCCACTGTAACTGCCATGTTTGGCAGAGTAATGCATGTAATCTGGTTGGGCTGGGTCCAATTTTTATACAGATCATGGCAACATGAGTGAAACACTCTTACAGTATCTCAAGCAAACATGCAGTGGATAATCCTACTAATAAATCAGGCTTTGGGCAAAAGATGAAGTCACCATAATGACATAGAAGAGGGGAGTGATGGCTTGTCATAAAAACTTCAAAAATAAATCAATAGATATCTTCAATACAATAATATTGCCAAAAATATATTAACCATATACAATAGGAACTCCTCTCAAACATAAAGTGTTAGATGGATTTATATGCGAACAAGCTGTTATAATACACTTCAAAATTCAGACAAAACAGACCCTTTCTTCTTTTACACCGCACGAACAACCAGATCGCTGTTTCCCATTTTGACCCCCATTTATCAAATTTCTCTCCTCCACTTACTTCTCCACCTGAGCTGCTTCTCTGTACAGAACTAAATGAGACAGAGAGACTGCCTTTCACATTATTTAAGGCCTTCTTTGTTTGCTACATTAGACACCTGAAGAGACACCTTTTTAGCTCAGATGAATTATGCTTCTGTCTGGCTTTATCCGTTTAAAAAAGGAAAACGCATTGTTTTACTGTCTGCTGTAGGCTGCTCATTTTAGGCTCGTTTTTGCTTTATTCTTTTTTTACTCTACACCAAGGAAGGGCACATGAAGGTTAAACTAGGAAACCGAGCAATGTGAATGCAAAATAATTATACTAAGAGATGAATAATGACTACAGTCAGAGAGACAAATATAGAAAAAGATGATACAGCTAGCATTCAGAAGCCGTTTATTACTACTGAGAGAAATCAAATAAACACAAGCAAGTCATCTAAAAATCTGTCGTTAAGTTACTGTTGTCTCAGTCTCAGAGTAAAAACAGGAGAGCAACCTCCTTGTGACTAGGAATTTAAGATTTAAGGCTCCTGTAGACCTCTTTCAACTGCAAGATGGTTGCACAGGTTGCCTGGTGGGAGGCAACCTGTCTACAAACAACTGCTGCAACTCGTCAGTGACCTGTTTGCAGTAAGGTCCTTGACTCAGCTGGCTGTATTTTGGTTGTACCGGTTGCTGGGCGCCTGCGTCACTCTGCAGTGAGGCAACTATGCCACTATGTCACCATTCATGGAGAAAGGTCTAAATCTCTGTTTTAAATCTATAAAGTCCTGGCTAGACTCTGAAGTTAACTAACGAATTCAAATTTCTGTTCAATGTGAATTTCTGTGAATGCAGATGGCAGCATATTTCCAGTTTTTGCCGTATGACCATAAATAGATGTACTTCCCAGCTTGACCCCATTCAGTCACAAACTGATAGCAGACTGACTCTATCTTATAGTCATTTTATCACCAAAGTGGCTTTGAAGTTGCCTGGTCGCAGACCCAATCCCCGTCTTTAAAGCAGCCGTTTCAAAGGCAACAAGACTGCAAGATTTGGTTGTGCTTTAGTCTCCAATCACTGTTTTCCTTAGCGTGACTGCAGCATAACATATTCCAATTTTGACCAAAATTGGGTCCCGTTTCAAACTATGCAACAATGCCGTTATGAAAGATGGAACGAACTAAAAGTAGACGCAGACGCCGCCGCCTCCCTTTCAAATCTATTTTGATGCAGCATGTATATGCCTGCTTTCAATTATAACCCTCCTCAGTGATTTGTATAAATGTAGCGATGCTTCCTGTCCCTTAAATAAACAAAGCTTAAAGTAGAGAGGCAGGTGGTGTTGCTAATGAATACTAAACAGAGCATAACACTGAAATACTGTAATTGACTAAAGCATAAATACTTTGTGTCTTCTTATGACTGTAATCCCGTATTATATGTATTGTGCATGTATAATGATCTAAAGAATTTCATTCAGTTTCATGAATCATATGATTTCAATTTCTTCCATTACAAAAATCCTTTTACTTCATTATTTTACAGCTACAATCAAAAGACTTTGCATTGTTGCAGTGTTGTGGAAAGAGGAATCCTATAAACTCTGTAAAACTGGATATGCGACAGGTTTTAAGAATGTACAGAAAGCCAAATTAAAACAAAAACATGAAAGTATTTTGCACAGATTAAAGAATTTCTTGCCCACTAATAGTAATAAATCGTGAAGCTTTGGAAACTGCTTTTGAACCATCTGCCAGAAGATACTTGTTATACAGCGCAGGGAGGACGGCTCTATATTACATGAAAATCTCTCGGGAGGAGTTTATGAGGATGGAGCTTTTGTGGCTGCTGATGCGTGATCACCAGGGGCTTACAGGTTTTCACTGTCAGTGAAAGTGTCTGGGCTGCAGAGGTGGCGTGTTAAGAATAGTATCGAGGCTAAAATAACCGGCCACTGGGACGAAAAATGAGTTAGGGAACATATTTATGTAACTACTGGCCACTCGGTTGTCCTAAAGTGTAAAATATCAGAGGAAATATGGGATTATATTTAAAACAATGCCCTTTGTTATCAATATATGTGCTGATAACATTATTCATTTTATTTAAAAATAAGGCAAATCACAGCAATTGCTCGACAGTTAATATGCGGGAGATTATAAAACTCAGATCAGGTCAGGTTGGAAACCTAACACTGGATAGTATTTATACATATATATATTGTTAAAATGTGCGATCATCTTTTTTTGTCTCCAACTTACTTTCTTTTAAATGTACGATCTTATATATTTTATATTTATGGTAAACTTCAAAATAAGTAAAAAGAAAAGTCTATAGGATTCAGTGGTTAAAAGCTATCACAATAAATCACAATCCTTTTCCAAAACCACTTGGTATTGTGCAAAATGTAAATAAAAACAGAATGCAGCGATTATTGCCATTAAAAAATGACAATATATCAAATAATGTGATTGTGATTGGGTTTTTTTTGGAGGGGGGGGGTTATTTTGGATTCAATGCCAGCAATATATTTGAAAAAAAAAGGTTGGGACAAAGGCTTTTAGGGGTGTGACTATTCTGATATATGGACAAACATGAACAACATTGCAATTTAAACATCCAGAGTCACGTGTTGTGTTTCTGCTTTACCGCGCTCTGACAGTTTAACAGCTGCATTTCTTTAAACTTTCATTTCTTTTTTTTATTAAAAGCACATTTTGTTAGGTTTTAAATATGGGATAAGCAATAACAGCTGAGAAATGGCCTTGGTACTTACATTCTGTAACCGCATGCAAATTAGCTATGAGCTCATGCAGCATCTGCTTGTTGGCCTTGTGGAGCTGCCTGGTTAAGGCAGGAGAAAGATGCAATGTTTAAAGATTGCTCAGGAAATATTAAAACAATGGGATTACCATACATCTAATCCAAAGCATTACATCATCTTTCCTGGGTTTTACAGTTTTGCTGATCTCAGTTTGTAATTCTTTCTGCAGAATTGTGTTTTCAATAAAGGGCACTTGAGGCAGTTGAACTTCATGGTTGTCAAACAACATTGGATATCAGCCTTGTCCCTGTATTACTGAGATTTCTCCAGACATTACAATATTATATATAAAAGATAATGAAATTCCTGTATTTTTTTTAATTTACCGGGAGAGACCTTCTTCAATTGTGAAACTCTTTGCCGACACAGAATGAAGAACAGCAGTCGCACTGAAAGACTCAACACAATTTACCCATTTTTTTCTTGGCCCGGACACAAAGTTTTTGAAGACTTGCTGGCATGAAATTCAAAAAGAAGAAATATTATTCCCCCAATAAACGATTTCTCTCTTTCAACAGACATGTTATCCTTTTGTAGCACTTTCAAGTAAATCTAGGGATTACAGTAAATGATTAAGAAATCACTGCCATCTGTTTTTATTAGCAGCTTACGCAGCTTCCCAACTTTTTTGGAAATGGGGCTGTAGTTAATGCTCTTCATGTGCAACACATCCTGTGGTGACAAAGCCTCTGTATTAAAACTTGTGTGTAGAAAGTTACATGCACCTTTGATTGTGGTGCAAAAGTATCTCAGTTGTAGTTTCTTCAAACACAATGAATAGCAGCAGAATGATTAAGCGGGGTTAACCTTTTATCTTCATAATTCTTACACTTGTGTGTTGTCAGGCTGTGCTTTCCAATCCAACTCACTGAAAATAACTGTTGACCACTTCAAAATGGGTAGATTTTTATGGTGTTCAAACAACCTATGAAAGGTCCATGCCACTCTGAATAACATTTGAGAATAAATACTAGATTATGCGCCTCAAACTCTTATATGACATGCTCTTATAAACATTTACTCGCTAAATCGCTGAAGGACAGGTGGTGAAGTGTCATGGTATGACAAGCCTGATTAATCTTCAGGGTAATAAATTGTAAACGACACTCTTACAGCTTTTCCTTCTTCATAACGGTTGCATCAGCAGATACAGAAATCCTCCCAAATATAAAAACTTATTCCAGAAGGGAAAAAGGTGCCTAAAAAATATCACTGAATTAGGCCACACCAGTGACTGACGAGCAAGGTTCAGGTTAAAGTTCACATGTCCTGATACACTTAGAGAAACAACCACAAACAGGCACAAGTTTTAACCACAACATGATCGTTTTTAACCAACCTGCTGTCATATTGGACATGAAACAGTCACTGCCTAAAAGGCTTTTACCCACGAGTCCTGAAAGGTTTGTAGTTTCTCTTCAAGAGAAACCAAACAGAGGAATATATCACAGGAAAACAGAAAGTACTGCTCCAATAGTCGTTGGAGTGTACAGCACAAAATTCAACACCCGTTTCATGGTGACCCTTCTCCTATTTGCACCAAAAAAAAAAACAGGAGGCAGAGAGTTTCCACTGGACTCTGAGAAGCTGCTGCTTATTGTCAGTCCTCAGTGAAAAGCCAAAGAGGAGGGCATCAGATCTGAGTGTGGTGATGTGTGTGTCCCGGCGGTGTGTAAGGAGGTGGCGCCGGGTTGGGTTTGATCCCCCGGCTCTTCATGTAAGAGATGAACTGGTCAGGGATCTCTGCTAGCACATCTTTAGCAAGTCGTGCCATGCTTAGCACGTGGTTACCTGTCCGGTCCATATAATCTCTGAAAGGAACAAACTGAGGAAAAACAACAGACGTAAAAATGATTTGAAATGACAGCGATTTAATATTTAAAGTTTGTCGATACGGAGTGCTGTGATGTGAGAAACTGTATTAAAGAGCATATGGTTTTGCCTAGCTGATATAATATCATCCGGGCTTATTGGACAACTGTTGTGATCCATGGAAAGCTCCTAATACTTTTTGACACTGTACACAAGCAGGTTTGGAGAGCAGGGTGGGACACCAAATGGAGAAATCCCTGAGGCTCATGTTTAAGCCCCTGTGTTACTCAACATTTGCAGCATCCTGAAAGCTTTAGGATGCTCATCCGCCACTAATCCTCTGATATGGTTTCCCTTAGGAGAATGAATGTGCCTGAGCAAAAAGACATCTTTTCCCTCTATAGTCTGATAAATTACTCTTAAAGACTTTTTTCCCCCTTTGTTATTGCTTGTAATGATTCGTTGGGGGGGATATAATTCACTGTTTTTTTCTCTCCCTCTCTTTACTGACAAAAGATATTCTGTGTAAATTCCATGACCTTTGACCCCACACTGATTCTTAGAGTCAGTGCGTGCAATGAATACAGCCAAAGTTTGTTTCATGTTGTAAAGGCCAGTCACCTGAACTATGTCTCGCTCTGCCAGTTTCCCCCGGGATGAGATCCTGATGTCATCACCATCCAGCTCCACCATAGCTGGAAGACACAAGTTCACACAAACACACACACACACACACACACACATAGTGTGAAAACTGGTTAGAGGCAGCTGCCTTTATGACAAAAGGTTCTTACACTAAAAGGTTTATTTATCACAGATGATAAAAATCCAAATTTAAATATGATCTTTTTGCACTAGTAAAAGCTATAATCGTTCTTTTTTGCATGTCTAATCAACTAATAAGTCCTTTAATATAGACTGTGCAATTTAGAATCATCAGCACTAAATACTGCAAACCCAGCAATTAACCCCAGCCATTTCTTCTACAATTATGCGTGCATCCACCTCCGCATTCCCTTCTCTACTGAGACAAATGAGTTTGTACAGTAATTTTCTCTCTGGTATTTCTCAGAATTAGTGCCAGAGAGGTTAGAACCAGCTCTTATTATAACAGACTGCGAGTTGAATTAAATTGTCAATTATTCGTGGAGAATGACTGATACACTGGTTGGCTGATTTGATTGGCTGATAGAGGCTGTTCACAGATATATCAATTCTTTTATTACTCCAGAAGATAATGCATAATGTAATTTAATAATAATAATTTTGATCACACGTTTATTTTGACACGCACATAAACGCTTTACCTCCTTAATAAACCAGGTCTTTACAATTACAATCATTCTAAAGGTAAAAATTTAAAGCTAACGTACCGTCAAACTCAGCCTGACCCACTCCGACTATGATGATTGACATAGGAAGCTTGGCACCCTGCAGAGAGATAGAAATGAAACAACTGAATTTTTTTCTCACTCACATAGCTTGTCACCACTAACCTCTTGTGCCTATTACTGAGACATAATGACATTGTACTAGTTACACGCTCTTTTACATGCAGCAGACTGCAGCAGCAGAAAAGGTCTATATCAACCTTTAACTAGCTAAATGACCTTTAGGTAAGAACAGACTTTCAGAGAAAAAATAAGAGGGGAAAAACAGAAGCAGGAGGTCAGTCAGAAAAGCTAATGAAACGAGATGCTAATGCAAAATATATATACTTCTTCCTAAACTTATCCCAGATTTCTGATATTTCTGAATCCAATTTTCTGTCATTTGAATGACACCAGCTGTTATGTAGAGGCTTCACTCAGCAATGGACCATTAAATGCTGATTGTCAGACTGAGGAATGGAGATTAACTCACTGAAAACACCAGTAGTGTCATCTGAAATGCCACACTGGTATCTGATGCTGTTTTAATAGCTAAAACTGACAGATTTTTTATTTTCACACAAATATTTGTAGACGTTTATGTCGGAATTTGCCGCCTGGATGAATGTCGAACAGAAGTGTGAAACTACGAAGCTGGCAGAGACTAAAGGGAAAACAGCTGGATGGTCGCATTTATGAGCCAGGAGAAGAGGGAGAGGGAGGAGGTGCCAACTCAGTCACTAAAGGAACCATCCTCATTCACCCACCCAGCCACTCCCAGGCCACACTGGGGACTCATGTCGAGTGCACTTAGTCTTGATACTGTGGAAGATATCGGCACAAACTTTAGATGGAAAATAAATGAACAGAACAGCAAATGATATGGTGCTGCTACATTTCCTAAATTATTTCTCAGTGTGCTGAAATTTACCAGCCTGTGTGAGAGAACCTCTGTGGGTGTATATGTCTAGTCTGCAACAATTAATGTGCACATAATTGCACAAGCTACAAGTGGAACATGCGGGCTGTCCTGCATTCATTAGATTTGCTGGTATTTTTCACTTAGGTAGATGAAAAGAAATGAAAAGAAAGAATGAAAAGTAAAAACAAACTTCATCCAGCTGAGATATAAACACCTGCAGCGTGCAGCAAAAAGGCACTTGGAAATAAACTGGCATTTATAAAGTACTTTCATAGTCTTGTTGGCTACTTAATGCACTTTAGACTACATGCCACATTTAATGACTCATGCATCACTTTATCTATGCACTTTATTGACCACAACTCTGTGGGCAATTCACAATCACCAATTAAATTGCATGTCTTTAGACTAATTAGGACACCAAAGTATCCGGAGGGAGGCCCAGATAGAAAATCCCCCCATAAAATTTGAACCCAGAACCTCATTGCTTTGAAGTGACGGTTCTTACCACTTAACCACTGGATCGCTCTATCATGACACTTAAGAAGTTTATATTTTCTTCCATCCATCATGCAGCACCACTAGGGAACCATCCTATTGGTCACAAATTTATTCCACAGCATGACAACACGGTCAAACACGCATACAAGTGTCACAAATAACGGCATGAGCCTCCCAGAGCCTGAATCTCAATGGAGTCAGCCTGGATTTATATGAAACCCACCTATCTGCACAGTACCTTGAAAATGTGCAAGTGTACCAAAGAGAACTGGTACTTCTTTGAAGACAAATGGTGGTTATAGCAAATATTGATTGAATTTATGTATTTTTTTTAATATAATGCTCTTTGTATAACATTAAATATTCATCACATTAGATTTGAAAGCATTCTTAATTTTAATTTGTTCTACATCGCTTGAGCAGTACATCATCTGTACAGCAAGTCATTCCACATGAAAGTGATGCTTAAGGGAAAGCTGTCCAAAGTCTTTATAGGATACATCAACCCCTGGAATCATAAATGTTTGCACAAATTGAGTTCCAGTCAAGAAGATGCTGAGATACCTAATGTGACACACTAATGTGTGATCCCATCAGAAGTAGTACTTGTTAAGAATGAGAGATTTGTCACCGAAGTGAACTATGTGTAAGAGGTAGTTGCACCCCCCCGGCCTCCGGGTGGCGCATTGGTCAGTGAGACAGAATAGCGAGGTCATAGGTCCTCCTCCCCAATATGGCAGAAGCGAGGCAAAGAGAAACTTCACCAGTCGTCTCTGTCTCATCATTTCCCTGTTTTGCAGGAACATTTAATCTGTTTTACCGGCCCAAACTCTGGGTCGGTTACACTAACCATCCATCAATCCAACCACCCAACTATACATTTAGGGTGGCAGAAGGAGTGAGCCTATCCCAGCTGCCATGGGAAGAGAGCTGGGGAACATCCTGGACATGCCGGCTGCCTAATTAACCTAACCCCGACTAACTTCTTGCTGTTAGACAACAGTGCTAACCACTGCCCCACCATGCTGCCCCATACTTAATTATATAAGCAACAACTTGTAAACTGCTGGTGATACAAACAAATATTTGTATATCAGATATTTGTATGTTAGAATGCCATTTTCACAATCAGGATATCTGCTAAAGGGGAAAGGTTATTCAGTGCTCATCTGGACAGCATGTTTTCTCCCAACTAGCTTAGAAATCAATCTTTGTGGAGTTTGCAACCAAGACAAGTGCAATGTTGTATAATTTTACTTTGTAAAAATGAATATCAGACATAAATTAATATTCTAAGCACTGTACTTCACCCATTAATGTCTAGAAGTGGCCTTTCCACATAAATGACACCATGAAAGCTCAATGCAAAATCTCCTGTTACATCTAATAAGGTTTCCTAGACTCACATATTTTTTACAAAGCAGTCACATCACGAGGGTTAAACTTGCTGGCACAAGACAAATGCACTGTGGCAAATCAGGCAACCTCTTTTTCCCACAGGGATGAGAGCAGTTTGTGTCCTCAGTACCTCAGCCACATCACATCAACGCGATTATCAGTGTTCAACACGACTCCTGTCAGTGCCTGTCCTCCCACTCATACTCGCAGATATCCGTAAGTGTATGCGCAGCCAGAGACACACACATCTCAACATCAAATGCCACTAAAAATAACCTGGCAATCCACCATGCCCCACTTTTGCAGTCCTCCTGTCACCCTGTTTTGCAGCAGAGATCCAGTCTAATGAGACAACAAAACAAAGTGTCAGTCAAAACTTGCAACTTCACTTTGTGTGTGCTTCTTAAATTCAAATGCCAGGCATGTGCATGCTTTGATGAGTGCGTGTTATTGCAATTACATATATGAGCTTAAGGGGCTTTATGGATTTATGTTTAGAGTAATAAGCATTTCATTCACACATGGTCAGCTATGTTACTAGACTGTCTGACATTGGCTGCCTCAGATGTCAGCTCAGAGGAAAATATAGGACTGAAGACTTTTAAAAATAACACAATTATCAGTGAGTGCAGACCTTATCTTTGAACTGTCAGAGTGTATTCTGTGTTCAGCCAGTTATTAAACAAAGCAGCCCACCATCATTCACATCTTGACAGACTAGTATGGACTGCATTAAGAAGAATGTAATCAGATTTTACCCACGAAATGTTTTTTATATCGAATACAGTTTTCTCAGCCAAGCAACAGCATCACAGTGATCACTAACATGACAGTGCCTGTGTGACAAACATATGTACACTACGGGGAAGGCTACTCCTCCCACAAAACATTCAGGTCAGCCCTATAGTTCATTTTTGTCCCTCTCTCTAGCCACTAGCTCTATATATTGTTTCCTATTACTACTACTATCCTGGCCTATGGTGCTTTTTCAGATTCTTCATATTCAGCAGTGACGTGAAGAAAATTACACTGTGGATGCAAATTGTGGTCACTGTGAAACACAAATAGGCATAAACAGAGAATTTAACATTGCATTTGCATGGGGGTGATGAATACAAAAATTTATAATAAATGTTTTTAAAAACATATACTCGTTAATAATCGCTGCATGTGTGACGTGCAATGTTTTGTTGAGATTGGTCCATCTGTTAAGGAGAAGATAAGGGACATCACTATAATAAATATTCCCTTACATTACAGAGAAACGCAGGAGTAGGTTCATGTTTTCCGTCGAGTATCCTCTTTAGGATTATAATATGTGATGTCACATAAACATACAAAGACTGAAGTAGACAGTTGATGAAAACCTTAAACTCTGTGCTTTCACTTCCAGGATGCAAGTATGAAAAACCTACATTAGATAAAGGATGTAGCTGAATACAGCTGATAAAGTCAGAGTAGCTAGTATATGCATCAAAGTGCTGTTTTTTAACTACCTGACTTACCTGCAAAAATCTAATGAAATTTACTTCATTGATATACATTCAGTTTACATCATGCTCATTTTCCTTAATGATTATTTATTTGAATAAATAAAGCTCTTTTTGTGAGTCTCTTTTTTGTTCAAAAATAAAAACTGAGTGATAAATATGTTCCCAGGTGTCGTATATATTATACTCGACTTTATTATGCAGGTCATGACAGACGCATGCTGAAAGGGTCATGTCATATACACGAACTGTTACCACAGGAATTTGAATCCTGTAAGAATCATTGAAAAGCAATGGGCTGTGTTGCCCTTACTGGCTTTGTACAGAGATCCAGCAGCCGCTACTTCTGAAACTCAAATTATGTCCTTTCTTTTCAGGAGGATAATTAACTTAAAAAACTGCAGCCGCATCCACATAACTTCAGTTTTCTTTCAACAGGGCTCATTTCTCTGCGCCATAAACTTGAATTCGCATCAACATCCAAACAGTGCAAAAAAAATGGAGGTTAAATGGTTGTGAAGTGAAGTGCTTTTGTTGGGTCCCTGCACCGATAAAGAGACAGAGCACAAAGCACAGACAGATAACAAGTAGAAGATGAGAAAGGAAGGAAATCAAAGGCAGCAGAGGATTTTTTTATAGTCTGAATGTGGTGACAGAAGTATGGAGGGTGCAGATGAAGACAAAGAGGTTTAGATCTCTGAGTGGGAAAAAGATGGAGCGAGACAGCAGGTCTTTGTGTGTGTGAGCGAGGGAGACTCATGATTCCACAGAGGTACAGAAAATGAGGCAGCAGAGCAACCCGAGCTGTGAGCAGAGGAGGGGGCTGCTGAGTGAGTGACAGGTGGATTTCTCTAATGTAGCAGAATCAGTTGTGACTGATAAACCCGCATCATAAGCCACATGTCCACATGTTAACCAGACATACCGCAAACACCGCTCTCCAGTTGTCGTACATGTGTACAAATATAAACTCAGGCACTCACTTCCTCTCACTCTGTTCTTAGGTCTTTCTTCAAGTGTGAATATGTATGAGAAAGGCTTATATAACCTCAGTACATGTGTCCTCCCTCGCCCGGGATCCGTGGAGGGTAAAAAGGCAAGCGGTGGAAGCGGCAAGCATCAGTAGATCAGAAGAGGTGGAGGCAGTGTGATAGAGCAGCAGGCAAGATCTTAAAAGGAAGGTGTGGCTGTTCTAATGTTTTGACTAACAGTCGCAAATTCCCTTTAAATCCAGTCTGCTGGGTGTTCTGTGCCTGTGGCAGGCTGAGGAGGAGTGGAAGAAAAGGGGAAGAGATGGAGGAAAAGGGAAAGGGGAGAACAGCAGCCACCTACTGTTTTAAGCTGGGGAAAGAAAGGCGTGAGGACAAGTTTGGGGGGGGGGGTGCAAGCTCTGAGGAATAATACACAATGCTGTGCTGCTTTATTTACTGAGGCGGTATAAATAAGCTAAACTTTCAGCTGCTGTCTTATTCACAAGGGGTCGCCACAGCGGGGAGCTCCGCATATTTGATTTAGCAAATTTTTTACGCCGGATGCCCTTCATTTTTTCACATCTCGTATTTATTAATAGTCCACTGGTAGAAAGGAAATACCTTAAGGTAATTTAATGGTCTATGTATCATTGATGAGAAAGTTTCTAAACGTGTAATTACAGTTCTAAACATGCGGCTTGCTTGAAGCCATCATTCCAGTCCTTTTTCTCTGCGTACTGCAGAACAGCAGCCATTATTAAACCACAGTGCTGTTCTATGGCCTGAAGAGAAAACCACAGAGAAGTTTTAGGGTATGATAGAGCTGATCGGAGACATAACATTTTTTTTTCCTGTTAGCCGAATAGCTGCAGCTAACACGTCCATTGATTGTCAGTAAGCAGGTCAGACTAAATAAGACATTTGAGGACGTACTGAGCAACAGAGCTATATATAATTTTCTCAATCAGTAGACTTTCACTTGATACCTCATGAAAAGTTAGCGCCAACAGTTGATTAGCTCATTGTAGCTTAAAAACAGCGAAACAGGCTGCCTGGCCCTCTTGCTGTAACCTTGAGTTTGGTAGGCAATCAGTGCACACTTGACCGCATAATCATCCCTAAAATCAACTAAAAACAACATTTATTGTTGCACTTCATTTTACACTACACCAGTTTTGTTGTTCCATATTGATGAGAAATGAGTTTGATTGCGGTCCTTACTGCTACAAGATTGTATGAAGACAAACAAAGTAACCTCTTGTGGTGCGTATAGGTGAATTTCCTCTCTGGCACGGTGAATCGGTCAAAGCCCTTCCGTCTTTGCTTGTTGGAAGGTGCAGCTGTAATGTTATCAGCAGGAGCTGCTAGTTCTCAGCTCAGTACTAGCCTCGCTTCTATCAGCACTGACAGCAATGAGCTGCTGGCAATTCAACTATTTTTTTTTATCTCCACTACATCTGTCTGCTCTGCTCTACTCCATGTTCCCCTCTGCCCACACATATGCATACAGATATGGTGAAACAGGGAGCAGAGGAGAGAAGAACTGGTGCTAGGGTCGTTACTGACAGCAGAACACAGTGAATGCTCTCATTCTTTGCTGAAGTGAAACAAGTGCACATAGTCCCCTCTAAGCAAAGGAAATACTGAGCATGTTGAAATATGAATGGTAATGGTAGGGAGAGAGCAGAGTAAAGGGAATAAGGTTTAATCAGCTTCTGTTTGTAGTCGGGCACAGAAATAACACTGTTTGGATTTTTGTCTCTCCGGGAAACACTTTTATGTTCTTAAATGACAAATTATTCTTTAAATAATGGCCTTTAGCCTACGCTACACAGCATCATTGAGTTCAAAGGTGTCTTCATTAACACCAAAACAAATTGGGTGTATCTAGCCTTTTTTTTGTAGCGCAGGAAATGCTCTCCCACTTTCCCATTCTTACATTTACAATGGCCTCTTTGGTCTGGGCCATGTCTGAAATGACGCCGTCTGTGATGATGAGGAGCACAAAGTACTGAGAGCCATCCTGCACCGCCGCTGCGTATCTGCATACACAGATAGAAGCCATCATTACACGATGCCGTGTTATCATTTCAATACAGAAACAAATCTGACTTCAAGACTTATTAATGAATTGATCAAAACATCGATTTAGAAAACAAACGGATGACAGTGCACGCCTTATCGAGCACTCTCACTACATGCAAATTCAATAAAAAAATGTTCTTTGTCATCGCTGTACTTCAGATAACACGCCATGAGAAGAGAGCGATTAATTAGATCAAGCAGATTTAAAACAAAGCCTTCTTTCACCGTTTGATTAATTTCTTTGTTAAAATAAATCTCTTTATAAATCAGCTGACTTATTCAAATGCTAGCTTAAAAAAGCGAGATACCTTTTTATCAGAATTACATTTTTAATTAGAGCGTTGTCATAATCAGATAGAGGGCTGTTTGGATTTGGCTCAACAAATGTGCCAGTGAGGGCAAAAAATGACACAGAGAGAATCCTGTTACACCACGGCTGTGTAAAATACAGTGGCAGGTCAAAATATATGACTTAGCCTGTTGGTCGTTTATTTCACTATAGGTGTGATTGCTTTTTGATTGCTGTGAGCCAATTAAAATTCATTCTGAAGCACATCACATGCTGTTTGTTGTGAAGCAGAGAGGTCAGATAAGTTAAAGCCAAGTAGTCAAAAATGTTGAAGTTGAGTTTTTTTAACTCCAATGTTATAAAGAAAAGATAATCTCACTATTTATGCCAATAAATTCCCACAACAGCTGATTCTATCTGAGACACCTAGCAGACTATAACGCAGGCAGCCGGTCTCTTTGCATATAAATTGTTTTAAAAAATAAGTTTCTGAGATAATCTTTCTGAGCTGCAGAGTTTTTTTTTTTTATATTACTGTGTTTTTAGCATTTGGATATAAATAATGTATAAATCATAATAACAGAAAGACAAGCATGAAAAGTTGCAACAAGAGGAAAATCCACAGGGATAAAACAAAAATGACTGCTGCTAAAAAAAAGAAGAAGAAGATGATGAAGAAGAAGAAAAGAAAGCGGAGAATATTAATAAAGAATCTTTGAATTTGCATGTAAAATCACTTTAACTTGTGTGCAAAGTCCCAAAAATGAATGAAACACCATCTGTTAGAGTTCATCAGCTTGCATGGATCTCTCACCTGGCAACATGGTTCACCACAGGAGCAAAGTTTGTTGGCCCATACAGCTGCACTGTCTTTAGACTCTGATGGTATGCCTCTAAGATGCCTTCAATACCATTGCAGTATGGATTTTCAATGTTTCCATTCTGAAAAGGATAAAAATAGAAACAAGATCCAGTTCAAGATTCTTAAAGTCAAATAAACCTAAACAATATTTACTGTAGTTACTGTCAAAGTGAGAAATTATTCAGCTAAACATTTAAAATCAGCTAAACTCATATGAGGTGAGGGACATATACCAGTGGGAACTCATGTGACACCCGCCAATCAGGCGGCAGTTTGGCACCAAAGCCTAAAGCCGGGAACATCTTGTCACTGTCGTAGTCTTGAATGATCTCCCCAACAGCCTTCAAGGCCATGGCGTAAGCATTTAGCTGGTAGGGATTCATGTAGTGCAGTGAAGTGGACTGGGAGGGGTTACCTGTTGACAAATAAATCAATCATAAGCTCATCTTGATGCATAAGCAACAAAGTCATATTTCAGGTGCAATCGATCCAAGGTGCTGTTTTTTGGTGGGACTTTTGCGACCATTTAAAAATAGCAATTAGCTGCGGTCACTGATCACATTAACATAACTGCAGTGAGCCTGAGCTGTGATGTTCACCCCTGTTAGTCGTTGTAACAAACTGTAAGCTTATCAACAACTGTGACCTTCTTAAACAGCCCTGCTGTAACGGCACATCATAAAGTCACTCAGTATTAACTGCCCAGCTGGGATATTTTGGATGTGTTTAGAAAATGTTGCTGTCATTGCACTCAGTGAGGTTGCTGGTGATATGTGCTCACCAGTTTTATTACTTCCTATCTGACAGCACAAATCCTGCTGCTTTCCTGGTCAAGTGACTTTATCAGGGGTCTAGGGTATAACAACAAATTGCATATCACCTGGACTAACACCACAACTGCAAATCTCAAAGCAGCACAGAAATGAATGTCTGCTATATTCCACCGTTCGTATTAGCTGCTAAGCTTTGCATTCTAACATCCAGCCTTCATAGGAAACGGTGGCAGATTTACTGTAAAAAAAACAACATATTTTTGATGCAGCAGGTCTTTAAAGTGGGATGGAAGTTGACAAAAGCAGAACTGACATTAGTATCTGACACTATTGCTAGAGATTTAACCAGATACTCTAGAGCCACAAGTTGATTGAAAACACCATCTGTGGCTCACAACCCTTCGAAGGTGGTTTCAAATATGGACTCACAGATAGAGTACTGCGCAAAAGTCTTGAGCAAACCCTCCTTTATTTATAGTCTGCTAGGAAAATAGGTAAATAGGTACAGCGATTTATTGAAACATATGAAAACATGCATAGAAATACATTATATTATGTAAAATCAGAGTTTTGCTTGATGTAGCTCTTAGATCTTTGCTCAGTTCTACATTCTTTTTTCTATTTTTTTGTTCTCAGCTAATAGTTTTTTGATTTTTGTCAAACTGCTATCATTTTTCTGGAAATTCAGCTAAAGAAATGGGACCAAATTTTATGTTTTTACAATAGAAACAAAGTGCCTAAAGACATAAACTAAAACGGGTTCTTTGTTAATCTCACATGTTAGGTGCCTTTCTCACATACAAATGATCCATAGGTCAGTATTAAGTGGCTTCACATCTCTCTGATGGTGAAGCACTTTAAAACCAATAAAAAGTCTGGCTCATTGAAAGCAAAGGCTCAAGACTTTTGCTACTGTACACTTTACACATGTTAAAGCTTCCAGGTAAAGTGTCCACATTTTTCCTTTTAATGATTTGTATGGAAGTAGTGGAACTACTTAAACCCAACAATGGAAAAACACTTTACTAAACAGGCTGGTATAAGTTGAGGGAGGAAACAAGTGTTCTTCTAGGGGCGTGTTTGTGATAAATCAAAAAAAAAGGAAAAAGGGAAACTCATATTTCCCCCCTAATAACTGTGATTCATGCTGAAAGCTAGGACTTCCATGTGGATAAATCTTTTGCAGTATTGCATTTAGTCATAATTACTGGAATAAGTAGTGTAATGACAGTTAAGTGTGGTGCTATTTGCTTTTTAAAACTTAAACACTAGCTCTAATTACCCTTTAAGCTCTCAAAAAACATATAGTAAGAACTTTGCAGGCCATCGGCTGTTGGAGACACTATGTGTACAACGTGCATGCCTGCAGTGATGGTTTGTGTCATTGTGAATCTGGACATGCCACACTTATGGAGCAATGCTAAATATTTTTATCCCCCGATCCCCCTTCTCCATACACACTTTGCTGTTAGTATCACTCACCGTTAGATGCTGTGAAATCAATGGCCACAGTGAAATTGATCTGCGTCCTAGAAGGGGTAAGGAGGGGAGGACATCGGAAAAAAAATCAACAACAGAAAGCAGCCAACAATAAAAACATTCCAGAGCTCATTAAATTTCCACGCTCATACCAACGACCACACACGACCCCAAGAGACACGAGGGAGAGCGCATGCAACACGGCGATCTTTTCATATGATGATATTGATCGGCCTCACTGTTAATACTAAATGCATCAATATACAAGTACGGCCAGTTGTCAAACAATATTTAAGTGATTACACTCTTTTATCTTGTTTATCTGACTTTCACCTCCACGAGAAAAGCGGGAGGTGCCGAGGAGCTTCTGAGAGATGGAGCATGGTAACAAGCAATTAGACTGATGGAGCACTTAAGAGTAAATCATAATCCAATTTTCCCTGCTGATGAAGCACTCCCCTCTTCTTTCTAATTTACAACAATGAGACGAGGCCTTCGGGGGCTCACACGACAGCCTCTCATTATCTATGAAAGTCACCAGAGAGAACAGCAAAAGAATGATAATAAAAACGAATGACTTAAGGATTCACATTAACCTTTCAGCTTCAGGTAGGGACGCAGAATATGCCACAGCCTGACCCTGCTCACCTTAGCATTAATTAAACTTCATTTTATTCATTCATTAGGAGTTTTTGGAAATAATTACTGTCTGGGAGGGCAGGTTTGCAAATTGTACATCTACAGCAGGAAATTCAGAGCTCTTCAGCGTGAGATTTACTTTTTATGTTCATTTACATTAATTTGTTTGACCACCTCTCATGAAAATAAGAACACACAAGTATTTTTTTAATCTGTCCAAAATTTTGGTTAAAACAAAAAACTTATTGTGTTATTTATTAGGCAAATAACAAACCGAATTTACAATTTTATACCAAAATTTGAGCCGGCACACTGGACTTTTCTGTGAAGTCAGGAATTAATCAAGCATAATATCTACCCACTAAAACTCATTTTTATCTGTCCAGGAATTCAAGTAAATGACTGTAATTATCTTCATCAAGAAATTATAATGTGCTTCACTATTTTTTTCCAGCTTTTCAGTAAAACAGTAGATTTGAAAATTCTCGGACAACAACAATAATTATATTTTAGCATAAAAACATTTTGATTATAGAGCTTGTTAACACTGATGGATTAATCATTAAATGCTGTTAATTTGGAGCAGTTGTGGCTTACACCAACAGTCCCCAACCTTTTTTGCGCCATGGACCAGTTTATGTTCGACAATATTTTCACGGACCGGCATTTAAGGTGTTGCGGATAAATACAACATAATAAAACCAGTACCATACCAAAAAAAAGAAGATTTATTCATTACATGGGAAAAGACCCAGGGAAACCGAGTTAAAAATAAAAACGCTAAAAAAATAACGATAAAAACCGATAAAACCCCTGAATACCATACATTTCACACCTGAGCCTCAACTCTCGCGACCTGGTACCAAACGACTCACGGCCTGGTAGGGGGTCGGGGACCGCAGGCTCACACCTTACACTGTGGGGTGATCTAATACATTTGTCAAGCACGGCATGTCTGAAGTTTCGATTAATAACACAACTATGATACTACTTCATCTTGTCTTTGCTGGCTGTTAAAAACCTGCTAGTTAAAATATTCCTCTACTTACTGATAAATATTTAGAACAAAAAATACACAGTATGTTTCTGCAAGCTGCATCGATTATTCACGTTCTTCTGTTCTCGCCCTGCGGGTCACTGGGAACAGTTTGTGTTGCATTTATGTTAATTCACAACAATACAAATGTTACACATCCTATTTCAAATTCGTGATTGGTAAAAAGGTATGTTTGAATGATTTTCCTCTTATGTCCTTTCAGTCTTTAACCTCTTTACTGTCTCTGTGCTGCTGAGTTTGAAAGAGATCTACACTGACGTGGAAAGCTTTAAAGCTGTTTGAATAGTCAGATTGTTCTTGCTCTTTTATGATTACAGTGGCTTTAAAATGAGATGTAAAAGCAGGCATACTTCAACTTTTATCCCGATGAAAGCTGCAAAGCTACATATTACAGAAAAGTGCTTTAACAGCTGGAGCAGAAAAGATGGCAGTGATGGAGGTGTTTCTCCTGTTTTGTGGTTACAGAGGGTTTGGACAGCTTAAGTGGCACACTTTCACAAACTTACATCCATTTTCAAAAGAGCCTTCACATTTGCAAGAACCAGCTCTCATATGTCTTTCAGTAAGCACCACAGTAATGTTAGGGGCCAGACTGATGAGGATGATATTTCTGAAGAGAGGCCACTAAACTTTAAGGTTATTGTATCATAAATCAGCCAACGCCAGGAACTGTCAGCGAAATGTGTCACGCTTGTCAGCTCTGCCACAGCACATAAAAACTCTGACAGCCGCCCTGCTGTGGTGGGACATTTGAGATCAAAGCACAGCCCAATCCGCCTGAAAGACACACTTCACCTGAGAAAGACTTGATATTCACACGTCAGCCTCCGGTGTTAAAGCTTAACTGAAGTTGGAGGGCTGGTACTGTACCGTTTATCTTTTAGAACTCATTTAATATACATTTGGAGTTTGAATGCCCCAGATAACTCCAGCTATGAACTTATTAGTCAGTTTGACAAAGTTGCAGTGGAACATTGGACTTTTGATCCCTCTGCATGAAAGATAGGAAAGTATTTTAACAACATTTTTAATGAAGACCACACAGACGGTTTTTGGTATGTTAACAAAGGCTCAAATTATTGTTTGAACATTAAAGTGCCAGATATGTTTCTACAGACTTCTTGGAGAATAACCAGAGCTGGAAGACAAGCAAATATCAGAAAGGAACACAATGTTGATATTATTCAGTGTCCTACAAATGTGCCAAGAGGCTCGTGTTTCAAGCATGCTTTAATAAATATGATGCTGAGCTTTCAACTTCTGGGAAATCAACAAATATTTAACGGTGACCTCACTCTGCATCATTAAGTGCAAAGATGAAACCACCCAAGTATTTCTGCATTAGTTATAAATGATCCCTCCCTTGATTTATGCTTCGACAGAGGCGTTATTTACGACAGGCTTTTAGTCATAGTAAGGCATTACAAGTAAAAGGCAATTTCATGGTTTCCTTCAGTTTGAAGGTGGTCATCCCCACTCACCCTCCTTTAATGTAATCTAAGAAGGTGAACTCCGACTCCACTGAGAAGGAAAGCAGGGTCACCTGAAATTAAAGACAAGGATAGACACTTGATTAAATACAGAGGTATTGATGTTTTCCCCTTAATCCAAAATAAAAGTCCACATCTTGTCTTAGTTGAGCACTTTATGCTCTCTCTGGTAAAAGATGTGAGCCGGCCGCTTTCTGATGAAAGACTCATTTGCATTGCCGGAGGAGACGTTTGAAGAGAAGATGAGATAAATTTGTATGCATTACGTGTTCACGGCCACGCTGCTAGGTAAGCTCTGTGGAAATCACAAATGTCACAAATGGCTGCAGGTGGTGGCTACTCAACTCATGTCTTTAAGGTTCTGTCATCCTTCTTTTGTCCCACTCACATACATTTTTATTTGCAGCTTTCATAAAATTTCTCTTTTAACATAATTACCTAAAGTACTATATACTCAGGCCATGTCCCCACTAATACGTTTTCGCTTTAAAACGCATCTTTTTCTCTCTGTTTTGGCCTTCTGTCCAAACTGAGACGGCGTTTTCGGTCAAGGAAAACACAGCGTTTTGAAAACACTCCCCAAAGCGGATACATTTGAAAACGCTGTTTTTGCGTCGTAGTGTGGACAGCGAACCTGGAGCCTTTTCGAAAACGATGACGTATGTTAGTCATGTGTCGCAGTCATGTGAGATTACGGAGGGCATTGTACAGCAGTTGTTTTGTTTGCTCTCAATTTTGACAGCCCTATTAAAGATGAATCAGTCTGTACATGCTCCAGATAGCTTTTGTTCAAATTCTTTAAATTTCAATCGCTTTTGCAACTTTGTACTTTTGTGTTAATCGCAGCAACAACTCCGCCTCATTGTTAGTCCATTTAAAAAACTCGGTGCTTTTCCTCGACATTTTGCCGTTTCAAAGAGCCGGAAATCAAAGAGCCGAATCATCTTACGTTTCACCCATGCACAATACAGGAACGTAGCGTTTTCGATCATTTCAGTGTGGATGAACAACTGGTCAGAAACGCTTGAAAATGATAGTGTGGACACGGAGCGTTTTTAGACAAAAACGCCGTTTTCAAATTATCCGGATTAGTGTAGACGTAGCCTCAGTCGTGCGTCATCTTTAATTAACAGGTCTGTGGACAATTAAATAGAACATGTACAGTGCTTCATGTTGTCGTCCAGATATAGAAAGCGCACCTTCCAAAGTCTTCCACAACACTTGCATGAAAATTAAAGAGGGAATCATTAACAGAAGAAAAGTAGGTGTGAAACAGAAAAGCGGCAGTCTGCCAGCCCTGATTAGTGTTGAAACTGTACTCACTGTTCCAGAGTTGACATATTTCTTTTTCTTCATTTTCTTTTTGGTATTAATCACCTACAAAGAAACAAGGAAAGGAACAGGAAATGCAAAATCCAGTCCATCATGTGCTGAGCATAGAAATACTTTGTATGAAAAGTATTTATACATTTATTACTTCCCCTAGCTTACCAGTGCCAGTAACACAAAATGCCTTTAAACCAGAACTGTTTCTGGGCTGTGCTTATTAGCTGCAAGCATTTTATGCAAACTGTAAAGCGGCCTCTTTTATACCAAACCTTTACATTCACCAAAACAATAAAATTAAAAAATACTACATCACTGGGCCAGATGTATTTTTACACACTCTAAAGCAACGTTTCCTTTTACACACATACACACCCTTTAGTTTGATGATATAATTCCAGCCTAATTGGAGGCAACAAATGTAATGAAGGCATGCGTGTGGGTGGCACACAGAGACTGCGTGCCATCACACAGATGTATGCAGCGTGGAGGCAGGATGGAACAGTGAGTGTGTCTATATGACTGATGGAGGAGCAACAAGGAAACAAGCGAGGTGAGAAAGGGTGCGTGTTTATGAAATAATAGATGGGTATTATAAGAAAGCGCCGCTCCTGCAAGGGAAAATTAGAAAAACTAGAAATGGATGCACGTCAGTGACATTACTGGAGACTGGAAATTCAAACATGAATCTCGGGTTGCAATGACTCGATGGGGTGAGACGGGCTCAAGGTGCGAGGTGTACATTTGCTTTACTGGTATTCTAACGGCTCCAAAACAAGACGGAATTGTCAATCTGAAGACCAAAGACGTCTCAGCTCATTACCTCAATTCTCTATGGCTGCTAGGCATGGAAGTGACAGCCCCTAATTTAACGTGGAGGGATGGCAATTTGTCTGACACACTGAACAATCTGCTGATGCAAAAACTAAAGGGCCTTTCAGTCTCCCCGGGAGGCAGAGAGGACTCAACAGTAGCGTATAATGGAGCTGACATCTAAAAGACAGGTATTTGTCCTTTGCTGAAGGCCACCGAATCACAGAGGCGTAAAGGTATTGACATGTCTTCTTTGCTAAGATATTAGCTTTCAACTGCCCACCCCCCCTCAAATAATAGTTGTGGTTCATTAAAGATGGTCGCCTAAATATTTAATATTATATTCTAATCTTGGATATTAGCGTAAAGGCATTGCCTCTTAGATTAATGCAATGCATTCTATTCTGCCCAAAATAAAGTGGGATTTTTATGTAAACATGGGATACACCTATGTCATTTTGGCAAAAGCAGTTCAATCTCGATCCCCAGAATGAGATATTTAAATGAGATGTGTTTGTAATTTGCATACAGAGCCAAATTGTATGCTATTAAGAGAAGAGACATGGTAAGCTGTCCCCTGAGAAGCACTGAGAAATAGCTCTGATCATTCTAAATCCCTGGATTGTTCCCCTATTAATCCTGTTTCGTGCTGCTGCTAATAGCTGTATTTTTATGTGTGTCAGCATCCAGGTGATTATAGCAGCAAAATAAATCTTGGGTTTAAAAGAACATCAGCAGAAGAAACCATTAATTTGATGTATTACTGAAAGGAGGAGGTGGGCAGACATGCTCAAATACTGTTTTATAAGAAAAAAGTATGGAATAACTTTTTCGGTGTCTTCATTATGGATTTTTGCGTTGCAGGAGTGGAGACTATCAAACGAAATGGAGGTTTTTTTTTAAATGTAATAGAAAACAATGCAATGATGTCAAAGACAGCAATGTCAGTCCTGTCAAAAATGGGATCCAGGATCCCAAAGTGTAGAGGGTTTCTAGACTTCAGAAGCCTCTAGACACGCACTTGAATGGTGAGAATGCTGGAATTACCTCATACACATTGAACTGGCTCTGTCCTCGAGCTAGCTCTCGGTAGCTGGTGGTAAAGTCCCCAATGAAATCGTGGCTGGGATAAGAAATAAAGGGGGAGAAGCATCAGTAACTAGAAACATTTCTATTACAAATAACAGGGCAGAGGTTTGGGATAAGATGGAACTTCGTGACAGGAAATTATAACATTCTTGGGTAAAGTTTGAACCTTGAGTTCTTGGCCTTTTGAGATTATTGTACAGCTAAGTTAGAGTGACTTACATATAATTACATAAAATATGGTCTTAAACAGTAACTGTATGTTAAAGATTTCTCAGATTCTGACTAGTCATGTAATTTCTTGGTAAATATACTCACCTGCCATCCCTATCCCAGTCATACACCTCCACTTTGATTGTTCTGGGGAAACCAAACACAACATACACACAAACACAACCCATAATAAAGTTAGTGTAAGTTTTTAATTACAGCCTTTTTTGGACAAGATATGAATTGCTTCTTTATGGTCAATAAAAAAGGTAGTAAGTAGAGATTTTCTTTTGCTTTGCTTCTTCACTTTGGTGAACATCATTTTAATATTTAGACAGTTGTTATAGAGCTCCTAGGTCACCCGTAGATTTACATCAAACCAACCCCAGACCTTGAGGAGAAAGCCTGCTCAAATGTCAAAGCATGAAGAAGTGACCTGGAGTAGAGTTTATTCAGTTTTTGTGTAATTCTAAATGTTCTAAACTTTACACCAACTTGACACTAAATCTGCAGAGGAAGAGGCGATTTTTAATTCTCAGGCTGTCACATACTGATAGCCTGTCAGCACTGCTAGAGTGTCCTATAGCGCTGGTGCCACAGTGCACTGGGTCATGGCAGTGGTGGGAAGAGTCTCGCTCCTTCATTGTTACACATGGATAGTTGGTCAGGACCTCTTAGAATCACAATGAAATGTACTGGGTACTCTTGAGTAGTGTGGTGTGTGAAAGAGGAGTATACTAAGCAAAACCACAATCCTTTCCACAGACCTAATTAAGTTATTTTCAGTCTGCCTAAACAAGCAGTGAGTGAAAGTGGAAAACACCAAGCTCCCAAAAGGGATATTACAGTTTTTTCTGATGGCTTGAGCACATTTTTTGTAACTATTGGCTATTTTTGCAAAACTCTACACACAAATAAGAAAACTCTTCACCCTATCAGCAAAACATTGTAGTTTTCTTGTAAAAGCGAATAACCCTTGCTTAACTCTCCACACCTTTGTAAAAATGGTATTTTCGTATCCAACAGTTAACACAAGCCATCATATTACAGTTTTTCTCGATTGCTTAAACACTATAACCAGGCCTCTAAACTAAAATTTCAAAACCATAAACGCTATTGGTCAAAAAGCTCACCCATTTCCCTGAACTATAAACACTATTCCCTGCTTTGACACATGACTCAAATTTGGTGAACTGGTACTGTAAAACTCTACACACAAATCCCTACATTTTACAGTGCTTACACCATGTAGTCATGTAGAAAGCACTAGCATGCAACAATGTTAACTTAAGTCAGCATAGCTTGAGCCCAATTAGCACACAATTAACCAGGTGGAAACACTAGGAGTCAAAATTTAGCACACACCAATCAGAACCTGCGATGGATAGATAAAAGGGCCAAAGTCAGCTCATTCAGGTTTGAAACAATGGATCCAAAGAGATGCAAAGGAAGAGGACGTGGTGGAGAAAGAGGACGTGGTGAAAGAGGAGGACGTGGTGGAGAAAGAGGACGTGGTGAAGGAGGAGGACGTGGTGGAGAAAGAGGACGTGGTGAAGGAGGAGGACGTGGTGGAGAAAGAGGACGTGGTGAAAGAGGAGGACGTGGTGGAGAAAGAGGACGTGGTGGAGAAAGAGGACATGGTGAAAGAGGAGGACGTGGTGGAGAAAGAGGACGTGGTGAAGGAGGAGGACGTGGTGGAGAAAGAGGACATGGTGAAAGAGGAGGACGTGGTGGAGAAAGAGGACATGGTGAAAGAGGAGGACGTGGTGGAGAAAGAGGACGTGGTGAAGGAGGAGGACGTGGTGGAAGAGGAGGAGGAGGTGGTGAAGGAGGTGGAGGTGGAGAACGACGGCGACAAGGAAGGGGAAGAGCAAGGGCACGAAGACAGTCAGTCTCGGATGAAATTCGAGCCACTTTAGTTGACCATGTCCTTGTCCATGGGATGACTATGAGGGAGGCTGGGCAACGAGTACAACCAAATTTGAGTCGCTTCACTGTTGCCTCCATCATCAGAACCTTCAGGGAGGAAAACAGGTAGGTGTACTTGCAGTAAGACTGCTTTGTACAGTAACGTTTAAGTTACTGAATTTATGTGTCTTGAGTTTCAGTATGTTTCCATTATTTTCCTGTAAAATGAATGTGTGACAGTTACAGTAATGAGTGCTTCTATTTTTGTAGGACACAGAGACGACCACCTGGTGGAGGCAGGTTAAGGCTTTTGTCGGAGGAGCAAGAGAGGGAACTTGTAAACATGGTAATTGCAAATAATGTAATCCGCCTGCAAGAGATTCAAAGGAGAGTGATTGAGGATGATCATCTTTTTCGAGGCATAAATGCCATCAGCCTCTCCACAATTGACCGCATCCTCCGAAAGAATCAATTCCGGATGAAACAGGCATACCGAGTCCCTTTCGAACGAAACTCTGACAGAGTGAAAAACCAACGTGTGGAATATGTTCAGGTATGAGTTTTGATACTGTATAAGGTATTGTGTACCATCACAGCATGGCAGTTTATGCTGCCATCTCAGCACTCTTGAACTTTGGTTCAGGGTACCGATTGACTCTACTGTGTTATGTGTTTTGCAGAGAATCTTTGAGATTGAAGGACGGCCTGTTCCCCATGAAATGATCTTTGTGGATGAGGCAGGTTTTAACCTGACCAAAAGAAGGAAAAGGGGGAGGAACATAATTGGCCATCGGGCTATTGTAAATGTCCCTGGTCAGCGTGGGGGGAATGTCACTATGTGCGCAGCCATCAGCCAACGAGGGGTACTCCACCGCCATGCCGTACTAGGACCCTATAACACTATGCTTCTCCTTGCTTTTCTTGATGGTTTAAGACAACATATGTTCCAGCTGGACTACAGGGAACCAGCACAGCCAGAGCAGCCTCACTACGTTGTTGTGTGGGATAACGTCAGCTTCCATCGCGCTGCTCTGGTTCGTGACTGGTTTACCAATAACCCAAGGTTTTCTAATATCTTTCTGCCTGCATACTCCCCCTTTCTAAACCCGATAGAGGAGTTATTTTCGGCATGGCGGTGGAAAGTGTATGACCGAGAACCTTATGTCCGTGTTCACCTCCTTCAGGCCATGGAAGAGGCCTGCCTAGACATATCAGTAGATGCATGCCAGGGGTGGATCAGGCATGCAAGAGGATTTTACCCCCGCTGCCTGGCTGGGGCCAATATAGCCTGTGATGTGGATGAGATTCTCTGGCCTGACCCAGACCAAAGACAAGATGCTGTGGTGGGATAATGTTTCTGGTGTGTGTTGTACTGTATAGTACATGAATGACAATGTGCCACTGTACATACATTGGTTGCGTCTTTTGTGTTTATCATGTGACAAGGGTTTTGAAGGGGAGAACCATAAGCAACCTAATTGTTTTGGAACTATTGTTTTGAATTAATTGTACCAGTGTGCAAAACTCTGTTGTAGTGTGTGTGTTTTTGAGGGCTTGTGTTTGATGTCTGAGGGCAAAGTTCGGTTTTTCAGCAGGAGTGAATAGTTTTGGGTGTAGAGCTTCATTTTGACCTGGAAATAGGATGTTTGGGGAATTGAGTGAGATGTTATGGATTTGTGTTTACTGTTGTGCGGATATGAGGCGTAGTTTCAAGAAATGTGTTTTAGCAATCGAGAAAAACTGTAATAAGCACACAATGCACCAACTACACACTGATGGTATGAATGAAAAACACACCTGGCTTTTGCTTTCTCTGTGCACAAGGTAGGCTATGTCAGTTTGAGCTCATACTTTTGTCATAGATCCATAACCATAGAGGGATCCAAACTTCAAGTACTGGTGTTTATTCACACACATCAAAACAAACACAAGTGTTTATTTCCAAGTATAGGATTATTTGCAATCGCCATATTGACTATATGGGTTTCTTGGTCTGCAGTGAACATTCTTCCTCTGCCCCCAGCATCTGGTCGTCTAGCAATTCTGTAAAGTAACAATTTCAGTATTTTTACATCTATGGTATTGTTGTGTTTCTCATTAGCATGGCAGTGCTACAAATCTTAGTGCAAAGTGACTGTACTAACCGATTCTCATTTCAAAATGTCCTTATGATGCTTGCTACAGTGTAGCGGCTCGAGTTAGGCTGAACCCGTTGGCCAGCTTCCCTCAGGGTCATTCCACGGTTGATTACATGGTCCACTATTGTAGCTCTGATGTCATCAGCAATTCTATTTCTTACTCTTCTTACCCTTCCTCTCCCCCCTCCTCATCTTCCTCTCCCCCCTCCTCGTCCTCCTCTTACTCCTCCTTGTCCTTGTCGACCTCTTCATCCTACTTCTTCACCTCCACGTCCTCTTCCTCGGCCTCCTCTACTTCTCACTCTTCCTGCTCCCTCCATTGTACTCCACACACAGAGCTTACCTGTATTATAGTGCTTAGGCTGATTGCAAAGTGAACTAATTATCTAAAAAAGTTTTCACATGTGACAGTGTGCCAGACAGTTGATAAAATAGTGTAAAAATGGCCGTAAATGTGTATAGTTTTGCTAGGAGTGCGTTGATCATTTGGAAATTGAGTGTAAAGCAGTGAGTTGTGTTTACAGTTGTGCAAAAAGAATGCTGTGCAGTGGATTGTAACTACAGGTTTGCAAAGTGTGTGTTACAAAATGGCAAACTGAGTGCAAAGCAGTGTTTGTGCTTTTAGTTTTGCAAACTCAGTGAGTGGTTTTGCTATAAGTATTAATAGTTTTAGAAATTGTGCTATAAGAATCACAGTTAGGGTTGACCAGTTTCTAAGTGGTGTCTTATGGTTTCTTAGTGCCTTCTTATAGTAAAAAAACCTTCAATTTCAATTTCAATTATTATTCAAAGTGGTTGTAAAAAGAAAGTTTTTCATATTAGAACAAAATAAAAACATTATCTAGTCCTTACCAGGTCCTAAAAGATGGTAAATACAACCAAAGATGAACAAGAACACAAAACATATCACAAAAACTAAGCCAAAATGCAGAAGCATTGTAGTCTACCCATGATTCAATGACAGTGTTGAAGAAGTCTATTGGTTTGTTCCGATAGGATACAGATACGACAACACTTCTAAACAAGCCGTACTTGTTCACACTTTTTCTACTTCTACACTCACTCACTTAAACATTTAACATGCTAACTGAGGCCTGCAGACTGCAGAGGTGTAGCTCTGGAGTTTTTTGTAATTCTGAACATTGTACAGTCTGACCTTGGGGTGAAATTGCTGGTACGTCCACTCCTGGCAAAATTGGCGACTGGGAAGATTGAATGTTTTCCACTTGTGAATAATGTTTCTCACTGTAGAATGATGGACTTCAAATTGTTTGGAAATGGCCTTCTAACAGTTCCCAGATTGATGGGCAGCAACAATTACCTCTCTAAGATCCTTGCTGACACACCCGAATGCTCCAGACCTGCAATCTGAACAAACCTCTGCTTTTACAGAGGTGCTCACACCCTGATGATCAGTTAATCACATGCATTTGATTATCAGGCTGCTATTCGCCCTCTTAATTCCTATGGAAGCAGTTACGGGGTACTTATCCTGCTTCTGCATTTTGTTTTTTGTTAAATAAATAATCAGATAATGTAACACGCAATGTTTTCTTTTTCATCAGAGGTCACATTTACCCAATTTTAAGACTTGCTAAGGATCAGAATGTTTTTTTAATGTCCTGATAGGTGAAACTTTTGAAATGAGAACCAAGCCAAAGAAATATTATGTGTGTACCACGGTGATGCCGGTGGCTTCCTCACTAAATGGCAGATTTTTGACGTCCTTCAATGTGAATGCGGTGGATTGTTTTGTCAGCTGTTGTTTTCAAGGTTCAGCCTGCTGGTTGTTGCAACTACAGAATCCAAACGGCATCTTTACAACAATTCTGCAATGTCTTAAAAGTGGATTTTTAAAACAGATATTAACGGAAAAGTTATTTCTGAGGTTAAAAGACATTAAAATAAATAGACTGCAGTGTATATGTGAAGCTTCTGTTCTGTGTAAAAAATAAACCCAAGTCTCCACCAACAGTTTTATCAAAGGTTATTTTTAAGGACACGAACAACAGCTACACTTTACCAGGAGAAAATATTTTGACACCGTGCTCAGGGAGCCCCGAAATCCCTTAAAACAGACGTCACTCGGTTCTCTAACAGGGATACTCGCTAACATTAGAACAAGGCTGAGCTGCTGGCTGCATGTTGCAAGAGAAAACGTCAACTCGTATAAAGCGCTCCCTTCAAAAAATTGCCATTTGCAAACTGCCAGATGTATTTTCTTCCAATATTCAAAAGAGCATCAGGAAAAACACACTGATGACATTTTACACAAATGCAGCAGAAACAATGTCCCAGCAGAGAAGCGAAAACTTTTCTCGGCTCTTTCATTTCGGAGTCACATTGATCTAACCCCCATACCTCCCCTCCCTCCCCCACTTCGCCTTACACAAGTACTGACACCATCCAGATCCAAAGAAAATATAAGCAACCAGTAGATCATAGATTTCTTTCTTGTCACTGCATAACTGAAAGATGCCAGATATGAGCCCAGCCACCTTCCCTGCCACATGGCCCCTGTCGCTCTGTGGTGACAGTTTGTTCTTTTGAGGTAATCTTCAAAATGTGCTTGTCATCTTCGATGGTAACATGGTGCTTCTCCTCGAGGGAGGGAAATAGAAATAATGGGCAGAGGAAGGAAAAGGCAGAGAAAAAAAAAGTACGTAATCCTCTCACCAGTCTATATACAGGAACAAATTGAGTAACAAGTGCTTAAGTGTATGTCATGCTACTCCAATAAAGGACCACATCAGGCCTGCTTCTAACATTTGACACAACTTTAATTTAAATCTCGGTAATCTTACAGCCGTATCGAAGGACACGGGCGGCCCGGATCCTCGAGTGGCTCAATTGAACCTTGAGAACAAAATACACTCCAAAACTAATCTGCCAGTGATATCTTTGGCTACTATTCTGAGGCATCTTTAATGAACACGACTCATTTTCAGTAATGGGGGCCTATATAATTGAGTGACAAAAAGGGAGACCGCGTTTGATACCGAACAATTCCTCAGCTCCAATTACACAGATCTGTCTGTGATCGTTTGCCAGGAATAAAAATAGATGATGTTTGAGTCACCCAGGCTAGGATGTTAATGAGGAAGAAATGACTCTTTTGGTGTTTGAAATTATTTATTAGTGTTTAAATATATACCTTAGGTACCGCCTACACTGATGAAATACACTAGAAAGGTGAGATTTTCCTACACAACCAATTGTGGAGCTGAATATAGAACAACTTGGAAGTGTCTTCCACTTGTCTTATTTCTCTTCACACTCCTTCATTTTCTTCTCCTTGACTGGAACAATGCCTTTGACATGCTGGATCTCTGCTTTTCCTTCTCCAGTACGACTTGCCTTTGCTGCCTGTTAAATGTCTTCCTTTTCTCATTCATCTGCTTCCTTTCCCTTCACTTTCACTCGCCTGTTGTTTACCAAAATATCGTCTTGTTGCTTAAATTTGTTCAAGGATCAGATGCTTGCTGTCACCAGGGATTCAACTGGATTCTGCTGCCACCGGAAGGATGGCCTGCCTAATCACTGTGCCATCCTGACACTTGCTAGCCAAGTTGAAAGTTGTTGTTTTTTTGTTAATCCTTGACTTTCTTGTTTGCAGGGTATTTTAGAAGACTGCCAGCTGATCTGACTAAAATATTTTTGGCCAGTAGTTCCTGGATTGATCTGGGATTTCCATTTGCTGTTTCCTAACAATAACAAGCAGCGCTTTCTGTATGACAGCTGAGGTGCAGTAGTGCGTGTATGCAGTAATACATCATGTACCCCACTCTGCACAGGGGGGTTTAGTTTATACTTGCTTCAAAACAACCACAGATATGTATCAGTGCGTATCTTGCAGGGTAAAGCTGCAGTCAATTACATTAAAGTCTTTTATGCAGTCTGTGGTGCTTCCTGCACAAGGATTTTTGTTTTCTGACTTCAGCCTTCAAAGCAGTGCCCATCACCAGGTAGCATTACAAAGTAGTCTGGATAAAACTGCATTGTGTCTGGGGAAAAGCTGGAAAATGTGAATGGAAAAGGTCATGGTTAAGCCCAAACCTGACTTAGAATGGAGTGGACATGAACAAACGCAGCGACAGCGATTAGTTATATCCGATTGGTAAATATTACTCTTACTGAATATCACTTATTGTAACACATAACAATCGAGATTGTTAGTTATGACTCAAAACTCATAAAATGGGGTTCCAGTGATGCCAAACAGCTGGAGTTTCTGTGGTTGCAAAACTGCCTCACTGATACCGAATTTAGAAATAGTAAAAAAAACTAAAAAATGATCTTTTTTTTTTTTGAGCAATTCAACTCCAAAAGTTCTGGTTAAGTTTTAAAATCTGTTATGAAGTCTACCTCTTTATAAGCATACCCTCTCAGCGGTCACTCCATCTGGGCTATTGTAGGCTGAGTACACACCTGGCAGCTCCTTGTTATCACCTGCTACGAGGTATTCAACAGCCCGCTATTGTGAGCGATCCAGCTGGCTATATAAGAGAAACTCAACAAATCAAATATTTTCTCACGTCGCTAAAAAGTTCACCTTTTATGCTCACACCTCCTCCTCCCACTTGTTCTCCGTCTTGCTTTTATAACGAGGCAGCGTGGCTTTTAATTGTATTTGAGGGGAGAGAGAGAGGTTGCATGTGAACCAAAGCACGCTGAGTAATTTAAACTCACAGATGGATGTGTCTTGCGGTGACAGACCCCCTTCGTCATATCTTTTCAGTTTGTCCACTGATGGGGTGTTAAAAGGGCACGATCATCCATTAGCTGTGCTCCCCAAATGGGATACTGACAACATCAGCCTTTTGAAACTATTTCCAAACAGAAGTAGTAGAATACATTAAAGCCCTTGGACACTCCTTTGGCAGCACGTGGATGTTTTTAGATGCAACACCACACTGGCTGAAAAAAAAAGTGTCCTGTGACTGGAGGGGAAGTCAGCCAAAATAACATACGGCTGTCACTGAAATATTTACAGTCAGCTGCCATTGGAAGTTTAGGATTTAACAAAGACACTGAAACACAAATGAAACAGAAGTTCCATTTTTTCATCCCCTGATCGGAGAGTTTGAATCGCTGGAATTTCATAGATTCACGCCTAAAGTGCACATCACTACAATGTAAACTATTTTAGGGACAAGGCATAGCCTGGAAAGCTCAACATGGTCTCACATTTAAAACCTATTAAAATAAATGGCATGCTGAATAGAGTGGAGAGACCGTGTGCAGCACTATTTTTTATTTGCCTTCCAGTGGCTGTTTGTCTTGTTTGGAGGAGAAAATCTTGCAGGAAGTGGGACGGATGCTTTACTTTTAAAGCGGAGACACTGTGTCTTGCTAGTCTTATTCATTTAGAGATGCCACTTTGGAGAGTCGTGTTAAACTTCAGCTTCTCCTTTTGTCAACTGGTGCAACGACTGGGATGAACGTGAGTACAGGAAAGCAAATCAGCAGTCGGTCATCCACTGACTTATGGAGGCAAGGTGTAGAGATACCTCGATGTCTTCGTCAACATGAGATGGGCTCAGAATGAGACACATTAGAGTATCAGATGCACATAACAAACAGCTGGAACTACAGACGCTGTCTCTACACCCTGATACACTCATGCCAGAATAGGGAAAGTCTTCTGCACTTGCTCCAGATGTGGAAGGTTAGGTTGACATTATGTTGAAGGCAATGTTTGAAATACTAAGGCCTCAGGCTAAGAGATAAGGCCTCTCTGGGAAAGGCATATAATGTAAGAATAAGTAAGAAAACAACACATTTACTTCAGGTTATTGCTTTATCCATGTGTGTCATCCATCGTAAAAAAAACCCCATTTATATTCTGCAAAAATATGCCTCTGTGTTGAAGTGTAAAAGTTGGTGTATTGGAAAAGAATTATTCAAACTGCAGTGGAAGAGACTTCAGAAATAAATCATCATAATGTGCTGTACACCAAACAGGTGGCTTAAATGTCCACCAGGTGTAGCTTTAACGTCACTCCAAAGACAAAGAAAACACGAATTAAACAGAAATGTCATTAGCTAACAACATATTCTCAGAAAACTGAGAATATGGTGTTAGCTAATGTTAGGCATCATATAGAAACAAAAGATTTTTTCATATTTAAACTATACATCCTGGGTAGAAAAATACTTTGTGATAGCTTAACAAGCTACATTATACAGTACATTTTTTCTACCTGACCCTGTAAGTAATAGCCCTGCCTGCTAAATCACAAATTAATCCCATTGTTTTTGAGAGCTGAGTTTAAGTTACCTAACCATACCCTGGCCTGATTACTGCCAGACTTTTTAAATCAAGAAATCACTTAAATAAAACGTGTCTGAAAAAGTGAAGCAGATTAAAAAATCTCAAAATGTAATGCACCATGCCAGAAACTAAAGAAACAGCTGAGAAATAAAGTCTGGAAAGAGTTACTGATGAACCCATGAATTCTGCTCTCTACCAGAAAATCCTGAAGGAGAATGTCCAGCCATCAGTTCACGCCCTGAAGCTCAATGACACCCAGTTTTTGCAGCAGGACAATGATCCGAAACGCACCAGCAAGTCCACCTTTGAATGGGTCAGAACAAACAAAATGAAGGTTTTGGAGTGGCCTAGTCAAAGTCCAGACTGAAATCCAATTGAGATACTTTGGCACGACCTAAACGGGCCATTCATGCTCAAAAATGTGGTTAAATTAAAGAGTGATCTGAAAGACTTGCCAACTATTTCAAATGCTTGATTGCAACTTATGGATAGCTTTGTTCCCTTATTACCTGAAATCATTATATAATCATCTGCATTTTATATTTACTCAGGTTATCTTTGTCTAATATTAATTTTTTTGATGATCTGAAACAGGTAAGTGTGACAAATATGTAAAAAACTAAGAAATTCGGAAGAGAGCAAATATTTTTCACGGCATTAAATACCAGCCATTTCTGAGGGCTCAGTCCACAGATTATATCTTTATATGGCTCCATATATTTATTCTAGAGTAGTGTTGCATGATTTACAGTTCCAAATAATCCTTATTTATCTCTGATGGGCCTCGGTGCATTCCCACAGCTCATTCATTGTCTGAATCGAGTTGTTTTCAGCTCCTCTCCCTTTAAGCCAACTTGTTCTAATTGGCTGTAACTGCAAACTGCAAGATTCAAAACCAGATTTTAATTATAAATGTTTGATACTTGTACAATTTTAAATAGGTCTGGACAGTATTAGATGTGTTTGTTGTATCTGGCTCTTTGCATCACATTAACACTTCAAATATTTGGAAGGTTTCCTTCACTTGATGTCTGTAAGCAGTAATTGCATACTGGCTCAAAATGACTGACAGCCTAAAGAACTGTGTTTGCTGACTGGCAGCCTGGGCGATAATGTACCGTGACAGAGGTTGTAAAGATTATTTATTAAAGAATCTTGCAAACTATGTAATTAAAAATACTGACAGGCCTCCCCATTGCCCTCTCACAGGAACACGAAAACCAAAAAAAGAAAAAAAAAAAACACTGACACACAAAGTTGATTTCTCACCCACTCTCAAATATATAACCTGTTTATAGCACTGTCTTGGTGATATTTCAAGACACACAGAATCTCCTGCTGTTTCAGCTTTTGGCTTGTCACATTTCATTATACTGTGTGGGCATGTGTGTATGCGTGTTCATGCTTTCATAGCACAGGAACATTTAAGGAAGTGCCTTTGATGTCCAGCTCGGTCCCTTGTGTATGATTGGCTCTGACAGGGTAGCGAGCACTTCTTGGACTTCTGTGTGATTGGCTGGCTGACACAGTTTCGGCTAAAATTTATCGAAACACATCTTGAGGCAATCCGACTCATCCATAAAATCAGAGTCATCGGTAGCTCTGTCCCTTTCTCTTTCTTTAGGATTCATCTCAGTTTTCTAAGCACACACCAGGTTCTCAGCATTTTCTGTAATTACTTTCACTGCATACAAAAAAGATAGGACAGACACCTTTGAGAGAGATAGCTGAGAAAAGAGAGAGAGAGAGAGGCAGGAAAAAGATGCATGAAATATCCCCCCCCACAAAAGTGATCTGTCACAACTTTTTTCGTCTATCCTCACAGCTTCTTCATGATTTAGTTTGTTTTCTTCTCAGAACTGTCTTCTAAATTAGAAACAGGCAGATACCCCATGAGGAAAGGGAATTCATTACTTTTCTGACACAACATATCTGCATTAATTACGTGCCAGGAGGGAAGAGCAACCCATCATTATTTTAGATATTTGGCAAATAATGTAATCCAGTGTAAAAACAAAGAAAGAGGAAGAAGCCTGAATCATGACAGTGTACTTAAAATGCTTCTAAATTCGTAAACCATCATATTAGTCACGTGGATGCTCTTTCATTTTTTTCCCCCATCGACTCACAATTTGTTAAGCCTTGTGTTGTCTGAATAATGAGCCTTCTGTTTTCACCCCACACATATGTGGTTTACAGTGCTAACAGTAGCTTGGCCACTCTTGAAACAATGGCTGCTTGAATTAAGACACTGACAGCTGACAGTCTCACCTCTAACCTGTAACTGCTATTTTGCTAAAGTATTGCAGAAAGATTTTGGCTGAGGCTAGCTAACAATTATTTAAAGTGTTGGTTAAAAAAAATCTGGCTCAAATAGTTTAGTTTGAATTCAAACATAGTTTTGATAACTTGATATTATGATAAAGGCTAAAAGTGACAGGTCTCAGTAAGTCAGTATTCTTATCAGCTGATGTTTTTTTTAGCAATGCTAAGTCTTAGACCTCAGTTACACGGGCTTAGGGACCAGTTAGCAAACACAAAAACTCCTTGCAGTTGCTTTGGTCATTAGCATATTGCTGTAGTTTGCATGGACAATAGTGACTAGTCTGCAAATACTAGCAAACTACTACTAAGTTTTACTCCTTGTAGTTTCACTGTAAGCTTTAGTGAAACTTGAAAAAGTGCAATTTAAACCTTTGTTCATATTCAAGGTGCAAGTTTCACTGTGATGGCAAACAGTCTCCATTTCTGGTTTCCATCGCACATTTCACAGTTTCACTAAAGCTTGGCATGTAGTTTGCTAGTGTTTGCCGACTATTCAGCATTTTCCTTACAGACTACGGGTGACGATTGCAAACATGTAATCTAGCAATCGCAACAGGTCAACGATTATACTCTTCCCTAGCAACTGGCAGTTACCAGAGTCAATGACTGGTCTCTAGGCATGTATGAATGGGGCTTTAGCAATTCATTTTACAGCGACTGTCAGCAACTTTCAGCAACCACTCACAGCCAGTCAGCAATTGGTTGCTAACTGGTTTGTAAGCCCATGTTGAATGATACCTTCAAGAGCAGCATTTTTAACTGTTTAATTTTATAAGAGATAAGCTTGTTCAAAGAGAATTGTAAATTTGTTGCTACATCACCATCTCTCATTTCAACATTACTGACTGTTCATGGTGTGTGTATTATATTTATTATCAGGTAGAAAGAGAGGGTCAACAGACCCAAATGCAGCAGTGTGGGGAAAACAGCAGATATGCAGATAAGAAAGTGTAAAGTGGGAGCAGATTGTGTTATACCTGTCATAATCTCCATTGCAGAGTGCTCGTACTGGGATGGTAAAAGGCTGCCACACTGGGTTTAATGTGTTCTTCACCACCTCTGTTTTGTGGCAGATAGTAAACCTAGAGAAGGAGAACAAATGTTATCAAATATATTCAAGAAAACAGTGAAATAAAATGTGTCCTTTGTTGCTTACAGAAGCCAGAGATAAATACAAAACTATGCAAATAGGAGGGAAGAAGCAGGTAATGTAAGAGATGTGCAAAACAATAAAGAAAATCTTGCAGTCTTAAATAGGGCTAGGCCAGTCTCACATATTTTAGACCATAACGAATAATTTTATATTTTGTCTAACTTTTTAATTCCCTATCTTTGACCGCAGGTGAGACTATGATATGCTAATGGATTCCTTTGATATCTAAAATGTTTTGCAGAGCAAAAACCTCCTAAAAAGTAACAACGTATCATAGTTTTAATCCTGCCTTTTTACCCAAAGGCCTGGATTACTCATGCACTACTAATTGCCTCAAGCCTTTCAGACCCCTGTGACTGGTTTAACCACGAGCCTCTAACTTTTACCTCCTCTGGCCACCAACAACAGATACTTGTAGCATGCCTATGGGGATTGGTTTCCCAAGCTGTTAACATAAAGAGAAAAATGCATGAAAAAAAAAAACTCAAACTAGACTAACACAACACTTGGTAAAGCATCTGTTGGCAGATAGCGCTGACTCCGTGACAATTGCAAAGCCCTCTGGGAGGCTAAACAGCACTCTGGGAAAGCATGAGGAGATAGGAGAGTCTTGTGCATCCCTACGTGAATTGCCTCAGAAACTGTTTTTCCTGTTGGTTTAAAAGGCAGGTTCAGATGCAGTGTTTTTCTTTATCTGTTCATTTTATGCTTCTTACATTAATTGCCTCTTTTTCCAATTTGCTCTCCTGGAGTGTTTTATGTAAGGCATAGTCATGGGAGTTGTGGTTGTGGTGTGAACTGGATAGATGCCTCTGTGCACAGCTTTCTGGGGTGTACGCACCTCATGAACCACTCCAGCTCCTCTCTAATAGTCATAAATTGCTGTTTCTGTCTGTAGTGTTCCATTAAATGTTGTGCATTTCAATCATGGACTTAACATGGCAAATGCAGCACCTTTGAATTACACCACCGCACCAAGACTGGAGCTCCATGGATTATGTCTCAGGAGCCTTCCTCAAACGCTTCCCAATGCAAGACAAAATCACAAGCAGCACTCACGTTCCATCCTCGTTGCTTCTGTAGAAAACCATGAAAGGGTCCGACTTGCCAAAGAAGTCCTTTTTGTCCAGCTTGTTGGCACAAAACTGCATGGTGGCACTATCCTGTAGGGATGCATGGGAATGTTCATCGTTAGTTCTTTGTGATTTTATTCATGGTGGCCTATTTTTGATCTCGCTTCCTACTTCTCCACTTTTATCTTCACAGCTTGCAGGAGGGCAACAGATGGATGCAGCTGTTTGTGCATCACACAATAGGATACTGAATACTGCATGATGAAAAAGCATCTTTTCATTTCATGTTTTCTGACATACTGTAGTTTGTGTAGTTGTGTATATTCTTTACAGTGACAGTCAGACATCTGGACTGTCATTGTTATTGTCCTTTCTGTGCTTTTTTTGTTGTTGTTTTTTTAAACATTACTAAAGACATCAAAACTGTGCGTCTGATAGCAGCTTTGCAGATTCTTGGCTTTGCCTCAACCAGCTTCGTGAGGTCGCTTCCTGGAGCTTTCCCGACGGTCTTAAAGGAATTCACACTTAATGGTGAGGACTTGTTGGCTAAATAAAATGTCAACAGTGTCACCAGGAAAGACCATCACACCTCCTTTTGCACTGGGAATCGCACATGCCGATACCATCTGTTCACACAGCAGTTAAAATATGACCTTCAACGTCTGTTTCCTCTTTTTCTTCTTGGCCTAGCCTTTCTCTTCTTCTTAGTATTATCACTATCCTGGAACAGTTTCACCATAAAGGCCTGATTCACACCCTCTCCTTCTCCTTGATGCTGAGATGTGTCTCCTACTTGAAATATGGGAAACACTGAGGGTGTGACTGCAGGAAAAAACTGGCACATCAGCTTACAGGTTGAAATTCAAACCACTGATTGAAATACTTTTCAAATTAAAAGTTCACATGCAATCTTCCCTAATAAATGCAGATTTTTCTGTATCTACTTTTAGGAAAATCTGACATTTTTGTCTGACATTCATGGAAATATAGAAAATCTCACAAATTTAAAAAAAGAAATGCATTTTGCACCTATGTATTCATTACTGACATATAGTCACAGTTACTGGGGTTTTCAATGTACATTCAATTTAAATTTAAGTCTCTCAATCGATTCCACTTGTAGACTCATAAATAATTTTGTGAAATCATAACTTGGAACATGTTCTTGTATAAACATTACATAATTTTATCTTTTTATTTTGATAATTGTAATTTTAAAATGCTTTCTGAAAAAGTTCTTTCTTGTAAATCGAGTGCCTAAATAAAGATTAAATAAAATTAAAAAAATATTAACAATATTCAGCTTTTATGTGAGTTTTATGTGGGCCCTGTGATGGACTGGCTGTCTGGGTCCAGTGTGCACTCCACCTGCGGGATACACCAGAACCCTCTGAACCCAGAAATGGATAAGTGATTAAGAAAATGACTGGCTGGGCAGCTGAGTGCATGGATGGACAGACGGATGGAGACTTTGGTAGATTTTCAAATGTGAAATTTAATGGCTCTGGACTTTTTCATATTGACATTTCACATAGACATAAGACACCATCTAACTGCTGAAGATCAGCAAAAATTAGCTTCAGTGGGAGTCTAAAAGAGTTAGGACTCACTCTCTGTCCACTACATTCTCACACATACATGCGCTCATGCATGTGAGAATTCTCGACACTGCTGCTGAAAAGACAAAAAGCTTATTTCTTCAGGTATAGTATAATATTTTGGCAAAATCCTTTCCATTTATTTATATGAGGAATGGATTTAGACATATGACTATCTAATGCTTTAGTCTGCGTAGTGTAAATGTCACCTGCTTATATGGTCTCGCTCTGTCAAGCTCTGGCACTCGGCCTAGAGTCCACTCCAGCTTTATCTATAAACACGACCTAACGATCCACCACGCGCACACGTGTGTGTGTGCCCGCAGACTTTGTAATCAATGTACCATATCCATCTAGCAGCAGTCTTGCTAAAATTAGTGTCGTCTGCTTACCAAGTCTAATTCTAGCATGAGTAATAGTCATCAAGCTAACGTCTTCTGATACCTGTCACAGCATCTGGAATGCGTCAGATGCTTCAGGTTCATTTCGGCCTCAGAGGAACACCAAACACAAAGTATGCTTTGAGCTTGGGGCTTCGGTTTGTGTAATATGTTCTGAGGAAGGTTGGACGCACTTACAGGGACCTTTTATGCTTTTCCATCAGAATTTCATATGAATTGAGACATGTTAAAATGAATCCCTGTGAGCCAAGAGTTCAGGCTTTCGATTCGAACCTTTCTTGTTTACACGGTCACATGAAGTCAGACTTTGACTTATAAGATCACACGGATAACTTCCAATAATATCAACAGAGCAAGTGCTGTTAAAAACAGTTTTATTGGAACTTAATGAAAACATTTGCGCTGAAACGTATTGTTATTGTTGGCAGATAACCAGTTAATGGGATTCTTATGCTTACACCCTGGCATATCTCTAAGAGAAATTAGCTGTGAGGGTGGGTGACCTACGGCTATTGTGGATAAACAAAGATAAACAAACATTATACACCACAAATAAATCAGAGGCCAGCAGCAGATGCTGTGAGATTAATTCTTACTGCAAAACAGCTCGTATTCTTCATCTGTAGTACACCCACTTTCTCTAACAAATGGGCCTGATTTTGCATTTTCTCCCACTGCTGTTTATCATGAAACGTAGCGCTTTTTAAAGCTCCAAATATAAATCACTTGTCCGCTGTTTAGCATTGTACTACTACTTGTTTACTGCTGCCGGTCCGTGTTCTGGGCTCTCCCTGTGTGCGGAGATGGGGACTGACAGAGATGGGGCCTGACTGATCTCTGGCACATGAGCTGTAGCTAATCTCTGAAACACAGTGGGTTCATTACAGTACATTTAGATGCTATAACAGTAGATTGCTGTTGTTGTCAGAGCCTCAGGCCTTCCACTGGGCAGCCATGGCGCCACTAATGATAGCTTAATAGCTTTTTAATGTTGCAGCTTGCACCTCATGTTTGGTCATGTGCCGAGTGGCAAATCAGCAAAAGAATGTGTGCGAGATTGCAGATGTGACAGGCCGGGTTTGAGAGTGAGGGCTTGAGTGTCTTTATACACAAATGCATTTTAATTCCTGTTTGCATGTTGCTACAGTGTCCTCTCACTATTTTTTATCAGACACGGGCAGGCACGCAGCAGCGCACTCAAGAAAACATCACATCCAATCCAGCAGCCAGAGAGGAACTTTATCTGTATTCTGCCCTCAGCCTGAGGACACACGCACACTACATGACTGGCGTTTGACACAGACCTCCTACATTGAGCTTACTCGCTCACTCACTTTCATTCTCTTAAAAAAACACTCTTTTAATCCTGAGGGAGAGTGCTGACACCCACACTGCTTACTGATTGATGCACAAGCATATGTATGAGTATGAACGTGAGAAGTAGAATTTTTTTTGCTGTAGCAACAGATTTCATTTCATCTCTGGCTCTTTCTTTTATCCCATCCCTGGATACTCGATGAATATTTTCTATTTCAACAAGTGCCTGACTTCAACAAGTTTCCTACTGCTCGAGCTCTCAGTTCAAACTGCACTCGGCTGTAGCACACTTGCATTTTTAAAACTCTGAAGGCACATATTGCAGTAAAAGTGTGTCCGTGCACCTTATAAAAAATTATTAATAAACTGGCCATAGGCTACAGGACCACAGACAGAAATTTACATCAGTTCCAGGGCAGTAGGTAGGCCCGAATGGTCACACTAAATTAATTCAATCAATAATTTTTAACAACAGTCTATGTTCTGCTTTACAACACTTTCCCAACCCACTGACTGCAAGCATGTGTATGCTGCACGATCTGATATCGTCGTGTTGGTGTTGTTCCCAGATCAACATAGTAAATGTTGTTCCAGGATCAACATTGCAAGTGACCAATCAGAATGTTGTGACGTCATACTTTTGCGACTTCGGGAAAAACCGCTGTAAAACAAAAAACTGTACTTAAGCTGCGAGAAACCGCCTCTGTCCGCCGATCAACGGACCCTGACCCTAACCCTAAGCCTTTAATAAACGTTAAGCAGAATTGATATTGTCCTTGCAACATTGGAATTTCATAAATGCACGAATGGCTTGGCGCGCCAAAGAATAACGTCACAACAATGTGATTGGTCACTTGCAATGTTGAACCTGGAACAACATTTTCATGATGATCTGGGAACAACACCAACACGACAATATCAGATCATCTGTGTATGCCCGTGCATGCTGCATAAAGATAATCAAAAAATACACAAGTCCTCAACTCCTTGTGCACCTCTGCACCACTTCAGCTGCTCCAGCTACTTTAAATCACTTCCTTTAATTCCAGTTCAAGTTAAGATGCATAATGGATCTAATCCACTGTATCAAAACAGAAACCCTTTAATTTGCCCTTTTCATGACCAGCAAGCTACTGGTCATGCTCCGGTCCCAATGTGCTACCTCTGGGTTTTGTGCAGACTCTTCCACTGCTGTTTGCTTTCTGGATTTTTTTCAGATGCCACATTCTCATCAGTAGTGAAAATATTTACATGAATCACTTTCACGCGGAACTTGATGTTTGTTCTAAGCACAGGTTTGAGGTCCACTGTGAAACAATACCTCCAGGGTTTGTCCTAAAAGTAGCAGGAAGGTGGAGGCAGTGTAGATGTCCACAAGGAGACAACTTTGAAGGAGATTTTGGCCTAAATGTTTGGCTGCTATCGCCTGTGAGGAAGATAGCATTCAAAACTTGTCCCCTGCTTCCTTCAAAGATTTTTAATCTGTGTCCAGTAAAATGAAATGCATAAAAAATAAAGACTGAAATAGTAAATATTAACCCTCAACAGAGTTTGAGAAATTTGTAAGTTAAGTTTCAATAACAGATGCAAGGGTGTACTAAATCAAAGATATTCTCCTGATAAAGGTTGTTAAACTGCTCCCAGAAATCCAGTTAAAACTGCAGTCTGGGATTTGTGGGGTTTATTTTACACATCTGCTACGGCGTATCGACAGCAAGCTTTCAAGCAATTTAGCAGTTGTTTGGTCCTGAAGGAGTTTTAGGGATCCAGCTGCAACCTGACAATTTGTGTTCATCTAACCCTCAGTGAAGTCCTCTAAATATAGCTGGAGTTGCCTCACAACCAATACCGACCTTGTCATGTTGCCCACAGCTTCTTTAGACCATCTAAAGATGCTGTAATAAAACGTTTAACAATAAATAGACAGCAGATCATATTTTTTTACTGTTCTATTAATATAAATGTTAATGTAAATTAATAGCAATGCGTGTGCATGAGTGTGTGTGTGTGTGTGTGTGTGTGTGTGTGTGTGTGTGGGTGGGTGGGTGTGTAGCAGTGTTGCTGCTACTTTGAGTCAGCAAGTAAAGACACCAAATCTCCGAGGACTTGACAGGCACATAAAAGCATTTATGATGACAGCATGTAGAGGATATTAAATATGCATCTGCTTCTGCCTCATTAACACTCTGAGCCACAAACACACACACTTCTGCACTCCTGCTTTGTGATCAACAGCCCTTTGCTAATATGGAGAGAATCGTATCAATATTTAACTCGAGGGACAAAGACTAGGTCGAGACACATTCACACCCGCGAGGGGAATAAAAAAGGACTGTTTGTGTCAGAGCAGAAAGAGTTACTGACGCACTAATTATGAAAAAAGAAGACAAATTAGCAAATGTATACTATAAACTAATTTATTAGAAACACATTGGCCTGAATTAGTGTTAGCCTGTGTGTTGTTGGGGTTTAACGCAGAAAAAAAAGAAAAAGGGGCAATCAGCAAATTAATTAAAGCCCCAATTGATGAGTCTGAGAGGAAATAGTGAGTCAAAGGTGGGCTTAACAAGATCCAAAGTATACGCTGCTGTTAGTATGTTGTCCTTCTGTGTTCAGTGATGTATGAGAGCACAGATTTATGATCGCTAACATACATGATCATATTGATTGTCCAGTCATTATAAACTGTGACAGTTATTACACAAACCCACTTAACCCACTTCCTAAGTCTGACATCATCTGGGTCCAAACTCTTCTTCAGTTCCCAAACTCAAACAAACACTGTGGCATCACTGAGAATTTAAAATAACCCAATTCTTTCATCTCCAATAAAGTGATGAGTGTTGCTGCTCTCCCAGATATACTAAAGTTTAACATCCAAGCATCCATGAAAAAAGAGGATTTAGGAAGTTTAATGGGCTTAGAAGTTAGCAGGAAGTTAGCTTGCTAGTTTCAATTTAAAGATGGAATGATATAAAATGCTATATATACCATATACCATAGTTACAGTGATATACGTAAACAGAAGCAATGTTTGCAGGGAGGTATTGAAGTTAGGCTAGCTGGTATATAATCGTATTCTACCTGGTTGCTAGCTACAGAGCTACTGTTAGGATAATATAAACACATTAGAACAGCAAAGATGGAGGATGACTGCTAACGTTTTTCCCCTCAGTAAAAGTCAGTGTGAGGGTTCCTGATGAGCAGAGACAAAAGCTGAAAACGGACCGTCCACAACACGCGGTTAGTCACTAACATGCTGCTGCGTGGTTTGAATTACTCACTCTGAAAAATACCTGATCCTAAGCTTCATGTCCCCACTGAAATGGTTAGCCTCAGAGTGATTATTTTCTGAATCTTTCAAATATTTGGTGCCTGGTTAACTGTGAACACATGGGCTGTAGTTCCATCATAAGCTTTTAAAAACTGAGCTTAAAAATGTGCAGCACATGATTATTGCTAATAAAAAGCCAGACAGGCCAACAGTGATCACTGATTACTTTTAGGGGCTTGTTTATTATATTAAATAAAATAAGATAGAATTACAACACTAACAAGAGCCTCAGTGAACGCAGTAGGAGCTTGGACCCGGAAGCAGCGTTGATCACAAGTGAATAGCTAATATCTTACTGTTTCTTTCCTCTGTTCTTGCTTGATTTATAGCTGCAATAAATCTGAATTTGTGCTCTATGTTTTCATGATGGTTTGTAGAATTTAATAAGTTTACCAAACAGTGTACATGAGTGGAATTATGCAGAAGCAATTTCTCCTCCACACACAAAGCATCTTCTAATGACCCCATTCCCAGCCGCTCCAGGTTTTTCCTCCTTTCTACATTTCAATACTGTATTTTCCATTTTCCATTTGTTCTCTGCTCACGCTGATCGAAAACCTGTTCCACTTTGCTCCACACCAAATGTTCTGAAGGCTGCCCTTCAGATGTATTGCACAATCTGAAGTGGAATTTAGAGGCATCAAAGAAGATTTTAAAAAAGAAAAATGGAAGCACGGCAAGTGGAGGCGAACAGACGAGGAGGCTGCCATTCGGATTTAGGAAACTGCTCTGCTCAGATGAGAATGTTTCGTCCTCATCACAATGACAGAAAGATAGAATCAAAGAAGCAAAAAAGACATATATATCGGGGCCTGTCAGAAAGCAAATGAAGTTCCTGGCTGTTACACACGCAAAGAGTAAACATCTGTACTCTTAGTAAGGAAACTTCTCCACTGGCTGTTTTGGTCAATCACACAGATGGCAAAATAGTCGGGCAGGCAGTTAAATTTGTGCAATTAAAGCAAAATGAAAATCCTCACGGGGATCTATCAGCTTTTAATGTGGTGGAAGTTTCTCTTAAAGCAAGCGCAAATATAGAGATGCTGGGGGCAAAACCAAGCTTCTGTGCTCCCACTTTGTGAAGAAAGAGTTGCCTTATTGCCAGTGGGATTCAGTGATATAGTACATGTATTGGAAGAGATTAGGTGGTCAGGGTTACCATGAGGATACTGTATACATCCAGAACTGTGTGCAAGAAAAGTCAGCACACTACCAAGCGAAAATGCCCCCGTTAGATTTGGAGGGGGAGCGGCCACGTTGTCAGAAATCCTGCAGGATTTAGGATCCCCGAAACATTTGAAATTTGCATGAAGCCATAACCACCCCCGCAAATTGGTTGCTTCGGGTGTGTTGATAGCGTCAGCAAGTGGGTGTTAATCAAATTTATGTGACCTAATATTTTTATATTTTCCATGTTTAGATAGCAGCAAGAAGTTTTAATAACCAGCACACGGAGTTGGTGAAATGTTTCAGTATACTCAGATTGATTACTTTGCTCCATGGCTCATAAACCTGATTAAATAGGAGAACAGTCTTGTCTTTAATTGCTAGCTCCGTTTCATAAGCTCTCATGGTATTTTGTCCATATGCTTCAGATTTATCAAAGTCAATCTGTTGTGGAAATCAGAGACGAATAAATAATAGAACATATTTTATTCGGGGTTGCATTTGTTTTGTTTTTGTTTTCTTTTTAATATATTAGCCTTTGTGTAATCAATAATAATTCAATCAGGGTAATACAACATGGAATGTTTCTGGCAATACCTATTTTGTTTATCTAAAAGTTGCATATGAAGACACGGAGCTTCTGAGAAAGCGTTAATAATGGGTAAAAGAAATGAATCAAGGTCCGGCCACATTAAAGAACACATCTTCAACCATTCCATGTTTTTCTTTAATTTTCTTTTTCACATTTAAAGCTTAATGATTTCATCCCCGAAAGCCAGTGTCACCCATAAGGTCTAGTGATATAGACTAATTGCGTCCGTAGACCGTACAAAATATAGAGAGAGGATGTTTCTGTGGGTTAACATTCATTTTTTGGCATGAGCCAGCTCTGGTCTACAGCATCACCAACTGAGGGGTGAAGATATATTTTTTCACTGTCTTTGATCTACACTTAAAAGTCTGCTACTGGCATGAGCACAGTGGAGTAAGAAACCTTATACTGAGAGATAAAATGTAGGGGAGCACACTTTGATTCATTTTGCACATACTGGGTATGTGCAAACATTACTCCCACCCTGGTAAAGCATAATAATAATTATGTTGTGGCAGTAGGTCGAAGTAAAGAAAGGTTATAATAAAGTTCCACCCTGAAATTGAGATTATCACACACTAGGTAGGAAACTCAAACATTTTGATTCGATAGCCCATGAGCTTATAGGTTGCAAGAGACATTAACAAAAAAAGCAGTAATTAAGAGGTCCATAAGAGGTCGTTAATAATGCTGATTGCAAAAAGAGAACAGAAGTTGAGGGCGACAATGGTAAATGTGGAGCCACATGCTACATTGCATTACATCCCAGTATAACGTTTTGCTGTTATTCAACATGTCAAGAGACTCTATACACACGGCCCCTTTGCAGGACCCCAGACTGCATCTTCAATGTACTTGCATTTCTTCTAATATCCATATAAGAACTACAGAAACTACAGTGAAACACTGTAAAGCCTTTCCAAAGTTACTTGATCTTTGCAGTACTTTTATTGTTGTTGCAGCACTTTACGTATGCAAATGAGGCTGATAAAGTTTAATCATTTATGCGAACAGAGGTATTAAAACTTCCTGCTGTAGACTGTGTAAGCGAAAAGACTTAAAAAAAATACTGGCCCACCGCACGCTCGCTTCTACTGGGACTACATCATAAATAGAAACTGGTAATAACGCCAGCTCATGAATACTTAATTCATGTTAACCTCTTAAACCTTGCCAGACCCACCAGCGAGGCCATCATTACAAAGTCATGTTCACAAAATCCAGTGGACTGTACTCAGGTCAAGACGTTGTTGTCTCTCCAGGGATAGCAAATGTCTTAGGCTAAATTATAGAAGGAACAGAGAGAGAGAGAGAAATTTTAAACAGTCGTCACACAGACATGGTGAAGAAGGTAAGTGATATATAGCAGAGTTTACACGTTGTTTGGATTTTCAGGTTTAGTTACAGGAATAGGCATTTTATTATGAAAAAATCTGTTGTCTATGGCTGAAGACAAGGCTATAAGAGTGGAAGAGTGAAAAGGTTTAAATACTCAGTCTATATAGTGTAGCACTATATACATTTGCCCGACAATCAAAAGATCACTGAATTGATACCAGGAGGAGACACAACTGTCTCAGGGGGTTGGGAAGGGCATCCGGTGTAAAAAATAGAATATGAGGTGACCTATTTTGACTAACTTTGAGTATAGTTCTTGACTGTAATAATCTGAGCTAAGAGTTTCTGTAAAGATCTCTAGGATAGCTCAGTATTAGTAGATTTTTTTTTCGCAGTACTTTCGATTACAGATGAGTAATAATGTTGTAATAGTAAACAGACTAGAACGTTATTATCACTTCATTACAAAAGTAATAGGAAAGTCATAAAAGTATTGCGAAACTACCACATGTTTCCTCGACTTTGTTTTTATAGGTTATTAATTTGGCCTTACAGGCATTTTGGTGCCCTGATTGTTGGTTATTACACAGAAATTATCAGGTAATATAATTTCTGTTTATCAGGCGTTTTCAGGTAATAAGCCACAACATTAAACATATATATTGTTACCTTCAAACAAAGACTAATACTGGGGAGATAAGAATAATTTCAGCATTATGGTCATTTTATCATCATATTATTATTAGCATAAAACAAAATTACCTTATTATTTATTATAAGGCTACTACCACAGATCATTATATATACTGTATATATTAAAAAAAACAGATTTTGCCATTTTATTGCTAGCAGGTTATTATATTGTTACTATACGTTTACTATACTATTACTAATTTGTTTTGCCTTATGCACATACATTTGCTTCCACATTATTATGCCCAGTTTCTGCCCGGTTACTTACAAGTTACCCGGTTACATTAAGGTCAATGTGATATTGCTCTGGCATAATGTTGATTTGAGAGAATTACATGGATACTACTTTGGCAGCTAGCACAAACTTGCTAATTCCACATTATTACCTTTTTGTTTCCACGTAATTACCCCACTATTACCACATTATTACCTTAGCTGTGATTGAAAGTGTGGCTGTTATTTTTACACTGTGTCATTTACTATAAGTGACCCTTTCCGCATACAAACTCCAGCCTGTGCAGGTGACCTAAAATTTAACAAAACATTTTGCACAATGCTTCTAATATGAGTACTGACTGCAGTTGGTGAACAAGTGTGTGAAAGAGACAGTATACAAATGTGTTGTATGTGTGTGTTTATGCGTGTGCATCCCACAGGCTGCAGGGGACAAGGTCAGGCAGGACGGCATTTTAATTAACCATCACTCGGTCTCACACTATCATCAGCCAAGCAGTTTTTATAGCTAAGAGCTGGTATACACCAGGCGTGAAATAATCCTATATTGATTAATTTCAGTGCCTTTGTGACTGTTTCTATCTGTTTGATTGTGTCTTTTTCTCTCATCTAGACACACTCTGTGCACGCAGAAATGTCTGTTTCATCATCTTATCACTGCCCGTTTGATCTTTCATTTTCATTGTGCCATTTTTTCTTTCCCTTTCGCGCTCTCTGCGTTATTCCTTTTCTCTTTGGACAGCTTCTTGTATTCACATGTTCCTGTTTTAATCTGTATGCTGGGACCCCAGTGAACCATTTAAAATCTGTATACCAGAGTTGGCTGAGGAGGCATTCAACATTCACCACATCATGTTCTCGGGTCCTTTCATTAGAGAGCAGGTCAGCGCGCAGTGTGTAACAGCCAGCAGCCGAGTCTGTGTGCGTGATAGGTTGGGGGTTTTTTATACATTTTTATACAGATGGGTAGATGTGCATACATCCAGACTGATACACAAACGGTACGGTTGCACCAATGACTTGATTAGCTGATCATCAGAAAATAATCTGCAGCGTTTTTATTGCTAACTAATGAAGGTTCAAGCAGTGAAACTGCACAGGTGCCATACTGAGTTCTAACTTTTCTTTTGTGTCTTCATCCTTATTTTCTTTCTCATCTCATATTCTTTTTTCCCTTGGATGCCCCTAGGTCTATAAGGGAGCGAGATGAAGTGTGGTACTAGAGATCCCTGATTCTTTCCACTGAGTTATATGCTTACACGCGTTGAGAATTCTAGCATCACCAGTAGGCATTTTGAGACATCCAACCATGCATTTTCTTCCGCTTATCCAGTTCAGGGTCATGGCAGTGACTGGAGTCTACCCCAGCTGTCACACAGTGAGGGGTAGGGTACACCCTGGATAGGTCACCATTCTGTCACAAGGCCAACCCATAGAGACAGAGTACTATTCACATTCACATCTATGGCCGAGTTAGACACTCCAGGATAGCGGGCTCATGGATTCAGACCCAGGACCATCTTCCTGTGAAACAACAGAACTAACCAGTGCACCACTGTGCCATCCATATTTTAACCATATGTTCAATTTTTCAAAATTAGGTATTTTCTGCTGTGAAATTTTACTCTTCCTCCATTTTCAAAGCCAGTGGATTATACAGTCAAGGCTGACAAAGAATCTATAACAAACAAACACCTTTGCCTGAGGCCACATTTTGAGAATATAGATTTCTCTTTGAGACATATAAACTATTCGTGTAATAATTCATACAACCATCATTTTCGTAGAAATTGTAAGAAAAGTTGTTTAGATTAAAAATAACCATATATTGCACCTCATGGGGAACAAAGACAGACAGTAGACAGTATCTAAATGCATACAAAAAGATCTATACATAAAAAGATGGATACTGACAAAACAGGATGCACAGACAATTCTTGAGTCAAATTAATCAACTCACTACTGGGATGAGCTGTTGAAATTATTTCAAGGTGACCAGTACAAACTTCTTACAGCTATTATGGGGTAGTTTCTTACAGTGGACAAAAGGATGTTTCTATTAGCCTTGGTTTCTTTTGTCCCTTCCAGCTTCCGTGTTGCTCTATCCACTTTATGTGTGATGTCTGTTTAACCAGGCTTTGCTAGCAGATGTTTGCTTGCTAATAAGTGTTTGGCAGGGGGGATTATTATGGTTTACTCACTCGGCAGTTGCTCAGCTCCTCTGCAGTCAGGATAATAGTGCCACATTTCTTTCCTGGAATCCCTCTGTGAAAGGAAATCAAGAAAACAATAAAAGCTTAACAGAAATCAAAGAAAAAAGCATCTTTTTTTCCCCCCACTTATTGGCTTTTAATTGATCAGTGAGGCTGCTGTGGAAATCAAGGCTAATTTGTGTAGTTTCTATCTCTAAACAAGTTCTCTTGACTATTCTCAACAACAAACTATCCAACTATTCAAGTCTAACTCATGTTTTCTTAGTTTTTATTTGACTCTGACGATTTTAATCAGCACAGACAGATGTTTCATCTTAGCCAGTCCTGTTTAGAAGGATTTAAAAATATGTGTTGGCAGTTTTAGATGTCTTAATCAGTCTTTAGGGGATACGGATAGATACCACATAGATTTGTTCAACTTTTAGGCTGGTGAACATGTAGCAATTAGGGAGCAGAGATGAGTTCTGGTTTGACTTGAATGGATTTTAGTTTGTTTGCTCTGACTTTCTAATCAGCACATGATAGTTCATATTACAGATGATCTCATATAGAGACAGTCACTGATGCCTTAATTTTCTTTCATCTTGGCTTCATTATTAGAGCTATTACTAAGTTGTAGTGACAAGTCAATCCATCATGACGTCACCTGTTCAGAAAACTGGATTAAAGCTTTAACCCTGTAACACCATTTTTGAGATCTTTAGATCTTTAGTGTGATTTTTAAAACTCATGCAAATTGATATTTTTTTATAAGGTATGTTAGAAAAATGTAATTTGCTGCTAATCACTTCATGGTTCGGGTTTTACAGGGTTAAATAGAGAGCGAAGAAATGCTATAAAAGCAGATAGACAAGCAGAGAAATCATCGAAATGCCCATTGGGTACACATGCTTTCGAATACTTTTCTTTATGTTGCTGGTAATGTCACATAATTAATTGTATTATCGCTTGATTCCTTGCTCAAAGCTAAACTATTCTCTGCTTGGCAGTATTATAATGTTATGCAGATTGAGTTTACGTGCTAATTGACATGCTTCGGATCCATTTTCATCAAATCTCAATTTCAAAGAGAAAAAAAGAGATTCACAAGATTTTGAACATCAGGAAGGCCATCAAAGACTCTGCCCCCTTGTTTCGCTTATTACACTCACTCAGAGAGAGCGTGGGGAGGCAATGGTCTGTTCCTTTGAAGCCTACACATTTCAGTCTTTTCTCTTACTTTATGTGATACAATTCTGTTTGATAAGAAATATATATATATTTGCCTTAATATCTTGAGAATGTATGTGTTGAAAATTCTCACATCTTTACTCCAATCAAGCTTTTCCCCATGAAATAGCTTTGGAAATCAGTGGTTGTGGAATGAACATTACCTTACAGATGAACATTGCCTAGCTTTACAGCAGAATAGCTATTAACTGTCTATACGAGAAAGAAAGGAAATCAGTTCACGACTACTGTACACCAGAAGGCTATAGCTGGTGAACTAACCCCAGCACTATTTACTCCCTCCCACAATTTTATTCTTTAGGTTTTATTCAGCTCCTTTAGAAGAGTTGATATACTGCCATGGATTTACTTCAGCCTTGTTAGAAAATCCAGAAAATTGAAAATCGTGACAACTCCATTAATCAAATAATTTTTTTTTCACAAAAATCTGGTAATCATATTGGACTCAGGGCCGCTTGTGTGTGGAAGAATTCATCATTGCTGGTGTCACTCTGACCTCTTAATCCTGACTGCAGCGCAGACCTCTGCACCAGTTTTCAAGCAAGAGAAACCCCATTAATCACCTCGCTTCACTGGCTCCCTGTTAGCTACAGATTGAGATACAAACTTCTTTTTGTGTAGAAATCATTAAATGGTCTTGCCCCAGCTAACTTTACTGAACATGCTGTCAGAGACCTGAAATTCTCTGCTCCTGCAGTGTATTTGTGTCTTGGGATTTTCTCAATGCAAACGAGGTTTAATTGTTCCAGATTTGTCTGTGTGTAGATGTTCTTGAGTATGTGACAGTAAGGTGTGATTGTATTATAATATCACTATTTTGGAACAGTTTTCTGTCTCAGCTGTTGTACCATTGTGACCCTAAAGTTTACTGTTATTAAGTTGGAACATGTTAACTGTGTAATTCATGAGCTGTTTATTTTATTATCCGTGTGGGGCAGTACTGTGTTTTATTTTACAGTAACAAGTAGTGTAAGGGATTAAAATTTGAATGTACTAATGACATTATAGTCAGTTACCCCCATAACAGTAACACAATTAATGAGCAATGTAAGACAATTCCTTGCTGAAGAGAATTTGTAAAGTAATTTAATTACTTTTCCAAATAATTTATACAGTTGTGATCAGAAGGTGGCAAACACTCTTCATGGGCATTAATGTCATGGTCATTTTGGACTTTTAATGATTGAACGGTTCTTTTTCCAAGGTAGAATTATTGTATAGTCGATATCTCCAATTCCTTTATAAACAGAAATTGGGTGCAGCTGTTTGAATTAATTTTGGATTTTTTTCTACACAGTCTCAGACATATAGAGATACTCCCTCCAATCTTTTAGTAAGCGGTGCTGAAGGTTCTACAGTGTCAACACTCATGGACTGATTAATTAGGAGAACAATGGGAACTCAGTAAAGATCTAAGAAGCTGTTTTAGAGCCATATTTAAATAACTTCATGTTCCAAGATCATCAGCACAAACAATTATATCTAAGTACAAGTTCTTTGACTTTTTCACCACTTTGGAAGATCCAAACTGTTACCATCGGATTAGGATGTTTAGGAATAACCCAGGAACCACCAGGGCTCTGGCACTGCTGGAACACCAGTGTCACTATACATAGTGAAGGGAATTTTACATCGCTCTGAACTAAGAGGGTGTTGACCAAGAAAGAAACTCCTACTCTAAAATCAGCACCCTCAAGCCTAAAATTTACTGGTGCCCACATAGAAAAAACAAGTGTTTTTTGGAAAAAAAATACGTTTTGTTACCAACTTTCAAGCATGGTGGTGGTAGGGTTTTTGCTACCAGTAGTAATACTGCATAGCTGAAAGTGTATGGAATAATAAAGATGGAAGATTATCTCTAAATTCTTCGACTTCACCTCAAATCAACAGCTAGATGGTTGAAACTTGGACACAGGTGGATGTTCCAACAACACAGGGATTTCAAACACACATCAAACTGAATTGTCAGGGAACGGCTGTGTGCAGGCAGGAGGGGACCCAGATGCAGACTCATAGGCGGAGACCACTCAAAACACTGCTATATTGCAGGCGTGGAAGATATACAAGAATAAACTACACTGGGAAATGCTAAACTAAAACACGGGGAGACACACAGGGAGACAGCCATGAGGGAGAACGCGACACAAAACTGAGGGAGACGGGGACATAAATACACAGAAGGATAACGAGGGACGTGAGGACACACGAGGAGCACAGCTGACGCCTATAACTATAACGGGACAGGGGAAGACCAAACCCTGATGGAGACTATCAAAGTAAAACGGGAAGTACAAAGACATAGACTGGAGGGGAAGAGAGAACACGGAGGAGCACGAGGGAGAGAGGCAGACATGACAGCTGGGAAAACAAGACGGAAAACATAACTAAAGAAAGACTACTAAAGAACCAAGACATAACCGAAAATACAGAAATATCACAAGGAAACACAAAACGCTCGGTCAGAAGGACCCAGAACCCTGACAGGAATTGGTAAAGCAGGATAACATTAAGCTTCTGGAACAGTCTTCCCAAAGCCCTGACCTCAAGCCTATTATGCCTAAAAGCTGAGTGGGACCAGGAAAGCAACCAATTTAACCAAACTCTGGAAACTCTGCCAAGAAGAGTGGTCAAATATCCAGCCAGAATAATGCCTGTACAATCATTCCACTCTGTAAAAAGAATAGTTTGAATAAGTCATTAAAAGCCCAAAATTACCAGGGCATCCATGTATATGATGAGTGCATGTAAACCTCTGACAGCTATTTCTAAATAACTACATAGCTAAAATCCTTACTGTGTTATATTAGTTTGATAGCACCTAAAAGCAGGTTTAAGTTCAGGTGAGTTCAGCTGAATTTTTGCAGGGTCTTTATCTTACACTGTAAAGTCATTGTCGTGCAAAACTTTAAAGAAATATAGCATAACCTATGTGTGTTTGGTCTACGAGGGCAAAGAGTTAAAAAAAAGTCTGGAACCATTAACAATCTCTCATACATCTTAAACCAGGAATGCTTTTGGGGTTTTTTAACAATTTCTGTGATTTTGTTTCTTTTCCAGCTCACCTTTTCTGTCTGCTTTCTGTTTGCTCATTTACAAACAGGGTCTGATGTATTGATTTTCTGATAATGTCGCCACGTTTGGTCTGCCTGATCGTGCTTTGGATACAATAGATCCAGTTTCCAATGCCATGCACTACCACCTTAGAAACCTTAAGTCTAGCCATGATTTGACGTCAAGAAAGCCTCTATTTCCCTGGAATAGCGATATGACTTGGAACCGCGTTACAGGCAATGTTTTGGCGAAAAGTAAAAGAACAACCATATATATGACAGGTTTGCATGAAAATATGATCAGACCCACGTAAAAGACCACAACATGTTTTCATTTTTCCTGTAAACATGTTTTCTGGCTACTAGTTTTATTTTTTAAGGTTTTAATAATGCATACTGTAAAAATGAATTCGTTTCAATTAATGATGTGAGTCTTCATTAATTATTGAAAATGTCGATGCTGCTTTGACGTAAAAAGCAGGATGTGTCACTGTTTTAAATATTTAAGCAAAACCACAACCTTTCCCTAGGCCTAGTCACATGTTTTTAAAGTTTTAGTCTAAAAACACATGAAATACTATTGTTGAAGGAGGCCCATGATATTTTAGACAAAGCCTAGAGTTACTCCACTCACAAGTTAAACCCCAATGACGCTTGCATGAAATATTGTATTTTCAGCTACAGTTTACTGAAAATTTCAGAAAATGATTGATGGAATTCACTTATGTTCTCAGGTCTTTGCACAACATACTAATGTCAAAAGACTGGACAGAGTGCTCTCCAGCTGTGTGTGTAAGTGCTGTCAGCACTGTTGTCAGGTGGTTGTGTGTACGTGTTTGAGGAGGCTGATGGAGGCTTTTGAAGCACACTGTAAAAGACTCCGATCGATCCTCAGGTGGGGAAACCATCCTGGTTGCTTTGCTGAGTGATGCAACAAAAATGTGAGCGTTTGTTTTTTTTTCACACGCGCACTCACGCAATGTCTCTTGGCACCAACTGACTAAAAGGGGGAAAAAAAACAGCTTTCAAAAGACAAATGACACTATATTTACATCAGTCTCTACTCATTTCTTCCTTCAGCTCGTGTAACTAAATCAATTCCCTCTCCCTGAAATAGGCCATTAACTTGGGGCCACTGAGAAAGTAAAATCAACAGACAAAACAGTTTACAGTTGCTTGAGTGGAACTGTGCAGTGCTGACAAGCTGCATGGTAGCTGCAGAGCAAAGCCACTTTAGCCACAAAAAGCAATATTTCCTAATTGCTACCAACATACAGTACTATATAAAAATCTTTAGTCACCCCTCACTTCTTTGGGCTTTGTTTGTTGAACCGCTTAACGCTGATCTATGAATCATTCAAGCTTAAAAAAAGACGTCAAATACAAGAGATGAAACAGTATAAGTCAGTATATTTTTTGCCTAGTACTATAACTAAGTACCAGGCATTAAATACTATTTTTACAGCAACAAGGTGAATCCCAAAGCTATTAGTCAAAAACTTGGCATATCTCAGCATGCTATCTGGTGTGTCCTTAAAAAATTAAAGGAAACTGGACAAGTGGAGGATAAAAGAAGAACCGGCGGGCCTAAAAGCTATCTACAACAGATGAACAGTATCTAAAAGTCATGTCCTCAAGAGAGAGCAAAAAATTCAGCAAACACCTGACACAGGACCTGAGAGATGCATTTGACCCTTCAGGTGATCCATCTACTGTTCACTGAAGCATCATGAGACACAGTCTCAGTGGAAGGGTGGCTGTCAAGAAGTCATCCTCAAGAAAGAGAAATGGGAGGAAAATCACTGGCAGCAGGTCTGATGGAGTGGTTTTGAGAGGTACAACAGTGAGTGTCTACAGCCATTTGTAAAACAGGGTGGCGGCTCTGTCATGGTTTAGGGCTGCATTTCAACCAGTGAAATTGACGGAATTACAAACACAGAGAAGTACTGTCTGATTTTGATCACCCATGCAATACCATCTAGAAAAAACCTGATTGACAACTGCTTCACTTTTCACCCGAACACACTGCCAATGCAGTAAAAGCGTGAATAGAGAAACTCACACTTGAACACTGTCAGTCATGGATTGGCCTCCCCACAGTCCAGACCTCAACTTTATTGAAGCAGTGTGGGATCATCTTGGCAGAGGACAGAACAGAAGGAAGAAGAGCACTGAATGTCCTTCAAGAAGCCTGGACAAAAACTCCTGAAGATTGCTTAAAGAAATTACAAGAAGTCTTACCTAAGAGAGTTCAGACTGTGTCGAAGAAGGCTGTCACACCAAATATTGACTTTTAGTCTCGTTAGAAATCTGCAAACTCTGGTTTTGCCTTATATGCTGTGTCAATAAATTGCTCCACCGATTTCACATTTTCCAGACAAAGTATAAAGAAATGAGAGGTGACTCAAGACTTTTGCTTTTACTGTATTATTAAAAAAGAAGAGTCGGAAATGTAAAAATTAATATGGTAAAATATCTATCATCTGTCATTTTGATATATTTGATATCATTAGTTTTTTTGTATTTAAGGATAATCTATCTAGTATAATCTAGTATCTCTGGCTAAGTCTGTGTATCAGAAGCAGTCTAAAGATTTATTTTCTCTGAGATTGTAAGTGAAATTTTATGATAATCATCACAATGATGAGTTTCTTCCTCAACAAAACAAAACAAGTCAGTTCGTGTTCAAATGCAGTCTGTCACCAACTATTTATTTTGCTTGTTTCTTTCTATATTGTTCATACAAAAAAACCCCATCCTTCTCATTTCTTGTGAAATATTGAAAGAGGGAGATGAAAAATCAAATAAGATCTAATTTGCACCTTGCTATTGATTTTCAACAGCTCAGACTTGATTTATAATTTGTCTCAGTTACAGAGATAGGTCCTCTTGAGGATGCCACGCGATAGATACTGCTCCCTCGTATTACTGAAAACCTGAAACAGTAATCTAATTAAGGTGTCAAGCCGGCAGTAAGGTTTTTTTTCTCTTTGAAGTGGATCTGGAAAAATTAGAAAGCTAGTCTTGCAATAACGTAGGATGCCCTAAAAGAAAGAACTTTTTTTATCTTCTTAACAAAAACAAAAGACAAGAGTCGATGCAACAGTGTATGCATGCATAATATAACTTGTCCATTAACGCAAAGCTTCACAGGTCCTCCAGGGTACCCAGAGGATTATACCCACAGATGTTTTAAAAAAATAAAAAGGGGAGCTGTAAATCAACAGTGTGTGTAGGTGTGAAATGTGCTTGAATGTGTGCCTGAACTGAAGAATGTGGCATGTAGTGTAAAGCACAGCGAGTGGTCAGTAATGTTTATTCGTTTGGACTATGACAGAGGGCATATTATCTCTTAAAGGTATACATAAACATGGGAAAGATAAAGAGACAAACCCATACTGACACACAATTGCACACATACACACTATTTTTATTCACAGTGGTCGGAATCTGTAATTACAAAACTCTTCAGGGAGTCAAAGACTCAAGCCAACTAACAAACCTGCTGTGAATAACACAGCTAAATTAATTTTGCCTGAGGGGTATGCGAGAAGGATGAGAAAAGCAGAAAGGGGAAACTGAAAAGGTGTAACCAATCTTCTCTCTTTTCTTTCTAAATTAGCACATGTCTTGATTAAGAGCCAAATTATATCTTTTTTTCCTTTTCTTGGACTTGAATTCTGCTTTGTAAGTGTGTTACTGACACAAAAAAAATATGTGAGATACTTTCAACATATCAGTTTCTCTGATCCTTTTAGTGTGAAGCTCAGCGGGAGATCTGACACTGCATAATAACATAGCAAGAACATGTTAACATCTCCTTGTTAGCATTAAATGATAACAAGGAGCCTTTTTTTTATACACGGAGAAGCTCTCCAGGTTATCGTGACAAAAAAAACCCCTGCACCTAGACTGACGAAACAATTATGCTGACAAATTATTACATTTTAACATCCTTAAAATGAATATTTTAATATATTAACATTACACCCATCACCCACTTTGTTAGGTAGACTTGATCAACTGGTCGTTGATGCGAATATGTCAGCTGATCGCATAGCAGCAACTCTATGCATTTAGCATGCAGACACGGTCAACACGAGAAGAAAGGTGATTTACAGTAATGCGCTGGTGCCAGATTGGCTGCTCTGAGCATGTCAGAAACTGCTGATCTACTGAGATTTTCCCACACAGCCATCTCTAAGGTTTACAAAGAATGGTCCAAAAAAAGAGAAACTATCCAGAGAGCGGCAGTTCACTGGTAGCTCTGTGCACACTGAAGAATCCTGCTACTTTGCTGAAGTTCAAACTATGCATCTGAATGCTGAAGAAAGGTGATTAAAGTGACTATGAGTGCCACAGGGAGTTCTGAGTATTTCAGAAACTGCTGATCTGCTCGGATTTTCCCACCAAACTATCTCAGAATTGGTCTGAAAAAAAGAAATTATCCAGCGAGCGGCAGTTCTCTGGGAGAAAATGCTGATGTTAGAAGAGAATGGTCAGACTGCTTCAAGCTGATAGAAAGTAGAAAGGCAACAGTAACTCAAATAACCACTTGTTACAGCCAAGGTATGTAGAAGAGCATGTCTGAATGCACAAACTTTGAAGCAGACGGGGTTAAAATGTTGCAAGGTCTGATGAGCCTCAATCCAACACAGCACATCAGGGATGTGGTGGAGGGAGAGATTCACATCACGGATGTGCAAACCACAAATCAGCAGCAACTGTGTGATGCATCATATTACCATGGACCCATGTCTACGAGGACTGTTGCCAGCATTTTGTTCCATTTGTGCCATGAAGAATGAAGGCAAAGGGATCCCAACCAGATACTAAGAAGCCGTACCTAATATAGTGTCCTGTAAAAGAATGTAGTAAAAGCATCACTGGCTGCCATCAATTTTACTTAGGGTTACAAACATTTAAGTTCACTGGATTTCACAGTTCAAAATGTTTGTGTAAAAATATTAAAATGACTTGAGCTTACATGTGTTCACTGCTTTCAAGCAACTTAAAGAAGCTTTTTTTTCAAGCTCCTTAGACCATTATTTGTAACAATTACACTGTCTCGGTTGATTTAAATATTTTTTTAATGATTTTTTTAACTGAACATTTGAACTTATCCAAAGTTCTCAAAAGTTTGTATTAAATTGCTATGATAATACATAAATGTACCTGTAACTCTTCTCAATCAAACAAGGGTTTAAAGCATTCAAGTAGCTAGAAGCACAAAAGCTAGTATCTAGGACCAAGGGCCATTGTACATAATCAGACTTCTTGACAGCAAAATTGTGCTGGAGGCCTTCCAGAAGAGCACTCTACCAAAGAATAGCCCCTCATTGATTCACTCAGAGCAGCAGCTTGACTGAGAGCCTGAAATTCACCAGTGATCAACAGAGAAAAATGAGAGGTTTGAACCGAAGGGGAAGATGGGAAGGTCAAAGAAAGAATCTTTAGAAGGCAGAAACTTTGTTAGCTCAGTCTCAGAGAAGAGACTATTTTCAAAGTGTCAAAAAGTGAGGAAAGGTGTACGTTAACTGTAAAACTAGCTATTAAATGAATTTGAATAATTTTAAAATATGTATCTGCAGTGTATTTTATATTTTTACTGACCAAAACACAATACCTGCTCACAATTATTGTACATGTTTACTAACTAAACCTACAAAAGAACTAAATTATTGATTTATTTTTATTTAATCCAAATCTACGTGAATGCAAAACCCTTTTTATTTTTTTTACATACAAACCTTTCAAGAAATAATCAATTGAAATGAATCTTACAGATGTTTTTGCTGACATTGTCGCTCCAGCCTAGCTGCTCAGACATAATGTAGCCCTGTTTCAAGGCCTTCAGAGTCCTGCCTTTGAATATGACTCATCTGTACAGTTTCACTGCCTGCAGTTTTCCAAATAGGAAAGTCAGTGACAAAGTCAACTTTGGCCTAGTTTTGATTCTCACACATCAGAACTTTCTTCGCTCCAGTGCCATTTATTAAATTTCAGATTCACACTTTAAATCCGTGGTGCTGAAAACTGTTCAAAAGTACATCAGACTTAAATCTACCGGCATTTCCTCACAGATTAAATACAGTTAATTCAGTTTTACTCAATCTGTAAAACAAAATATGTTTATCGTTCTAACTCAAACCATCCGCTGGACTAGTGACACCTCAGATTTCACCGTCACAGAGGAAATCATAATCAGCAGTAATGAGTTCACGCTCAGGAGACAGGTGTCTTATTTTTGAACATTCGAGGCTTCCGCTGCTATCGCCTTCAGATTTTTTGTGAAGGTTTTCAGACATTAATTAACTTCCAGCTCATTTATGACTGAAGAACAATGGCTGAGACTGCTCACTCATTCATGTAATCATATTCCTTTCCAGTAACTCTAAGATAGTGAGAGCATTATTCTCTTAATACAGAAATGGAAGTTTCCTTTCTCACTCTACCAATAACAGCAAACATTGAACTTAAATCAATTGGGGAAAAAATCACTGTGCAATTCAAGTGAAATGAATGCTTACCACACATCAAAATGTTTGCCATCATTACCTACATGGATCTGGGTGAGGCTAAATACAGGGAATTCTAACAAACTCACAAAAGCAGACAACCATCTGTGGGAAAATCCCTCCAGAGGGCACTGGATGACGATTACTCAAAAAGAAGACAGCTTCATTGCAAGAGCTGACACTCTCTCTCCACCTTCCCTAAAGGCTCCCAATTTCTTCTAACCATCTCACAGAACCATCTGGAGGCAGATGTTAACTAATTTATAAATGCAGATTAAATAGCCCCATTTTGCATACTGCCCTTGTATGTCAAAATATATTACTGAAAAATATCACATGTGCATATTTTTCTTTTAATATATACTGTAGGGTAAACGAACAGGAGCTCACAGTTGTACAGGGTCAATTCCATATGCTGCATTATTTTTAGTGAAATGCTTTCCCCTCAGTGTTCGGATCTCATTGCCATGTTCCAAGCACAGGTCTCCTAATCCATTCCACTCTGCAGCTTTTGTCTAACATGGTGATCAAGAATAAAAGAAGGTAGAGCGCTTAGCCTCCTGGTGCTTTTCACTGATCCTCAGGCCACAAACTGCACACTGTGACTGAACAGAGGAGAGTTCAGAAAAGCAAAAGCACCACAGGGGTGTCCTTTAGGAAGCCTATTGAGGACGGTGATTATCGGCTGCCATTAAAACAGACAAACGCTCATCTGCTGTTTTGGAAAGCGTAAAGGTGAATGGGTGCTGAAAGCGGGGCTTTCGCTGATGACAGAAGCTGCATGCTGTTGTTAGAATATAATAACAAGTACTATTGGCAGCTATGGTTTAAGAACACTTAAGCTGCAGCTGACAGAAATCTCAAAAAGGCACAAAAAAAAAGAAAGAAAAAAGAACCCTTTCCAAAAAACTGAATTTGAAAACTGACAGTCCTCTACTGTAAGCACAGGCATACGCACACAAGTGATGACTCTTTGTTTTACTGGGATTCACACGTTGCATTCCCAGGTCAAAGTCCTCACAGGATAGGGTTGCAGACGAGTCCAGATGAGATGCAGACATGTGAACGCCACACAGACAGGCCCCAAAACTTGCAAGTTCAAACCCAGAACCTTCCTGCTTTGATAGAGAGCACTGGTAACCACTGCATGCCCCAGCTTTATACTCACCAGTGTCCGCAAATTAGTTTATGTTGTCAGGAAAATAATGGGCACAGATGGTGTTTGTGGCTGTATTTAAGGGTGAAATAAAGCCTTTTGGGTGATTGACAAATATGACAAATATTGGAAAAGGTAGGTAAGGTAAGGTACAGCAGAGAGCTAAGCTCAAATCATTTCAGTGCCATCTATTTCAATTTTGCAACCAATTCTGGACAAGGTTAAAGTACGGGTGACTCGACAGGGCCTTTATCATTAGATCATTTCAGGATCACATGCAGGTCTGGGCACTGTCTATTCAGATTCTCTTTCTACTGTCTAATGAGTCGAACCGCATCTGCGGACAGCTTGAAATGTGGCTGATATAAAAGGAACACTGTGCAGCCATGTGCTGTTCAGACCCACAGAAGTTAACTTTAAATTCTAGTACAGACGTCAAAGCTTGAAAGATACCAACTGAACTGTCACAGCAAGTTTGGGATACTGGGATAAGAAGATGCTAAAAAGAATATATTTGTTTGATTTAACGGTGCATCTATAAAACATGGCATACTGGGTATGAATATTTCACTGAGTATTTAAGAGTCACGGCTTCAATGAAGTGTTGGGACTCAAACTGTCTTGGAGTGTGGTGAAACTCTCTAAATTTAAAGAAAATTGGAAAAGGGAAGTAGTCAGCCAAAGACATTAAAGGGAGTGAATGGGAAGAGCATGAAAATGGGACACATACAAATTGGAATAATATAGTCATAGCCGAAGGACGTGTATAAATTCTGGTCAGTTGCAGATGCCCACGGGTGCAGTGTCAGTGTTAAATACCTAATGAGATAGCAGCTTAGACTCTGTTCAGCGTACTGTAGGGGTATTTTATCTCGGTATCCCTTGGAACAACAACCATAATGCAAGAATCTCCACCTCATAATCTAGCGCTGATGTTCAGTATGAACACAAAAAACACAAGTGTGCCCCGTGAACCAAAGCTGGAAGTTTTGAGCAGAGACTGCCTCTTTTATAAGCTGTGTCATCAGCTAAGTATTTCCAACTTAGTTTTCTTTGGGTGGAACTTGTGTTATTATATTGGATTTACTTTCAATTTACCCAAGGGAAGTTTTGTTTTTTTAACAGTATCATTTTATTCTAGTGCACTTTAATAGTACTCAGTCCTCAGAAAGGGGTATCAGTATAATGATGCAGGATAATTAGCCAAATGTTTTATTTAAGTAAGAGTGTGGACCAGAGATCACGCTGCATCTGTCTCATTAAGTGTAATACGGCAAATGTGCGCTGTTTCCAAGCTGAGGTAACCAGACACCCCACTAAAAAGGAGCAAACATTTTCTACTTGTAAGCTTGTGCAAACATTTACATTTGTATCAGCTGTGTGCAAGTACTGGGCACCTTCCATAGTTTTTTTTTTTTTTTCTATAATACATTTTTTTCCTCTTTTTAACAGCGCTTAGGTGGTAATTAGTGCCGGGGTGCAACTGACGGTGCTGTTTTTGTCCTCTTCCCAGAAGCGCATATGTAAATATCTCATTATTACAATGTGTGTTTAGTTTTAGGGGGGATTTTTTTCTTCATTAAGTCCGAGTTCTTGTTGAGCTCATCCATCATCTCCAATGCTGCTCATGCCACACACAGAAAAAAACCCTCTCTTTTTCCTGGATTCCAAACAGCAAATGCATCTCTTTTTGTGTAAAAGAGATTTTTGTTTTTAACACAAATGAGCCACTATCCCACAGAGCCATTTGGCATTTGATATCGACCCTCTGATGTTTTTACTGAGGAAATAATGGCAAAAAACTTATCTAGATTAAGATGCTGCCAGGAAAGTAAGTTTGAAGCAATTATCATGTTTGTTCAAGGTGTAGATTTAGTTAAATGAAAAAGTAAAACAAAACACCAGAACTTGAACACCTCATTACATAACTATAGATATGTCAGACCTGACATATCCAGACATTTTCTGTTTAAGTCATACTTTAAGTGTGTGACTATATTTGATTGGTCCAGTTGGTTTTTTTGTAGAATGGACTGAATTTAAACCTGCAAAGGGGGGAAAAAGTGGTGAGCCAGATTCCAGCAGGAATCTAGTGCTCTGTTACACTTTTTACTCATGAGCTTCCTAATTAGGTCATGTGGAATCAAAAATAATCCCATGTGCAGGTAAAGTCTTTCCTGGTGAAGGAAGATACCAAGGATTAGCAGGTTCAGGAAGGATTTCTGTGCAAATTCCAATCTCAGTGTGGGATGTCTTCCTCAGAAAGAAAGATACAGAGGATTACGAAATTTCAATTATCTCTCCTCTGCCATCATTATTCAGGAGACCAACCGAGCACGATTTGATAAATTCAGGAACGGAGGAAGTTTCTTCCACATCACCAGCTCTGTAACCTTTAAAACACAACACGACCACAGCCATCCAAACATACAACAAAGCGCAGTGAAGCAATCTCTCTAACACAATTACTGTCTTCACTAACTCTGCTGAAGGGAAAAGTGAAACACTATTTCATTGCTGTAACGACACAGAGCTCCACCTGGGACACCCACCCCCTCAATTACCCAGTGCTGATTCTACAAAGCCTGGGCCATTCGAGACCTCATTTGACTTTATTACAATGGCCACCAAAGAGATGGTGCCATTAATCAAATAGGAGAGAGAAAGACTGAGCAGACACCTAGGAAAGAAAAGAAATGAACTCAAAGGCTGGCGCAGTTTCTCTGTCTACTTCTGCCTAAAAGAGAGAAGGACCGGGCATCCATCATGCCGCAAATGAAGCAAGAGTCAGTGCTGACAGATCTTTCGAGGTGGCGGAGCTATCTTTTTCAGCAAGCCTCAATCGTACCCGGAAAGAAACACACTTATAGACAGATGCACGATAATTAGGGCTGTCCGTGCATTTGATGAAAAGAAGACAGTACTCAAGAAAAAAAACACGCATTAAACAAGCTTGGCTAATTTCAATACATGTGTTTTCTCTGACTCTTTTATCTTTCTTTTCCTTTGTTTATAGCCACAAACACAGAAGGTGAAAGGCAGGAAAAAAAGCTTTTTTCCCCGTTTCAGTTGGGGAACAAATGACACCTCAGGCAATTAGCATCGTAACAATGGCAGCCAATCTCTGTAATGCTTTGTTTTCCATCAATGCTGCTGAGTCCACTAATTCGCTTTGGAGGAAAATCAATGGCATTTGCCAAAATAGCTGTCTCCAAATGTTTAAACAGGCTGCTCTTAGTGCAGGAGTAGCATGTTCTGCCGCTCAGTTTGTTGATTTCCAACCAGATGACTGAAAGTAATAGGCATATAGCGCACTGTAGCTTAATAAAATAGTTAATCCTCCAAAGCATTCGTGAACTTGTTAATTTAATGGGAGAAGGACTCATTTGTCAACTTGACTGATGGCTGCAATTGAATCCACAATGACAGAAAAAAAATGTTTTCCTTACAGATGGCTCAGCTTGGAAAGAAGGAGCAGTGATCAATTGCTGCCTGCTGGAAGAGGAAATGGAGTTTTGCTCAGAGATATTAGACTCAGGGGTATCAATACTGCATGAGCTCTCGCAGACAACAAACATCCCTTTCACACCAAAGCAACAGTGCAGGAAAATCTGCTTGCCATTCATTGTCAATGGGTCTACAAGGGTTATCTGACCTGCTTTAGGATCCAGCTCACAGCCAGGACGAACACAGTGTTCAGAATGACAATAGTCCCTTTTTGAAAGAAAGAAAAAAACAACAATGGTCCCATCATGCATCTCAATGAGACACGAGTGCACATCAGTGGCACAGTAGGAGATGGATTCACACAGCAAAAATATAGAACCCAGCCTCACCTTTTCACATCCTGCATCGTGCAGCAACCCAGTGTGCAGCCTAATATGTGCGAGTGCACAATCCCACTAGGTCATTTTTGAAAAGTAAATTGCATTTTTTATCGTCTTTATTGTTAAACAGTAAATTCATCAGGATCCAGTCATTCAGCTTAGATGATTGTAGTTGTGGTAAAGTTTTCTAATGTTTCATGGTATTTTATGATGATCGATGTTTTTCTCTAAAAAGTCTGAGATGGGAAGAAGTGTTTCTAACAGCTGGAAACATGGATGGAAGAGTTAGTGGGTAATGTTTTAATGGTGTGTTGTGGATTATTGTTTTGCAAATACTGTGGATGATTAGGGACGCAGTACGTGAAAAGCCTGTTTCTATTAGCTCATTTATGTCAAAATATGTGATGTTATGGCATCACGACGCATGTTTTAGTGATACTGGAGGCTTTTTGCGATAAATGAAAATGAAAATGAAAATGAGGAGAAATTGTTTTTCGGGGTTTTTTGTGCAATTTCTGAATCCGATCAGGTTAAAAGCAGATCAGAGCTCAAGAATAACAAACATTTGCCCTGAATATCGCAATGTTGAAACATATCTGGATGTTTGCATGTTTGTTTTCATGAAAGCAATGGGATTGTAATATATGTGGGGCTTAATCTGCCTTACATAACAGGGCTGGAACAAAAAACATTGCATTAGCTCTTCTCTGGTGCGTAATATGGACATTTTTCTTTTACATGGGATAGTTCACAAGGGTTTCCCCCAACATGAGTCACCGCTTTATGAAACAAGAAAAAAGACTTTGAAAATGCAGGGGAAAACAAGTCAGAAAAACCATTAACGCATAAGTAAAACTGAATAATTTTGCCAATAAACACAAACAATGCAATGATTAAATGCATAACTCTTGCTTTTTGCTTTTTAGGGTTATTTTGTCCATCATTTGTAAGCAAATAAGAAAGTTAATTTTATTTACAGAGCACATTTAAAATCAAAGTGCTACTTAGTAAAACTATTAATGATAATAATGATAAAATGAATAGAAAATGGTTTCTAGAAAGTCAAACTACACAAATTCACACCTTTTATATAACAATAACACAACCTAGTCTCCGTTTCCAGAGATCAGCAGTTTACAAAAGCTTGACGAAGCACGTTTGTATTTAGGTTGGATTTAAACACAGTCACAGTTGATGAGGTCACATGGGAGATCATTCCAGAGTCTTAGTGCAACGACAGCAAAGGCACGACTCTCTTTCGAAATAAGCTTCGACCGCGGGGTGATCAAGAGTGATTGAAAAGCAGGGCTTAATGATCTTTAGGGAGTATATGGACGCAGCGCATCTACATCCATACGCTCCATCCTGCACCACTGCACTAAGCGCCTGCACCCACATATCCAGGTACAAGGCCATTTAGGGCTTTAACCACAAACAGTGCCACTTTATACTTGAATCTATAATGCATAGAGAGCCAGTACCAGGCTGCTACCTCTGCAAGTAATGTGATCTCTCTTTTTAATCCCATTCACTAATCTGGCTGCACCATTTTGAACTAATTGTAAACAAGCAAGATATGACTGACTGACTTCAGTGCGTTACAGCAGTCCAGTCTCGAAGTAACAAGCAAGCATAAACATTTCCAGATCGCATGGCTAAATAAAAGATTTCAGTCTGGAGATTGTTCCGAGATGGAAGAAAAGCGGTCAATGTCAACTACTGTATGTGCAAACTACACAAAAGTGGGCCTCAGTCTCATATCTTTGTGCATCGCCCGGCTCACTAACACAGCTTTGAAGCATGTAACATATCATCCCTCCATCTGGGAGCTGGAACTTTTAATAGGCTGTCTTAATTGGTTCATCAAGAGATATTTTTTATAGTCATAAAATGTATTATCAGCTTCTATTGCAATGGCTAGATGAAACATGAACCTCTACAAAGCCAGATGCTTCTTTTTGATGTGAGTCTTACACTTAGAGAGGTTCCTGGAAGAAGCCGGTGATGTTCCTGCGAGGCAACCCGTCTCTGGTGAGCATATTTCCATGAAGCTCAGCACCCCTGAACTATCTGTTTCACTTCACCTAGCCGTGCAAACACAGGCAGCCCTTGGCATTACACCCATCACTTTTCATCACAGCATCAAAGTCTTCTCTGTCGATTGCAAAGAATGAGCTTGAGGGGGTAGTGGAATAAATTTCTACCCCCTCTCTCCTTCCTCCCTTCAATTTCTTCCTTTCTTTGTTGAGACACTGGTTTGTTTGCACTTCAAAGATTAAAAAAGCAGTAAATAATTGATTAATCAATCAGCAACATGCAGAAACTGCAACATTACTGAGAACTGTCTTGCACAGCCACCCACTCCAAGACAACTTGAATATAGGGTAGAATGTGACTGACACAAATAATAGAGTCACACTGCTGCCAGATGAAAGAGGGTGGATATGCCTCCTGACCCTGTGGTCCGCAGCCAATTGACTTTTAGCTAAGCTCCATCCGCCTTAGTAACTGATTTCTGTTCGTGCAGGGAACATAATGCAGCTCAATAACAATAATAAGCACAACAAAGTGGAAGTTGTCTCACTATTGTATGTAGCTAAATAGCAATGCACGCTGCTGCAACTGCGGCTTCCATTAGGGGAGACGTGTTTAAATATCACCTTGCCAGTTTCCTCTTCAATTTAATTTCAATTCAATATGAATTTAATTTTATTTATATAGCACCAACTCACAAAATAAATCATCTCCGGACACTTTATATTGTAAAGTAAAGATACTGAAGATAAAACCCAGCAATTCCCTATGAGCAGCAGGAAAAATCCTCCAGTAGAACCAGGTTCAGCCGTCTGCTGCGACCTACTGGGGTGAAGGAAATGTAACAGTAACCTCAGGCAGTGACTGATAGATCAGAACAATACAGCTCTAAAGCCAAAAATAGTTATAATAATCAAGAACCTACAGTTCTATGCATAGCATGTCAGCACATGTCGCAAAAGCTTGCCTGGTCTACTGCTCCTGGTTGCTATGGTGAGCTGGAGAATCACTTTGAAGGGAAGAACGGGTTAGAGTTAGGTCCTGGTCGTTTGTTTTTGCTTTCACATTTTGGGTGTGAAGATTTGGTTTAAAATGGACCCAAATCTCAAATGGGACAAAGAGTCGTCTGCAATGATCTAGTGACTTGCTTCCAAATCGTATATATGTGCCCCAGCTGCATAGACGTATCTGTAGCCCCTTTCCTACCCACCAAAAATCTGCTCTATGGCCACATTCAATGTACATCCCCCAGAAGGCAAAGATTCAGCTGCAGCCTTACACAAAGACACCAGCTCCCATCAGCGCATGACCTAAAGAGAGACGGGCAGAGCATGGAGAGAGGACGGGGTTGCGTACTCATGTGGAAGAGAAGCCCTTGGTGGTAATTACTCTCCTGGCCATTGTTCTTTTCTGGCCATTCAGAGAAACCCCCTAAGGAAATAAGTCCAATATCATATATTTACTGCATGATTTTTGTCATGAAGAAAACCTACATCTGCAGTGCAACTGTTCCCAGAACAGATATTACTCTTTGACAGCAAGCCAGGCCACCAATAAAGACTTCCCAGGAGAAAGAGCAAAGCACAACGAATGGATCCAGCGAGCGTGGTCTAATCTGAGAGGAAGACAAGTGTGTGTGAGCAAGAGAGACAGAGTGACGGAGTGCATGAGGGAGTGAAAACAAACGATAGAAAAGCACAATAATCCAGAGAAGGATAGGTGAGGAGATTGTGTTTAGAAGCTATGAATAGCTGCTGTGGAAACCTACTAAGGGACAGTGATCTAATGCATGCGTGTGTGAGTATGTGTGTGTGTGTGTGTGTGTGTGTGTGTGTGTGTGTGTGTGTGCGTGTGTGTGTGTGCGTGTGTGTTTGTGTGTGTGTGTGTGTGTGTAAACATCTGTTGGCAGTCAGAAGTCTCTTTGTGGAAGTGATGCCAGTGAGAGACTTGATATATCACTCTGTGTTAGAGAAAGAAAGAAGCAGGGTGGGGGGTGGTGTGACAGCTTTATCAGTCCAGTGTACCAAACCTCCATTAGCAGAGTCAGCCTAAGGAGCAGAGCACAGATGTGTGTGTGTGTGTCTGTGTGCGTGTGTGTCATTAAACAATTTAGGGTGTTTTAAAATCAGTATTGGTGGGATATTTGTATTCTGGTTTTCATATTTAGTCATTTTGTATTCCTGCTTGGATTTTTTTAATCTTGTCTCATCTTTTGTTATAATGTTTTACATACTCTGGTAACACTGAGTCAGGGGAGGGTGCACAAGTGCAGTTTATCTCTCTAGGCTGGAATATAAATGGGACCACCTGATAATGAGAAAGGAACTTCCACTCCTACCAAGTTAATTCATTCCTGGTGGGAGACAATTCTGTCTTTTTTTTAAATTAACCAATTAGTGGTAAGTGAAATATCCGTTCCACCCACTTCACTTTGTGCCTAAGTGACATACCAGGAGAAACTAACTAAATATTTTTTTAGCTGATTTAGTTTATAGAAGACACATAGCTTTTCAAATGTAACACCTCTTTACTTTCCTGTTCTTGTTTATTTATGTATTTATTTATTGACTCCTGGGGTCAGACACACTCTAATGCTGCCTTCTGGGACTGTAGCTTGCGACTGCGGATGTTGTTCTGCTCTGGAGATCTGCAAGCTTAAGGGCTGCTCTAATGAAACCCTGCAGCAGGTAGAGAACTGCTTTTAGTCCCTCCACACTGAGCTCACAGAGGCTGCAGAGCAGAAAAAGGACTGCCAGCTGCAGTGGGAACCAGAGACCCAGTGGAGAGGCAGATGATTATAGTATTTGCTTGTCACGAAGTACTTGCACTTGCACTTTGGAAGAACAAAGTACTTAACCCCACTACCCCATCAAACCCCACCCAAAACACTATGACAAATAGAATCCATGTCTGTGGTAAACACTGGTACAGAACTCTCCCCAGTCATTTAAGACTGGTCTTGTTAACTGGAAATAAGTGCCCAGTGTGGAGATGCCAAGATGTTTGCCAACTGTCGAGACAGCTTTTGGGACTTTGGTAATGAGTAAATCTGCTGTTAAGTACTTAGCTATGTAAAGAGGGAGAGACTGCATGAGTACAAATAATAAAATGATGTCTATGTTTAATTTTTGTGAACGCATGCAGCATTATTTTAAGATGGGACTACATTAGATAATTAACGAGCAGTTAAACTGATGTATCTAATGAAGTGGCCAGTGAATGCATGTTTTTTTAATTGTAAAATTTATGGAAATTTGCTGACTGTTAAATGACTGTTTTTTCTGCCAAATTTTTCAGGAAAAGAACAGTATCACGAGGCCCAGTCACAAGGAAACACTAGGACATACACCAATGCAGCATATGACTAACATAAAGCTACACCAACAATAATTCCACAGCACAGAGAGCCAGCACCTGAAAATTCAGTGTTCAAAAAGCTGAAACTTCAATTCTCTTCTCCAGAGGAGCCAAACATGAGTCTTATCACAAAAAAAATGTCACGAAGAGAAAAAACAAAACTGCTGCTTTCTTTTTTCCTCTTTTTTTCCCCCCTTGTGGCCTGCGCTCATGCACAGCTGCATGTTCCAGATAGGTAATGATGGGGCACAGTGGAGCACAGCTCACTCGAAGCGTGGGTTAGGACTACTAGAAAGAGACATGGTTTTCATGACAGGTGAGGTTAGAGAGAAATAGAGAGAACTAAGCAGAGATACAGATAAAGATTACTATAAAGAAACAGACACAGTCAGAAAACCACCCACCCTGCAGAAAGAATGAAATTGTTCAATTTCCAATCCTGCTGGAAACGTTAGGACAGATGAGGTGAATGAAAATCCCCCTCTGGGTGATGGAAATCTTGTGAGCATGTTAACATGTTAATGGAAGAAAATTCAGGAGACAAGAAATGTCATAAGCAGATACGGTTTTTGAAGCATGATATCATGGAGACGAGACAAAAGCAGGAATAGTTAACAATTTGAAATTCATCCCAATTCTGCAACGAGGGTTATTTTCATTGCAGGCTGAACTTATGCACGTCACATACAGGGCTCAGTTACAACACTGGAGGCTCAGTCTATCATATCTTTATGACCTTGTTTGCCCGAACTGAATTTGGTAAAAGAGCTTTTGTCCATTTAGCACCCTTGGTTTGGAACAAACTGCAGAGCGACTGGAAAATGACTGAATTCATTTCATTAAGTGCTTTTAAATCTAAACTAAGAATCCTTGAGGCCAATTCCATAGCATGCAACTGTTTCAATTAGATTAAAATTTGCTGAATTTTATTGAATGTTGTTGAACTTTATTGAATTTTACTTACTTTATTTATATATTTTTTTTAATTTATTTATTTTCATTTATTTTTGCATGTGCGTTGTTGCTGCCTGTGTTTAATTGAGTAATTTCTGTATCTGTGAGACAACTGCTGCTGCCTATCTTGGCCAGGTCTCCCTTGAAAAAGAGGTTTTTAATCTCAATGGGATCTTCCTGGTTAAATAAAGGTTAAATAAATAAAATAAAATATGTCGCCTGTTGTCGGGCAGAGGATCAGCTTGACTTGACAGACAATGGAAATGGAAACACTGCCCAAAACGGGAAATATTCTGCACACCCCAGTGGCTATCAATGTTCAGGGACTAAAATGTGTGGAGTATGTGGGAAAATAAAAATGCCCAAGAACTATGTAAACTAACTATGAAACTATGTAAAATGATCCTCAGTGAAAATGATTCCTTATTCAGGCATTAGGGCAACAACTATTAAATGCAAAAACATAAAATACCTTACAAGCTGTAAGGCAGTAGTAACAGAAAACTCTGTATAAATGATGCCTGACAGTATTAAAAGTTTGTTTAAATGAATATTCAATAGTAAAGTCGTGATTCTGATGCAGTCCTTATATCTGTCTCCTACAACTCTATAGGGATTGTGAAAACCAAGCTTTTCTGTTTGATAAGTCATCTTGACCATGTCTATATGCCTAAATGTTGCTGTCATTCAATTGGCTGATTAGATATTTGTGTTAACAAGAAGTTGAACAGGTGTCTCTGATAAAGTAGATAAAGTGTAGCAATATGTAATCAATTCAATTTAACGAAGACAAGGTTTAAGATAGGAGGTTTCTTCCTGTCAAAAGGGAGTTTTTCAATCCTACTGTCACCAAGTGCTTGCTCATAGGGGGTCATCTGGCTGTTGGGGTTTTCTCTGTATTATTGTAGGTTGTATTATTGTATTATTGTGATTAGGTGCTATAGAAATAAAATTGAACTGAATATTGCTTTTAACTAAACAAGACTGAATATTATTCTATACTGAACTGTCTAGACTCCAACTTGTGGCATCCAGCCATGTTCTTATTTCTGGCGTTGTGGGCTGTGGTTTTGTAATATTCACCTCTGAAACTTGTGCTACAGCCAGTGGAGGCAAATACGGAGGTGGATGGATTTTTATTCTGGCACTTATAGTGATGACAAGAAATATTTGACATTTGCAGCCAAGTGTCACTGGAGCTATTTTCTGCAAAAGAAACAACCCAAACAAAGACAGCTGCCAGGGAGGTTTGTGACTTAAGACTAACCAAGACAACATTTCTGTAACAAAAAGTTTTTAGTCGTTCTTAGAAGACCACAAATAATCCTGCTTCCACATTCTTTATGTTGGGATCATGGCAAAAGATTCAGTGGCAGCATTTTTAAAACCAACAGGCCTAAGGCCCCTACAGGCATGTAAGAAACCGAGTCCCACTTCCAGCTATTTCTGGCTTATGACTGATACATCGATCATCGATTATGACCGCTGACAGCTGAAGTGAATAACATAAGGAGCTACATCAGGGTCAAAACATTTGTTCATTTGAAAAAGTTTTGATATTTAAAAAGAAAAAGTATTTAAAAAAACAAAAATTCAGCAATTTGAATAAATTAAATATTAATATTTCTGATTATCCTATAATGGAATTGACAGGTGAATGTTTGAAACGTATTGATATACATTAAGGTGGGAAAAAAAATTACCCAGCACAGGGAATACTGTTGTCTGATTGGCTGGTAGGTTGCTAAGCCACAACAGCTATGAACTCTGTAAAGAAATCTAAGAATCGCCCGTTCATGTCTGTATATTATTTTAAAAATACATATAATATACATATAATTTATATAAATATGTTTTAAATATTCACAGCACCTAGAGAGATAGCTCTACCTTTATAGATAGGTAGATGGACAGATAGATATAATGGCAGCCATAACCCATATACACTGTAAATGTAATCATCTCAAAAGTTCTTAGATTTGCAAATATAAGAACTTCTACTGTAGCCTCCATAGTTGGAGACGAGGAGGCGGCTGTGGTGTTGGTTTGCACTGTTACCCAGCTGGGTATCCTGCCTCTCCCCATAAGAATCTGTTGACATTCACAAATAATTTCCCCCCATTTCCCTACTCTGCTCCAGTAATTTGCACTGACATTCAGGGAATATCGAAGCGGTAAAAGGCAACGCATGCTTAAACACACCTCGTCCTCAATGCTCCCCCTTAACATTTTTCTGATGTCTTTTCTGCACTTTTAATCATGCATCTCTCTCTGTCACGTTCTTCTTTGCATTATTAATTCAGCTTTATTCCATTTCCCTGTCTCCCATGGTCCCAAATGAAACGGCACGCATCTGTGTAATTCCCTTAAATATGCAGGTTTATAAAAAAAATCCTACAGCAAACCACAAGAGCTGACTGTCGATGGTAGCTGTCAGAATGTCAGGGAAAAGGAAACATGCCATCTAAATTTTTTCGAGCTGGAGTGTTGGAGTGAGGGAAAACTGAAGTGAATGACAATAATTCTACCTCCTGCTTGTCTACCATCAGTGGGCCACTGAGTAAGTAATTTAACCTCCATCTGCTGCAGTGCAGCTGCTCTGTGGGCATCAGTTGAAAAATGTGGTGTTTATGGTCAGCAGTCTGTAAATGGCAGCGCCTTGAGAGTGTTTGTGCACAGTTAAACATTTCTGAATCAATAAAAATAAAAAACACAGTATTGTCTGTCTTTGAAGCACTCAGCCCAATCATTCCATTCATACCTTTGTTCACTAATAAGAAGGTTTACTCTGGGTTTTGCGGTTGGTGGTTATGCTTGGCATGCGAAGATTTGTTGTATGGATTTGTTATGTCTTTCCATCATGTGATATAATTCACTTTGTGCCTTTTAGCTTTCAGTTATATTCTCCTATCCTGATGTTTCTTCTGTGTTTGATTGCATGCATGCTGGATCAGAGCGGTGGTTTTGTAGCCGAGTGGTGGTTTTTGTTTTCTTTTAATCTGTGTTTTTAAAATGGGCTTAGACAGCCGAGAAGAAAAAATGAAATATGAACAATTTAGTGTTTTTCTAATTATGGCAGAACCCTTTTAAGGTCTTTAGATCCTGTATGTTTACTATTGTTTAAAAATTATATGAAGAATTGGTAAAATCATCAATATTTGCCATTTATGTTTTCCAGACTTGGAAAATCCAGCTATTAAATAACAGAAGAGTCCACAGCCACCCGGGCATGCTCGTCTTAGTTCAGCTTTACTTGTACGCTGACATTTCCTAAATGGCTCTAAACACAACCCAGATAACAAGGAAACATTGAAACAATGTTGAGTCAATATCAGGCGACGTCATTGAAGCAACGTTGAAGTGTGACGTTGACCCAACATCACTCTTGCACCCATTTTTAACGTTGAAACAACGTCAGGTTTTGATGTTGAATCAATGTTGAAACCTGACATTGATTCGACGTTATATTTTCGAATATTGTTGACATTGAAACAATGTCAGATTCTGATATTGAAACACTGTTGAGCTATGGTGTTAATTTTCCACCTCTTTTGCACAGTTGCTTTTTATTGAAAAAAAACAAAAAAGGTCAATAGACATGTATCATTTGCAAAATACTTTATTAAAAGACAAAGTTTCCTATTTACATTTCTATGTTTCACGTCACTTTTTATTATTTACTCCGGGATGGTGATGGATGATGTGCGTCCTGCGCGCCACCCGTACGATCTGGAGCATATCTGAGCCATTTCTGGACTGCTTAAGCAAAGACCAACTCAGACATAGAGTTCGCCCCTACCTGCTGCGCCAGGCCATCTAGGACAAAAATAGACACACACACACAAAAAAAACAAAGACAAAAAAAAGGGAATTAGAGCACATGAATAAGCTCTTGTTAATTGTCTTCAGCAGGGAGAAAGTATGTAAACTCCTAGGCTGATAAACATGAAAGTCACCAGGCGGAAATCAGCAAACTGCTGCATTTGATTCCCAAAGAGCTATAAGCTGAAAATGTGATATGTCTTAGCATGGTGTGCCGTGAAAAAAAAAGAAAACATGGGGTCCTCGGGCTGTACAAAGTGTACAACCCGAGGACAAAACAAGCCGAAGACCAAAGACTCCATCTCCAGATTAACCGGACATGAAAGTCTTGTTATTAAGAAAGACAAAGTAATATAGCAAAAAAAAAACAAAAAAAAAAAAACATAGGAAATGTGAAACGCACCCAGCACATCAATTGATCCCTTTATTGTTCACTTTAGGCTCATAAAACTACAATAAACAGTAAAACTTACCAAATATGCATCTGCACAGCGCTGTCTCTTTAAATGCCCTTTTTTGCTTTGTCTGGTCCTTGGTTTTTTCCCCTGCCCAGTTGAGTACAGAGGCCAGCTCCTTTGTAATGGCATAAACCATTACACGGCGGACTCGCACCTCCAGTGTAGTCCAGCAGCACCAATCAACGCAAAGCGTCTCACCTATAGACACATTTTATGAGATGGAATTAGCGTGTCTCATGTCTTAAATGTGTATGCAAGTGCTTGTGTGTTTACTTCATGTAATTGATGATAGAAACATGTCATTTAGTTTTCCCTAAAGCCTGATTTTCAAGTCATACAAAGAATAAACCAAAGTATCGGCAGTACAATGTATTTCTATTCCCTTTTGTTGGATATTCATTTGTTAGTTCTTGTAACTGCTAAAAGTGTTTACTAGTTTTTGCCTGTCACATATATTTGTTATACCATGTAAACTGTGAAATTCCAAGATTTTCAAACTTGCCTTGTAATAGTGGCCCCACAGAGTCTCTGGAATCTGCAGGGAAAAAAAAAAAAAAAAAAAATCACAACAAGATGACATTCAGGTTTTTTTTTTTTAGATAAGAGTACAATGACATTGTGATGCAGCTTTAAAACTTTTTTAAAAGCATACCATCTATAGGGAAGACATCAGACTGCATGCTGGCGAGATCGCAAAGCTGTGTCGGCTTGTGCCGGAGTGGCGAAAGGTGCCGGAAGCTGGGTGGGGCATTATGATGGTTGCTATCAGTGGGCTGGGGGGCAGACTGGAGTGATGAGGGCTGTTTAGAAAAAGATAATTTTTTAAGTATTTAAGAATACAGACAACTTGTCAAAAAAAGTTTCCTTGTGTCAGACACAGATATGTACACAGACACTAGACAGTATTTTATTACCTGGTATTTTCACTCGAGGGGCCTGGGGAAACCGTTTTTTTGTAGGCTGCTCATCCTCTGAGTCCGTATATGTGTACAGGGGATTTGGTCTAAAGAAAAGAAATTAAAAACGGTCTTAAGTAATTGTAAATATGCTTTTGGCATATTGTTTCCTAAAGTTAGTTTGATTTCTAACAACACACACAGGAAACAGAGACGTGCAAGAAGGTACAGTATACAATGAATTTTTGAAGTGCACAAGTGTACACGGCTTTGCATTTTTACAAACTTCCACTTTTTGGACTATATTATGTGGTGATATTGCAGTATGCAAGCACCACAGATATGTATAAAAGACAAGATCATAAATTCTTAACAATCAAAGATATGTTTGTGAATAAAAGGGTTTTACTTGTGCTTTCTTTTAAGACTGGTCCGGGTTTTCTTTTTCGGACTGAAGGTCAGACGTATCACAGCGTTCACGTGGATATCTCTGACGACTGCGTTCTGCTTCGTGAAATGTGCCTGGAAATACAAACACAATGTACGGTCAGACATACATTACGTGTGGACAAAAGGTGCAAACGCATAGAAAAATCAGCGTTTTCAAAAATACGCTGGTACGTGTGGACGTAGCCTTATTCATTATACAAGGCACAAACGGAAAGTCATGTACGCGTGCAACGTAAAGTTAGGTCAGCGTGCAACGTACAGTCACGTGGGCATTCAAACTGAGTCTAAAGTTTTCGTGTGCGAATTGAAACGAGTGCTCTCCAATCATCAAAAGTAACAAAGTCATTGAACACGTTTATACAGTTAACTTTACGTTTATCAATCATATATCACAGATTTAGAATTTTTTGTAGTACTAAGCAACTACAGAGCGAAAGTCTGGGTCAAGCGCCGAGGCCACGGCAAGAACAAAGGAAAACTCGAAGCGTTAAAGCTAGCTTTGTAAGGGAATATAACGAAGAAATTATGAAACGAAAATGTTTTCTTTGTTGATATACTTTGTTCGCAGTGCAGTTTATTTGTTGCCGGATTGTAAGAAGTAGACACAATTTCGGGCTCGTAAATAACAGTAAAAAACTTGTTAATGTACAACATTAACGAGTTTTTTTTACTGTTATTCAAATGCAAACATGGAAATAACGAGTAGGAAAAAAAAATCATTCATTCTTACCTTATACTAATTGTGGTGCAGGCCAGTGCATGAAACTGATGCCTTCTCCGGTCAATTCCGCTGAGAGTTAATCAAATGTCCCGCTCTACTGTAGAAGACAATGAATACCTGGGGGGATGTACCAATGTGAGAGGGGTGCTGCGGAATAGTCCAAGTGATCGCTGCTTTAATTTCCCGGTCAACTATACATAAATTGCACGTAGACATGATTTTTTTAAAGCTGGTGAACTAGACCAAGTCATTGATAACAAATGAACAATAAATCTACTTTCTCTGGTACTTTATACCCGATCAGTTGCAGTGCAATTTAATGCTCAACTACAAATCGATGGTTTTTGATGGTGACCAGAGCCGAATGATCGTCAACTATAAATAGACGTTTTCTCGACGTTGTTGTTGTCACCTGGTCGACTACAAATAGATCAAATATCAATGACAAAAAAAACAACGGTGAATCAACATCGTTACAACCAGTGTTGCCAACTCCTCAGTAAGGAAAATCGCTATTGGCTGTCCTAAAAGTCGCTAGAAGTCGCTAAATGACGTCATCGCCTAATTTGCATAATTGGTCATGCTAATATAATTGTAACCTATGTTGTTGGAGAGAGAAATAACATTGTGGAAGAGACATAAAGTGAGTAAAAAACGTCCTAAATGCATTTAGAGTTTATTTAGAACTACAAATTAAATTGCTTTTAGCAATTATTGTTTTTTTTAATGTCACAGTTCCAACCCTGCTCCTTTACCCGGGCTTGGACAGGCAAAAATGACCCAAAATAGGCACTCTGGTGGAGTTACTTTGTGTGTGTGTGTGTTTATAAGTAGTTTTAAACCTTGTGATCCACAAAACAGCATAAGAGTAAAAGAACTGCCTGCGTTACAGCACCCGCTGCTTGTTGAGAGTAAAAGCGATACGCGCTTTCACGTCTTTTTTTAGCGACTTTCTTTAGAAAAAAAGTCGCTAGGGGGTCTGAAAACTCGCTAAATATAGCGACAAAGTCGCTAAATTGGCAACACTGGTTACAACGTCTCTATAGTAAGACCGTCGGTTTACCACAGTATTTCAATGTTGTTACAACATTGGCATTTCAACCCCGACCATATACGACGGTTCGGATGAAAAATCAACATAGATTCAATGTCGTCTTGCTATCTGGGAAGGTAGGCTGATTTAAAAGTAATTAGTTTTGCAGGTATTTGGTAATAACCCAAAGTATGAGACAAATTAAAATCCTGACCTGATGATTGCACCAGACTTTAAGTGAAGGATCTCCAAAGTCATACATGTCTTTACCAAATGTCATAGTAATCCATCCAAGACATGATGGGGTTTTGCACACAAAATAGAAATGTCAGCTTCACAGTGGCTCAAAGAGAAAAGCCACGGGATGACCAATGCCACTGCAATCTGCTGCCTGAGAATAATACATGATAATAATAAATCTTTGTTTAGAAAATATTGAAATATTTGACTGGATAAATATCTTGTATCTGCTGAATGTGTCTTGTGGTATGTTTGGAAAACTATAGTCATGCTTTGTATGGTAATATGATAGCTCACATCTCCCTCTCGTAGTGAGGTAAGTGGTGTTTACTCTAACGGCAAGAAAATGGTTTTGTTTTTCTCCGTCTCTGAGACACACGAGAGCCTTTCAACAGCAACCTCTCCAGGCACGGACACTACTACACATAATATTCAATATATAAATATATCAATGTCATTATTATAAAGAGGACGCTCATTTTGAATTATGTGCCATATGTGCCATTCAGTTTTTATGCATTTGAGGCCAATGGCAAGAGAGCGGCGTACAATCTGAAGCAATCATGAAAGAGCCGAGGACCTTTGATGTTCAGATGAAACAAATGTCTTGTTTGGCGGCAGAGCTCTGCTCTTCTCTGTTCCTTTCTCTCTATCACACATCCACATGTACACAATGAATTAGTTCCATTAACATTTTAGGAAATGCTGGAGTCACGTGTCAGAAACGCATAACCCTGTAAATAAGCACAACATCATCATACTACAGTACAGACATTATACCGTGACAGGTCAGGTTTGACAAAAATGTCCACATAATTTGACATAGCACAGAAGGCTAAGCGTAGTCTCAGCAACAGTTTCCATTAAGCGACCTGCTAATTTAGCCATTTGTTTAAAGAAGGGCTCTGCAACTATGAGCTCAAAAGTGTATTTTTCAGTCACGCTAAAGACTAATGAACTTGTTGGCTGGTAATCACGACTGCCTCACACTACACCTGCTGAGTGAATGACAAGGGCTGGCTGATGTTTCTAAGGAAACTGATTCCCCTCGGTTGTTGTTTAGAGCCCACAGACAGGCTACTTAGCTGGACTTAAGTACCAGAGCTACTTCATTTAATAACACTGAGTGCAATAGTTTGGGCCCTTATAAATCTTTTAAAAGGTTGCTTTTAAGGTTTGTTTGAAGCACTTTTATTAAATCTGTGTCACTTTCAGTTGAGATGAAATCAGAGTGGAAACAGAAGACTCATCTGATTTGCATATTATGACACTACCGGTTTATAAACCTGTATTCCAAATGATGCTGACATCCATTCTTACCCAGTATAGTTGCTTCAGGTAAGTAAGAACAGGTTTATCTGAAGTCTAGCACAAAATTGAGAGCCATATGTCTGTAGCATCAATCAGTGACACGTCACAGATGACAAAAAAGACTCCGAATTTGAGACAAAGACACAGTGACAAATTTAATTCTGCAGTTTAAGGAAAAACTCCAAATCCCTAGGCTGTGTGAGGGATTTTGCAGTCATGATTTGGGTTTTACTTTTCTCCTTAGTGAATATGTTCACTGCAAATCTTCTTTATCCCACAATTAAATGTGTCCTATATTTATGCATTTTCATCTGTTCCTACCATTTTGCATGAGCAGTCACTGAGCATGAAACTGATTTCAGTCATATGCATGACCTTCACAATCAAGTTTCAGTTTAACACCTCTGGCAGGTTTTAGACAGACTCTATGGATGGCACCCACCAGCAGCAGGCTATTATCAAACAACCGAATGAATTTATTTATTTTTTGGAAGGACGGACTTTGGTCGCACCGTGAGAGCTCAAACTTAGAGAATCAATGCCAGGCATCACACAAGCTGCTTACTAAAGCACTTCATGTTGGTTCGGCCTTTAATTTCTCACCCATCTGCACTACATAGCAGTCGAAACAGCTAGCATGACTCTGACTGTCAAATTAAAAGCACAGTGTGCAAAATTTCACTGCCGGATGTCACTGGATTCTAGTCAGTTCCCTTTTCTTACCCCTCCCGATTCAAGTGCATGATCCTAGCTATGATGGCCGCTGTAGGACAAACAGCTCTGCCCACCGTATATACTGAGTGTAGGCTGTCAGTCCTTCATTTACCTCACCTGGCTGTCCATATCTGAGTCTGAATCAAATTGATGAGTAAGTGAAGCTCATTTTTCCTGCTAGCAGCTATGTTTTCAGCTGTTAGCTGTTGTTAGCCAGCATTAGTGAAGCTTTCTACAGTTCTAACATTGTTAAACTTTTATGTAATGTGAGAATGAAACTATTTATCAGAGAGAAAGTCTGATTTTTTGAAAACTCAATTCTAACATTAGCTTACAACCAGCCGTTGTTGTTATTTAGCTGGCTCGTTGTCAGCTAAGGACACAGTATGGTTGCTTGTCTAATCTGCTGACAATAAGTAACTGCAACAATATCGGGAATAAACCAGCATGTTTATCCATGTTTTCATGAGTTAAAACCCAGATTTCAGTTCATGCTTGAAGTAAGCGTGAGATGGAAATGAGGTTGGAGAGAGATGGTGAAAATATACTTGTACAAATGTTATATGTAAATGTTAGTTTGAAACAGCAATCTCCAAACTTTAAATCAAAAGTAATTTATATGGCGTACCAGGTACGTGGCCGGTTTTTAGCTACATATAGAAAACATGACTAGGTGAAACGACGATGTCCATCTCAGCCACTGTGTTCAAGATGCCAGGGAAATATAAACCAGCTCTGCTCCTACATATTTTTATGTAAATGCATCTTCAATTTGTTGGAAGATGTACATACGTCATATATTTCACTATAACTTATATGTTTTCATATTAAATATCAAAAAAATACTGTACCTTTAAGAAAAGCTCAGATTATAAGCACTTTTGAGATTTCTTCTTTTCTTCTTTCATTACAGTGTGTTGCCAGTCTTTTGTCATTTCAACACTACTTTTTAGTTAGTCGTGTTTTTAGCTGAAGTCCAGTGATTCAAATAGGATGTATTGAGTATTATGTAACAGGTGAAGCACAGTATTTGGACAGTGACACAATTCACATTCAAAGGGAATGTGCAAATAACACAGTGCACTAAACAGCACCTGACAAGAGGCTTTGAGGCCACACAAGCTGATGAATTAATTACTAGCAGTGCTAATTACTCTGTGTCTTACAATAAAATTCATCCTGCTCAAGACCGTGACACCTGAATACAAAGTCTCTTACAAACAAGTAGCAGCAAAATCAATTAAAGTGGAGGCCTCTGCTGACACCAGTACCCCTGAGAACAGAGTGGAGCTGTGAAGGGATTTTGACATCTTTAGCATCTGTTAAATACAGGTCTGCATTTACAACAACAACAAAAAAGTGTAGACAGGGAGATAGTCTCATGGGTAGATTTTACAGAAAGGAATATACATTCCCGATGAATGAAAGCATCATCCTAAACGTATTGAGTGAATATTATCTACCTCCCTCTGCCTTTCTCACTTTTTTCTAAGACAGCGACTCATGTTGTGTAGAATCAGACAAGCAATTATAGGTTGTTTTGAGTGTTTTCATCAGCGTCTGTGTTTCTGTCCCTCTGTCACTGGTCATTAATTTCTCCTTCCCTCTGTGTGTGTGCGTGTCGCTGTCTCTCTCGTTCTCCCTCTCTCTGCCATCAGGAGCTTTTTTTTCTTTTCTCTTTTTTTTTTATATAATGAAAATCACAATGGCTGCTGCCTAATTAAATAAGCACTAATTTCAGGAAGATTAAAGCCATTACAATTAGCCAGAGAAAAGAGAGCACAAGACTGGGGACAAGAATAAAATACACTTATTAATTTGTGTGCCATTTATGCTCAGGATCTATGAGATAAATAAATAAAACATGCCTGTTTTTTCATGTGTGTTTTCATGTCTGTGCACACATTTGCATATGAAGGACAGTATATATTTGGAGGCTGAAAGCAAAGGACTAAAATCAAGTTATGTCATGCATTTTACTGTGATCTTATTTGTACTTTATGGTATTGCAGAATTTATAAAGAAGCAGATTTCTGTGCATATGTGACACAAACATGTAGAAGTAAATATGTATAGAGTTTTACTTCTCCGACTTACACCATATTAGATACTTTGCATGTGCTGGTGAAAAGCGAAATATTCTAAAACATTCCCTGATTTTTTTTTCCAAGCACGTCTTAGACAAATGTTTTGACATTTTTCAAGCAGTGGAATATGAATCACTCTTCATTACTCCACAGAAACATGAAACCAAATTTCAGTCGTGAGTATATCTGCCAGGGAAATGCAACACTTTGTGTGTGAATGCGTATATGTGCATGCTCATTTAAACTCTGTGTTTTTACTGTTCCTCCACATTACAAACTCACCCCCATGGAAGCTATTTTAAAAAAAAAAGCAGCAACTCAGCCTGTTATCTATAACTTGCAGTGAAAAGTTGCTAATCACTTTAAATCCTTTGTATAACCTAACCTTTGTGTCCTGCACATAATCATACAGGTGTTTAATATCTCACGGGAATGGCATTTAAGGGTATTGTTTACTGCATATTGACTAAGTAAGAGCACTGAATTAAAGTGATCCCAAAATCTGAATCAGAGTCAGCCAGAAACCAACAGTGATCAGTCATTACAAGCCAGAACAAACTCCTCATGTACTATCCCAGAGTTACACTGGTATGCCGGCTTTGACCATGTTAAAAACAGGCTTGCCCTACATACGCCATGAATGGTGAAAGGTTGATGTAATTATTTTTGTTTTGGTTTCCAGCGGAGCTTTTATTTTGCAGCTTTTAAAAAAAGATTAAAGGCTGTCGTAAAAATGAAATTTGGCAAGCAGTTCCTTTATCTCGCAGCTGCAGAATGTCTCAAAGTAAAAATGAATGGTTTGGCAAATACTCCATTTCTTTTCTAAACATGCCATACATATTCCCACTACAGATAGACATGGCTCAATATTAAACTTCTAATAACATTAGTAAGCTCTATGCTCTCAATATAGACTTTCAGGACAAATTATATTTACTAAAGTCCCCCCATTAGCCGGCAACTTCAGTGGAAAATGTGAACCATGGATGGGGAGAACGTATAAACACACAGTCGGAAATGGTTTGGTAACAGTTTTGCAACTTTCATCATCACAGGTGTGCCGAGAGAACCAAACCCTCTTTCGTATTTTGTGTAAAGTTCACTGCACAAATCTGACAAGTCTGTCTATCAACAGCACGTCCCCTATGTTGCTAGTAGAAATATTCACATTGACGGGCATTTTATTTAATAATGAATGTCATGAAGAGAACAGAGACAGAGACTTAGATTGTAAAACATAGATTTTACTCTTAAATTAGACCTGTATGGAAATCTTTGCACTAAAGTGATTTCAGACCCAGCCTGGTGATTTGTATGTCCATACGCATTCCTGCATTTGAACAACAGTTTGTCACATTACCAGAAAAAGAGGCGAAATCCCAGAAACAAACACTTGTTGCAGCACAATTTTTAAAAAAATGAGAGCACATTTCTAACAATCTTTGTTCTTTGAAACATGTCAGCACAAACCATCTGTTCCTGAATCTGTTTTTACTGGTCAGCATTTGTTTGATACAAAGATCTACACAAGCAGGGACTGGGTTCTCGTTAAATTTTTACTTCAAATCATAAATATCTTAAGGCATGTCTTTACTGTTCTACATGCTTTCCCATTGGGTGACCTACAAAGCGCTGGGCAGGTCGTTTTAATGTTACAGCAGATAACTGCAAATGCAAAGTCGGGTAGAAAACACAAGTAGAAACAAAAGTAAGTCGATGATGACTTGCTGAATGATGGCCACAATCTAACAACTTAATGAATAATGAAAAATAAATAATAAATTGGTTCAAAACCCCTAAAACACTAATTTAAAAATCTGCTTACGAAGATTTGTTTTTTTGTGTTTTTTTTAAGTGAACGTGAATGTCATGTCAGTTCCGCCAGTGCAGGAACCTGGAATCATTTCTCATATACTAAGCAGTTAAATATCGAAATTCAGATGTTCTCTCTTAATGCTCTCCAGGGTAACACACTCAGATGTAAGAACCAGCACATTGTACTGAAAGCAGCATTTGAACAACTTTGCCTGAATGCACAATAGCCCGGCAGACTGGTGATGATGATGGTTGATAGATATAGAAAGACAGATAACAGGATACCCCATTAACACTACATTTTCCTCAGCTAGTGTGAGAGCACAAGCTGAGGAGATGAGCAGTAATTTAGGTAATTTTGCTCTACTCGATTCCCTTTTCTTTAATGACAATAATTATCAGTGGATAACATCTGTAGGATGTGGGTGTTGGCCCCCACCCACCTCTTCCACCCCACCAGACACCACCGGCACACTCACACACTCTCCTTTCTTGTCTGATTTGTGTCTTTACCGACGTCTTCTTCTAAACCGCCCCTGTGTCTTTGCCTTTTTTTCCCATCATCCGCCCCCTCTTGTGATTTCTCTTTTTACCTCACGTTCTTTCTGACCCTAAGTCAGTTTCTTTTCTACTAAATTAGCACCTCCTACAGTCTATTTATACACTTCTCTCAGTCCTTTATAACTTTGTACTTTAATAATCTCCTCGCAGCTGATGTAAAGCTTCTCAGAAACACGCAAGCTAAGGCTTCACTAGCATTTTTAAATGGAGACAAAACTTACATCAATGAATTCATCTTATTTTCAGTCAGTACCAGACAGACTATTTATTATTGCAAGATGCTACAGTGCCATGTGCTGGCAGTCAACTGACATCCAAGTTCATCTAATGGACACATTTTGTAAGAACCCATTTATGTGATTTTCTGCAATCACTTTCTTAGAAAAGCATCAAAAATGCCAAGCTGGGTCTAGTCTGTATGTTGTTATTTAAATGTTATGTTCACACCTGTGAAGATGCCTAAACCAGATATGCAGGTATGAAGCTCCCGAAAGAGCGTTATTGACCCAAACTCGGAAACGGAACTGAGATAAGTAATTGCATTTGTGTCAAAGTCATTTTTTCTGCCCTTTCTCTCCTCTTAGCACTGCGTAGTGTTCCTCAATCACATTTGGAGTCAGGGGGCATTTTGCCATTGCGAAAATTGGCTTGAACTCCTACTCACCCCAGTGGTTTCTCCAGTCGACTGGCTGGCGATCCAACAATCTCGCCAAGAGTACAGAACATCTGACCCAAAAAGTCCTGCAGGGAAGAAAGGAAGGAAGAAAAATAGAAGATGAAAGGAAAAAAAGAAGGGCGGGATTGTAGACGTGAAACAGAAAGTCTACAGATCAAGTCAGATTAACCTCAGGATGTTCCACCAGATCTCGTACCACTGGAGTGTTCATGCAAATTCAAGAATTTGATAAATTCACTGAAGCTTGTTCACTCATGCTCATTCGCAAGGTCAAAGTTAACATTTGGCCGTGCATACACAGTTTACATCAGCAAACTATTTCATTTTTAGTGATCATTACGATAAGTACTGTATTTGCTACACTTAAAACACAACTGATACTCCTTTTCATAAAAAGTGATATTACTGTGATGGGCTAAATGATGTGACATTGTGACATCATGTCCATTGCTGGTGTGAAGCTGGTTTATAGAACTGAACCCAAAAAATCCAGTAGGCTATGTATGCATGATTGCATACTGGGTTAATGCAATGGTCAAAATGTTTTCCACTAAAATCAGGTCTGCTCCACACGTAGGCAACTTAACAGCACCATGAGTTTTATCCATCCATCCCACCTGTCAACAGACGTGAGATAACACCAACCTCTGTGCAACCCTTACGTTTGAAAAAAGAATAAATAAGTAATGATAAAATCCTTTAAAGTAGAACTTCAACCTAAATGTTAAAACTGTTGTTTTTAATAAGAAATGGCAGCTGGAGCTCAAAATCAAAATCTTAGCAATAGCAGCTGCAACAAATTCAGCTTTATTCAGCTTACTAAATCAACAGTATAACATGGTTACACAGCAAAAGACAAAAAGTTTTAAAAAAGCACACCTCAACAGATCCAATAAAACTAGCACGAGTACACGGAGAATCCATTGTGTGGTTGTTTCAAAGCCGTGAACTAACCATATTAATTGCTTCTTTGCGATAATCGATTCTACTTTTCTCACTTTGTGAGAGCTCATATGACCAGACCTCTGTCCAACATGGAAACATCAACAGTTCTGCAGTTCAGTTCTTGCTGTGGTACTGTTTTCACTTTTAACCACAGAAATAACCTCAGCGTTTCAACCATGTTTGCTGGGTAACCACATAACCAAAACCTTAATACAAATTGTAAAGCAAAGGGGAAGACTTGATGGATAATAATAATAATCTGAACTAAAGAAGAACGCTATTAAAAGAGCCTACCTGTACTTTGAGTCCCTCAACTTCAAAACAAAGTAGAGACACATTTCAAAGTATTTGAATTTAACCAGTCATCAGAAATTATTGTAACCCACTCAGAATATGCTCCAACCAACCTGATGGAAACCACTCATTTAATGAACCGTGAAGTATTACACATGATGGGATAAGATGGCGGTATTCAGTGACCCGTGTGCAATGGCCAGAAACATGATTGAACACAGTTCTAGCTCATCATGTCTGTGGACAAAGTCTCTCAGTGTCAGCCGGCACTGATCTACTTCATCAGACTCCCAAGTTTTTCTGCAAAGAATCTCATTGTGTATTTTTCAGCATAGTCTTTCCTGAACTTATCAGAGACAGGATGTGGGGCAATCCAAAGCAAAAGTCCTTAATATTGACCTCGACAGACTGGGATCGTTAAATAATTCATTGGGCTATAGAGTGATTCATTTCAATGAGTCTCTAGTTTTTTTTAGGCCAATTAATTCCACTCAATGCAGCCCATAAGAGCCTGGAAACCTGATCATCTCGATCGTGTTGAATAAAACATTCGAAAGGCACAAAAACTACATAGTTCCACTGAAATTACTGTGGCCAGTAACAAGAGCTGTGCAAATGGCTTGACTTGGCTCTCAGTTGTTTTTATTGTGATCAGTGGCGCCTTCTTTTCTCCTGAGAGACGGCTCATTCATGTGAAACAGCAGCCATGCAGTGTTAGAAGTGAGAGAGATGCTGGGACCTACGTTGAGTTCTGCGGGCTTCCAGAAAAGTTGGGCGGCAGCAGCAACAACAACAACAACAGTAACAACAGAGCACATCATATACCAGCACACAACACCATATCAAATACCTAGCACTCCTGGCACTGTTCAAAATGGTGAAGTGGGAGCAGGAAGACGACAACATGCAGTGCCCCAAAAGTAAAACCCAAACCACAACAGAGAAACAGTTAAAGCAAGTGATGGAAAAACGCAAACCTCACTTATCCAAATACACCAAATAATCACCGGCGCTGATTATTTTGACATTTTCAATGCTTTTCTGTCACCATAGTTTCCAGTCATGAGCAAAAAATAATGCGCTTTTTCCCCCCAGAACAACAAAATGATTAAGAACAAAAATAATGTGATGCATCGCTTTAAATGGAAACTAATGGTTAAAAGCATTACGTAATCCTTTTTTCTACATGAGTGTATATTATGGTGTTACATACTATCCATTACTACAGTGCCAGTAAAACCAATAAAAAAAAGACTGAAAGAATCAGTTGCTGATCAAGTAGACATTTAAATTATAAGTGAGTATATATAAGTACAGTATATGACTGCACATCTAAAAACAATAGCACTGTGAATAAAAGAGAACAAATAAAAACTTTGTATTTGGATACTTATGTGATCAGGCAATAGATGGGGTTTGCTTTATTCCACCCTGAAAACATGCAGCAGGCGACAACCTAATTAAAACAAGCAATATAAGACCACTGATAAAAGGAATTTTTACTATCTTCAATTTTGTCAAACATCATATTTAAATGTTTCCGTGGAGGAATTTTCTCCACAGCAATTCAAGCCAATAATTCAGATTTTACCCAAAACTGATCTCCATTTATCTGTGGTTCAAGGTTTAAAACAGCTGTGAGCACTCACGTGTTTGGACAGGTCGGGGCTTTTGGAGTCAACATCATACCTGAAAGGAAGCAAAATGAAAACAAAAGCCTTACTTTATACATTTGACCGATGTCACATTGCAGGTTTTCGAATGAAAATCTTTGTATGTTTTTGTTTATCAAGTTGAAGAAACGGAGGGAAGCAGGAGATAGTCATTATAATTGGTGCAGTGCATGGATTACAAAGAAATAAAGCACAGGGAAAGAGCTAAAAGAAAACGATATAAGGTCACACTTAAATGTTCTGCGCTGAAAACTGCAGCGTTTAGTGAGGTGAGTGAGCATCAAGAGAGAAGAAAAACAAAGTTATGTGTGAAATCAGAATGAGGAGAGATGAAAAGAACCGAGATCTTAGTGTCGTTTCAGATGTTGTTTTTTGTGGTGCTGAGTAACTGGAAAGGGGTTTGACTACAGACAATAAGAGCTGAGTGGTGGACCTGATCTGATTTGCATCTGAATGTAAAGCAATAAAAGGGAAAAGGGACATATGTGATGTCCCAAGATTAAACGTGTGATGAAACAATGGATCCCGTTTGCCTGGAGATCAAATCAAATACAGTTACTGAGTAATATGTTGAATAAACAGCGCGCAAGACTTTCTCTTGGTGAGCTGCACTGTCTTTGACAGCTTATGGTGGCACAGATTTAGAGCGTCACACTGCTCAAAGACATTTGACAGATTTGTTGTTTCAAATTTAAATCAATTTAAACCATAAAAGAGTTAAACAAACTGCATTAAAACCTGAGGAGCTCAAATTAGAAAAAGCTTCTTTTTGGAATCTGACATATCCAAAAACTTTAAGCTTAAAAGCAGATGTGATAATATTACCAAAGAAATCCATTATATTATCGTGTTCTTACATAGTTTGTTTTTAAATACATGTTTTTTGGGGCTTATTAGCAGATCACATTTAGAAACACATGTAAGATTAGATTTATGTTTATATTTAGGCTGGATCTCTCTTGTGGAAAAAATAACTTTGACAGTTGCTTCTTCCAAACCACTGCTCTCAATTAACATGCGCTTATACCAAAATATGATCACTTTATCTTTATTAACAGTCTGCAGATGTTTAAGATTGCTGTCATTAAATCTCTAATTGAAAATCCTTGATTAAGGGCGTTTTGGCCAATTACTGCCAAATATCCATTACACCCTTTATTTATGATTATTGTTACTCATTTTATTTATTATTTTTATTAGATTAGCATACAATAATGGTTCCATATTTAGGAGTTTCATTCAGCATTCAGAGAGCATGATAACGCAGAGACAAGCATGGGTAAAAAGCATCAACCATCTTCTCATATCCTCACACAATGGACTCTTCTCTATAGCTATCACGCTGGATCTCGGTGTTGCATTTGACACCACTGATCATATCGTGCTTTGACTCAAAGGACGAGCACTGTGCTGGTCATATTTATCAGATGTTGAAAGTCTTCCAAAAGTCATATAAGAGGTTCAATGTGTGTTAGGTGACAATGCACATATTTCTATTGGCAATTGGTGATATCTATCTCTGTTTTTGGCCCTAAAAACATGGCATTAACTTGACCTCTAGCACTTCTGATTCCACTGAGTCATTTTTGACTAGAATATCTCCTTTAACTCATGCATTTAAAGCCATCTGTAGCGCTGCCTACAGATGAGCCGTCCAGCATTATTAACATTACAAACATGCCTTCTTAGAATGATGCTGAAAACGATCCCATTCATTTGTTACTTCTGGGACCAGCAGTTGTAATTCTTTACTATCAGGATATAGCTCCCGGAAAGCTTCTACAAGATGTTGCTCTGAAGATATTAAGTAGCAAGAGAGATCCCATTTCAGTCCTTTAGCTATATTGCTATAGGCTCAGGCTGCTGGTGGACCTCCCATCAAGCACGGAGCACGTCTCTTATCTCATTTCTTCCTCTATGTATTCATGTAGCCTTGTTCGTGTCATTAATTGTGTTTCTTTCCTCTTCAGTAAGTTGTGCATTTTCCTCTCTGGCCTTTCTCTCTCTGAAAGTCTTGCAAACATCTCTAGGTCTGCATGATCCTGATCTGAAGTTGCTAGCCCCGACCACATGTCAAGTGTTTATCACTATATTTTTTTCTGTTCTTTTCTTTCTTTGCTTCCCCCTCACCCCAGCAGGTCTAGACAGACATCATCTATAGCAGGTTCCTTCCTGGGGTGTTTTTCTCACCACAGTCAGGGTGCTCCTCAAAGAGAATTGCTGCTTTTTTTCTTTTTTTGAATTGTAAGGCTTACCTTAAGATGTATATGAAAAATGCTGAGATTACATTTGTTATGCACTGGTGTAAATAATCTAAATAAAACAAAAGACATGCCATTTCAGAGCAATGTTTAGATCCCCATCCATATTTTGGCGTGGTGAGAGAGGTCAGTCTTGTTGGAAATAGTTAGGGTTGTTGAATTTTCCGGTCAGGTATGGCAGATGGTCAGTTTCTTAACTGAACTGAACGGCGTAGGCAGATAGTGCAGAAAAGGAAGTGAAATAATGAAAACTAAACATCACTCACAAGTCAAAGCGAAGGTTCTGCTTCTCCTCAAAAAAGTAGTCCAAGATGTACTTTCTAACAAAGTCGGGGTTTAGAGTGTTGTCTATCACCTCTGTTCTGCCAAACTGTAGGAGGAGAAAGACAGATGGAGGTCAGGAGAAGAGAATGACGAAAGAACAAGCAAGACATTGAAACACAGTTTTAAAAACAAATACAGTTAGTGTGTGCTTGCACTTTAACTTTTTTCCTCCCTTTTCATCTCTTTCCTGGGCTTATTACGTAAGTGTATGCACACAGTCACAGAGGCCTGATTAATGGAGGTGCTTTCACATGGTTCTGCTGTGCAAATGAAATCAAGGGTGGGTTTCCCGGTTGCTTGATCTTCACCCCTCTCCTGTATTAATTACAGCAGGTTAGCGCATACATCAACCCCGCGGAAGCAAAAGGAAAATGTAAGACGCCGGGAAAATGTGTGGATAGAGAAAAGTTATGGGTAGACTTGGAGGAGAAAAGGGGAAAGGGACAAAAACTGCTGGAGGGAAGGAAATGGGGATACTGTTTGAGTCAGAGCTTTGGATTGAAAAGAGTCAGAAGGGTAGAAATGAGAAAAGAGTGGGGAGACATGACGAGGAGAAAAGCAGTCATTAGGGCTTCCTACATTTTCTCACTCCTAAATTACAAATGCAGGATAAATATGCCAGAGAAAATCTGACAAAGGCCCAGAAACTCCAAATATATGCATAATCACTGGCCACTGTATTAGGTACATTTTGCAAGTAATGGTTTGGACCCACTATAGCCTTCAAAATGGTCTCAATTCTTCACTTCAGCAAAGTGCTGGAAACATTCCCCACATATTTTGGTCTATATTGACATGATAGCATCACACAGATGCTGCAGATTTGTAAGCTGCACATCCTTGATGTGGAATCTTAACTTTCCACCACATCTCAAAGGTGCTCCACTGGATTGAGATCTGGTGACTGTGGAGACCATTTGAGTGCCGTGAACTCATTGGCATGTTCAAGAAACCAGTTTAAGATGATTTGAGTTATGGAGTTAAGGGATGGATGTGCCATTAAATGGTGCTCATTTGGTACTAATGGGTCCAAAGTGAACCAGGAAAATATCCCCTACACCATTACACCACCAGCAGCCTGAACTGTTGAAGCAAGGCAGCATGGGTCCATGCTTTGAAGTTGTTTGTACCAAGTTCTAACCCCAGTCTTATACTGCCCAATTTAGGTAGCCTCAGTATACTGTTCTGTCCTGTGTAACAGAAGTGGCACCAAGCACGGTCTTCTGCTGCTGTAGCCCATCTGTTCAAAGGTTCGACATGTTGTGCATTCAAAGACATTCTCCTGGTTGTGGTTATTTGAGTTGCGACTGCCTTCCTGTTTGGCCATTCTCCTCTTACCTCTGAGATCAGCACTGGATATTCACCCCGAGGACAGCCTCTCACTGGATATTTAAAAATCTTTTTGGTCACCATTCTCTGTAAACCCTAGAAATGGCTGTGTGGGAAAATCCCAGTAGATCTACAGTTTGAGAAATACTCAAATCAGCCCACCTGGCACCAACAAACATGCCACATTCAAAGTTACTTCAGTCACCTTACTTCCCAATTCTGATGCTCAAGTTGAACCTCAGGAAATCATCCTGTCTATATCTACATGCCTAAATGCTCCCATGTGATTGCCTGATTAAATTGTGTCAGTTAAAACCTTCACAGATTTATATTTAATAAAATAAAAATAAAAAGTGAAGCCTTAAAGCACACATTACCTCATTCTTGACTTTATACTAAGTCTGAGCCCTGCTGGTGTTTGCACAAACATAAAAACAGTGGAGTCAGACGAGAGCAGTTAACACAAGAATGAAATTACCTCAAAATGGATTCAAGAAAACACACACTGGAGATTGCACCACATTTCCCGTGTATACTGAGTCTCCTCTGTGCATGGCTGCATGTTTTTGATGTCACATTTAATGGTGTCCTGCCAGCACAGCTATAAACTGTTTGCGGTTTGAACATCTCAGCTCAGTCATAGTTATTTGCTGGTAATATCACCAGAACTTCACAAGATAAATCACATCTTACTTCTACATTTCTAAATTTGAACCATGTGAGCATGCTCTGGGCCTGTAGGGGATAGCTGCTCTTGTTATAGCTCAGAAAAAGACGTTATTTCTACATCTATTAAAGCCACGCCTCCTGTGATAGGTTTAATATTCATTTCATCCTTATATCACAACAAGGAACAGCATTAATTGATTTGTAATGAGCCGCATTAATCATATTTTTTCTTAATTGATTTCCTTAATCAAATCCATCTTCCTTCATGCCTAATATTATAACGATGCACAGATGTCAGAGGCAAGCATTCCTTCTTTTGTTAGAAAGATGAAAATTCAACCTGTGCTCAATCTAAACGTATGCAATAATGACACTGGGTCAGATGCCAATCGTATACAGACAAAATGCTTCCACAGATATCACAGAGGCAGAGGGCAAACGTGCTCTGTTGGTGTCATCAGCATAATAGCAGTCGAGAGGTGTTTGACCTTTAATGTGTAGGTAATGTTATGAAAACCAAACCATGATATTTTCCTCAATATGTGTGAATTTCATTTTTTTCAAGTAAAAGTCGAAACCAAAGGTACAAAATGTAAGTGAAGAGAAGACTGTGTGGTGCCAGACATGGTTCAAAAACTTCTTTCCATCTAGAGTTTGTATAACACCACCACTGGCCTTCTAATGCTGATTTTTGTCTTGGTTGTTATTCTTCCTCATGCACATTGTGGGTGTTTACATTACAATATAAGGCGCCTTGAGGGGACTGTTGCTGTGATTAGGCGCTATATGAATAAAACTGATTTAAACTGAAATGGTATTCTGCTGTAACATCCTGCTTGGTGGAAAATGTCAGTAAAGCGTTACCAAGTGCATCAAAATGTGACAAGGAGCAAGCGTCAGTATGTGATGAGTTTGGAATAAGAATATGTTGTAATATGTGCAATATAATATGTGCAAACTGTAGTATTTTTAGTGCAATAATGCTTATTTGTATGGGAATAAGCATGCAACTTCAACGAGTTCCACACAACATTCGTAGCTTAAAGCAAATCTGCAACGCCCTTTTCAGAGTCACTCTTGTTTTCCACAGTCTCATAACTCACCAGCAAGTCTGTCGAACTCTTCATACAGGTAAACAGAACCTGTTTGCAAAGATTAATCTTCCCATAACGTGGAATGCAGCTTCTGTGAGCGAGCGTGAGTAAACGATGACTTTGCACCGATAGAAAACTTCGCTCTTCTGTGATATTGCACCACTGTCGAATCCCTCTTTCTAAAAATAGGAGGGCAGGACTACTGATATTGAATCTGTGTTCTGCCCTGAGTTTTTTTCCGAAGCACCCGGAGCTGTTGATGAGGTTGTGAGCACATGTTAGTAAAGAGGCGGGAGATTGCAAAAATGAGCACCATACGTGATTTCCCAGCTGAGTGGAAGAGACAATACCGTGCTGCAGAGTTCATTAGATACTGCTGGGCTGCTGGAGCTGGCTAATGAGAATCTGGCAGGAAGTCCCTGACCTGCACCCTCGACATTTACACACATAGACGCAAGGCAGCTGGCACGCATATACTTATGGCATCTGAACTCTTCGGTCCGCTGATGTAGAGACCGATAGTGTCTCGTGTTGAAAATGTGACCATGTCCCTAAGTCTCACTGCAAGTGAGCATGGTGTTAAATTAAGAAATGAGCAAAGGAGAACAGTAATAAGACATGTATAATCCATTATTATCTTTTTTGGCTGTCCCAAATATGGCTAAGACCGTCCAGTGTTAATTACGCTGACCTTCATAGTTTGCATAAACAACCTTTTTTTTTTTTAACACACACAAACCGCCAGTGCAGATTTTTGCCATCTGAATATACTGTAGTTCCTTTTCTGTTCTTTGTGGCTCAGCAGACAGCAACACAGTGCTCATATAATGAGCATGGTGGAGTCAGTAGTGTGAATTAGTGTGAGATAGCTTTCTGTCTGTTTTGGCCTTCAGTGAAAAGCATTGGGTTGAGTTTAAAAAAGAAATCCCCAAGACAAAGAAAAGACACAGAAACACGAAGAATACTGAGCAGCTCCCCAGGACTGATAGAGAGTTTAGGGAGGAAGAGTAAAACAAGCAGCTGAAAACCATTTCTTCCACGATAAGTGCTGCACGGCTTCATGGGAAAGCAACTCCCAAGGTTTGTTAGAGCTTCGAGCCACAGCTGTGACTGTGCGAAGTCTGGGTATGTGTGCACATCAAACAAATTCTCATTTGTGCTCATACGCGCAGAAACAGGCATGTGCACCAACGCACACACAAACACACACTCATTCACATAGCAGGTAGTAGCAGATAATGTCAGACGGTGGGAAAAAATAATAGAAATCATCAACCGTGTCAATCTCCATTAGCTGTTCTCTGTCTGGCTCACAGCATACAGTGATCACTCGACCACTTTGCACCTCCATTGCTATGTGCTACTTGTTTATATATCCAACAGCCCTTCATCGTATGTATGTACTACATATGAGGTGCAACCATTCAGTTCAGCGACACCACCTGTGAAAGTAGGAAAAAAAAATACTGTTTAAATTTGGTTTATCTTTCCCTCATGTTAGTCTCCCTTGCAGTGCAGCTCTCTGAGCAACTTTAGGTCCACAGGAAAATCAGAATGAGCCTTTCAGGGAGTGATCTGAAAGCAGTAAGTGGGCTGTAAGTGGGCCAAAAGTGAACAAGGAGACAACCTTGAAGGGGAACTCGATCAGATTTAAATAGCTTTTTTGTTTAGTTTTTTTTATTGGAGAGAGTTTCTTATCGTTAGGACTGCACCTTATATTCATCTAATGAACCTAAAAATAAGTTGATGTAATTAAGTGTTAACATTGCAGGGCTTTGTTGATCCATCCTTTCCCCATTTAATAGGTCTTGTCTTGTGTTATATTGTAAGGAGAGGCAAATGGTTCACAAGTATCCTTAATATGACTGTGTTTGTGTGGACATACTGTGGAAACTCAGTGAAGGCAGAGCTGAGACTTTTTGCAGCTGTGATTTTCTGGTATACAGTCTAATTACCCGAGGTACACTTACACAACGATTCCAGGAAGAAGTGTATTTCTAAGAGTGCTCTCAATTTGGGCTGTATTAGTCAGTAATACTTCAAATTGTTCAACAGTAAGTTTGTGCCTGGTAAACATCTCCTATGACCTTTTCAGACTTGGTTTTGGATACTAGAGTCCATATTCAGGTTTATTTTCTCCATTGTTTTGGATGGAGAGTCATTATTGAAGGTCACTTAGTTATTTTGGGTTTTTTTTAAACAATAACCACTGGAGCAATAAAAAGCACTGAATCATCTCGAGCATAAAATCAACCTAAAAGTATCCTACAACTAAATCTGGAGCACTTTAATGTACTGTAGAGGATAATGAGCGTGCAGCAAGTCCACACATAACTTATCTATGCACTAGTTTGATGTATAAAGTGATGCGCATACTCTTCATCAAGAATGAACTGTATTAGCATGGCAGGCATAATGCAGTGTGCACCAAATACCGGAGGAGATGGAAATAATCGTCAAACGTGGCCCCACCGGTGTGCTAGAGGGCCCTGTCAGAAAGCGTTATTTAGCAGTCCCTGGTGAGTCACCTGTTTTAGCTTTGCTTGCTCAATCGGAGGCGCTCAGTGTCGCTCACACAGCATCACCTGGAGCCGCTCCAACACATACAACTGAACAATATGACTATGGATGTGATGGTTCATGTCCGCAAGGAGAGGGCTGATTTAAATGTTTCCTGGTGAACAGCAGAAGATGGAGTGCAATCTGAAGTGAAAATAAACTGAAGTGAAATGCTCATTATATTAATTACATTTTGTGTACTTGATTGGATTAGAAGGCATTCAAACTGAAAAAACAAAGAAGTGGATGGCAAAGGGACCTTTACTGTACATATGCAAATGCATATGCGCTTAGGATTTACACATATGCATACACATTTTCACACCCAGAGAACAGGGCTGTCAGCAATAATTCAGCTACCTTTGAATTAATCCCACACAGCCATCTGTTGGGAGTGAGTAAACATAAGAGCAGCAGATGAGTGTATAAATAAAACAGCCATATACCATATAAATAAATAAATTACATTAAATTATCATGTATTGAAAATATCCGTGCCCATTTGGACAATGTGTTTGATGAAGATTCAATCAAACTGTGCACGTCCAGCCTTGAAGGTGATGCAAGTGAAATCACGGCTGTGGCACTGGGAACATAGCTGTAAATTAATATCACGCTATACTCATCACATTATATTTCCATTTTTAACGACCTTGTTTTTTCATTGCTGTCTTGGTTGATAGTTTGTAATATTTTTGCTGCCTGTTTGCATTACAGAACATTAAAATCGACTATCTAGTGTCAAACGCTATTTATCTTCGCTAGGTTTGGACCAGAAGTTCTCTAACGGGAATAGTTTTTAAAGCAAAATTCACTTTTGATTTATGATTTTTGGATCTAATGACTATAATTTATTGTAAGCCAAACATGTATTCTCATTTACAGCATATTTGCTGTGTTTTTACAGTAAAGCATTGCTCTAGCAATACTCTGTAATTTTCAGATATGTGCATACACAGTACAGTGTTTTGCATTACGAATTTATTAGACCAACATCCGATTTAAGGTTTATGGCACAGCTGCTCCAAATTAAAACTTTTTTATGTTTCTGGAATGGTTTATCCACCAGTATGCACAAGCTCTTTAATCAAAATTATATTTTTCTTACGCTAAAATACAATTACTGTTGTTATCCATAAATTTACATTTTTACAAAAAATAAAAAAGTAAAGAACATTATTAATAATAAAGATGCCAAATTACACTCACTTACTTGCATTCCTGAACAGCAAAATTCTTTTAGTGGTTGAATGCTATGCTTCATTAATTTCTGACTTCTCGGACAAGTCCAGTGTGCTGGCCCAAATTTGGCAATAAATTCAATCATTTTTAGTTTATTCAGATTCTTAAAATATTTATGTTTTCTCGTTTTTATGAAAGGTGGCCTAATAAATCTGTTAAGCACTGTATATGTAAGCACATCTATGAATATATTCATATATGTGTAAAAACATTGTATGAATGGGCTATGCACTCACAGTATTTCACAAATGTTTGTTCCCAGAGTCACAACAGAATTGAGGGGGGAGGGGGGGTAAATACACTGCTCTCTTTTTCTGGAATAATCTATAAGAGAATCTGAAATTCTTATTGTAATTGTTAACTGGTTATGATGGGTGAGTTTAAGTCTGATTTAAAGGATGGAGGAGAGATTCTCCTGTTCAGTGTGACTGCTTCGGAAGTTAATGTTCATTGTCACCTGTATTTATTTCTTTACTTGTGCTTATAGTTGTTGCAATTTCTGCTGCCCCTTCAGCCAGATATCTCTTGGAAAAATAGAGTTTCAATCACAATGACACTCTTTAACTTGACAAATAAAAGATATTTATATACAAAAATATTTACCGTGTCCGTGACAAATTTATTACAGGCTTAGTTCATAAACAGTATACTGTATATATTTTAATTTGGTCTTGCAGTCAGCATTTATTGCAATAGGACAAAAATTCTATTAAAATAAACTACAATGGCCATGTTCGATTTAATCGAAAGCAGCAGCTTGGCCCATTTCTGTTAATAGTTTTTGGATACGAATGGAGGTCTGTGAAACAGCAACAGGCCACATACACATGCACTTGTATCTACTTAAAACTGTTTATCTTAACAACAGGAAAGATGCTGAATATTGTCAACTACATCATTTTGAATTAAATTGCTATTATCATTATTATTATCATTATTAACTTCATTATGTGCCACATTTGGGAATTTCTTCCATGATAAACATTCTGATGTCAGCTGCTTATCACTATTTGCAAAGACATAAAGGTAAAGAGTTCGGCTTTATTTAACACTTTACTTCACATATTTATTTTGTATCATTATGTGGTTTGCTAATTCCACCTGCAATCCAAATAATTAGGTTTCATTAACTGGACAAACAAACAGAATGGTGAGATGACAAGTAGAGAGCTGACGGTAATGCTGCATAAACCAAACAAGGCACACTAAGAAGTGGATTAACGAATCTGCAGCCTGCTGTTTAGTCCCCAAAATGTCAGCATATTGATCATTATGGTGCGAGGGTTTTTGTTGTTGGTTGAAGTCTCCAATTAGGGAATATTTCCTTGGCATTTTCAGACGACTGATGCTTGAACAAGTTTAATGAATTGTCAAAAAACACTCACAGTGAAAAAGGGGGAAAAAAACCCATGAGCTGAATGTCTTAACTGGAGTGCCACCACTCCACCCCTGTGCACACAGAGAGCAAGGCCAGAACTTAATTGGACGTGCTGTAAGTTCTTTCTTTTTTGATTTGTGTGTGCATGTTCGTGCGTACACTCACCTCTCTCCACTGTTTGGTTTCAACACCTTGTGTATAGAGCACGCACACTGTGAAAAAGTGCCAGGGAGGGGCATAAAAGGAGGAAATTTGGTGAAAGAAAGAGAAAACAAGAACCAGGGAGAGAGAGAGAGGAAGAAAAGAGAGTGAGAATTAGAAAAATGGAGGCAAATTCCAAATGGGAAATCAATGTGAGGGTTTTAGCTCCAGTGCAGTGAACAAACAGCCACAGCACACTGAGGGGGAAAAAAAAAGATTTCCCAAACTACAAGGCAACATATCGATAAAAAACACACAGAGGAGAAGCAGAGAACAACCACAACCAGAAGCAGGCGTAGAAAAATAATAAAGTACCATAAATAGGAGAAGTCTTTACAAAATACTCACTTGGATCTGACTTTGAGAATGTGTCTTTATCCAGCAGATTTCTGGAAAATGAAGAGAAGAAAAAAGCAACAACTGTTACTCATGCTGACAGCTCGATGTGAGTCACTTATACTCAGCTATGTTCTAAAATTTATGTGCACATACGGTATATTCTTGTCATGTTTAAGATGCTATCATTAACCAGAAGCCCACTTGAGAAGTGCAGAGCCTTATCTGACAATTTTACAGAAAGTGATCTGATCTGCTGATTCAGATCACTTCGAGTTTTGTGCGCTCTTCATTTTGTGCCTTGGTTTTCTGGTTTTCCCTTTTTTCTTTTCTTCGGGTATCTAGTTTGAGCTTTTGTCACATTGTAGGCTTTGGTAAGTTTCTGGGGACTCTTTTTTTGTTGCATCACATTTCATCTGTCTCTCTCAGCCTCCACTCGTCCCCCTCTGACTGCAGATTCACATCAAACATGCAAAACTCCTCTCTGATGAGAGACTATCAAGAATTTCCTCTCATCGCCACGGCGATTTTTCACCACCACTCCTGGCATCAAAGCCATGACACCTTGCAAATAATTAGATATCAAATTAGATGCAAGCCAGCATTAACACAAGAAGGAAAACAATAAGCCACCCCACATTTAACATCAATGTTTAATAGTGGCATCTGTTCTGCTGTCAGCTCTGTTCATTCATTCAAGTCAAAACGTTTGTTAGGTCCAGGTATTGCTTATGTTCTGGGGACCTGAATGTGTTCAAATACCAGCGGTCACATTATGGGGACTTGGATTCTTTAAGGGGATAAACACCAGGTCCTAGTAATGTAGACTTTTAAAGCTTAAGCTGTTTTTTTTAGCATGTTTTGAGATCAGATTTAGGGTAAATGGCATTAACATTGTCACCGTTATAGGGCAGTCAAATTGGTGGAAAACACTGAAAGATAGATGTTGTGAGGTAAATTCATATTAGAGCAGGAGCAAAAGCACTGCCTATATCAGGGATCAGGATAAAGGGTCCAAAGCAGGATAGCGACGCAGAGATTGGGAACACAAAACAGAAAAAACCCCCAAAAAAACAAGTATGATGAGCAGGAACACAACAGAAAAACAGGAGATAAAGGTGGGAACAGGACAGAAAACAAACACAGACTTAACTAATGAGGGTGAGTCACCGAAAACAGCAGAAGGTAAAACAAGAACATGGTTTTAAATGTAAAACAGAAAGTAAAAAAAGGCAAATAACTAACACTGAGACACGAAGACTAATATAAACACGGTGATAGAGACAAGAAACAGGCGAACTAGAAGCACAAAGAAACAGCACAGAACCAACAAAGGTAACAGGGAGCGAAAGAACACAAATACTCGAAAGCCTATTACAGTGAGGGAGCCGTGGCAGCGGGGAGGGAGCACAAAAGGTATGTGACCCTAGCTTACTTCATAGTGACTGATAAGACCCACTCATGAAGCAAACATGGGTGCCTGCAGCACTGCAGAACATTTGTGTCCCCCGTCAGCCAATGAGAATAACTACACCATCTCTGTTAAGTTATTATTTATGCCTTTCACAAAGAAATCCAACCATGTTTAATCATTTTTTAGCTTCACCATCTACCACTTTTCATTTTTTCCCTGAAGCACCATGTGTAGTGTATGCTGTTTTTTTTTTTTATTATCCCCTATGAGGAGTACAGTATAAAACCAATGTAGAACCATTGGTCACTAATCAACCATTCTACTACTTGTATTATTTATTTGGGATAACGCAGTCAGTAATTGTGGGGTCACCTCATTATATAGTCTCGCTACATGTTGCTCACTAAAAAATCAAATAGGAAGCAGTGGATGATTCCTAACACAACCCTCGTTGCTGTAGCCTACGCTCTGTGTGTTGCAACGGTCTTCTGCTCTTCGGCTCTGGCAAACCATTTATTGACAGTTAACATAAAGCACAGGCGAACAGATTAAAAACTTCCGGCGTTTTGTGAACTGCAGAGAGATCTACCTGATGGCCTTAATCAGCACTGAGTGAGCTTGTTTGTCAAACCCTCTAAGAAACATTCATTTGTATGTAAAAGACTCTTACTCTTACTTACTAAGAGTGCAAGGTTATTTTCACATTTACAATCCCTGCGTGTGCAAATGTGATTGCATGTGAAGCCTTTGACATGCACAAACAAACATGCTCTTTCATTCATTCCCAGACAATGAAATCAACTGGCTAGCGGGGATATCAACACTGAAAATTGTCGGGTTGGATTTTGCACAATGGCAGCCTGATTGCTAACATGTCTCCGTGTTTACTCATCTCATTTGCTCATCTCTGTCTCTGCCCTCCCACCTTACCTCTTACTTTGTAATGGCATGTAGCGTTCAACCTCACACGTTTACATCTGTCATGTTAAAGAACAAAGACTTGATGAATTGTGGATTTTGATTGGTAATAGAACTTGATCACAGTTTGGCTTTTTAAAATATGACAGTTTTTTTTTTAACCGTGCATTGTACAGTGTATTTCATTTCAAGACCAATGTATTTATTAACAACTGCCACCTCTGGCAGCTCATCCCAGCAGATGTAATTACAGACATTTTCCTATTATAGATCACAATGTAAGAATCCCCTCAAACTCAAGTCTGATGAGGGCCTGCCACACTGATTTACAGCAAAGGTTGCAGACACAAAATTACAGGCTTGTATTTGAGTGGAAAGAGCGCATAAAGGTCATTGTCAAGGATCTTGTTCATTCTTTGTTTCTCCGCCTACTGTGCAGGTCCCACTCCATCTTCCAGCGTCCTTCACGTAACATCTGTAAAGTATTGTTTTTAAAGCTTTTTACTTTTTCTACTTTCCCTACACCCTCACATGTGACAGGAATTAATGTCTCAGTCGAGGCTTAACCATACTACACATGTACAACACACTAGTACATCAAAAATCCTTTAAGGGATGTCATCAAATACTATAAAGGTATTTTATTGGGTTTATTTGTGTACATCTTTGACAGATGAAGTTCAAAAATCATTCTTTTCCCTCATAATCATGGAACAATAATTCTGAGTAAAACGCAGCTGTAAGATAATCAAATCAAAGCTTCATTTATTCAAATAATTTATCACTAAGGAGGACATGCTTGGTGTGAACTGACTGTATAAAAATCAAGTAGCTTCCATGTGACCAGTTTCCATTAAATTTAACCTGTTGCATTGTAATTACATGTTACTAAATTGCATGCAACCTTTACATGTAATTAAATTCCTTAAAGTCAACATGTTGGCCATTTAGGCATGAATCCATAGAACCTGGTTACTTAAAATGGGCTATTTGAAATATCAACACGAGCAACACAAAAAGCAGAAGTTTGACGAGTATAGAAGTAGTGTTAATCACATTTTTCTCTCAAGCCTTCATGTGGCTTCAGATCTTTGATCTTTAATTTAGAAACCATTAGTCTCGAACCATGCAGGGCCTTTCACTCTGCTATCATTTGTGATTTGCTAAAATCACAAACGAAATCACACAACAATAATTCACCCAAACACTAATGGGCTCAGAGATGTACAGGAGTCTTTTATCTGAGATAACAGAGTGCAATTAAACACTATTTGACTCCGGACAGTGAGGTGTTCTCGTCTTTTGAAGTGTGTGCAGCACGAAGGCCGGCGCGTGCTTTTGTTGGCTGCACTGAGCAAACATCCTTTGGGAACATAAAACTGGAGCTGGCATAAAGTGATTGACAGTTAGCTCCTGCCAGTAAAACTCTGTTCTTTATATTAATTATTTGCCTGCTTTTTTGTGTGTGTGCTTTCCTCTTAGCTTTTTCCACCCTGTCTCTCTTGATCTATTCCCGCCTGATTTTAATGCATTTTTTTATGAATTTGACTTTCTCTAACTTAATCTCTCCCCCCGTGTTTCGAGTGTTGTGTCACACCTCCATCAAGTCTGACCTTTTCATAATGTTTGCCAGAGGCTGCTATGTTCCTAGCTCTATTACCCTTCACGTTTCCTCTTGCTCGCTTGGTCACGACAGTGACACGAGAGCCTTCACTCGAGATGACAAAGCCTGTTGTCTCCTCTGATTCTCGCTTCTGTTTCTTTCTCGTTTCATTTTCTTCTGCAATTTCTGCTGCCTTCCACCTGAAGCTGTGCTCTTTCATCCACACTAATCTGTTTTGATTTTTCCTCTGTTCCCGTATTTTCTCTCCTTCCTTTAAGAGCTTTCAAGAGCACACTGATAAGAAAAAGAAACACATGAAGTCCTGAAATGTTTTGTTTTTCATCTTACATTTAGGTTAGAAAGACATTCTGAGCTACAATACTCTGTGTTTGTCAAAATGTCTGTGGGTGAAGTATTGCAGTCTAATGTCCCTGAAATGCCTACAGTTCAGTCTAAATAACAAAAAAAACCAAAACATATTTGATACCAAAAAAAGGAAGATAATTAAATTAGCAATTCACCATTTAAAAATTCTGCACTGCTGTAACTCCAGTTGCAGAGAAACGAGGAAATGTGAAAAAAAAAAAAAAAACACCTAGCTATTTTCAGATAACAGTGCTTGTATGCAAAACTGTCCCAGGAATGCATTGTTAATAATAATTGGATGCTTTGTTCAGTTTAATTTATTCAGCCCTTATCCAAATACATATTTAGTTACATCTGGACCCTTTCCATCCACCACCTCACCATAACAACCCTCAATAGTACATTAGCACACAGCAAGCCATCACATTTATTTATGCTTCATTGTTGTTGTTGTTTGAATGGGAGGCCTCTAGTAAATTACTCTGGCAATCTTACACGTAATAAATGTTGTAAACTTCTGAAACTCTGGGACCACTAAAAATATTATTGGTACAGGTGTAAATGTGAGCCGGTACAAACTGATCAGAAGTTGGTTTTACTGACTTTGTAAGCTGGGGAGAGAAGACGAAGGGTTTTGCACACAGTGTAATGGCACAAGTTTAGTGAATGGCCACGTTTAACAAGTGCATCACCAACACAGTTCAAATTAACGAATCAGTTTAGGCATTGGTGTGTAGTTAAGTCCACGGACTGGGTACTAGCATGTAAATGATACATGAAACTGTGGCAGACATCATGCTATTGCTAGAGATAGCACGATACTACTTTTTTATGTCCGATACTGACATCATAAATTTGGATATCTGCCAATACCGATATAAATCATATTTAGTGTATTGTATAATCAATAAAACAGTTTTTTTTTTTAATATCTTGCTGCTTTCAGCGTAAAGTAACTCCAGACCACCGACAGGTCTCGCATGCCAGCGCCGCTCTATCACGTGACGCATACTGCTCCGACACACTAAGGTCATGAGCTGGGTTACGCCATATTGCAACTTTTGTGAGGTGCTTTTGTGATACTTCATGGATCCGATTACATTTTTCATTTCTCTCCGAGTACGCCTTCGACGCTTATTCCCTTCCGATGCTGACGGTGGATCAAGGAGACCAGTGCATAGGCTGCAGGCCCGGATGTACTGTCTACATCGGCTGTCTCTCACCCTTTACCCATCCCTGTGGCTTGTCATGTGTTTCTTTGGTGTATTAAGAGTTTTTTTCATGTGCTATGTGCAGAGGTGTTTTTTTTCTGTTCTCAAACTGATCTCCCTGTTGGAGCTCAGTCTTGGGGGAGTTTTTTTTTTTTCTCCTTATCTTTCCCCATGTGGTGCATTTTCCATTGTTATACCTCTCTGACCTGTCTTCCCCATGTGATGTTTTTGTGTAATGTACGTATGGTCGGAGGGTAAGATGGCGCCGCCATTGCGTGCAATAGGTTGGCAGCCTTAACATGAAGTTTCCCATTCGTGGGACTAATAAAGGTATCTTATCTTATCGTAATTTAGGTCAGTATCGGACCGATACGTAATATCTGATCGGTCCATCCCAAGCTATTATTGATACTAACTAATCAACTGGTGACTTTCATGGAGACTATAAACCGTAACTATGATACCTGTAAAATAAATGTAATGTAAACACAGACTTTCTTTCTCTTTACTGTTTCATTCTAATTACTGTCTGTGTATCAGCGAGCTTATTATTTTCTCTTTTTGTTCAAGAAAAAAGAGGTGGCAGAGGTCGCCATTGTTCTAACATATTTGATACTTTCAAAATTGAATAAAGCTTGGGTTACCTGTTCATTATTTATTCCATTTTATATTTAGAGCTGTTAATGTGTTACATTGTTTTTAACCTCCGTACCGAAAAAAAACATTGTGTTAAGTGTAAAGGTTGATAAAGGTTGAGCTTCCCTACAGTCTTTGAGAGTCTGATAAAATAAATTAAACAAAGCAGGTCTGTCTGTGTTAAAAGGGTATTATTAGCTTTGCCAAGGAGGCAAATGGGTAGCATTTGCATGCGTTTCATTCTGTCTGTAGACACAATAGCTCACAAAGTTAACAGTGAATTCTAAGAAAACTTTGCAGGGGTGTAGCGTGGGGTCACATTAACAATCCAATAAAATTTAGTTTACATCTACCGAGGTCTTCAAGGTCAACTTAATGATTTACAATTGAAAATTGATAAATTACCCTATAACTTTGAAACTTCGAGAAAGTACTGTATGAAGATTAAAATATCATACAACATTTGACCTCTTACCTTTCTTTCAAGGTCAAAAGATTGATCTGAAGGTCAAAGTGAAAGTGAAGTTATTCATGTCTAGCTATCTACAAATGAATACCTATTATCCTTTAACTACTCCTATATAATGTTTGTATAATCAAAGTAAACATGACACCCTTATCAGATTTTCCCTTAAGGTATGTTTAAAAAGAACAAAGAAAAAAATGCATGTACACAAAAATAAATATTATACCATTAAAAGTTAATGCTGCCCAGAGATGGAGCTCTGAGTGCTCCTTGTTCCTGTTGTTGTCTTGATGCAGGACATTTTAAAATAATGCAAACACTACTCATCAAAGAAACAGCAAAGCAAAAAGTGTTTCACGTTTTTTAATACGGCAAACAACAATATAAACTGTGAACATCATTCAGTTATAACTTTGTTTGAATCTGGGTTACTCAAAGTTACCAACCAATCATGCAGGAATCTCACCAGGAAATAGTTTTTCCTCCCCTTTAACCTCACATCCCTAATGTAGTTTATGTCGTTCCCACTCACTGATCCAAAATGAATCCACTTGTATCATTCCCTATATCCTCCTCTATATCGCTGTCATTTCCACCTCCTGTTTATCTCTCGGTGGTTTATTATCCTTCTAATGGTCTCTCCATTATCTCTTATCGTAAATACAGCCCCAAACTGCTTTCATCCCCATGCAACTGCAGTTCTTTCCCCAAGCAGTCAATCAACGTATATATTTTTAGTTGTGACCTGTAGTCAGATTAAATCACTCCATCCAAGTCGGCTATTGCAAGCCGGTGGGCACAGGTTCAAATGTGAAAAACTGCAGCTGAGTGCATCACAGGGCAAATGTGAGAAAAACATTTATGGATTAATAGCAAAAAAAATGTTTACAGTTTTGATGATATGGCTGTGGTGCTGTGATGCGGTAAAACATTTTCTTGGCACTGTGTTATCAAAATGCTGCAGTTATGTAGATTCAATCTACATCTGCAATCATTCTGGCTATCCTATAAGGCCAACTGAAGAATCCGTTCAGGTCCTATAAATCAGTGTTTTAATTTTAGCTTTTTATGAGAAGCCATCTTTTACAGTCATAGCGTTCAAGGCGTAAAGACTGGTGGTGAATAAAGCGTACAATACACACAGGATATCTGTAATCTAACAGACAATGATTGAAACAGCATCTGCCACTCTATAAACTATGTTGCTATGAATATCAATTGATACAATCTGTTCATTTAAGCTCAGTATGTCTTCGTTGTGTCTTGAGGGAGTACATCATTTTGCTTCTGCTTGAAGCAGAAAAGTTGCTGTGAACCACATGTAGGGGTCCTCTGGGAGTAGCATTGTCATATTTTCAGATAAATAATTGTTGGAGAAGATAGGATTTTTGCACTTTGGGGTCCACTAAATGTAGAGCATGACAGACAAGCAATATATGTTACTATGATGAAATGCTTACTGATATACAGGTTTAATCTCTAGGTAGCACATTAAGTATGATGTGGGTGTTAATTATCTTTTTCTTAACTGATCTGCATTTCTGCTATCACTGGCACAAGCTACACTCACTGACCACTGTATTGGGTACACCTTTTCAGCTGCTCATTAGCCCAAGTTTCACCCAATCAGATCCAGACAGTCACTGTATTTAGGCCTCGATATCAAGAAGATCGCTTCAGCTTCAAACCGTGCATCACAATATGGAAGAAAGGTGATGTACTTTGATAATGGCATTGTTGTTGGTGCTAGATGAGCTGGTCTGAGTATTTCAGAAACTTTTAATATACTGGGATGCAACCATCTTTAGGATTTACAGAGAATGGTCCACAAAACACAAAAATCAAGTGAGCAGCATTTTTCTGGGAGAAGAATGACTTGTTAATACCAGAGGTCAGAAAAGAATGGCTAGACTGCCTTAAGCTGAGAGGAAGACAACAGTAACTCAAATAAGCACTTGTTACAACCAAGATATGCAAAAGAGCATCTCTGAATGCAAATGTTAAACCTTGAAGCAGATGGACTACAGCAGCTAAAGACCAAATCAGGTGGTGATCCTGTCAGCTAAGAACTGAAAACTGAAGCTGCAATTTGCATGGACAAGTTGGACAACAGAAGACTGGAAAAACATTTCCTGGTCTGTTGAGTCTCAATTTCAGCTGCAACATTTGAATTGTAGGGACAGAATCTGGCAAAAACAATATAATGGTATTCAAACTACTGTTTTTGGTGGTATTATAGTGATATAATAGTTTCTTGGCACACTTTGGGTCCATCATCACATCACAGACTACCTGAGTATTGTTGACCACCTCCATCCATTTATGTGTGTTTTGATGGCCGCTTCCAGCAGGATAACATACCACGTCACAAAGCTCTAATCATCTTAAGCTGGTTTCTTGAACATAACAATGTTCAAGAAACCAGTTTGTACAATTCTATTACAATTACAATTCTTTGTAATCAAACTGGCTTCATAATCACCAGCTCTCAAACCAATAAGCACCTCTGGGATGTGATAGTACAAGAGATTCACATGATGGATCTGCAGTAACTGTGTGATCCTATCATTTTAACACAGACTAAAATCTCAGAGGAATGTTTCCAGAACCTTGGTATTATCAAGGTGTGCCTAATAAAGTGGCCAGTTTGGTAAAGTATTTAAAATTACATCTTTAACAAGACACAGAACATGTAAGAACTGATATAATAAATGATCTGATAAATTCCATTGCTGACACTAGCTACTGTAGGCATATGATGGTACAAAGATGAAACGAATAAACTGTCATTATGGTGTTTGTGAAGGAAAGCCTGTCTGAAAAGCTCACAGAGGGATGAAAAGAAAAGACGAAAAAACCACTCCATAGTTACAGCTTAATTAAACACTAATATAAAAATAGACAAATTCAACACAGTGAAGTTTTCCAATTATACTATAAGGACATAAATCCTGTGACATAGACCTCAGACTAAGCAAATATCATGTCAGCGTACATAATAATAACACTTTGATATGTTCAAACATCATCATAGCACAAGCTCACATTAACAATAATTGTTTTTTAGTTCCAGCTCCATCTAAATGGAGAACTGATTCGTTGTTTATAGGTGATGGATCAAGCTGATTACGTGTTAAATATAGCAACTATTATCTTGTTGCTATATTTACAAAGGTTTAAAGAAACTATGAAGCTATTTTATGTATTTGATGGTGCATTCTTTAACCACCTATGTAGCGTACAGCATTATTTCTTTTATTCAAATCACATTTCATTAGAATAGAATAGAATAGAATAGAATAGAATAGAATAGAATAGAATAATCCTTTAATTGTCCCACAAGGGGAAATTTGGTTGTAACAGCAGCCAAAAAGACACATATACAAACAAACAGTACACAGGACACAGAACACAAACATACACAATTTTTCTTACATATTTACATTAAGGACAATGGTTACTATATACAGAGAGCACTGTACAGTTATTAAATTAAATATAAATAACTACAGATAAGAGGCAAACCAGGTTGTAGTGCGAATCGGTTAATTAACTTATTGCAGTTACAGCGCTGATGTAAACATCTATGTTTGTTGGGAGCAGTTCTGATTGTACAGTCTGACAGCTGCAGGGAGGAAGGACCAGCGGAAACGCTCCTTCATGCATCTAGGATGCAGCAGTCTGTCACTGAAGGAGCTCTGCAGTTCAGCAACATTTCCATGCATGGGGTGGGAGACTCTGTCCATCAGAGATGTTATTTTGGCCAGAGTCCTTCTGTCTCCCACCACCTGCACTGGGTCCAGGGTGCATCCCAGAACAGAGCTGGCCTTCCTAATGAGTTTATCCAACCTCTTCCTCTCAGCTGCTGATAAACTGCTGACAGTTATTAGGGATACACTCTCACTTACACATTAATATAAAGTAGATCATTAGTTTCACACACAAAGAAATACATAAACTGTAAAGGCACTCAGGGATTGAGACAAAAGCAGGACAAAAGGCAGTATTAACTGAACCTTCAAACAGAACTTCCAGCCAGGAGGAGAGCAGCCTGGGTCTATTCAAAACTAGGTCTGCTGTAACAAAACCTCATCAAAGCAATTCTTTCTAACCATGTCAGCTGCAGAACCCACAGCAGATACCTTCCTGCACACCAGCCCCAAGACAACAAAGATCCTTAAATCTGAAACCCAAAAATTCCTTCAGATGAGGTGCTCCTCTAAAACAATGTAGAAATGTCAGTGCTCCCACAGATTTATTGCAAGGGTGGATCGGCTTCACACGAGCCCAGCAAAGTTAAACTGATGTAAACGGTCTTAAGAAAGCAGAGTTTTCAAGGCCTTATTCTTAAGGAGAATATGTCAGCAGGATTTCAGACTGTGGTAATTACTGTGAAATGCACTGCTCTCATAGTAACAGTAAAATTTCCTGATCCTTTCCCACAAGTACGAAATTTCAGCTATTTGAGGTCATTGCATTTTGCAAGGCAAAGCAAGAAAATAAAGTTTTAAAAAAATGTTTTTTATTAAAATGCTACATTTTTTCATAATGACGACAAAAGGTTGGTTTTTCAGTTAGATGCCTGTGCTACTCTAGTCTTAAATACGCCTTTTAAGGCAGGAATAAACTTTTCTCCAGGGCATCAGCAACGACTGCTATGGCATAAAATATTTACAGTGTGTCACCAGATTTGCATTAGGTGTTACATAATACATTTCAAAGGGATTCGCAGTACTGAAGGGGTTTCAAACTAACTTCCTGAAACACAACTTCCTTATGTAAATGAGGCTATGAAAAGATATGAGATGCACAGAGGCGGCGGAGGCAGGATTTCGGTATGTATGTCTCTGTGCACGAGGGAATCGGCGAAATCAAGAGAGTATGAACGTCAGAGAAAATGTAATGTAAGAACAAGCGACGGAGAAGCGAGAAGGTGTGTCAGGATGTGCGTGTGTGTGCATGTGATGGAGTTGGAAAGAAAGACAGAGTGAGGGAGAAAAATGAAGTCCTCGGAGATTGTATCAGAAATAGTCTGACTATACCGCAGCTCCTCTTGCACAGGGAGAAGAAACGATGCCTGCTATACAGACGCGAAGACAATACTGACTCTATTTACAGAGATCTGACACAGACTGCAATAATTAGACAGCTCCTTTCCTCAAACCTGCAGGAGGTTCCTCATCGCTGCAGCCTTTAACCGCCCTGAGTGCAGGCTGAGAAGAGGATGATAAATATCTAGGGATGAGTGGCTGGTTTTGAAGAGGCGTTTCAAGCCATATAAATTGAGCTTATGAGATTCTCGACTTGGAAAAGAGCGCAAGTCAGCAAAAAAGGCTGCTGCTGGCTATGAAGTACAACTTCGGGAGCTTGTGGATACACTGCCTAATTGTAAAATGATTTCAGATGATTAGCTCAGACTACTTTTGTATGTATGTATGTAATATCCAATATAGAGAAAACAATTCACTGCTCCCCACTGACTTGGCAAGTACCTTGGCTAACTACAGCAGCTTGCCAATGCAATAGCTTTCTAACCGCTAACAAGACATGGGGTGCTAAAATATGGGGGGAGGTAATATTTTTAGCCAATATTTGATTATAATTCCAGCTTTGAGCTACATATTGTGAGGTTGACTGTTTCCCCTGGAGTGGGTGTGGTTTGCAGAGTATGGCACAGTGTGCAGGCGCTGTGGCATGCATATATAGACATATGAACATTCTTGCAGCAGAGCTGTGGCTATTCTCTGAATCCAAGTGTTACTGGAGCCCGGGTGTCTATAGGAAATGTACTCTGCTACTGTACTGCACACATTACAATAATATTTCCAGCACAGTAATCCCAGGAAATGTATGCCCAAGAAAAGACTGAGAGCAAAAGGTTAACATTGAGGGTGTATTTTTTCTGGTGCAAGAAGGCCAGTTTGTTTGTGTGGGAGGAGTCTATACGGGATACATCCAGCCAAGGCTCTGTGCTTGACCTCGTGCTTGCCCACAATGCAACACAAGTCAAGATGAGGGGGAAGGTTTGTTTGTTTGTGTTACTATAGAAAAGGAGTACACAGAGCTGGATAAGTATCCTCTCCAGAATCACTGAGTAGATAAAGTGAAATGAATCTAAGCAAATTCAAAACATGCTTCTTTATTTAGATGCCCCTTAGCCTTGCATAGCAGCAGCACCTATTCTTTCTGCTGTCTACATAGAGACAACAAATGTACACACGCGCTTTACAACAGACTAACATAATACACTATAATATGCATGTACTGAAGGTAAGGCTTAACAACTGGCACAATCTAAGATAAAAAAAACAATGAAAATCGAAAAAATCGAAAGACTCGAAAGACTCTCGTGCTGTAATATCATTTAACATGAAATCCTAACGATTACACACCAAAGTACTCTTAGTGATTGTCAAAGTTTCTTCAGAAATACGCTTTCACCATTTTTTAAACCACTTATATTAAGTTCCCATGTGGTTCAATTTGTGTCAGAGGTGTATTTTTGCATTTCTTTGAATGTTATTGTGCATTACGGCACCTGTTTTAAAGTATTTTGCAATGTTCGTGTTTAGTCCTGGCTCTTCAACCTCTCATTCTGAATTATTGACTTTTAAGTTATATTGTTATTGATTATTTTTCAGCCACCCAATGGCTTTTATCATTTGAGTTTGGTGTTCTTGTTGACATAGTGTCACTGTATATATATTCACTGGTTTTCTCGGTTTTAGTTTTCTTTAGCAGTCTAGCTTAGTTGGTTGTTATTGTCTATTTTTGATTCTTGGTGTTTCAGTTTGTTCCCCCCGTGTTTCCCTGTGGTTAAGTCTCCATCCATGTCTTGCATGCATGGTGTTTAGTTTTACTTCAACTGTCTCACTGTCTTTGATTAGTTTTAGCTGTGTCTTGTTACCCTGGAGTTTCCCCTCTCTTGTGTCTGTTTAAAGCTTTGGTTTGTCTTAGTTGCATCATTCTGTAATCATCTCGTCATCTCAGATCTGCATTTTTGTTTTACCTGGACTTAAGCTGTTGTCTTGGATTACACACTTTGCCTAAAAAATGGTTTGTAGCAGCCCCTTATCCACACACTTTGGCAAAATTTCATTTATTTTATTTTAGCAATACAGTTTCCTTTTTCTCCTTATTATTTTCTTAATCAGGGACCTTTGCAGTATATTTGTCAACGAGATTTCTACCATCCATTAGTCTGGGTTATTTTAATTCCTCATTGAACCACTGGGGCCATAAATATTTTTAATAGTACAGGTTAGCCTACAGAAGTCTAAAATCCAGGCTGTAATTTATCAGTTGCTTTATTTATTTCCTCTCCAATTATTGATCAGATTAATGGAATCAGGTCAGGTGGACTGAGCTACTGTGCACCTCGTAGTATAACATCTGTGTCTGCTGGTGTCTCAACACGTATTTTTAAAAAACACCCTGGCTTTCAAGTTGTAATTACTCTCACTGCAACCAGTCCATCTTTCAGATACCACGCTATTTCGAAACAGCATAAACAAGTAAAAAATATCCCTACACCCTGAAGCTCCAGCATTGATTCCTATATGTTTTAGTATGTCTGTGGCTGGTTTGGAATTTATGCGCATCTTTCGACTCAGCAAAGAAAGCAGAGCAACCAAAAAACTATTGAATAGAAAAATCATGCAATCTCCAGGCCTCAGCCAGCGGGTTTGAACTCTGAATTAATTTTGGTTAAAAAAAAAAAAAGAAAAGAAAAAGAAATGGCTTTTTAAGCTTCAAAAAATCCTGCTGTTTTGAAAATATGAGGACAAACTGACTAAAGAAAAACAGAAACAAGGTGTTTGGGTTTTTTTCCCAAGGACATTTAAACAAGGACTGGTTGTAATATGTTGGTTATGAAACATACCCATCTTAAAGAAAAAAATCACTGCCTGGAACAAGAAGATTGGTATTAACTTCATTTGGTAAGTTAGAAGACAGTGGCATATGACCAGAGAAAGGAGTGAATAGACGAGGAGGGGATGAAAAGGTAATATAGAGGAAGCAATATAAGAAAATGTGGAGGTGGAAGAAGTAGGGTAATTGGTTTATAAGGCAGGACGAGGAGCACTGGGTAAAGCAGAGTGTTATTACAGCTAGATGATGCATCACGAACCATTCACCGGCCCTTCATCTCTGTCCCTCATCTTATCACTGTCCTGTCATTTTTCTTTATTATCTCTTTGTTTTATTTTACTAATAGAAAAATGTAATACATTCTATAAGTCCTTCGATACATCACAGTGATATAGTCTGTCATAGATCACAAAGTTTAACATAATTGGCTATACCTTGCCTACAAATAAGAGCCTCTCATCCGTCTTACACCAATAACAAAGCAACTAGCAGCAGCAATTCATAAATAAAGGACTCCTCATAGCTTCAATCATGAGTCCAAACTGTAGTGCTGGTATTGCTTTAGTGTCAGATCGATGGTAGAACCAAGCAAGATCGTTTTTCCCACCAGCTGTTGAATTATTCAGCCCACGACTTCCTCTGGGGAGATCCCTGCTCAGCCTGCCAGACAGACACAGCGAGCTCACAGCCTGGCAGGGAAGCTTGGGATTGTCACAAAATTCCTAACAGCACGGTCTGTACTGTGTCTGAAGACAACAGAGGTCATGTAACAGACAACAGGGCATACTGTATGGTTACAGCCGTGACAAAAAGCACTTTATTGGACGCTTATAGTTTGCATCATCTGTTTTTTGTGACCTGAAAAATATTATGTGCAACTTTCAGTCTCACTTATGCTTTTAATGCAAACAAATATCAGCTCGGGTCTTTTTTTCCCAATAAACAGGAAAAAGCATCTGCTTCTCTGCAATTGAAAAACTACCAGTGAAGTTCCAGCTCTCTGCTTCTACAACTTCATGCAAATGCAGCAAGATTCTCGAGATGAAAAGCAAAATGGAAATGAGAGCAAGTCCATACTGTAAAACTAATATCCGGGGAGAAAAAGTTTGGAAACTGCTTCAGAGTAAGCCAGTGTAAATGCGCATCAGTGAAGTGTGTCACTGTAGAGTGAAGATTTCATTGTCAGATGTCCACCTCTGCCTGCCCCTAAGACGTGTTCTTTTAGCTAATGAGCTACACTCGATTTCACAGAGACACAAACAATACACACACATCTTAACATTAAGTAAGGCTCTAACGAATGCTTTCAAATCTGTGAAGCTCCATTTCTTCCAAGAGGTTTTAATCCAAAGGTTAACAGGCTAACGTGCTACTATTTAGAAAGCGACCACACACACTGCACAAGTTAAACAAAGACATTGTTTTCCTGATTTTTAATCATTTTAGAATTGAATGTGTTTAAGCTACTGTAATCCATCCAATTCTGTATAGAAAGACATTTTATTAGGTCCACTTTTCTAGCATTGGGTTTTACCCACATTTACCTTCCAAACTGCCTGAATTCTTGGTGGCATAGATTTAACAAGGTGCTGTGGTCATTCCTCACAGACTTTGGATCATAGTGACCACGTCACACAGTTGCTGGAGATTTGTTTCTGCACATCCTTGATATCATTGTCCCGTGCCACCACATCCCAACTGGACTGAGATTTGGCGACTGTGGAGATTGTTTGAGTACAGTGAAAAAACTGTGTTGTTCAATGAACCAGTTTAAGATCATTTCAGCTTAGTGACAAGGTGAGCATCAAAGATGGTACACTGTGGTCATAAAGAGAACATAGGGCATAGTCACCAATAATATTCAGGTAGGGTGTGGCAAGAAAATGTCCTCCATACCATTACATCACCAGCAGTTATAAGCACTGATACAAGGCAGGCTGGATCGATGCTTTCATGCTGTTCAAGCCAAATTTTGACTTTGCCATCTGAATGCTGCAGGAGAAATCAAAACTGATCAGTTCATTCAACTTTCTTCCAATTTTCTATTCGCCATTTTTGGTGAACCTGCTTGAATTTTAGCATCATTTTTTCTGTTTTTAGGAGAAGGGAGTGGCACCTGGTGTGAACCTCTGCTGCTTGTGTAACATGTTATGCATTCACAGATGCTTTTCTGCATACTTTGGTTGTAACAAGTGGTTATTTGAGTTACTGTTTTCTTCCTAACTTTCTCTGAAACAGTTTGGCCATTCTCCTCTGAAATACCACATCAACAGACTATTTCAGAGAAAGTTTTTGGGGGGAAATGCACGCAGATCCACAATTTCTGAAATTATCAGAAATCCCAGTGGCACTCAGAGTTACTTTAATCACTTTCTTTACCATTATGATGCATAGTTACTACGATTCTTCAGCATGCATAAATCTATCATTGTACCTTAGATATAAAAAAGGAGCTCTGAAAGCTACGGTAAAGATTCAGTAAGATAAACTTCATAAATAATTGATCCTGCAGACTAATTTCAGCCACACTTCCAGCTTAGGTCTGCAGAAAAATCGCAATATATAGTAAATGGCAATATTTCTGAAATAAAATAACTTCAAAAGTCCATAATGTCTTAGCTGCTTTGAGAAGTTTTCACTGCTTTCAGTGTAGGGCTAAGAAACTGCTATCCTTTCATTACAGCAGTCCTTGGAGTGGGGAACTAACTTATTTTAAGAGATGACAGAAAAATGTTTATTCAGCTATATGTGCAGTTATTTGTTTGAGTCCAGAAATGATCCGTAACAATAACTGTCCTAAACCATGACATATGCAAGCACATAGGCAGCCTAGAGAACAAGACAAGCACTCACACAATCACACACACACACATATTTTTTTCACTCATTCATTATCTATTTTCCCTCAGGGCGTTGGTAGCTCCATAATAAAAACTAGTCATCTCACCCACACACTTTTCACACTCTCCAGTTTTGCTGTACCACACATGCCCATCTTGCCCAATCAACCTATCCCGCACTGAAGGGCTCAGAGCCAGAGCTGAAATAGCCCTGCGGCCTGAGAATAGGCAAACAATTTTACATCTACTCTGAGGAGTGAATTCAATCGTGCATCATTCACTACAAGATGCTGACGGTCCAACAGTTTGTATAAACAATGACACTGTTAGACTGCTTTCATTCATTTTTTTGACTCTCGCTTGTGATAAAAATCTTAATACCTGATTTCATTTGGAATTTTTGGCTTTGGAGTGTCAACAAACAGCTTTTAACAGGCACAGTTAGTGAAAAATTCAAAAAAGCGTTAAACAAAACACTCCCACCTATCACAAGCTGAAAGTGGTATCCATTTGGCATCTTTTTCCACTGCAGTGAGACACCAGTTTAATATCATTTTACAGCTTGAGGAAGAAGACAAACTTGCATACCTGCATATGATGGTGTCATGCGTCTGGCGGGGTGACACATGGCACCATCCCAAGAACTCCAACCACAAGACAAGCCTTACAAACCTTTGTTAAAAATTAGTTTTATTAAAAGACAGACTTACCCAACAAGGTTCTTTGACATTTTTTTAGTTACCATGGTTATAATGTATGTCCTTAGCAACCAAAGTAACTGTGTTCAAAGACTAACACGACCATTAAAAAAAAACGTCTGAACGAGCATGTTGCTGATGAAATGCTGCAATGTGTTTAAAGCTTTTGTGGCAGGAGCCAGCCCATTGAGAGTCAGATAGCTCTAAGCAGCTAGTTAGCTGAGTGTTATAGTATTATTGACCCACCAGCAAATGGAGACCCAATCAGCTGTATGGGTATCCCATTCGAAACTAATTAGTTCAATGAAGTGAATTAAAATGCATCACCCGCGGTGTCTGGGTCCCCGTAAAGGTGAAAAACGTCATCTTTTTAGTTGCCAGGTGATGATAGCTGTCCACAGCTGTGACTCACCTTCCTGAATAGCTCCGACTGAGAGCTATTAAGCTCCCATTACTCCATCACATATGTCGAGGACAGATGCTCCTACCACAGCACAATGGGTACGATTCACGCACGGTAAATGGCTGTTCATGCACCTGTCTTCTTTATTAGAAGCTTTTGATTTTTAGTGCATTTTATTGTTGAGTTTTATTTTTTGACTTCAGATGAATAAACTGAATCTTTGTCAGGTATGTCTGTCTTTCAGATGACTTTGAAAACTCACCAGACACTATTAAAACTCAGCTGGAAGGGATTTCATGCATATCCCAAATGGCCCAAGTACGAACAGTGACTTCTCATTGCACAGAGGGCACAGCAAATCTTTGATTTAGTGGGTTTTGTATGCATATTTTATATTCCACATTTATTACTGATCTCCTGGCCCTGTACACTATCTACAACCAGACTGCATGATTTTATAGCTCCATGTTAATTCTTGGCTACTGCTGGTCTGAATAACATGCAAGTACCTAAAAGCATTAAACAGGTAACCTATGCAAACACGCATCTGTTTTCTCAACAAACACCACTATCATGTTGAGTGCCTGCAGATATGTGTCCTCTTGGTTTTGTTAAGCTTTTCAAAAGCTCCAGCTGAAAAGCCAAATGAATCCAATTATGGAATACCATAATAAGACTCATGAGATACCAATACTAATCCCAAAGTCCAGTGCTACTTTGACAAAATGCTAATAAGGTCTCTGACACAAGTGAGCTATAGACCCTGCTCAGATATTATTAAAAGATCCTGCAATTAAACAAACTATTTAGGTGATGCATGAGCCTCCGCATGCAGATCAAACATGCACATATATATTAATCCCCACCTTCAAAGCACGCTAAGACAACAAATTACTGATTTCCCAGTAGGGATAGTATGTATGCAAATGAGTAAGAGCCTGGTTTGAATATGGCTGTGTCTGTGTTATTCCAGCACATAGCCACGCTTCAAAAATAATGGTCCTATGTTGCGAATCTTTTTATAATATCAAAATATGCCATTTAATCAGTTTGAACCTTGTTTGCTATTATGGAAACATCTGCACCCTCCCGTACTGTTTGCTTTTGTCTGGAAATAAAGATATGAACACCGGAGCTTTGGCTCATCAGAACAGATCTGACTGTAGCAACACTGATAAGATGAGGATTAAAAAGAGCTAAAGTCGAAAAGGAAATAAAAAAGTGTCTACCTTGTAAAGAGGAAAATTATTCTGAAGGTTTCGGGTCAAAAGCAAACATTGCAGGTATATATCCCATAAATTATGGAACACGGCTGTGAAAAGATTCCTTATCAGGGAATCGGTTAAGCTAAAAATCTGGTAAGAATGGGTTTGGGGAGCATACTAGAGCTTTGTAAAGAAAAATATGTAATTGGAGCTATGTTTATGTTTCTCAGGGAAAAAAAACAAATCAATTTCACCGTCACCAAAGTCACAGCGAGGTTGCATTTCAAAGGTCTTAGCCACGGCACCCTTTCCCCACCTCAACTTGAAATTAATTTTTGCCCTCTAACATGTTTACTTGTCACAGTGTAGCTATTTAGGACACCAAGCAAGGCTGTTAGGTGATCCTCCATTTCTCCAGTCCTTTATCATAAATTTGACTTTGTCTTCCCATGACTTCCCTCCTCCTGCCAGAGACCCAGCGAGTCCTGTCAGCCAGAGAGCACAGATCAAAGCCTCGTTCCAGCCTCTCAGCCACTAAAGCCAGCATGACAGTGAACCATCATTAACACTCGGGGAGAGTGTTACCCTTCTTCCTCTGAACTTAACATCGCTTATGTTCAGTGGCTGTCGTCGACGGTCTCACCAGGCCTTGTTTGCATTCAAGGAGATTCTCTCTCACTCTGGAGTAAGAGCTGCAAGATACGAGCTTGATACAAGCATTCAGGATGGAAGAATTTGATGGCTGCAGGAATGAGACAGTTAATTCTCAGTAGCAGGGCTGACAGAGCTGATTATAGGCATTGCTCTGTGAAGATGCTGACAACTGAACAGTGCTGCTGTCAGGGCTGGAGGGGATTATTGGGTGTAGGGTGAAGAGTGACGGATGAAAATTAGCATCTTTATAATATCAGTGTAATAATAGTGAACAAAAAAAACACAAGGCAGTTTTTTGGGGGCAAAAGATGATGACATTTTGTTTTTCATTAATATGAAACAAATGAGTGGGCAAAGAAAACATTGCTTTTAAAAGGTGGATTCAAGCTCTTGACATGTGCACATTTAATCTCTTCTGTATGCCCACAGTCCATTTTATTGATTTACTGAAAGCATTAGTCACAGCCTGTCCATCAGTGCACACAAGGCACTGTAAAAGGAATTTAAAAAGGCAAAAAACAAAAAAACCCACTATGAAACACAGTGAATGCATTAATTCACTGTGTTGGTGAAGATATTAGTGTGTAGAAAACGCTGGATTAGTTCTGCTAGGTCAAGAAAAGAGAGTGCTTCATGCTGTAACAGAATCTAAATGTCCTTTTGCACACAAACAGCTCCACACAGACGCAACAAAATACAATATGCTTTTTGTAGATCAATGCAAAAACAACAAAGCCAGAACTGCTCCTGATGTGTATTTAATCTGTGCTGCTTCCACACTTCACACACTGGTTTAATTTGACTCTCAAGTGAACTGTTGCTGTTATAGAACAGTCTTAGCACTCATACATGCATGTCACCGATCGCACAGCTGTTCACTGGTTATCTACAAAAATCCAGCAAAGCGGGACAGGAAGTAAAGTGAGGTTATGAGGTATTGTCTCAAGATTTTGTGTTATGGCCCCCAAAAGGACACAGCTGTGTAGGAGGTAGTTACAGTCAGAGTGGCACTGGAGCAGCCTCATCAGTGTTGCAGGTGTTAGAGTGCCATATGGTCCTAGGTGGTAGCTCATCTTCAGCTTACACAGAAGCACAGAGTAAAAGGAAAAGGAATGATATCAGTGTAGCCTCAACAAGCACAACCAAATGTCCTAAGACTGTTCCAGAAAATAAGAAACTAAACCTAAACTATAAGGAGAAACTGCAAGAGCAGAATGACTATAGTTTAATTGTTAGTGTCATTATTCTCCGTGGTTATATAAAGCTTTTTTTAGAGGAGATCTGCATATTTTATTTGTGAGACATTTGTCTTAAAAAATATGTCTTCACTTCTGTTTTCCTTTCACTCCCTTGTTTCAGCTTTTTCAATTTAAGATAAATCTAGTTTATTTTATTTTTGTGGCTTGCTCTGCCTAATGACCATGGCTTACTGTAATTAGCAGAATATTTAGAGTAATGATCTGGAAATTCCTTTTTAGAGCTTGATT